>NC_142470.1:64101771-64737664 GCF_049115385.1 Moschus berezovskii
ATGGAGAAACAGACATAGAGAATAGACTTATGGACATGGGGAGAGGGGAGGAGAGGGTGAGATGTAAGGAAAGAGTAACATGGAAACTTACATTACCATGTGTAAAGTAGATAGCCAATAGGAATTTGCTGTATGGCTCAGGAAACTCAAACAGGGGCTCTGTATCAACCTAGAGGAGTGGGATGAGGAGGGAGATGGGAGGGAGGTTCAAAAGGAAGGAGATATATGTACACCTGTGACTGATTCATGTTGAGGTTTGACAGAAAACAACAAAATTCTGTAAAGCAATTATCCTTCAATAAAACAATAAATTAAAAAGAAAAAAAATGTGTAGCCAGTTCCCATGGCTGGTGTTTATGGTGGCAGTAGATTTGCTAAAGATACTCAAGGAGCACTATTAATGAGTCTGGGTGAAGTTGATATTAATTATGTCTTCTGGTAAGTGTAGGGGGTGTTTAATATGGCAAGTCATCAGAGATAAGTGCGTGTGAGTGGAATGCGCACTTTAGTACTTAGCATACTTAGTCATATAGACCTATTTGTTTTGCCTGTGAAATAAAAATTCTCCTCCTACTGTGGTTAAGAGGAACCCTCATCCTAACAGTGTTAGAAGAGTCAAGCATTGTGAAGGGCTTATGATTTTAACCTACTTTCAAGCTAGGAGATTGGTCCTTCAGTTTCCTGGATGTTGGAAAAAGACAGGAACTTCCTGGGTCCCAAACAAAGGACTTCATTGCTCATGGCACAGTAGATGGTGTGGCCTTCATCTTCTCATCCATTTCCCTCGCCCCCCATGTTCCACCTGAGCAGGGCAGGAGCAGGCCCAAAGGAATGCTGCATAGACAGTGAGCTTCTGTCATAGCTGAGGGACCACTAATCTTAAGAATCAACCTTACAAGGATGTTGCTTGCAAATCTGCAAACTTTGCTCTGGACGGAAATACTTTCATCATCCTGCACAGCAAACAAGTCTTCTCTCTGTCCTGCAGGGAGACAATCTCTCTCTTCTAAGACTGTTCATCTGAACATATATTTCAGAATAAAAGCAGTTAAAGATGAATAGGAACACAAAGATACCCATGAAGAATTAGCTGCCACAAGAAGTAGAAACATTTCCCTGACCTGTTTTCAGGTCTGAATTCCTAGTTTTTCTTCTGCATTATGTTTTTTAGAACTAAGACATAATTCTCTGTTCTAAGTATCATCTTGTTCTAATAGGTAGCATTCTTATACATAAAGGATTGGTTGGAAAAACGCTGGATTATGAACCCAGGATATGGAGAACTAGAACAATTCTCTGCCTATGTCTCAGGTCAGATCATCAGAAAAAAATGAGGATGAGAGCCCTCACTGAATAAAAGGAGGATGAGAACCCTCTGAAAAGCTTCCACTGCCCCTAAGTCTTCTCAGATATTAAGTTACATCCAGCTATGGCAGAAAGTGAAGAGGAACTCAAAAGCCTCTTGATGAAAGTGAAAGAGGAGAGTGAAAAGGTTGGCTTGAAGCTCAACATTCAGAAAACAAAGATCATGGCATCTGGTCCCATCACTTCATGGGAAATAGGTGGAAAAACAGTGGAAGCAGTGTCAGACTTTGTTTTTTTGGGCTCCAAAATCACTGTGGATGCTGATTGCAGCTATGAAATTAAAAGACGCTTACTCCTAGGAAGGAAAGTTATGACCAACCTTGATAGTATATTAAAAAGCAGAGACATTACTTTGCCAACCAAGGTCTGTCTAGTCAAGGCTATGGTTTTTCCCGTGGTCATGTATGGATATGAGAGTTAGACTGTGAAGAAAGCTGATTGCCGAAGAATTGATGCTTTTGAACTGTGGTGTTGGAGAAGACTCTTGAGAGTCCCTTGGACTGCAAGGGGATCCAACCAGTCGATTCTAGAGGAGATCAGTCCTGGGTGTTCATTGGAAGGACTGATGCTAAAACTGAAACTCCAGTACTTTGGCCACCTCATGCGACGAGTTGACTCACTGGAAGACTCTGATGCTGGGAGAGATTGGGGGCGGGAGGAGACGGGGACGACAGAGAATGAGATGGATGGATGGCATCACCAACTCGATGGACATGAGTTTGAGTGAACTCTGGGAGTTGGTGATGGGCAGGGAGGCCTGGTGTGCTGTGATTCATGGGGTCGCAAGGAGTCGGACACGACTGAGCGACTGAACTGAACTGAACTGAACTGAGCTAGGTGAGGCAAGGATCCCGTGGCACCAGATGTGGCCATAAAGACATGTTTTAATGAACTTGAGACATTGTAGATTTGGATACAAGTGACAAGTTTTGATACTCAGTGATGAGCTTAAGAATCTCAAAGATGTTCAGGCAGTTGAAAAGACCTTGTAGAAAAAAAATGATTTTCAGGGATAGAAGTGTGTATAAGAAAACACATCATATACCCCAAGCCCCTGAAGTGGCTAACCTTTGTCTAAAGATACAAAGCAAACTTTCTAAGAGTTCTCAGTAAACCACTGAGGTGATAGAGAACACTGAACACTGAATATTTAAAGAAAGGATCTCTTCAGAGCTTCAGCCAATAAAATATTCTCTAAGTCAAAGGGTACCTTCACCTCTCTGCTTCTTAATAATGAAACTGCTGGTCAGGGTAGCAGGCTTTGGGCATCCTCAGTGTTACAAAAAGACTGACCAGTGCATGTATATCCTCTAGGAAAGTGTTCTTTTTTCACTCTTTAAAAAACTAATCAGGGAACAAAAATTTAAAAAAAAATCCTGCACCTTAAAACTCTGCCAAAACAGGCAGAAATGTTAACTGTTTCTCATTGGAAAATTGGAAGGCTCGTTACACAGTTGTATCATGGAAAGGAAAGAATTCATTTTCTTTGCTTTTGGCAATAAATTATTCAAACAATATTGGTAATTGGGTATAAAAATATTAGAGGAAATTTTGAAAAGGGGAAATAAGTCACTCATAAGTCACCCTATGTTCAGTCCCTGAACATAGCGTTCTTTTCGTTTTTGACTGTTGCCTGTTGGTTTTTATTTAAATACATGCATATTTTTGGCGTAGTTGCAAGAGATGTTTATAGCAAGTACCAACTCAATTTATGGATATATCATGCAGGTTCTTAAGGAATGAGATTTTTCTTTAAAAATCATGAGATGTTAATGTATTTTAAAAGTCATGTCTTATCTTACAGCTTAACTATTATTTTACTAGAGGGAATAAATACATTTTCTTCTGATTATATACACTCAGACCAGTTGCTTTTTCTTAAAACAAAATTTTTTTGGTAGTTTAGTTGATTTACAATGTTTGTTGGTTTCAGGTGGACAGAAAAGTGAATGTCATGCATATACATGTATTCACTCTTTTTTAAGATTCTTTTCCAGTATAGGCCATTACATACTGTTGAGTAGAGTTCCCTGTGCTATACAGTAGGTCCTTATTAGTTATCTGTTTTATATATAATAGTGTATATATGTCAATCCCAATCTCCCAATTTATTCTTCTCCCTCCTACCCCTAGTAACTGCAAGTTTGTTTCCCATACCTACAACTCTATTTCTGTTTTATATCAATAGATGAGTTCATCTGTACCTTTTATGATTATTATTTTTTGAATTTTGATTTTTTTTTTTGACACACAGTGTGACATATGGAATCTTAGTTTCCTGACCAGAGATTGAATCTTCGCTCCCTGCAGTGGAAGCCCAGAGTCTTAACCACTGGACTGCCAGGAAAGTCCCTGTACCCATTTTTTAGATTCCACATACAAACAATATCACATGATATTTGTCGGAATAATTGCTTTTTGGGGTCATTCCTAATTTTATTAGAGAGACTTCATTACCTTTCCCTTTTAATCTGGTTGACAAGTAAGCATGCATTCAGTTAACCTACAAGTTGTATCAGACTATTTAATAATAAATTAAACAGAAAAGGGGCTAAAATCCTAGCCACATTTCCTGCTGCTTGAGATTGTGATGTTTTCCCACAATAATATTAAAATACAAGCTTCATAATAGTTTTGATAGCTGGGTATCCACCTGCTGTTATATTATCAAATTTTAGCTGGTACCTCTCGGAGCCATCAGTGAAAGTTTCAAACTGTTGTACGTTACTTGTGGTTTTTTTAACTTATGAGTTTAAAAAAGTAATAGCCATCATTAATAACAGATGCAATCCAGAGGATCATTGGGGAAAATCTTCATTTGGTGATGGTTTATCCTACCTGTTTATGACACTTTGCAATTACTCAAATCTCTGGTTCAGGAGAGCTGTGAAAACATTGTGCAAGTGCGTTATTGGGTGGGGAGGCTATTATGGCAGAGACTGCTATGTGCTCACCTAAAACTCATTTCCTGGGCACCCTCGTTGACTCCTTTGCAGTCAGGTATGGCCATGTGACTGAATGGTAGCCAGTGGCATGTGAGTTCATGTACTGTGTGTCATTTCCTACCCTGGCCTGTGAGTGAATAAAAGTTGCTCAATCATGTCCGATTCTTTGCAGTACCAGGCTCCTCTGTCCATGGGATTCTCCAGGCAAGAATACTGGAGTGGGTTGCCATGCCCTCCTCCAGGGGATCTTCCTGACCCTGGGATTAGAACCTGGGTCTCCTACATTGCACGTGGATTCTTTACCATCTGAACCACCAGGGAAGCCCCTGGCTCATAAGAATCTCTAACAGATAAGCCTCCCTGCTCTTTCTCTTTCCTGCTTTATCCAGAAGAGCATCCTTAGAAGCTATGAATTCCCAAGATAGTGGAACCATAATGTGGAAGTCTGTTTATGATCTTCATCATCTAATGGGGAACAGCTATTTTGTACTTTACTTTAGTAAGAATCAGACTTAATTCTTATTAAATTCTACTGGGTTAGGGAAATAAGACTTTGTGGTTGTATCCATAATAGTTGTTAGTGAAAGTGAAAGTTGCTCAGTCGTGTCCCACTCTTTGTGACCCCATGGACTATACAGTCCATGGAATTCTCTAGGCCAGAATACTGGAGAGGGTAGTCGTTCCCTTCTCCAGGGGATCTTCCCAACCCAGGGATTGAACCCAGGTCTCCCACATTGTCAGCAAATTCTTTACCAGCTGAGCTACAAAGGAAGCCCAAGAATACTGTAGTGGGTAGCCTATCCTTTCTCCAGCGAATCTTCCTGACCCAGGAATCGAACTGGGGTCTCCTGCATTGGGGCGGATTCTTTACCAACTGAGCTATTAGGGAAGCCCCATCAGTTCAGTTCAGTTCAGTTCAGTTGTTCAGTCGTGTCTGACTTAATTAATTGTAAAATAGAAAGTTACTTGACTTGTATAATCAATCATACATGCAGAGACACAGTTTTATTCCTCTGTAAAAAATATAAAGCCATGATGATGGCAGAGAGGGTACTAGCTAAAGTATTTCAAAGTTAAGCACAGTTGGAAACTGAGATACTACCCAGAGGAAACAATTTTCTACAGGATCTAAGAAGCAGCATAAAGTAGTGCTTAAGCATGAGGGGCCAAAGTGACTGGGGGCCAGTCCCGACTCCGTCACTTGTTCTCTGTGTGACCTTAAACAGATTATCTAAACTTCTTGCAATGCAGCTGAAACTCCAATACTTTGGTTACCTGATGTGAAGAACTGACTCATTGATAAAGACCCTGGTGCTGGGAAAGATTGAAGGCAGGAGGAGAAGGAGATGACAGAGGATGAGATGGTTGGATGGTATCACTGACTCGATGGACATGAGTTTGAGCAAGCTCTGGAAGTTGGTGATGGACAGGGAAGCCTGGCATGCTGCAGACCATGGGTTTGCAAAGAGTTGGACACAACTGAGCGGCTGAACTGAACTGAAACTTCTTGCCCTAATTTCCTCAGCTGTAAAGTGGAAATAATAATAATAATAATGGTGTATATGTACTTCACAGGCAAATCTTGTCAAAGTTAAATGAAGTAAATACTTAAGGGGCTTCCCCAGTGGCTCAGTGGTAGAGTCCACCTGTAATGTAGGAGACACAGGAGATGTGGGTTCGATTCCTGGGTTGGGAAGATCCCCAAAGGAGGAAATGGCAACAATTCTTGCCTGAAAAATCTCACAGACAGAGGAGTCTGTCAGGCTATGGTCCATGGGGTTGCAAAGAGTCGGATATGCCTGAAGCGACTGAGCATGCATGCAATATACATAAGATCATTCCAGCAGTGCCTGGCAAAGTAAGCCCAGGACAAATGTTAGCTTACTATTATTAGTAAGTAAGAATCATGTCAGGCAAGACCCAGAATCCAGAGGAGATGAGGAGAGAGCCTTTGTGTGTAGAGACTCAAGCCACAATGGCTGCTCAATCTTCAGGCTAACACTATCCTTTACTGACACACTTCTCATCTGGATAGATAAAATCTTATGGGAAGACACACCAAAATGGAGGTGCACCTCAAATTTCTGCAAAGAATGTCCCTCCTTCCTACTCATCTGCCACAGGCATATCTTGCCTCTTAGAAGGACTCCTTCCTTCGTCAGCACCAAGTAGCAGGTTATATATACATCTTTCTTCCCTTCTCCTCTCAAATCCCTTCTGTCCTCCATGTCTTCAAGGTGGAGATGCAAAGGAAATATTTACCCGCAAACCTCTGCTATTGTTTATTATTGGTTCTGTCTCTGGCTAGCCTTGGGGTAAAAATGAACTACCTTCAGGGCAACTTGAGTGATGAAACAGAATTCTATTTACGGTCAGAAGCATGTGGAAACTTTAAGCAAAATATAGAATTGAGAGATCCAGACTTAATTTGTTAAGTAAAAAAATAGACATAGAGATTTTAAAAGATTTTTATTTTAATTTTTTTCAAACTTACTAATTTATTAATAAATCCATAGGAAAAAAGATGTTGCCTTAGGCTGACTCATATTTCAAATGTGGCTACTTCTCTTTTTTTAAAATTTATTTTTAACTGGAGGATAATTGCTTTACAAAGTTGTATTTGTTTCTACTGTACAACGATGAGAATCAGTCATAAGTACATATATATATATATATATATATGTACGCTCCCTCTTGAGCTTTCCTCCCACTGTCCATCCTGCCCTAGCATAGAGATTTTTAAATCATATTTTTAAATTGTGGTAAAATATACATAATACAAATATAGCATTTAAATATTTTAAGTGCACAATTCAGTGTCATTAAGTACATTCATGCTACTGTGTAGTTATTACCACTATCCATCTCTAGAATTTGTTCATCACCCTCTATGTAAACTCTGTACCCATTGAACAACTCCCCTTTCTCCTTCCTACACCACA
The DNA here is from genome assembly GCF_049115385.1 of Moschus berezovskii. Lineage (NCBI taxonomy): Eukaryota > Metazoa > Chordata > Mammalia > Artiodactyla > Moschidae > Moschus > Moschus berezovskii. Next base: position 64,109,024 of record NC_142470.1, read on the forward strand.
GTAATTTCTCTTCTACTTTTTGTCTCAATAAATTTGCCTATTCTAGGTACCTTATATAAATGGAATCATACAATATTTATCATTCTGTGTCTGGCTTATTTTGGTTAGCATAATGTTTCCAAGATTCATCCCTGTTGAAGCATGTACCAGAATTTCCTTCCTTTTTATGGCTGGACAATATTCCATTGTGTGTATATATACCACATTTTGTTGATCTACTCATCTGTTGATGGATACTTGGACTGTTTCCACCTTTTGGCTCTTGTAAAGAATGCTGCTATAAACATGAGTGTACAAGTATCAGTTTGAGTCTCTGTTTTCAGATCTTTTGGATGTATACTCAAGAATGGAAATAACTTGTAATTCAATATGTTTTTAAATAGATTTCTATATATATTTCATTGACCAGAACTCTGTCATGTGATGTCTTCTTGCTGCAAAAGGATAAGGTGGAGCTGAGAACATGAAGTTTTTATTTTTTACCCAGCCTCTGTAGTAGAGGAAGGCAAGAAAATGTGAACTGGAAAAAAGTGATGAGTGAGTGGACCTATAGTATCTACCGCAATGTACATCCTAGAAGATTAATCTGAAACTGAGATTTTCTACTCCCATGGCAGGCAATATAGATAAGAATTTATCTCTTATGGTAACTAGCATGTTGTTGCTATTGTATAAATTCGAATTCAATGCTGTCCTTTCCTCCTGGATCCAGTTTTGAATGATTTTATGACTTAAAGGAACTGCCTCATCTAGTTTCAGTGGGACTTTAGATAAATCTGTTTTTGATAGGTAATTACCCATGGTTTGGTTTATATAAAATAGGCTTTCCAACAGAAGGGGGGCACTCAGCTGTAGATAAAGATAATTAAGTGATAATTAAACTTGGGTGGTTGAGCAAGAACAATATGAATGGGGAAGGGGCAACATGGCATCTTGAAAAAGAAATCATTTCTATTAGAATACTCAACTAGAAAATACAACTAGTTAAGGATTACTGTTCAATTACTCTGACATTTGCTATTTGATTTGCTTAAGGACATTCATTTATCACCAGAAGTTTGGGAACAGGATCTAGCTACTGCATTTGTAGACACTAGACATTCAGAAAAATGATTTATCCTTATCTTAGATATACATTTTACATTTCCATTGTGAAGGAGGAACTCACCAAGGTGAAGTGAAGTGAAGTGAAGTGAAGTCGCTCAGTCGTGTCCGACTCTTTGCGATCCCATGGACTGTAGTCTACCAGGCTTCTCTGTCCATGGGATTTTCCAAGCAAGAGTACTAGAGTGGGTTGCCATTTCCTTCTCCAGGGGATCTTCCTGACCCAGGGATCGAACCCAGGTCTCCTGCATTGCAGGCAGACGCTTTACCCTCTGAGCCACCAGGAAATGGCAACCCACTCCAGTGTTCTTGCCTGGAGAATCCCAGGGACCGGGGAGCCTGGTGGGCTGCCGTCTATTGGGTCACACAGAGTCGGACACGACTGAAGCGACTTAGCAGCAGCAGCAGCAGCGCCAAGGTGAATATCTTATCCATGATGGATTCAAGAATGAAATGGAGGATAAGAAGATCAAAACATGAGTTGGTTGTTTTGCACTTGTCTGACACATACACAGCTAAGGAAAAAAGAGGTAAGATACAATTTCAAATGCATGTAATAGAGTCCCCAAATAACAACGGGTTGAACAAGTGAGAAGTTTGTTTTTCTCTTGTGCCGATGGTCCAGGGCAGGTATGGTTCTTCTTCATAGGATCATCTAGGGTCCTTTATTCCTTTACTCCTGTTTCTTTGCCATTCCAAGCAGCAGAATGGAAGCAGAGGAAAGGGTGAAGGGATGACACAGCCCTAACTTTACAGAGTGTGACCAGAAGTCCATTTTCACTGTGCCCTGGATTTAGACATGTGGTCACACATGTCATTAGGAAGGATTCTGGGAAATATAGTTTTTACTCTGATGGCCATATGTCCAGCTAAAAATTAGGGGTACTGTTATTTCAAAAGGTGAGAGTAGGTTTTGAGATACAAAGAATAACCTTTGCTACCATAGAAGTGTTGCTATTATAGAAACAATTACTTTTTTTTTGTTTTCCTCTATTTCTTTGCACTGATCACTGAGAAAGGCTTTTTTATATCTCCTTGTTATTCTTCAGAACTCTGCATTCAAATGGGTATATCTTTCCTTTTTTTTTTTACTTTAGAGTGCATTTACAAAGTTTAAAATACTCTATATATTTTATTTTATGTTTTTACAATCCAGTGTACATTTTATTTTATTTTTTTTTGTGTGTGTGTGGTTTTTTTTTTTTAATTGGAGGCTAATTACTTTACAATATTATATTGGTTGGTTTTGCCATACACTGACATGAATCTGCCCCAGGTGTACATGTGTTCCCCATCTTGAACCCCCCTCCCACCTCCCGCCCCATCCCATCACTCTGGGTCATCCCAGTGCACCAGCCCCGAGCATCCTGTCTCACGCATCAAACCTGGACTGGCGATTCATTTCACATATGATAATATACATGTTTCAATGCCATTACTTTAAAGCAAATTTGAAGAATTTGGAGTCAGAAGAGATCCTGGGTTTGTGCAGAAGCGAATCCATCCCAACCTCTTGACAGATTAGTAATCTATAGAATCTTAGAATCTGTAATTCTTCCTTGGAGTTTTGGGGCTTTAAAATGCATGGCCAGAGGCAGCTATTGCCCTGCATTAGCCATTCTCCTGAGCAAGACAGGCTCCCATATAATTATACTATCATTTGCTGTTGTTTAGTCATTCAGTCATGCCTGACTCTCTTGTGACCTCAGAGACTGCAACCTGCTAGTTTCCTCTGTCCATGGGATTTCCCAGACAAGAATACTGGAGTGGGTTGCCATTTCCTTCTCCAGGGGATCTTCCCGACTCAGGGATCCAACCACATTTCCTGTATTGGCAGGCAGATTCTTTACCGTCTGAGCCACCAGGGATAGGAGACAATAAATTCTCCACCCGACGGCATGCGCTATTGCAGATTAGATTAGTTCTCCACTGCTGCCAGTTACTTTCTGTAAAGAGGGCGGCAGCCGCGTCCTTCCCCGGTAACTCTTATCTGAACCTCCTCACCATTCTAACGTGATGCATGGAGAAGTAGTCAACAGAAAAGCTAGGACACAACCATGGTGCAGGAGGTGCCGTAGAGAAAGGAATCAGTGGGTCGGTTGGAGAGAAAAGGTTTCTACTGAGCCTTGGGGTGGCCACGGAGAGACAGGTGGCTGTAAGGGAGGAAGGTAAGGGAGAACGGGGAAGACGACTGATCGAGAACGCAAGGAAATGTCTCCCTCCCAGTGAAAGTGAACCATGGCTCTCACGTATCAGAGGAATTGGACCAGGCATACCTCCGAGGGGGCAGACAGAGCTAAGCTAACTTCAGGGTGACTTAATAGAAAGGTAGGAAGTGGAGCAAAGCTAGACAGTCATAGCAAGAACAGGGGTAACGAATGTGCCGAATTGCGTAGGGATTCTAAATGAAAACCGTCACACAGTCTATAAGGTCCAGCATCGTTTACCTCGCTGAGACTTCTGATCCACCAACCTCAGCTCCCTGCCCCACTTCCCAAAGCCCGCCTTATGCCCTTACTTCCCACCTTGCTCAGTTTGGAATCTATGTTTCATCCCTAAAACCACATTCTTACATAATGTTCAGTTTATCTGCCCCCACTCTCCGTATTTCCCTGGCAAAACCCCAACTCTGATGAAACTTTACAGACACGCCATCTCCACCCCCACCCCCAATTCCCTGCTTGCGCCCCTGGGCAGTGGGATGAGGCTGGAGAAAGACCACAGTGGAGCCCGCTCTGCGGAAATTCCAGAGCCCACAGCCCCACCCCGCGGTCCTGCCCACTGCCAGCGCCAAGTTAGCCTCTTTCTTTTTTCTGAAAGAAACTAACTGAAACTAACCAGAAAGTTATGAGCTCTGCTCTGTATTTCAGTAAGTAATGGGAAAATGAAATTCAACTGGAAAATGATTGAAAGCAATGATTAAAGAAAAGTAAAGCTGCAGTTTGGGTCTCACTGAGTATAGACTTCTCAATCAGTTGTGTCTATACTTGTCTCTCCTTTTTCATATCTTTTTCTCTTTATTTTTTAAAGTTAAATGTATTTTTTTATCAGAATGATATTCAAGTAGTTTTAAAAGTCATATAACTATTTCTAAACATTTAAAAAGTGTTAAAGAATCAGTATTACACGTCTTATAACGAAGAAATTATCTAATTTCTTTCCATCCAAGGGAATATTTCTTATACATATATTAGTACAAACCTAAGAGATTCGGTTCTAGTCAGTGAGTTCACAGCCTAGGTGCCTGCACAAAAAAATTGGTCCTGGTGTCCTGTGTCCTCCAGAGCCTTCTGCCTAACACAGCTAGAGGCTCCAACCAAGTCACCTGAAGGCTTTGATGGAATCCAGTGTTCTCAGAGTAGGTAAGATTTCTGGTGAGATTTTTATATATATTTGTATTTTGGAAAAGATAAAGAAAGCATTAAAAAAAAAACAGTAAAAGAAAAAAAAAAAAAGAGAGAGAGAGAGACTTCCCTGGTGGTGCAGTGGTTAGGCATCTTTCTGGCAATGCAGGAGACATGGGTTTGATCCCTGGCCCGGGAAGATACCACATAACATAGAGCAACTAAGCCCAGTACGCCACCACTACTGTGTCTGAGCTCTAGAGCCTGTGAGTCACAACTACTGAAGCCCACACACCCTACAGCATTTGCTCTACAGCAAGAGAAGCCACAGCAGTGGGAAGCTCATGCTCCGCAGCAAAGAGTAGCCCCTGCCTACCGCAACTAGAGAGAGCCCTTGAAAGATCAATGAAAGACCCAGCACAAGCAAAAATAAAAAATAAATTAATAAAATTTTAAAAAAGAAAGCAGTTGCCTCTGGTGGGACGAAATTGGGTAGCACATTTGTTATAAGCCTTGTGAACTGTTTGACTTTTTAAAAATGAATATTTATATTTCTTGATTTTCCAGTTTTATATATGATCTGTTGACCTGCTATCATAAAAATGAAGAATTAGTTTTTAACCCTCTTTCTCTTCCTGTCGTCCTCCTGATATTTATCTATTACAATTTTGGTTGGATCAATATTCATTGTTATTGTGACTAGTAATAGTCATAATTGAGCCTTTTCCTGTACTATGATTGTGTTTCCTTTCTTGTACAATCTGTTTCTTTTGAGTCATTTCCTCATTCTTTTCTCCCCCTTTGCTTGGTTCTTTTTGTAGTTACTAACAATTTAGCCCCAGACTCTCTGGTAGATGGACTTCCCTGGTAGATCAATTGGTAAAGAATCTGCTTGTAATGCCAGAGACCCTGGGTCGACTCCTCGGTTGGGAAGATCTCCTGGAGAAGGGATAGGCTACTCACTCCAGTATCCTGGCCTGGAGAATTCCATGGACTGTATAGTCCATGGGGTTGCAAAGAGTCGGACATGACTAAGCGACTTTCATTTTTTCTCTGTTAGAAGTATAAGGCAGCTAATATATATATTTTTTTTTCTTGGAAACATCCTCTTGGTGTTCTCCACCCCATATTCCAGGCTGAGTTTGTTGCTCTCTAGGCTGCATGGATGTCATTCTGGGATGTCCTTTTGTTCTTCTCCTGGGAATTCTCTTTAGGCTTCCTGTGTTGGGTTCCTTGACTCTTGGGTCCCTCTTTCTTGGTTCAGCTTCTTGTTTTGATGGAGTACATCCTCCAGTACCTTTCTAAGAAGGTATGCATAGGTGGTAAATTGAGATTTGTTAATTGGAAATAGTTTTTATTTTACTTCCATGTTTGATTTGGTTCTCCCAGTCCGGAGTTCCTATGGTTCATCCTCTCTAGGCTAGGATGGTGGGGTGGTCAGTCACCCAGCTGTGTGGGGGCAGAGGAGGGGCTCTAGATTTTTCTTCCTATAGGGGACTTTCATTCATTCCTACTGTTAGCTCCTGCTAACACACCCACCTTCATAAGTACCTGGTATCTTCAATTTTGAGCCATTCTGAGCCTTCCTCATTTGGTGTGAATGAGGCTATTTCTTGTTCCTCCAGACTATATGTACCCACCTTTCAATTTTCTTCAGATTGCTAGGTAAGTTTCCACTCATCCGTTTTCCAGATTCTAAAATTTTATTGACATCTCTCACATGCTCTCATCACCTCTCCTATTCTCTCTGTTCCATTGTTTTGTGTAATTAAAACTCTTTATTATCATCTTAACAGGAATTCAAGAGGTATCAGAAGTGCAGCTATTCAGTCCTCCATTCAACCTAGAATTTTCCATCCTTTCAACGCCAATCTTTTAACCTCATCATTTTGCTGAAACTCTTCTTATCAAGGGCAAAACCTTGCCTAATCTAGTGGTTAATTTTCAGGCTTTATCTTACTTGAATTCTCAGTAGAATTTGGTGCACTTATTGCCTCTTCTTTTTGCATCACACCCTCCTGTTCTTCCTGCTACCCCTTGGTCTCCTTTTCTGCTTCTCCTCTGCCTCACCTCTAAACCCTGCAGTGCCATAGGCTCCATCCTCTACCCCTCCTGTCTTCTCTATTTACAGTCTCTTGGGTGACATGCAGACCTGTTGGATTAATACCATCTACATGACATTATTTTCCAAATATATATCTTCAGTTCCAATCCCTGCAACACCCTGGAGCTCCATACTTACATAAGTCCATCTGTCTATTTCTAACTGGGAGCCAAACAGGCATCTCAAATTGGACCTCTTCTATATAGAACTTTGAGTTTCTCCTTCAAACCTGCTCCTACCTCTATCTTCTCCATTTCAGTGTATTGATCCAGATTTTGCTCATATTGAACACTCAGGAATCATTATTATTCTATTTCCCTTATACCCATGTCAGTCTAACCACAAGTTATAGCAATTCCATCTTCAAAATAAATCCTGGTCAGACAGCCCCTCATCACTTCCCCTTACTGATCCAACTCACCCCATCTCTCATTTGGACCCTTAAAATAGCCTCCGTCTTCTGGCCTTTCTGCTATCATTCTTGCTTTCCTCCTACACCTACAGTCTATTTTCTGCATTGCAGTGAGAATGTTCTGTATAAAGAGCAAATCAGCAATGTCACCCCTATTCACAACTATCCGATGGCATCCATCCATCACACTTTGAACGAAGCCCCTCTCTTACCATGGATGACATGTTTACATGAGCTGGCTTCTGCCTCCCTCTTTAGATCACTCTCTGCTCTGGCCTCACTGACCTTCTCTGGATATCCCAGCTGAGATAAACCTCATGTCTCCATCCCCTTAAAAAGCCACCTGCTTCCCCAGGTCCCTGTGTCCCTGGAGACAGCTGTTCTCAGTGGTGACCACTGGGAGAGGGGTGGGTACTCTGGGTGGGGCGAGTGGCCATAACATCTAGCCCTAAATATGCCACCAAACAGAAGGGAGCATGGCTAGAAAATATTGTAATATGGTAAATATTTGTAGATATAACCCACATAACTCACACAGACAGAAGCTATTTGGAGTTCTCAATAATTATTTTAATTAATTATTTTTGGCTGCACTGGGCTTTCGTTGCTGTGGTGGGACTTCGTTTAGTTGAGTGATCAGGGGCCGCTCTTCCTTGTGGTGCACGAGCTTCACACTGTGGTTGCTTCTCTCATAGCAGAGCACAGGCTCTAGGTGCACGGGCTTCAGGATTTGCAGCTCCCAGGCTGTAAAGTGTAGGCTCCATGGTTGGGGCGCATGGACTTTGTTGCTCTGTGGCGCATGGGATCTTCCTGGACCAGGGACCAAAGCCATGTCCCCTGCATTGGCAGGTGGATTCTTAATCCCTTTGCCTCCAGAGAAGTCCTCTCAATAACGTATAAGAGTGTAAAGGAGTCCTGAGATCACATAGTTTGAGAATCACTGTGATAGAGCCTGGGGTGGTGGGGAAATTTGTATACAATGGGATCTGTGCAAAAATAATCAATGCTATTCAGTTGGGCGTGCTGTGGGCCTTGGGGTGCAAGCTGGCTCTCTGGGCATGGTCGAGACGTAACTCCAGGGAGGCACAAGCCCTGGGTCTGAGAACAATGTCAGGGACTTTGGGAATCTGGCCACCAGTTAGCTCCCTTGTAACAGGGCCACAAGCTGATGCCTTGTTCTCAGGGGACAATATTGGCCAGTGCCAATCATCAATAGGAAGCTTCTTTCTTTTTTTTCTTTTTTCGGCAAGATTTAAAACATTAATACAGAAAAAAAGACACTTCTAAAAATAAATGCAATACAAATAAAAGGTTTTTTAAAAAGTGAAAGATATTAAGAAACAAACCCCTTTATTATCAAAATATGCTAAATACTTAAATTTAATAATGTTGAGTGTTCAAATTCTAGCTTAAAATGACATTGTAGTGTTTTTCATAATATGGCTATTTCAAGACATTATTTAATATAGTTACTTTTTAAACCTTATTTTCTTAAACATTCATTTCACAATTCATTTAATTATTTTACATTCATAGAATGTAGAATAACTCCAGAGAATGAAAAACCCCAGGGAGACTCTTCTGGGGGTTCCACCTCTTACCCCTACTCTTGCAAATATAAGACTCATTAGGAGCCTGGGAAGTTAGAGTTGGGACTATTTGTAACAGGAGCTATGAGAAGGAGAAAAACCTAAGCCTCATTGTCCAGCCCAGTCTCCTCACGCCATTGTCTAGGGCACTGAATGGTTATGACTTGATTTATCCTGGTGGAATCTTGGGAGATGTGGGACCAGGAACCCCGGAAGCTGGATCACTCCCCAGGTGAGCTGCTGAGGCTCCGTGTGACGTGATGGCGCCTGCCGGACCTCTCAGCAAATTGTTACCCGGGTGTAGCTGCCTCAGCTCGACAGTCTGTCAGTGGCATTTATTTGGAACCCACTAGCGATGTAAATCGGTAGGCAATCCTGGCATTGAAATAGCAGTTCCCAGGAGGTGTGGGCCAAGTTACCTATCTGTCAAACCCTTTCTCTCTGCTGACATCTGGAAAAACCAGGTGACACCCACACATCCGAGGCCTTGGCAGCGGCCCAATTAAAGGCTGCAGTTTTCTCTTTAGTTACTTTCTGACCTTGGAGTTGCAGACTATGAGTATTCGACTTTGCTTCTGACCAAACCTCATGAATGTCTCAAGGTCTAAGCACTTGGAAGTGAATGTCAGTGACCCTGCATAGATGTGTATCACATGTTTTGTTGGATCACTTTCAGTACTACCTGGGATTGATCCCTGGATGACGACTGATCTCTGAGCACTCAATTCCACAGGCAGAAGCAACCTGTCCAGAGAAAACCCTGAACATGCCATTAGATAAAGGTTTAAATGGGCTTTCTGTCAGTGAATTGCATTTGATAGTTGTGTGGGTGCAGCCCATGGCAGGAATCCACATTGCTCACAGGAGATCTGTGGGACCCTGGGGTGTTGCAATGTCACTCTGTCTGGGTTTAAGTGACAGCTAGGATGTGGGATTTGGCGATTATTTTTGGGTTGGTCTGTTTCTAGCTCAGAAGACTATATATAACACTGAGAGAGGCATAACTTCTAGATTGTCAAGGTTGGTGCTAATAGTGAATGATATACTAATATATGTTACATGGAACCACAGGCTTGCAAGAGCAACGCTGATGTACTAGATGAAAGGGTAAATCTTCTGTTGTATAATGGGAAAAGAAAGCTGGCAATGTAACTGCATTCTTAATATATTTTTTCCAGCATTGCATGTGTAATTAGGCATTCAGTGACTTCCTCATCTAAGGAAATTTGACTTTAATGGGAGCTATGTGGCTAACTAAGGATGGAGTCTTTTGAAAATGCAGGGGTGAGGATGGGAAAGTATTAACTGTTAAGATGGATTATTTCCTTGGCCTTGAAACAAACAAAGCAAAACAACACCCCCCTAACTCGCCCCCCGCCACACACACTACCCATCTGCCAGCACATAAGCTATGTGGATAGACGGTGGATTCATTTTCAGAGCCTTAGAAATAAAGCCCGAAAGGTCAGGTAATTCTTGTCTCCTAATGTTTGGGTCATTTAAGGCTCCCCTCCAAAAGGGTTTCTGCCTAATAAATGCATTTTCGTCGGTGTCTGGAAATTGCATCAGTGTATGGTGCAGTCTCATAAAGTCTTGGGAAATTAAGGCAAAACCTTGGGTAAATCCAAAGTTCACCATTAGGAAGAGAAAGTTTCAAGCACATAGTTTAAGTACAACTGATATAATAGGAGCATTCCTCACCCACCCTCCCCACCTCCAAACATCCCGAGAATCACAGGCAACAGCTGCCTGACCAGGGTGAATGCCAGAGGTGACAGCACTCAAAATGTTTGATGGTGCTATGAAGGAAAAGGTTAAGAAACAGAGGCAGAAACCAAGTTTAAAGATTGTATTAATAGACCATGGACAGTCCTCAAAGGCAGCCAGTCACTTCCAAGCCTCAGCTCCCCCTGCGTGGTTCATCCTGGGGACAATCTTTCAGAAGACACAGTCTTAGAAAGCCAATCTGAGTCATCCCCATATCTTCAGCTTAAATGGCCAGGATCCCTACATGGTTTCAATTCATGGGGCTTAAAAGCCTATCAGGGAAAGGAATTCTTTCTAACTGATAATTTTTAAAAAGTTCTGGAATAAAATATACCTACCACTCATCTCCTAGCATTTTACAGAAGATATGTTGAGCTGTCAAAAGGGGGCATCCTTGCTTTTCCAGACGAAAGAATAATTTGAGTTTGCTTTTCAGAGAAGCCTGGGTGGAAGTGGTAGGCGGCAGCAGAGCTCGTAGTGATTCTTAATGCAACAGGTGTACTACTTAGGTCACACCTAGAGGCATGGATCCTGGTGTCTATTGAACAACCTGGCTCCTCCACGTGTAGCCGTGGGCCAGCAGCATCAGCATCATCCAGGAGCCTGTTGTGAATATGGGATCTCGCCACATCCCAGACCCACTGGATCAGACTCTGCATGTAATGAGGTCCTGAGTGGTCAGTGAACACCTTCAAGTTTGAGAAGCTCTGTTCCACAGCCATATTTCTGACTTCCCAGAGGCCAATAGTTACCCAGTGGGATGGGGGCGAGGTCACGGCAGTCTTTTTAAAACAGATTCTTGGTCTTCCAACTTGCACCTACTAACCCAGAATTTTCAGCAGAGAGGTCTGGTAACCTGCATGTTTAACAAATGTCAAAGGTGATACTAGTCCTGAGTGATGTGTGAGGAACACTACAAGATGCTTTCATAGTTTGAAGGAAATACATACTGATTTCATCAAGAAACTGCTTTCTCTAGAGCCTGTCTTTCTTTTGAAAACGCGCGGTCTCCATTTTCTTTCCCACGGCTACTCCTGAAGACAGAATGCTAAGGATGGGGCGGTGGAAAGCGGAGGGGCAGCGTCAGAACCGAGTATAGCAGGAGAGGTTGGCCGGAGAGGCTCTGGGCGCCCTGTGAGGCTGCGGAAACTGGAATTGCCAGCAGAGGGCAGCAAAGCACGCCCTGATGCGGGACCAGGAGGCCTGTGTGGTGTGGATCCTGCAGAAAGACTTGCTTGTGGCACTTTCTGCGGCTGTTGGTGGACCTCGGGTCTGGCTGGACTGACACTATGTTGGTCACGTCACTGGGTTCTCAGTAGACTGGTTGGGTCTGAATGGGAGCCTGGTGAGGTCTGAGCCCGTGTTGTCCACGCAATAGAATGTGAACCACACTGATGATTTTAACTTTTCTAGAAATGTGTTAGTCACTCATTAGTGTCCGACTCTTTGCGACTCTGTGGACTCTAACCCGCCAGGCTCCTCTGTCCATGGGATTCTCCAGGCAAGAATACTGGAGTGGGTTGCCATAACTTTTCTAGAAGCTGCATTGAAAACAAAACAAAAAACAGGTGACATTAATAACATATTTTATTTAACCCAATATATCTAAAATATGATCATTTGACATGTAATCAATATAAAATGATTAATGAGATAGTTTATTTTTTGTGTGTATGTTAACTCTTTGAAACACAGTGTATTTAATACTTAGAGCACAGGTCAGTTTGGACCAGCCACATTTCAAGTGCTCAGTGACCACATGTGGCTAGTGGTTTCAGTACTGGTCAGCACAGGTCTGAGTTGTTGAAGAGCCAAGGGAAAATTATGAGAGTTGGGGTGGAGGGGAGACTAGAACCACAAACAGGGCATCTGGCCTGGTGACAGAATCTTGAGTTTTGTCCTTGATCAGTTATTCACTGAAAGGCTACATTTCAATTATTTGTTGAAGAGCCTACTCTATGCAAGGAGTAGGGCTGGAAGCTGGAGATACATAAACCCTTGAACACAGTCTCTGATGCTGAGGACTCGGGTCCAAACTAGTGGGGTGGTGGCTTGTTTCCAGAATCTCTCAGATCCCCGAAAAACATGCTGCAGCAAATTTCTGAGCAGGCACTGGGTGGACCCCAAGACAAATCGTTTGACCTACCCTGGGGGAGAGGCTCCAAATGACAGCTAAGTCAAATTGGCTTTGTTTTGTTTTTTCCTTATTATAATCATTTCCAGGTTTACTCAGAAGTTGTTTGTAACACACATTTGTTTGGTATGGAGAAAGAAAATCTGGCTGAGGTAAAAATCCGAGTTGGCTCTAAGATTCCGTGAAAGGGAAAACCAGTGTATCATCAGCTAACACCACACAGGAATCCCATCTGGGGCATCCCCTGACCTTTTACCAGGGGTCGCACCCACCGCATTCAAGGTCTCTTATTCCCCCAGCAGTGCTGTTCTAGGTTAATGCTATTTTGGGAATGCAGTTCTTCATTTCAGTGTGAATTTCCTCATCTTTCTGCACAAATTGAGTGAAATCCTTAGTGCATTTTTTTTTTCTCCTTAGATGGATGGAAGCTAAAAGAGAATGGAAGGCCTCCAGCTGTTTGAGGCTCTGTCCTCAACGACAATCAAAATTCTTCATCTTTTCTTGTTCTTGGCACTTTCTGATTGAAATAAGATTCCAGCATTTATCTGCACCTGCAATTTTGACAAGAAAGGAAAATTTAAAAGACAAGTGAAAGAATTCTCTGAGGGAAGTCAATGAGTCGACAGTAGTCAGACGCCGGCAAATCTCTTTTTGCATTCCTCCGTCAATTAAGCTACAGTCACATATTGGAGAGAACTTAAGTCTGTGAGTGGAAATGCAAAAATGTGCGTCGATCAGTAGCAGGAACCTTCCTTTGGAGCGAATATTACTTGGAGAGCAGCTGATGATCCATTTGGCATTGAAATGAAGAGGATTTTGAGTCAAAGAGGCCATTTTAAATTATAGATTTGAGTTTAGTTGAAGGTCAAACTTACCTTGCATGAATAAAATCTTCAGAGATTTTGGAATATACTCAGAAAATGCAAGCTATCTTGAGCACATAAGCATTTTCTTCAGGGGATAAAAGCGGTTTAATTTTATTGCCCTCTGCATAATTATTGACCGTATTAGCATAGGAGATGCTGAAAAAGAAGGCAGAATAGCAATCTGATGACCGCTTTGATTCTCAGCAGCTACAGCCATGGGTTTTGGCAGAAAGTTGCTTGGAGACCGGGGATGATGGTAGGGGAATCTGGTGGTAGCCAGTCATTTCACTGTGATTCAACAGATGGGAAAAGTGACCCACTGAGAGGTCTCTTGTGACATACATAGTCTTCTGTCTCCAGGAATTTGGGGACCACCTATGGCATCATGTTGATGATTTGGCTATCTGGATTCATCAGTTGTTGTCTAGTCGCGTTGGATTCTTTGCGACCCCATGGACTGCAGCATGCCAGTCTTCCCCGTCCTTCACTATCTCCCAGAGTTTGCTCAAACTCATGTCCATCAAGTCATGATGCTATCTAACCATCTCATCTTCTGCTGCCCTCTTCTCTTGCCCTCAATCTTTGCCAGCATCAGGGTCTTTTCCAACAAGTTAGCTTTGTAATCTGACTCAAAGCTTCCTGGCAGCCAAGATGAAGAGGGAAATGTAGTGGGTTACAAACTTGTCACTTAGGAAGAAGAAATGTACTCAGTTCTCAAAGGAAACTCAAAAGGGACATTCATGAGGAAGTACTCTAAACATTAAATTACTTGATTCATGGCTGTAATATTCTTTTCAAAAGCTAGTAGCTCACCTTGCAGGTTTATGATTAGGACTGAGAAAAGTGTAAATACACGTAAAAGGTTTGCAAACCTGTTAATATGAATTAACTTCCTCAACTCCTCCCCCAGTACTAATCTAAAGCCTATGTTTAGATTAAAGCTCATGGCTTGCTGTGTTAATTGGATTACAGAGATAATCCCCCTCCCATAAAAAGTAATCTCTGCAGGTTTGGGGATCTACATTCTGCTGCATTTTCTAGGATTATCTCTCAAAAGCAACAGATTAGAAGTGCTGGTTGGTGCAAATACGCTGGAGTTTGTGTTGTAATCTCTTCCAGTGAAGATGTGGCCTGGGGAGGCTCTGAGGTTATAAATGAATGGAGAATGCTAGATTAGCAATCCAAACACCTGAGTCCTAATCTCGGTATTGCCATTAATTACTGTGGCAAGTCACTTTACTTATCTGAGATTCAATTGTCTCTGCAAAATGAGGAGATGGTACCAGATCAACATTTCTTAAAACTTGGTCCAAGGTAAACTAGTGCTTCAAAATGTTAATAGATAGTGCATGAATGAAGAATTGGAGATCAAGTAAATTTGGGGAAATCTGCATACCATCATCTCCCTTTAGAGGACCACAGTGCCCACTAGTGTAAACACGATTCTTAGAATTGTGCACTAAATGTACATATTTATGTGTGTGTGTATGAATGTGTGTATATGATGTATTTTACATACACCATATACACATGCATTTTTTTCTTTTTAAAAATTTATTTGTCTTTAACTGGAGGATAATTGCTTTACAATAGTGTGTTGGTTTCTGCCATACATGAGCCAGCCATAGGTATACATGTTCCCTCCCTCTCGAACCTCTCTCCCACTTCCCACCTCTGAATCCATTGATTGTCAGACTCACATTGCTTTAATTCCAGCTTCAGGATATGGATAGAAAAGAAATATATTCATACGCATGTTACAAAATTATTTCAATGCCAGAAATATTAAAGTAGAAAAAAAATCTTGAGTTCTGGAACTAAAGTAATACAGGACAAGGGGAATGAGACTGAATGCCTTCATATTTCAGTCAGGGCCATTAACATGTAAAACAAAGAATGTGTATCTGATAAGTAGATTGAATCTAAGACAAGTCTTACAACTTAATATAAAAATAACCTAATTAAAAAATGATTTGAGTAGCCATCTTCAAAGAAGATATACAAATGGCCAATATGCATGAAAAGATGCTCAATACTAGGGAAATGCAAATAAAAATCATGAGGTATCACTTCATACTCAACAGGATGGCTATCACCACAAAATCTGATAATAGCAAGTGCTGGCAAGGATATAGAGAAATTAGAACTCATGCACAATGCCAGGGAAATATAAAATAGAGCAGCTACCTTAGGAAATAGACTGTTCTTTGAGAAGTGAAACAAAGTTACCATAATAATGATCTGACCAAACAACCTTCAGATTATTAATTCAGCATGACATAGAGAAAGGGTAGAGCTTGGGTTGGGGGAGTGGAACTTTCTGACTTCTGGAAAGAGATAACTCATGTAAACAGAGAAACTGGTATTCTGATTTATAGTTCAGTCTCTTGTGAGTTTAGTTAGCTGGAGTTTACCATTGAAAGTTAGCTTATCTCTGAATTTGTTAATCAAGTCCATTTTCAAATACATAAGGCTGAGAGTCTTATGCTGGTCAGTGAGATATTCATCAAGACCATCCAAGCTGTGAAGTCTCTTGAAGGCCCAGGAGCTGACTCTCCGTGGATGACACCCGTGACCTTTCTGTTCACACATCTTTCTAACTATAACCAGTGTGGCATCATGATACATGAACTGACATTGATCTTCAGTAGCCTGAGCAAGAATTCTGCCAGTACTGTGGACCCACCAGCCAATTTTTAAGTGAGACCTTTAATTGCTATTGACTGATCTGACATTGAAAGTGTGGACCTGTGGTCATTTGTTTGGCTGCTTTGACTTGAGAGGGTGAAAAATGCACTCAGAAAATGGAATAGTGTTTGACCCTGATAGGAGACTCAATGGCCTAGAACTTGTTACTAAGGCAATTGGTGCATGTCTCTTTTGCTCTCTGCCCTGTTTTTTTGGCTGCTGAGAGCATGGAGCTATAGGCACAGGAAGGCATGTTTTCCAGGCCAGGGATAAAGAGGAAGAGGGGTCCAGAAGTGAGTTGACTTGTAAAATGAGAAAGGACCATAAAAGGGACATTTTGAGGCTGTGTCCTTGGGGGTGTATATAAAAATATATATATAATATAATACTTAGGTCAAATATAATACTTAGTTCCAGTACTAGACAGCAAAGAAGACCAACTTCCCCCAAGAAGTTTATATTCTGAAATATGAATAAGGTGACCACAGTAAATAATCTGCTAATGGGGATACCTAATTGGTTGCATTGTTGGGCACACAGTCATTGATGCTAAATATCTAAGCCAAGGTGCTGCCAGAAGGTTCAGAAGATATAGGTCTGGGGAGGGTGGAAAGGATCCAAATAATGATAAAATTTGTGAGCTTCAGCACTGAAGATAAGTGCCCAGGGAAAGTTTGAGCAGCAAAATTTGGAGATGAGATTTGCATAGTGACCTGCATATGCAGTCAAAATAGAGATACGTGGGACTATACCTTTCTGCTTCCCCCTCTTAACACTTGTCTCAAGGTACCCCTAAGGGCTTGTCTTGGGAACCTTGCCTGTGGTAATCGCTCACCTTGCGAGAGTGCGTCATAATGGGCGCCACATTAAGAAGACGGATGCAGCTTGCTTTGGGAGGAGAGACAAGACCTGGGGGCAGTGACTTTAGGCTAAGAGGAAACATTTAGAGGGAAAGGATATTAGCAGAAAATTTGGGCACAGTCAGTAAGGAAGAAAAGAAGGAGCCCAGAGAGAGGAGAAGCTGGTCAGAGGTTGGGCAGCAAGAGGCAAAGGGGGCCTGGCGGGGGCTCTTTGCTAGCAGAGGGCCCTTCTACATGGTAGACTTCTATTTCCATTTCATCAGACTTTGTTGTTGTTTATACTTTAAAATATTATGAGGTACAGCAGAGGGAGGGGGACGGTATAGAACAGCAGAAGTTTGACAGTAACAAATATAACTAGGTGGCAAAATGAAAACACGGAGATAAGAATAGATTAGGATATTAAGAAAACTAAGGTATTTCTTTAGAAAAATAAAAGAGGAAGAGAAACTGAAGGCAGAAGAGGAATTTAAAGAAGATGAATTTTATGAAAGGGCTGGAAACTGGATGCTGGCACAAGAAAACAATTACTATTCACAGAGGGGGCAGATCTAGGTTTGGTGGGGGTGTGTGGTCAGAAACTTAAACAGTTTGGGGAGAGGGCATTCTAAGAGAAAGACTACAAAATTATGCATACCAAATTAGAAACAGGCCTTGGAAGGGGCCTCTGCCGAGGGTGGGCCCTGAAACTTAAATCAATAGCTTCACAGTAAATCATCTTGCCAGTTTGTGGTGGGGGCTCACTGATCTGGGCTCTGCTCTGTGCCTCCAATTCCCTTTCCAGATGGCCTCCAGCACAGTGGGAGGGCCCTGCTCACCAGCCTTCACAGCAGCCCTTGACTCTTAGGCATAGGTGAAGCCCCTTAGCAGGCACCCCGGGCCCTCTGTGGGCCAGCCTGGTCCCTCTCCTTCCTCTTTGCACATTACAGGTCACTAGCTCCTCAGTGCTTGAAAGTGAAAGTGAAAAGTGCAGCCACTCAGTCATGTCTGTCTCTTTGCGACCGGATGGACTGTAGCCTACCAGGCTCCTCTGTCCATGGGATTTTCCAGGCAAGAATACTGGAGTGGGTTGCCGTTTCTTTCTCTAGGAGATCTTCCTGACCCAGGGATTGAACCCGGGTCTCCCGCATTGTTAGTTCAGTTCAGTCCCTCAGTCGTGTCCGACTCTTTGCGACCCCATGAACTGCAGCACTCCAGGCCTCCCTGTCCATCACCAACTGCTGGAGTCTACCCAAACCCATGTCCATTGAGTCGGTGATGCCATCCAACCATCTCATCCTCTGTCGTCCCCTTCTCTTCCCGCCTTCAATCTTTCCCAGCATCAGGGTCTTTTCAAATGAGTCAGCTCTTTGCATCAGGTGGCCAAAGTATTGGAGTTTCAGCTTCAACATCAGTCCTTTCAATGAACACCCAGGACTGATCTCCTTTAGGATGGACTGGTTGGATCTCCTAGCAGTCCAAGGGACTCTCAAGAGTCTTCTCCAACACCACAGTTCAAAAGCATCAATTCTTTGGCGTCCCACATTGTAGGCAGACGCTTTACCATTTGAGCCACCAGGGAAGTCCTCAGTGCTTGTCACTCCTTTAATATTTCAACATCGAATACTCACCTATAGCTTCTGCTTGAAATGTTGCCTCTCACTCTCTCCACCTCCTCTTTCTACTCATCCTTTAAGGACCTTTAAGGATGCCCCTCATCCAGGGCTGGGCTATCCCGTGGCACTTGGCATACTTCTATCACAGGGCTATCCTAGGGTAAGGTATTGTATTGACTAATTGCCAGTTGTCTGCTGCCTGTCCCCAGGGCCCCCACATGGTAAACTCCAGTAGTTAGGGGTATGGACTCTGGAGCAGACAGCTCAGCTCTAAATTCGCTTGTGCAGCCTTGAGCAATAGCTTAACCTCTGATACTTTCTCACTTGGAAGAGGGGAATAGCCACAGTGCTCGCTTCATAGTGTTGTGATGATACACATAAAATCTTAGCCTGGGACATGGAGAGTGGTCAGTGGTGCTGAGCTCTGTGGCTTGGAGAACGGACACCACTGAAATCCTCCTTGGACCTCCTGTGCTTGGAACAGTGCCCAGTGTTTAGGTGGCATCACTGAATTGGATCAAAATGTATACATTGGATTAACTTGGGGATGGTTAGTTGAAATGACTGAGAAATGAACATTATAAAATACTTCCCTCACTCCAAATTAAATAGCTATTTTCCTGGTGATTGAATGGCATGCTAAATGCAAAAAAATACAAGAAGAAAGTAAAACTACTTGGGTGACCATTTAATTTATCATATAAATAGAAACACTTTTGAAAGTGAAAGGGTGTTTCTTACAATAGACTTTCGCAGGCAAGCCAGGAAGTATGGTCACTCTACCTACAAGTTTCAATCCCCAAAGATGACCATGGTTAGCATTTTTTTATATAGCCTTCTGATCTTTTTTCCACCTTACACTTTGGTTATAAATACTATTTTCTAACCTGCTTTTCTTTTATTTAACAATATGTCATGAAATCTGTTCATCAGTAAGTGTAGACCTTTACCACTATTTTTAATGACTATATAATACTCCCTTTGGATGTGCCATAATTTAAGTGAAGTGAAGTGAAAGTTGCTCAGTTGTGTTCGACTCTTTGTGATCCTGTGGACTATACAGTCCATGGAATTCTCTAGGCCAGAATACTAGAGTGGGTAGCCTTCCCCTTCTCCAGTGGATCTTCCTGACCCAGGAATTGAACTGGGGTCTCCTGCATCACAGGCAGATTCTTTACCAACTGAGCTATCAGAGAAATCCCATAATTTATTTAACTCATCCATTATTGATGGGTGTATATATTGTTCCCAACTTTTGAGAATTAGAAAATATTTAAAAAGAAATTTCAAGTTGTTGGCTGTCACTCTGAGATTGGATTGTGCAGAGATGATATCCAGGCTGCCAATTATTTTCTCTAAGGCACTTTGCCATCCATGGACACCTCCAGAATCTTAGTTCCATCTTGTGGACTGACTACCTGTTCTCCCCATGGGCATGTGCAGAGAGAAATTAGCTTATTCTCCCACCCCAGTTAGATGGTAAACATAGAGCCCTTTTATTAAAAAAAAAAAAAACAACACTAAGCATTAACAGTAACTAATATTATGGAAATTGTATTTGGGTAGGTGACACACAAATTAGTCAATAGGTAAAGAACCATGAATACATATCTTGAGTTAGGCACCTTCCTTATTGACCCTTCATTCTATTGCTGCTTGAGTAAAATGTTTATTTCATTCATTCATATGTTCATTCATTTACAGACTACTGATCACACCCTTGTGCCAGTCATAGAGAAGCTGTTCACAATCTAAATCAAATACAGTAGAACCTCATTTATGTGACTGCCTTTGGTTTGATAATAGAGTTTTACTGTGTTTATGTTCACGGTCATTCACTCAAATACCTCACTTTCATTGAGAATACCAGTTACTATATTTGCCAATTATATCCTGCTGTAACTCCAAGGCACATGAGCCCCTGGAGATCCCCAAGGGATGCAGCTGAAGAGAAGTCTACAATCTCCAATCTGGGGACTCAATAGTAGTGTTTCTTGGGGAATATTGAGGAGACACAGCTAGGTAGAGAAAAATAAAGCTGTGCTAAGATGCTGATGCTGGGCCTTCAAACAGAGAAGCTGGCAGGTCACTGTGTCTAAAGATGCTAAAGATTTCTGGATAAAATGAGTATTTGACAGTAGTTTCAAAGCAGGATAAGGACCAAGACCTGAGAGTCTATTGGTAAAAAAACAGGGTTTTGAGCCAAAAATGAAGAGATGTGTGAGAGGTATTGGGGGGAAAAGGCTAAAGATGCCCAACCTAAACAGAAACGGAAATGTATAGTCAAACCTATGGTTTTTCCAATAGTCATGTAGGGATATGAGAGTTGGACCATAAAAAATTGATGCTTTAAAACCATGGTGCTGGAGAAGACCCTTGAGAGTCCTCTGGACACCAAGAAGATCCAACCAGTCAACCCTAAAGGAAATCAACCTTGAATATTCACTGGAAGGACTGATGCTGAAGCTGGAGTGCCAGTATTTTGGCCACCTGATGCGAAGAGCTGACTCATTGAAAAAGACCCTGATGCTGGGAAAGATTGAGGACAGGAGGAGAAGGGGGTGACAGAGGATGAGATGGCTGGATGGCATCACCGACTCAATGGACATGAGTTTGAGCAAACTCCAGGAGATGGTGAAGGACAGGGAAGCCTGGCGTGCTGCGGCCCACGGGGTCACAAAGAGTTGGACACGATTTAGTGACTGAACAACAACAACAAACAGAAACACGGTTCCATTAGGCCCTCCCTCTCCTTGTTGGCAGGGATTGCTCACTGTTCTGAAGGCTGCTCTCAGGTCTGAGCTACATGGCTCACTCCACAGGCAGTCACAACAGGGCTGTTTGCTTTCTCCCAGGTCTACAGGAGAGGGACTATGGCTGCATCTTTTCTCTTTTCAGGACTCAGCTGATTAGGTCAGGCCTATCTAAGATAGTCTTCCTTTTGATTAACTCAAAGTCAATTGATGAGGGACCTCAGATATATCTGCAAATCCTTTGTTCCATATAATGTAACAGAGTCACAGGCATGCGATGCCATCACATTCCTAGGTCCTGCCTAGACACAGTTGGGGAGGGGGAGGTGTTATACAGCACATGGTACACCAGGGGCAGAAATATTGGGGGACATCTTAGAATTCTTTCTACCACAACAAGATAAAACATAACAACTAGAAAAAGCATTTTTATTGTGGGACCTAGAGTCATTTTGTTTTCTAAACAGGAGTGCAGGAAACACAGTGCATGCTGATGCATCATTTTGGTGATAATCATGAACCTTTGAGCAGCAGCATGAAGTTCTCTAGGAGCCATATCACTGGGCCAGTCCCTTGGTTAAAGTCTCAGGTTAGCGGGCCCTAGAGGAGGAGGAGTGTGGCTGGGTTCAAATGGGGACAGCATTCCAGTTCTTTCTGCTGGGGCCCAGGGAGCTCATGATCTGAGACTACCAGTTAAGTCTCGAGGGGCCATTCAGATTGAAGACCACTGGCAATGCCTAGGGCCCCTAAGAGAAGGTCTTCAGGAAGTGGGCTCTTAGCTGAGGTTGGTCAGGATGGTGTGTGGTTTCTGGAGCCATGCAGGTGTGTATGGGAATGGAGTAATGGAGAGATGTGATGAAATGTCAATTCAACCTTCAATATCCAAGACAGGGGTGCCCACCTTTAACTTCCACACTCACTCTTAAGGAACAGACATGCAAGATGTTGTTTATGAGAAGCCAACTATGGAGAAGCCAGCTGCATCCCAGACCTGCTCCTCTTTTGCCCGCCAGGGATTTTTGTGAGTGGACCAATGAAGTCACCTTGCAGAAGCTTCAGGAGTATTTGTCCCCATCTTCTGCAGGACTACCTTTTATCTCAAAAATTTCAGGCTGCTACATGGTCCATCATCTCAAACTTCCACATCTCTTTAGGGGTCAAAATCAAGGGAGAAAGGAAGCAGGGGGTTGCCAGGGCCCTTCCCATTCTGAAGAGATGCCCTACTCAGCCAGACTCCAGCAGGGAGGGGAATAGGCAACCTCATCATCATGGGAACCAATTAGATAAATCCAGATACAGAGACTTAGGCTCCAACCTAAGGACCTTTGAGGCCCCAGCCTTGGAAGTTCCTGCCCTTGGTGGCCACTATTCTGTGTGGTGGGCTGAACCGGTTACACTTTTGTTGGCAAAGCTGCTAGACAAACGTGCGTTTGCAACTACTGAATGCCATTAACTTCAGGAAAAGGTCTTGGTGGAACCAAAAGGCAGCAAAATTCTGCAACACCGGAGTCTGCAGGAACTTAAACCACCCATACCAGGGAGACTGCAAAGTGGTAGAGCAGTGGGGGTGCCTTCTGGGTTTTGTGACTGCTCTAATGCTGCTCATGTGGGTAGGTTTACTTGTTGGTAATATGAAGCTCCCTCCTTGAAATGCTCAAGACTTAAATACATGTTCCAGCAGAACAGCACCTTGCCTGGTTCATGGCCTTCAGAGTCACTGAGCAATAGTGTTACTCAGTACTCTCCGGAAGTTACAGGTCAGCCTTGAGAGTCAACTGGTTTCTCTGCATGGAGACCTGGCCTGAAAAACTAGAAGGAAGAGGGGCCCAGCTCTGTATGTGTTCTCTAAGTCCTGTGGTCTGCCAAGAACTATTTTAGGTGATGTATGTAGGTTTGGTTATCCCTTTTCTACAGATAGGGAAGCCAAGGAAGGCTTAGAGAAGTCAATGGTCTGAGGCAGGAAGAATAATAAGTAAGTGGCAGAGCTGGGGTCTGAATTAGATCAGTAGACGGTCAGCATCCTTGTGGGTGGGGCCAGGCTCTTCTGGCCTCCTGCCATGCTCTGTGACCTGCACAACCCGAAGAGAGCACTCACAGAATCTGGTCCTGTTTTTCAAGGCAGGTAATACAAATTGGGTAAAAATGTCTAGTGCATAGAGGGCAGTAAAGGGAAGTATGGGGTGTCCGGGTGTTGATGATGGATCTAGGGAGGTGTCCTTTTCTCTCTCCACTGCACACCGCCTGCAGGATTCCTGGTTGAGGTATTAGGGAAATGCCACTCTCCTCTTTAGGACTGTTGGTACTTGCAGCACCAGATGGCTGTCCTCAGGGTTCACTGCAGCTGAACATAAATATAAACCCCACCACTTCTGGGGGGGCTGCCGATGAGGCCCAGGTGTGTGGTTCCGGAGCAATTTTGCCTCAAGTAAATCAGTAGGTCCATATTAGAAGACACGTGTTAATTTATTGCAGTGAGGTTTTATGTCTTCGTTGGTCATTAGCAAAATTTCGTACCAGAAATTCTTTCCTCTTTAATCTTGGTGGGATTGGTGTTACACATAACTCGACTATTAAGACAAGAATACCTTGCATATAGGGAGGTTGTTAATCTAAAGGAGTTTTGCAGTGTGGAATGCAAATGCTCGGCGACAGGTATGCCGAGATCCCCCAAAGCCTGCTTAATCTGCCATAAAGGGATCTAAGGAAGGTTTGATTGTTCTGTTAACACAAACAAGAAACCCTTCTGCAGCTCTGCTCTCTTTGCAGCTCCAGTTCTCTTACCATTTGTTCAGATAGACTTTCCAGCCCCTAGAGGGCTGGTTCATTAACACCTCCTTTCCCTCTGAGTTCCCAACAGCAGACCTGGGCTTTGGAGGTCTGCATTCACAGGAAGTGAGGGTAAAGCAAGGATGCTCTCCTCTGCTGGCTCTTCTGTGGGCACCTGTGACCTGCTCCTCCTCGTGTACTTGTCCTTCTGGGGCAGCACACCTGGATGTGTCCTACCCAGGTTCTGGGTTGATGGTGCCATAGGTCCATCCTGGGGGACAGCGATGTCCACGCATGAGTCATCTTGCAGGAAGCCAAAAGTTCAGTTCAGTTCAGTCGCTCAGTCGTGTCTGACTCTTTGCGACCCCATGAATCACAGCACGCCAGGTCTCCCTGTCCATCACCAACTCCCGGAGTTCACCCAAACTCATGTCCATCTAGTCGGTGATGCCATCCATTAGGCGGCTCCAATTCCTTTTTGAGGGGAGGGTATAGTTGCTTTACAATGTTGTGTTGGTTTCTGCTGTACAATGAAGTGAATCAGCTATATGTATACATATATCCCCCACCCTTGGACTTCCCTCCCACCTGTACGCCCCACTCCACCCCTCTAGGTCACCACAGAGCACCAAGCTGAGCTCCCTGTGCTGTACAGTGGCTTCCCACTAGCTGTTATTTTACACACGGTAGTGTATATGTCAGTCCCAGTCTCCCAACTTGCCCTGGCTGCTGTGCCCACATGTCTGTTCTCTGTGTCTGTAGGTGGCTCTGATTCTAAACTAGCTCTGCCAAAAAGTAGTTGTGTCACCTTGGCCAAGTCATCTCTATTGCCTCAGTTTTGCTGACTGTGACCAGTCATTGCTGAAATCATTTCAGCTTTAAATACAGTCCTGCAACCTCTGCTTCACACCGTGCAGAGACCCTCAATAAAGAATCTCAAAACTAGCTCATTTTGTTCAGGATGATATGCCTCCTAAGGTTTGTGACAACAGGGCTCTGGTGTTGGACTGCTTGGTTCCAGTCCTGGCTCTGAGTGACCTTGGGCAAATTTTATAACCTGTCTATCCCTCAGGTCCCTCATCTGATAATAGTACCAACATCATAGAGAACTTGTGAGATTTAAATAAGCTACTGTGTATAAACTACTTAACACAATTCTTGGTTCGTATACTATATACTGAATTTTAGCTGTTTTATTAATTTTACTATTCTCTAGAACTTGGGAAGACCATGGGCTTACATTTCTCTTATGAGTGTAACCAGGAAACCACTTCCTCCATCAAAAAAAGAAAAATCATCTTTATTTGGAGACTGTTGTAGAAAGGGGTTGAATCTTCTTTCCCCCTGTACCCCAAGTTCTTGCTAGAGTGTTGCTATCACTTGGGAGCATGAAGAGGGGACAGGAACTTCGCTAAGCTCTGTAGCAAGCCTTCCTGGGGCTGGTCCCCAGTCTGCTACTGTCCTGTCTTTCTGGAGTCCACAGACTCTGTCCCCCAGCGCCTGACTGTGCAGTGCAGCTTTCTGGCCCCTTACTTTCAGAATCCATGGAGCACTTGTAGGACCTTCTGCGGTCTTGTGGCAGCAAAGGAGCTCTGTGTCTTTCCCTCTTCATTTTCTCTCCCTCCTCCTTGGCTCCACCCTCTCCCATTTTCCTCCCCCGGGAGCCCCTTCGGGTCCCTCTCTCCATCTTCTCATCCGTAAAGAGTCCTCCATGGACTCATCCACAATGGTCTCAGCTTAATGCCTAATAAAAAAAAAAAAATTCTGTCCCTCTGCACCTTTCAGGAAAACGATCAACCCAAAAAGTTTAGGAAATAAAATTCATTATCTTTAATGGGATTTTGTTACCAGGCCCGGCCAGGAGGGACCCAAGTTCCCAGGAAATCTAAATTAATGAATGCCCTACCAAGGGGTGGGGGTTGGGGTGGGGGAGACATAAACTGAGATATAATTTCTTTTTGAGCTTTGCAGTGAAGAATAAGTCTTACACAGGAAAACCTAAAATGGCATCTAGCTAGGAAAAAAAGATTTAAAGCATCTCCGAGAACCCCAGGACTGTTTGGAATCCATTTTGAGTGAAGTGGAAATATTTGGATGAGTGAAACGGCTGCTCTCTTTTAATTGGCACCTAGTTGATCAGGGACTGCTATCTACGACCATGAGAGGGTTGTCAGGAAAATCAGTGTCTAGAACATTTCACTAACAAATTCCTAATTTCATCTGTGCCAGCCACAAAACTTATTGTACTCATTTTGGCTCTCGAACGAAAGAGCAACTGGCGGGTACCTCTGGGGTCTTGGAAGAAGATTTAGAGCGGTTTGTTAGTCTATTAGAAAGCAGAGGGAGCGGTTCTTCCCTTCAGCTGTAAACTCTAGAGGAGTCTATTAGAAACTCTCCAAGTAGAGCTCGAATCACCTTCCCCTTTGATTCAATCACCCCGAGTCATTAGGCTGCTTGAATACCACTTTAGACTGTGCGCTATAAATAATTAAAACGTAAAAACATGTGCGGTCACCTGACTCAGCCCCAAGAGGAAGTGGTGATGCAGAGGGTGTCTGATTTGGTGCCTAGCTTCTCGCTTATGGCCAGACTGCCTCTCTGGCTCCAGTCTAACTCTCTTTAAGCACCAGCCCCACATCACAAACCAGCACCATCCTGGCATTTGCTGCACCCGACAAACTCCAAGGAGCAAATCCTGAAATTGGAACCTACCACTCTTGGCTAGTTCTTCCTCCTGGTGTTGTGTTTCAAGCTACCAAATATGGCAGACAGCATTCTCCAAAAAGGGCCACATATTCATTTCCTAGGGCTGCCATAACAAAAGATCGTCAATTTGGTGGCTTCAAACTGTGGAAATGTATTTGTTCATTTTTTCGGAGGCCAGAATTCCCAAATCAAGGTGTCGCCGGGGCTGTGTCCCCTCTGAAGGCTCTTTGCTTATTGTAGCTTCTGGGGGCTCCTGGCATTTCTTGGCTTGTGGTGACATAACTCCAATCTCTGCCTCTGTCTTCATATGGCCATGTTCTCTGTAGGTCTCCTCCGTGTGTGTGTGATTTACTCTTTTTGTAAAGGCATCATTCATTGGGTTTTGGGCCTACCTGAACCCAGAATGCTGCTGCTGCGGCTAAGTCGCTTCAGTTGTGTCCGACTCTGTGTGACCCCATAGACGGCAGCCCACCAGGCTTCCCTGTCCCTGGGATTCTCCAGGCAAGAACACTGGAGTGGGTTGCCCTTTCCTTCTCCAATACATGAAAGTGAAAAGTGAAAGTGAAGTCGCTCAGTCGTCTCCGACTAGTAGCGACCCCATGGACTGTAGCCCACCAGGCTTCTCTGTCCATGGGATTTTCTAGGCAAGAGTACAGGAGTGGCTTGCCATTGCCTTCTCCGGAACCCAGAATGAGCTCACCTTTATTGCATCTGCAAAGACCCTATTTTTAAATAAAGTCATATTCCAAGGTGTGGGTAGACATGGTTTTTTTCTCTGGTATGATTGAATTTTGTAATGATCTTTTGTGGAGAATCCTTTGTGGAGACAAATCCATAGTAACTGACACCTGTTTGTTGATTTAGCGTACCTATTATTTACAGATTCAGTTCCACAAATTTTATTATTATTTAGTGCCTGTGGTGTTTCAGTGGGGCTTGCTAGGTGGTGCTAGTGGTAAAGAACCCACCTGCCAACACCCAAGATATAAGAGATGTGGGTTCGATCCCTGGGTTGGGAAGATTCCTTGGAGGAGGGCATGGCAACCCACTCCAGGATTCTTGCCTGGAGAATCCCATGGACAGAGGAGGCTTGTGGGCTATAGTCCATAGGGTCACAAAGAGTCAGACTTGCCTCAGTCGACTTAGCACGCATGCTTGGTGTTTCAGGTGCTATACTGGGAGCTGTTTGATTAAAAAGAGTGGGACAGAGTTAACAAGGTTAGACAGGTGCTACCCCCCTAAGACCTTATCAGGGTGACTTTTGCCCCAGTTTGCCCCAGACAGTCCTGGTTCATTGTGGTTGTCCTGGAATAATTTTTTATAGTGCCCCTTTCATTTCAAAAGTATCCTGTTTGGGGAAATCAATTATATGGTCACTGACATAGGCTGTTATTGAGACAGAGGGAGTTTCCTGAGAGGAGAACTACTGAAGCACTGAACAGGCGGGAGCACAATGAAAGCTCTTCCTCAGTGAGTTGAGTCCAGGTGGAGATAGGCTCACAGAGGAGGCGGCAGAGGGGAAGGCATATTGGAGCCAGAATAAGTGGGGGTAGACATGAATTCTGGAAAACACCATTTAACCCAGTACAGGCTACAACAATATTACCTACCCCATGTGCACTTCCAGAACCTTGCCACTCTCCTATTAAGAGGTAAAGTCTGTGTCCCCTCCCCTTGAACAGGTGAGCCTTTGTGCCAGCTTCAGTGAACAGAAAACAGAAAAAAAATGTGTGAAATCCAAGGTTGGGCCATAAAAGACATATAACTTCTGCCTGCATCTCTCTCTTATGACGCTCGCCCTTGGAATAAACCACTGTGCTGTGGGGACGCCCAGGCACATGCAGGGGACCATCTGGACAGAATCTGAGGGCTCCCACCCTTCAGCCCCAGCTGAGCTCCTAGAGATCACCAGCAACAAGGTGCTAGTGGTGTGAGTGAGTCATCTGGGAAAAGGGTCCCCCAGCCCCCAGTCGAATGTCCCAGCTGATGCTCCCTAAGCCCTTCCCAAATTGTTTATGTCTAAGCAAGATAAATGGTTGTTGTTTTAAGCTATTAGGTTTCAGGGTGGTTTTTATTCAATGTTGGATCTCTGGAACACAGAGCCGAAAACCTCTGGAGCGTTGTAACTCCTCTGTCCTCAGAACCTGCGAACCTGTGAGTCTACAAGTTTCTTCTCTTCCTCCTGTCCCCACCTAGCCAAGCACCTAATTCTTTCACATGGATTGCATCCTTAGCATCTTAACTCGCTTCTGGACTTTGGTCCCCTTTTCCTCCAGCATACCAAATGATCTCTAGTGCATTTTTCGTCTTGCTCAAAATTCACTGATGGATCACCATTGCTTGGAGCCTTTCCCCACATTCCTTAACTGAGAGATAAGACTTCTCTAATTTGGCCTCAGTTTATTTTTCCTGCCTTGTCTCCTATGTCTTCTCTACAAGGATTCTATGTTTCCAACAAATCAACTACTCATCATTCCAAACACACCCAGAGCTCCCTCTTCTGTCTGAGTAGGTTGGTTTGCTTTTTCAACATTTAATAATGCTTTTTGAGCACCTATTCATGTCAGGCAGTGTGCAGGAAAATCAGGAATAGTGGAACATTGCCTCCTCCTCATCTTCTCACTTCATTTAACTGAAATTCTACCTTTTATCCAAGGCTCTGTTTCTCACCTCCTCCATGAAGCCTCCCCAGATCCCTCAACCAAAAATGATCTTTGCTTTCCTCCAAACACTTCTTCCATCTTCTCCAATCAAGCCAAACATGGGACTGCACCAAAGTTTCTCAGATCCCTTGGTCCTTGCATGTGCTACATGTTTTTCCTTCACCTTTTTCCAACTGGCTAACACCAACACTAATCTTCAGATCTCAACTCAGATATCATTTTCTCTGGAGGAATTTTCTGTGATCCACTTGCTTTGTCTTTCCCAATTACCCTAGGTACAGACTAGACTCCATATCTAACTCTGTGGCCCTGAGAGGGCAAGGACTAGGTCTTTACTCCTAAAGCCCAGGTACCCAAACTATAGAGATGGCTCCATACATGTTTGTTGAATGACTGAATGTTGAACTTATGAGGCCTTCAATAGAATGGGCTCAAAGTCCTTTCAAACTGGCTGGATATAGGAAATTATTCGGAAATAAAGCTTTGCTTAGCCTTAAAGGTTTATGGCTATATTTCAGATTCCTCAAGGTGATTTTTGAGCTAAGATCCAGGTAAAGGAACTCTATATACATCTTTATGTTACTCCTAAACATATTGTGGTAATAAAGAAACATTTCAACCAGGAGACAACCGTTTTGGCATTTTGCTCTTTGTCCTCTGTGTAAAAGTCTCGTTTCTTCAACAAAGTTACTGATTATTCAAGCATGGATACCACATATTCTATTTCTTTTAATGTTCTCACAGCCCCTATTTTGTCTTGGGGATGTAGAAGCGCCTCCATATTTATTCAGCAGGTTTTTGTGGAGAGATATGACTAATCTCCCACCCCAATTTCTTTCAGTTTCCTTTGGAAAAACCTGCTTTTGTGTGTATCAATTTAAAAAGCTGCTTCCTTCCCTTGAATGGATGGAGAATGAAGTTCTTAGATGGGGTCTATTGGAGGAAGCGAATTTTAAAGAGAATTGAATTGTAGGAGGAATTCCCTATCTCAAACTTTTTAACTTGTCTTCCCTGTTGGGAATAGAATGGTGAACCCTGAGTTTCCTGGGATGTCATTATATATCCTGGGGTTTAATCATCCAAGACTTGCCCTCTACTCCATGTGTCCCCAGGAACTGTGAAGACATTACAGAGAGGTAAGCTCTTTAAAAAAAAAAAAAAATCCAAGTTTCAAGCTGGAGTTAGATGACCTCTCTTAGGATCTAATATTAAATTTGAGACTCTTGGGAACATTTGCCAAGGGAATTCATCATCCTTTTATTTTGTATTTCCTGGGTCTTACTCAATATTTTGACTCTAGGGGAAAAAATACCATGTCTAGTACTTTAAATGCTGGCATCTATAGTATCTTGAATTAATGTTACTTTCTGCTTTATCCAGGAACAATTCTGCCATGAAATACTCAGCTCTAAAAGAAATAAGATGACTGAGAAGGATTCTTTTGAGTGTCTCTGGCACGCAGAGAGGCGATGGGGATCTGTGTGTGTACGTGTGGGAAAGTGAGGGGGTGATAAATTGCATGCTACCTTTCCTTTAAGAGCACGTCCTTTTATTCCTGACACTTAAAAAGACACTGTCAAAAAGATGTTTTACTGATTTGACTTTCTGTGCAGGAGAACGTGCAACAGTTACCTAGTAAGTGGTTTTATAGGGAGTTTCACCCACACGTTATAATAAACTGAGCCCGAAGATAACATATCTTTTGTGCTTTTACAGTGCTTGGATGATAACTGTGAAAAATTATCTAGTGGAGGTTAGCAAACTGTACCTGTGGTCTTTTTCTCATGACCTCTGTATGATAAAGTTTACTATCTTGGAGCATGATGCATTGTCAAATAATAGGTTTGCTTGTCTGGCCAACAAGAAGTAATTGAGGAGTGTTATAGTTTTACAATCCGTGTTTCAATGACTCTCCGGCTTTTGAGTTGTTAGACCTGAATGAAATGGGTCAATGTTGAGAGAATAAAGTTTTTTCTCTCTCTCTCCCCTTCCCCCATCTCCCACCTTCTTTATGGACGTGTTCCCACAGGGAGGGATGGCTAGTGGGCCTTGACTATGATGATTCTCTGCCCAGGCATCCCAGCTTTCATCTGAGGCTTGAGGTGGGAAATCTTGGTCCTAATTCAATGACTGAGATCAGATTTGGATTCTTCTGATCAACAAATATCTACAGAGCATCCTTGTCCTCCTTCTGTCTTTGGAGAGAAAAATAGGCTAGCAAGCTTATTTTGGTGTAAAGATTCTTTGACCCTCAGATCTATGTCTTTTGTTGTCGTTGTTCAGTCACTAAGTCATGTCTGACTGTTTGCCACCCATGGACTACAGCACGCCAGGCTTCCCTGTCCTTCACTGTCTCCCAGAGTTTGCTCAGATTCATGCCCATTGAATTGGTGATTCTGTCTAACTATGCCACCCTCTGCCTCCCCCTTCTCCTTTTGCCTTCTATCTTTCCCAATAAAAAGGTCTTTTCCAGCAAGTTGGCTCTTTGCATCAGGTGGCCTAAGTATTGGAGCTTCAGCTTCAGCATCAGTCCTTCCAATGAATATTCAGGGAAATTTTTCCTTAAAGACATAGATATGTGTTTAAGAATGTACAGGGAATGATTTCCCCTGTACATTCTTAAGACTTGTTAGAAGGAGGTTAAAGCTAAATGACCTGGATGATTTCAGACAGGGAGTTTTTGACTGAAGAGCTTTTCTTTCTAATATTTATTTATTTGGCTTCACCGGGTCTTAGTTACACACACAGGATCTTCCGTCTTTGTTGTAGCATGCAAACTCTTAGTTGCAGCATATGGAATCCAGTTCCCCCACCAGGAATAGAACCTGGGTCCTCTGCTTTGGGAGCTTGGAGTCTTAGCCACTGAACCACCAGGAAAGTCCCAATTAAAGAGCTTTCGATTTTGCTACATTCTGATTTCTTTGCGGTTAGGTCTCGCCCAGCATTTTTCAAAGCATGTTCCATATAACTCTAGTCTCATGAGATGCTTTGTGGTGAAGTGAGTTTGGGAAATAGTGCACCTAATCTAAAACCTTATTTTAGGTCTACCTGGTGGTGAACATTAGTATATTAAAGGCTTGAAGAAATCCAATAGCAGAGAAGCAGCTTAATTTTGACATTTCCCAAAGATGATCACAGAATCTGACTCCACTCCCAACATCCTGCAGAGCTAGTATGCTGTACGATGGATTTGGGGGAATTCTGGAAAACTGAGGTTTGGTGATTTTTAAAAATAGCCATCATACTTTCCAGAAAGTAACCATTGACGGGCCAATCACTGCTTCCTCCCACCAACACGTACACATGTAGACTTGTCTTAGAAAACTTTTAATGGCCTATTAAGACTAAAAATTGAGAGCTTCCCCACACCTAGAAAGAGTTATTTTACTGCTCTGGGGTCAAGGAGACACCTTAACAGACATGTCATGACAAGATATAAGGATGCAAATAAGCATATGAAAATATGTTTCACATCATGTCATTCAGTTTAGTTCAGTTCAGTCGCTCAGTCGTGTCCAACTCTTAGTGACCCCATGAATCACAGCACGCCAGGCCTCCCTGTCCATCACCAACTCCCGGAGTTCACTCAAACTCATGTCCATCGAGTCAGTGATGCCATCCAGCCATCTCATTCTCTGTTGTCCCCTTCTCCTCCCGCCCCCAATCCCTCCCAGCATCAGAGTCTTTTCCAGTGAGTCAATTCGTCGCATGAGGTGGCCAAAGTATTGCAGTTTCAGCTTTAGCATCAGTCCTTCCAATGAACACCCAGGATTGATCTCCTTTAGAATGGACTGGTTGAATCTCCTTGCAGTCCAAGGGACTCTCAAGAGTCTTCTCCAGCACCACAGTTCAAAAGCATCAATTCTTCGGCGATCAGCTTTCTTCACAGTCCAACTCTCACATCCATACATGACCACGGGAAAAACCATAGCCTTGACTAGACCGACCTTTGTTGGCAAAGTAATGTCTCTGCGTTTTAATATACTATCTAGGTTGGTCATAACTTTCCTTCCAAAGAGTAAGCGTCTTTTAATTTCATGGTTGCAATCAGCATCCACAGTGATTTTGGAGCCCCAAAAAATAAGGTCTGCCACTGTTTCCACTGTTTCCCCATCTATTTCCCATGAAGTGATGGGACCAGATGCCAGGATCTTTGTTTTCTGAATGCTGAGCTTCAAGCCAACATTTTCACTCTCCTCTTTCACTTTCATCAAGAGGCTTTTGAGTTCCTCTTCACTTTCTGCCATAAGGGTGGTGTCATCTGCATATCTGAGGTTATTGATATTTCTCCTGGCAATCTGGATTCCAGCTTGTGCTTCTTCCAGCCCAGCGTTCCTCATGATGTACTCTGCATATAAGTTAAATAAGCAAGGTGACAATATACAACCTTGACGTACTCCTTTTCCTATTTAGAACAAGTCTGTTGTTCCATGACCAGTTCTAACTGTTGCTTCCTGACCTGCATACAGGTTTCTCAAGAGGCAGGTCAGGTGGTCTGGTATTCCCATCTCTTTCAGAATTTTCCACAGTTTATTGTGATCCACACAGTCAAAGACTTTGGCATAGTCAATGAAGAAGAAATAGATGTTTTTCTGGAACTCTCTTGCTTTCTCCATGATCCAGCGGATGTTGGCAATTTGATCTCTGGTGCCTCTGCCTTTTCTAAAACCTGCTTGAACATCTGGAAGTTCATGGTTCCCATATTGCTGAAGCCTGGCTTGGAGAATTTTGAGCATGACTTTACTAGCATGTGAGATGAGTGCAATTGTGCAGTAGTTTGAGCATTCTTTGGCATTGCCTTTCTTTGGGATTGGAATGAAGACTGACCTTTTCCAGTCCTGTGACCACTGCTGAGTTTTCCCAATTTGCTGGCACATTGAGTGCAGCACTTTCACAGCATCATCTTTCAGGATTTGAAATAGCTCAACTGGAATTCCATCACCTCCATTAGCTTTGTTTATAGTGATGCTTTCTAAGGCCTACTTGACTTCACATTCCAAGATGTCTGGCTCTAGGGAAATGCAAATTAAAACAACAATGAGGTAACACTTCACACCTGTTAGAGTGGCCAAAATTTGGAATACTGATAACACCAAGTGCCGGTTCGGATGTGAAGCAACAGGCACTCTCATTAATTGCTGGTGAGAATACAAAATAGTGCTCACTTTAGAAGACAGTTTGGCAGTTTCTTACAAACTAAACATATTCTCAGCATATAACTCAGCAATCACGCTCCTTGGTATTTACCCAAAGGCGTTGAGAACTTATGTTTACATAAAAACCTACACACACATGTTTGTAGCAACTCTATTCATAATTGTCCAAACCTGGAGCAACCATGATATCCTTGAGTAGGTGAATGAATAAATAAACTGGTATATCAAGAAAGTGGAATATTATTTAGCACTAAAATGAAATTAGCTTTCAAGTCATGAAAAGATATGGAGGAACTATAAATGCAATACTGAATGAAAGAAGCCAATCTGAAAAGGTTATACATTGTGTGATCTCAACTATATGACATTCTAGAAAAGGCAAAACTATGGGAACAGTAAAAAGAACAGTGGTTGCCAGAGGTTGGGGATGAGGAAAGGGATAAATAGGAGATATACACAGGCTTTTTAGGGCTTTGAAAAATACTCTGTATGATGCTATAATGATAAATACTTGTCATTATTATTTGTCCAAACTCATGGCATATACAACACCAAGAGTGAACCCTACTATAAACTATGGACTTTGGGTGATGATAATGGTGTAGGTTCATCAGTTGTAACAAATACATCACTCTGGTGAGGAGTGTTGATGGGGGAACTATGCATGTCTGTGGCATGGGGTACATGGGAAATATCTGTACCTTTCCCTCAATTTTGCTGTGGTCCTAAAACTGCTCTAAAAAATAAAGTCTTAGAAAAATAATGCAAAGAGAGGCCTGCCAGGTCTAGGGGAGAATCTACTCTAAAAAACAAATTGTTAGGCATGATTAGCCAAATTCAGCTCTAGGGGTCAAAAGGGAGACAGTCGTCTTTCTCTGGTGTGCTGGCTGCTGCTTGCATGTGTCACCCTAGTGGTGGCATCTTCTTTCTGAAGGAAGGCTGTGTGTGTTAAGTTCAAGGAGGCCTCACCTTGGAGATATCTCTAAAAGATGATAACAGAGGGAAGGACAGTTGTGAGGTAGAGTGCCAGTGACAGGGCCCCAGGGAGTGTGCCTCTGTAGCCAAGAGGTGGACAGTGATGGCAGCTTAGGCCATGGTTTGGGGAAGTGTGAAGATGGGCTTTGGAGATGAGCAGTGGCAGCTGTATGGTGTGTGGGAAGCAGATAGGCTAAAACTGGCAGTGCTGGGGGTACTGCCCCTCCAATCTCAGGGGCTGAGAATCTTGGGGTCCAGAGGAGCTAGCTTCACTGTATTAATAGGAGTTAATTTTGCCCACAGGGTAAAGCCCATGGCCATCCTTCCCATTACTGAAGTAATTACACTCCCAGCCAATACAGCCCAGCTGTTTCAGGCAGAAGAAACAAGTGCAGTCAAGACATCATATAAGAACCCTTAGGATGGCTGTATTAGTTAGCTATTGCTGCATAACAGATTACTCCAAATCTTAATGGCTTACAACAACAATAAACATTTGTATCTTACATAGTAGGTAATTTGGGAGCAACTTAGCTGGGTAATTCTGTAGGGACTCACATGTGGTCCAAAGCAAGAAGCTAACTGAGGCTGCAGTCATCTGAAGGCTTGACTGGAGCTGGAAGCTCTGCTTCCAAGAGGGCTTCCTCACAGGCTGTGGGCAAAATCCTCAGTTCCTTACCATGTGGACCTCTCCATAGATCTGCCTGAATGTCTCCATTATGTGGCAGCTGATTTCCCCCAGAGTGTGTAATCCAAGAAAAAACAGAGAAGAGGCCACAGTGCCTTCTATAGCCCAGCCTCAGAAGTCACACCATGCCATTTTGCTGTGGTTTCTTTGTTAGAAGCTTGTCACTAAGTCAAATCCACACTCAAGGGTGGGGGTCTTAGGCTCCATCTTTTGGAGAGAGAAATATCAAAGAAATTGTGGACCTATTTAAAAACTACCACAGTGGCAGTTCACTTGTATTTAATCCTTTCGAGAGGTTAAAGGGTTAACAAATGTGTCAGGAAACATATGAGAGAAGGACTCTATTTGGAGAAAGGTGTAGAAAAAATTTGCTGGCCTGCCCAGAGGTGAAATCTTTTGTGAGTCATAGAAATTCTTTTTTATTTATTTTGAAATCAAAAGATGGGCTCCAGACATGACGGCTTGTTAAACTGGATGAAATTAAATATAGCTTAAACGTTTGGGCAGAGGGGAGAGATGATTAGTTCTCAGGATATATTAAATGTCCTCACATAAGAAGGGAGTCAGCTATTGGGAAGGGCTGCTTTGGAAAACATATGCTGTGTCAAACTCCACCAACAGATGCAGAATCTGCTGCTAAAGTTAGCTCCCTGAGAACAAGGCTGGATGAGCTGCCATCACAGATGTCTTTGGAACCAGCACCCGGGACAAATATAATTCTTACCACTGGAAAGCCAGGCCCCACACGAGAGCCTTCTCACCCTGGTGGAGGGGTTGAAGGGAAGTGCGAAGGCAGATTTACGACCCCAAATGCCGACTCTTCAGTGCTTCTGGAGGATAACAGATGATTTTTAAGCCACGAGGTGTCCTGGTATTTTGCATTTCTAAATTTGAGAATCCCTCATAAGGTGAATTCTTGGTTACTTTAAGCGGAACCCATGCTATGTAAAATCCAAGGCCGGATTGGAAAGGTTTTAAAATGTGTATTTTGAGACATATAGTCTGAAATGTCGGAAGCAGAGGAGATAAGTGTTCCACATGCCTAAAACACTAAAAGAGGGGTTAGAAATGATAATAAAAAAATGACTTAAATTATTTCATTAGTGCAGGAACCAAATGCTTTTCCCAAACAAGAAAGGGACCCTGTTTCATGACAGATGACAGACAGATGATGTCATGTGGGGCTTCCAATACGTTACAGGGCAGGATTTCTCCAAGGTGGGCTTTACAGAATTCAGTCTACAGAGATACCTCACAAAAGAGGAATTCTCTGATAAATAAAGCTGGGGAATGATGAAAACACGGTCCCCCCCCTTGGAGAGTTATGGGTATATCCGAGAAGCTGTTAAATGAAGAAAGCTAATTTTGTTTAGCTCCTAAGTTCTCAAACATATAACCCTGAATTTTCCCTCCTCTAAATTTTATTAATTTCCAGCTCCTATTTCTACCTCTTTTAGAATACATGCATCACAAGGACAGGTCTGTTTTATTCATGATTCTAGCCCCAGAATCATTCCTGGAACTGTTCACAAATGCACCATGAATTAAGAGAGCTTAAGCCTCATAACCACCCTTCTGAGTGCCTGTATCTAGTTTTATATTCACGATTTTGTGTTCTTTCCCTCTAAAAGGACCTCCACCATTGTTAGAAGCTTCAGACCCCACAAAACCTCGATCTACTCCTACTGGAACACACAGGGTGCTCAACAAATATTTATTGGATAAATGAATGAACAGGTACTAGGAAACCAGCGTTCCTTGGAATACACATTAGAAAACATTGTCATTGGGACAGGAGACTCTAGACAGGAGGGCCCGATGTTTAATGTTCACATTAGATTGAGGAGGTGGGAGAGAGGAATAAGATCTCACCTGGAGAATAAGTGCACAGCATTGTAGTTGGAAATAAATTCCAATTGATTGTGATTGGTGGCGAGGGCTCACCAGCGTCTTGTATGCTCCTCTATGAGGATTTATCTAATGTAATGTTGGAAAATTTCATTATGAGGGTTTGGAGGGAAGACAGAGGATCACAGTGCAAGTTTTAGTCATCTCACTCTCCACGGAGCTCCTTGAGGATCCTGGTATGGAGACCCTCAGCAACCCCCAGGGCTGGTGAGTGCTCTGCCAGCCTGGAATGGCATGGCTCTTAGACGTGGTGAATTGGATTCTGACAGTGTTGGATCGTGAACAGAGTGCCATAAAATCTAGGGGCTGTCCCAGTCTGACCCTTCCTACTCATTTTCCCCCTTTCAATTCTAAATTCAGGTTTGACCCTTAAGTAATGAGGCAGCATTTTTAACAGTCCCATCAGACTTCACATGTCCAGATGAACACTGCCTTTTAAGATGGTACTTTGGGGAGCAGCACACAGGCTCCAATACAGCTGTTACTAATAAAAATGTTTGTGGCCCTCTTTTGGAATTGCCTTTTGTGTCAATTATGAGACGCATGAGACAAATCCGTCCCCTTGGCCATATGTTGTTTTTGACCAAAAATGGTCTTACCCAGCTTATCCTGAAAAATGGCCCGGCAGAGTTAGCTGACTCGATTTTAGAATTATTTTAGGATTTCAATTCAAACTCCCTCAAATTTGCTGTCAAAAGGCAAAATATTGCTGATATTGAGATTTTTCCAAAATAAATGCTGTGGGATTTGAAAGCAACTCCCCAAGAGGAGACCAAAATCATTTTGAGCCTGGACAGCATCTCCACTGAACTTGGAAACTCCTGGAAGGGCTGCCTTCAAGGGGATAGTCTTTGCTGTCATTCGTCTTTCGTCAAGTTCTAATAGAGTTTCCATTTGTGTGAATTCTGGCTGTTCATCAGAATCACCTGGGGGCTTTGTCAATCCTCCGGACACAGACCTTCTTCCCAGAGGTTCAGATTCAACAGGTTGGTGGGGGCGGTCTAGGCACTGATTTTGTGTTTGCGTGTGTGCATGCACACACGCACGTGTGGGTGATTTAAATGTTCAGCCAGTATTAACCTCCATGTTAAAGAATAGATCTTATTAACTTTGGTCACAATTGTTCCTATTTTTTTCTGTTGAGATAAAAATCTGTTGTGCTAGGCCAAGAGGCACCACTGAAGGTTAATCAAATACAGACGGGGAAAAGTTTTGTGGGCTGAACTGTCATTAGCAAAACTGGCACTGTGTGCCACGACCACTAGGGGGCAGATTCCAATACATTAATTAGTGTGCTAAGAATATGCCAGCAAATTTGGAAAACTCAGCAGTGGCCACAGGACTGGAAAAGGTCAGTCTTCATTCCAATCCCAAAGAAAGGCAATGCCAAAGAATGCTCAAACTACTGCACAATTGTACTAATCTCACAGGCTAGTAAAGTCATGCTCAAAATTCTCCAAGCCAGGATTCAGCAATACGTGAACCGTGAACTCCCAGATGTTCAAGCAGGTTTTAGAAAAGGCAGAGGCACCAGAGATCAAATTGCCAACATCCGCTGGATTATGGAGAAAGCAAGAGAGTTCCAGAAAAACATCTATTTCTGCTTTATTGACTATGCCAAAGCCTTTGACTGTGTGGATCACAATAAACTGTGGAAAATTCTGAAAGAGATGGGAATACCAGACCACCTGACCTGCCTCTTGAGAAACCTGTATGCAGGTCAGGAAGCAACAGTCAGAACTGGACATGGAACAACAGACTGGTTCTAAATAGGAAAAGGAGTACGTCAAGGCTGTATATTGTTACCTTGCTTATTTAACTTATATGCAGAGTACATCATGAGGAATGCTGGGCTGGAAGAAGCACAAGCTAGAATCAAGATTGCTGGAAGAAATATCAATAACCTCAGATATGCAGATGACACCACCCTTATGGCAGAAAGTGAAGAGGAACTCAAAAGCCTCTTGATGAAAGTGAAAGAGGAGAGTGAAAATGTTGGCTTGAAGCTCAGCATTCAGAAAACAAAGATCATGGCATCTGGTCCCATCACTTCATGGGAAATAGATGGGAAAACAGTGGAAACAGTGTCAGAGTTTATTTTTTTGGGCTCCAAAATTACTGCAGATGCTGATTGCAACCATGAAATTAAAAGACGCTTACTCCTTGGAAGGAAAGTTATGACCAACCTTGATAGTATATTCAAAAGCAGAGACATTACTTTGCCAACCAAGGTCCATCTAGTCAAGGCTATGGTTTTTCCCGTGGTCATGTATGGATTTGAGAGTTGGACTGTGAAGAAATCTGATTGCCGAAGAATTGATGCTTTTGAACTGTGGTGCTGGAGAAGACTCTTGAGAGTCCCTTGGACTGCAAGGAGATCCAACCAGTCCATTCTAAAGGAGATCAATCCTGGATGTTCATTGGAAGGACTGATGCTAAAGCTGAAACTGCAATACTTTGGCCACCTCATGCGACAAGTTGACTCACTGGAAAAAACTCTGATGCTGGGAAAGGTTGGGGGCGGGAGGAGAAGGGGACGACAGAGAATGAGATGGTTGGATGGCATCACCGACTCTGTGGACATGAGTTTGAGTGAATTCCGGGAGTTGGTGATGGACAGGGAGGCCTGGTGTGCTGTGATTCATGGGGTCGCGGAGAGTCGGACACGACTGAGTGACTGAACTGAACTGAACTGAACTGAAGAATGTTCAGTTCAGTCACTCAGTTGTGTCTGACTCTTTGTGACCCCATGGACTGCAGCATGCCAGGCTTCTCTGGCCATCACCAACTCCCAGAACTTGCTCAAACTCATGTCCATCGAGTCGGTGATGCCATTCAACCATCTCATCCTCTGTCGTCCCCTTCTCCTGCCTTCAGTCTTTCCTAGCATCAGGGTCTTTTCCAATGAGTCAGTTCTTTGCATCAGGTGGCCAAAGTATTGGAGTTTCAGTACAAAGAATGTAATCTTCAAGAAAAAAAAATCCTAGGAAATAAAAGAAAAAGTGGTCGGAAGTTTTGTGATCAGATTATCTGCCTCAGGTGTCTCATTTTACTAAGTCTCCCAAATGCCATGATTCCTTCAAAGTTACCAGCCATGGAAGGGCTTCCCTGGTGGTTCAGAGAGTAAAGAATCTGCCTGAGATGCAGGAGACCCAAGTTAGATCCCTGGATCGGGAAGATACCCTGGAGAAGGGAATGGCAACCCACTCCAGTATTCTTGCCTGGGGAATTCCATGGCCAGAGGAGCCTGGCAGGCTACAGTCCAGGGGGTCTCAAAGAGTTAGACGTGACTGACTAACATACACACACACACACACCAGTCATGGAACTGTCAGTGCTAATGATAGAAGAGAGAATATAGAGAAAGAAAAGTTGCTGATGTATTTTGAGCTCTGTGTTGCATCGTACCCATTATCTCATTTAATTCTGTGTAACCCTATGAAAGTGTTGTCACCACCTTTTTGTGGATGAGGAAATTTTGTATATATAATAAAACCAGAGGGGTAAAGTCACTTACACAGTGTTAACAGCGAGTAAGTATTAAGAGTACAGGAAAAAAAATATCAGAGTTTAAAATTCAGGTCTTTCTAATTCCTAAATTCGTGCTCTTTCTTTATGCACACAGTCTTTCTGAGGAAGGGTGGTGTTTTAGTGTGTGAGTTTTTGTTTTTGTCATCACACATCAGATGGATTAAAGTGAGGGGTTTGGTGCTAGTTTTGTCATTTTTGTCAGAATGATCATAAGTGGGGTGTATCTAAACTATAGATGTGCCATCATCTATAGATGAGAAGAGTCAGATTCTTTGTTCAAATACCAGCTATAAGGTTTAAGGGAAAGAACTCTGGGCCATAACCTATTTGAAAATGGTTCATTTACTGGCTATGTCCCCTGAAAGAATAAAAACTCTGTGAGGGCAGGGCTCTGTGCATTTCACTTATCTGGCATGTGACAACTATGCAAAAATATTTGTCAAATATCCCAGTTGAAGAACGAATGCATGTATGGTTGCCTACATGAAAGTCTTGAGATCGAAATTACATTCTTGGCTATACTGCAAAGCTACAGTCACCAAAACAATATGGTACTGGCACAAAAACAGACATTTAGTTCAATGGAATAGGATAGAAAGTCCAGAAATAAACTCATGCACATGTGGCCAATTAATCTACAACAAAGAAGGCAAGAATATACAATGGAGAAGACAGTCTTTTCAGTAAGTGGTGCTGGGAGAAGTGGACAGCTACATGTAAAAGAATGAAATTAGAATATTCTCTAACACTATATACAAAAATAAACTCAAAATGGATTAAAGATCTAAAGGTACTATAAAGCTACGAGAGGAAAACTTAGAGAGAACACTCTTTGATGTAAATCACATCAATGTTTTCTTGGATCTGTCTCCTAGAGTAATGGAAATGAAAACAAACATAAACAAACCCCAGAGGGAAACAGGGCTGGAGGCTGACACAGCCACACGTGTGAAGTCTTTTCTGAAGCTGGTCAATATATTTTCTAAAAAACAAAACCAAAAACCTATCAAGCTTATTTAAAATCTTTTGTGGTATCTGTTGTTTTTTCAAGACTTTAAACTTTTTATTTTGTATTGGGGTATAGCCGATTAATAATGCTATGGTAGTTTCAGGTGAACAATGAAGGGACTCAGCTGTACATGTACATGTATCTGTTCTCCTCCAAACCCTCCTCCCATCCAGGTGAAGCTGGTCAATATCTTAAACTTTTGGGGGTTGAGGTAGGGGGCAGCAAATTCCCTTTATAGTTTAAGATAATTTGAGTTGGGTTTCTGTCACTTGCAACCAGAAGAGTGCTGAATGATATAGAGATTAGGTTACTTGCTAAACATCACA
Source organism: Moschus berezovskii (assembly GCF_049115385.1). Classification (NCBI taxonomy): domain Eukaryota; kingdom Metazoa; phylum Chordata; class Mammalia; order Artiodactyla; family Moschidae; genus Moschus; species Moschus berezovskii. The sequence continues at coordinate 64,151,968 of NC_142470.1, forward strand.
TACTTTGTACCTGGTGAAGCTGGGCTTGGAACTCAGATTTGCTAAGGATCCTGAGCTTGTCCATCAAGAGCTCTCAGGATAATAATGGCTGTGATTGCTGCCCATGTTCAGCATTCCTCCCTGGAGTTTTTCATTAGAGGTACATCAAACTTTTTCTGGCCTGAGTGTGATGTAATCATTATTATGCCTATTTTTAGTGACTCACTGGGATCTCCACAGTCCTCCTCAAAAAAACTTGAGTTCTGTGGCTAACTTCTTAATATGTATCTTTCTTTCTTCCTTCGTAATAGAACACTTCATGTAACCATGTTTACATGGTTATCTAGAATAAAGACCGTATTTCTTGGTGGAGCCATATTTCTTTTCTTTTTTTTTTTCCACTTTATTTATTTATTTGGAGGCTAATTACTTTACACTATTGTATTGGTTTTGTCATACATTGACATGAATCTGCCCCAGGTGTACATGTGTTCCCGATCCTGAACCCCCTTCCCACCTCTCTCCCCATCCCATCCCTCTGGGTCATCCCAGTGTGCCAGCCCTGAGCACCCTGTATCATGCATTGAACCTGGACTGGCGATCCGTTTCACATATGATAATATACATGTTTCAATGCCATTCTCCCAAACCATCCCACCCTCTCCCTCTCCCACAGAGTCCAAAAGACTGTTCTATACATCTGTGTCTCTTTTGCTGTCCCGTATACAGGGTTATCATTACCATCTTTCTAAATTCCATATATATGCATTGTATACTGTATTGGTGTTTTTCTTTCTGGCTTACTTCACTCTGGATAATAGGCTCCAGTTTCATCCACCTCATTAGAACTGATTCAAATGCATTCTTTTTAATGGCTGAGTAATACTCCACTGTGTATATGTACCACAGCTTTCTTATCCATTCGTCTGCAGATGGACATCTAGGTTGCTTCCATGTCCTGGCTATTGTAAATAGTGATGCGATGAACATTGGGGTACACCTGTCTCTTTCAGTTCTGGTTTCCTCGGTGTGTATGCCCAGCAGTGGGATTGCTGGGTCATATGGCAGTTCTATTTCCAGGTTTTTAAGGAATCTCTACACTGTTCTTCATAGTGGCTGTACTAGTTTACATTCCCACCAACAGTGTAAGAGGGTTCCCTTTTCTCCACACCCTCTCCAGCATTTATTGCTTGTAAACTTTTGGATAGCAGCCATTCTGACTGGCGTGAAATGGTACCTCATTGTGGTTTTGATTTGCATTTCTCTAATAATGAGTCGCGGAGAGTCGGACACGACTGAGTGACTGAACTGAACTGAACTGAACTGAATAATGAGTGATTTTGATCATCTTTTCATGTGTTAGCCATCTGTATGTCTTCTTTGGAGAAATGTCTGTTTAGTTCTTTGGCCCATTTTTTGATTGGGTCATTTATTTTTCTGGAATTGAGCTGCAGGAGTTGCTTGTATATTTTGGAGATTAATTCTTTGTCAGTTGCTTTGTTTGCTATTATTTTCTCCCATTCTCAAGGCTGTCTTTTCACCTTGCTTATAGTTTCCTTTTTTGTGCAAAAGCTTTTAATTTTAATTAGGTCCCATTTGTTTATTTTTGCTTTTATTTCCAATATTCTGGGAGGTGGGTCATAGAGGATCCTGCTGTGGTTTAAGTCAGAGAGTGTTTTGCCTATGTTTTCCTCTAGTTTTATAGTTTCTGGCCTTATGTTTAGATCTTTAATCCATTTTGAGTTTATTTTTGTGTATGTTGTTAGAAAGTGTTCTAGTTTCATTTTTTTACAAGTTGTTAACCAGTTTTCCCAGCACCACTTGTTAAAGAGATTGTCTTTTCTCTATTGTATATTCTTGCCTCCTTTGTCAAAGATAAAGTGTTCATAGGTGCATGGATTTATCTCTGGGCTTTCTATTTTGTTCCATTGATCTATATTTCTGTCTTTGTGCCAGTACCATACTGTCTTGATGACTGTGGCTTTGTAGTAGAGACTGAAGTCAGGCAGGTTGATTCCTCCAGTTCCATTCTTCTTTCTCAAGATTGCTTTGGCTATTCGAGGTTTTTTGTATTTCCATACAAATTGTGAGATTATTTGTTCTAGCTCTGTGAAAAATATGACTGGTAGTTTGATAGGGAGTGCATTGAATCTATAGATTGCTTAGGATAATATACTCATTTTCACTATATTGATTCTTCCGATCCATGAACACGGTGTATTTCTCCATTTATTTGTGTCTTCTTTGATTTCTTTCACCAGTATTTTATAGTTTTCTATATATAGGTCTTTTGTTTCTTTAGGTTGATATATTCCTAAGTATTTTATTCTTTTCGTTGCAATGGTGAATGGAATTGTTTCCTTAATTTCTCTTTCTGTTTTCTCATTGTTAGTGTATAGGAATGCAAGGGATTTCTGTGTGTTAACTTAATGGAACCGTCTCCAGGATAGAGCACAACCTGGGCCATAAATCTAGCCTTGGTAAATTCAAAAAAATGGAAATCATTCCAAGCATCTTTTCTGACCGCAATGCAGAAAGATTAGAAGTCAATTACAGGAGAAAAACTATTAAAAATTCCAGCATATGGAGGTTGAACAACATGCTGCTGAATAACCAACAAATCACAGAAGAAATAAAAAAAGAAATCAAAATATGCATATAAATGAATGAAAATGAAAACACAACAACCCAAAACCTATGGGACACTGTAAAAGCAGGGGAAGGTTCATAGCAATAGAGGCTTCCCTCAAGAAACAAGAAAAAAGTAAAATAAATAACCTAACTCTACACCTAAAGCAACTAGAAAAGGAAGAAATGAATAACCTCAGGGTTAGTAGAAGGAAAGAAATCTTAAAAATTAGGGCAGAAATAAATGCAAAAGAAAGAAAAGAGACCATAGCAAAAATCAACAAAACCAAAAACTGGTTCTTTGATAAGTTAAATAAAATTGACAAACCATTAGCCAGACTCATCAAGAAACAAAGGGAGAAAAATCAAATCTACAAAATTAGAAATGAAAATGGAGAGATCACAACAGACAACACAGAAATACAAAGGATCATAAGAGACTACTATCAGCAACTATATGCCAATAAAATGGACAACTTGGAAGAAATGGAGCCATATTTCTTGATGTGACTAAGTTTTAACCAATGGGATGCAAGCATAAGAGGTGTGTGAAATTTCCAGGCAGTATCCTTACAGAGAAAAGCATGTATATCCTCCAGTAATTTCTTCTTTCTGTTGGCCAAAATACAGACAATTGCTGGACTCAAGCAGCCACCTTGGATCATGAGGTTGAAGTCATGTGTTAAGAATGATGGAGCAACAAGAGAGAAGGAACTTAGGTCCCTGGTGATCATTAGGTTTCCATGTAAACCCCAAGTTGTCTACATTTGTATTGGGAGAAATACGTCTTTCATTTAGGCCACTGTTTTGTTGTTGCTACTATTGTTTTCATTACTAGCAGCTGATCCCAATCCTAACTAATACAGGTCTTTTCTATAAATCACATCCAGGGCAAGGGCAGAAACCTCTCACAGCTTTGGAGACCAATCAGCAAATGGGTCTGGGGGCTTATGAATATCAGAGTGACTGATGCCAGAAGTGGGTTTATGTGCTGCTGAAGATTTGTAGGGACCTGAGGGGATTCTGTATCTGTAACTTGTATTCTTTTTCTGTGGTGTTACATACTTCAGACTTCACAAAACCTAGCTCTTTTGATGGCATAGGCTGCTGGGATTTAAAAAAAAATTATTTCTATTTGGCTGCTCTGGGTCTTATTTGTAGCATGCAGGGTGTTTTAGTGGTTGTTTGTGAAATCTTTAATTATGACATCTGGGATCTTTAGTTGCAGCATGTGAATGCTTTAGTTGTGGTATATGAACTCCTAGTTGCAACATGTGGGGTCTCATTCCCCGACCAGGAGTTGAACCTGGGCCCCCTGCCTTGGGAGCTAGGAGTCTTAGCCACTGGACCAAAAGGAAGTCCCTAGACTGCTATTTTCATCTTGACTTGCAAGGGTATGACTCAGGGATGCCTCAGGACATCTCAGGAAGGAGATGTGCCTAAAGACATCCTGTTTCCTCTGTCTTACTCCCATCTATCCTGTAAGATCTTCCCCAGATCGTGTCTCCTTCAGGAAGCCTTCTCTGAATGTTAGAAACCAGCTTGTGTCATTTTCTCCCCAACTCGTGATCCTCAGGAGTCACCTTTATTACCTTACCTGTTCTCAGCTGAGTGTTGTAGAAAGTGCCCTGACCTTGGAATCAGAAGATCTGGACTTGAGGTCTGACTTGACTTCTAAGGAGACATAATGCTTTGACCAAGTAATTAATAACTTAGGCTCTCTGGGCTTAAGGTTTTATAAATTTGTAATGAGAGGGCTTCCATGGTGGCTCAGTGGTAGAGAATCTGCCTACCAAGCAGGAGATGCAGGTTTGATCCCTGGGTTGGGAAGATGCCTTGGAGAAGGAAATGGCAACCCACTCCAGTATTCTTACCTGGAAAATTCTATGGACAGAGGAGACTAGTAGGTTACAGTCCATGAGTTTGCAAATGAGTGAGATTTAGCAACCAAGCAACAGCAACAACAAATGAAAGGATGATAGCATTTGCTTTAACTAGTTAGCAGAGGATGAAATTAGGTAGAATATGTGTAATTGCTTGATTGATGATGCAATGTGATAAAATTAAGCGTATTATGATTACTAGTATCCTAATCCCAAGTGTTGAGCTCCTCTTAGCTTTAATGCTACCTGATGGACCCCACAGATGCTCAACCACCTGCTATTGTGTATTGTTCTCTAGTGGTTTTGCGTGCCAAATTTTATTTTTCCTAGTAAATGGGTAGGTCCTAAAAGGTAAAGACCATATTTTATAATCTCTGAGTACCTAGAACAGAACCGGGCATACAGAAGGTGTTTTAGGTACAAAAGGAGGCATAGATGGAGTCGTAGTTGCTATCCAACAAAAAATAATTTGTTGGCAAATGTACTGTTGCCTTCAGTCAAGCTCTTTGCTATATTATTTTCAGGAACCCTTTGGACTTGGGAAGGCACACTCACATCAAGCAAGCTCACAGGACTGTGATGTATAGCAGCCCAGATACCAACTTTTTAGAACAGGCAAGTGTTTTCTGATCACTGAAATGCTTGTGCTTCCTGCCTAGCCCCTTCCTGGTACCTGCATGCCAGGGAGGTCAGATTTGTTTGTATTAAAAAAGTTTCTTGGTCAACCTGGAATCATGGTGTGGAGAAGTAGACTGCTTTGAGGAATATTCAATCTTGTCCACTGCATGGTTTCATAAATCACTTCTGACCCACAACAGAGTCCACTTCTTCTGGAACAGAAAGTGCATATCCCTTGGACTTAGTGCCTCTCCCACTTGAACACCAGTGAAAAAACAGAGACAAAAATAAAATAAAATAAACAGGGTCAACTTACCTTTCCACAGACTTCCCTTTTCCTATTCCAGGCTTTCTCTTAACAGGGTACAATAGAATTGATTTTGTGTCTGCTTATTAAATTACAATCATATTCAATTGTGCTTCCCTAGTGTCTTAGTCAGAGAAGGCAATGGCAAGCCACTCCAGTACTCTTGCCTAGAAAATCCCGTGGATGAAGGAGCCTGGTAGGCTGCAGTCCATGGGGTCGCTAAGGGTCGGACACGACTGAGTGACTTAACTTTCACTTTTCACTTTCACACATTGGAGAAGGAAATGGCAACCCACTCCAGTGTTCTTGCCTGGAGAATCCCAGGGACGGGGGAGCCTGGTGGGCTTCCGTCTATGGGGTCACACAGAGTCGGACATGACTGAAGTGACTTAGCAGCAGCAGCAGCAGCAGTGTCTTAGTAATGTGTGCTCAGTCATGTCTGACTTTTTTGTGACCCCATGGACTGTAGCCTGCCAGGCTCCTCTGTCCATGGGATTTTCTAGGCAAGAATACTGGAGCAGGTTGCTATTTCCTTCTCTGGGGGATCTTTCCAACTCAGGGATCAAACCCACGTCTCTTATATCTCCTGCATTGGCAGGTGGATTCTTTACCACTGCACCACCTGGGAAGCACCCCCTAGTATCTTAGCTTGGACTACTACAACAAAACACCATTGATGGGCATGTATCCAAAGAACCTGAGAACACTAATTTAAAAATACGTATGTACATTATATATGTGCATATATTAATTGCAGTAGTATTTACAATAGCCAAGCTATAGAGATAATTTGTGTCTGTTATTGGATGAGTGGATAAAAATGTGGTATATATACTTAGTGGAATGCTACTCAGCTATAAAAAGGAACAAAATCCTGCCATTTGTGAAGACATGGATGGACCTTGAAGATATTAGTCTAAGTGAAGTAAGTCATACAAAGAAAGACAAATACTGTATGATTTAACTCAAGCGTGGACTCTAAAAAGGGCTTCCCAAGTGATGTTCATGGTAAAGAACCTGCCTGCCAATGCAAGAGACGTTAAGAGACACAGTTTGATCCCTGGGTTGGGAAGATCTGCTGGAGGAGGGCACCGCAACCCACTCCAGTATTCTTGCCTGGAGAATCCCATGGACAGAGGAGACTGGTGGGCTATGATCCATAGGGTTGCAAAGAGTTGGACACGACTGAAGCGACTTAGCATGCGTGCATGGAATCTAAAAAACAAAACTGAAACAAACGCAAACTCATAGATACAGAGATCAGATTTGTGGTTACTAGAGGGGAAGGGGGTTGTGGGAGTGGGTGGAACAAGTGAAGGGAGTCAACTGTATGGTGATGAAAGGTAACTAGAAGACTTGTCCTGGTGATCACTTTTTAGTGTATATGGATGTCAAATTATAATTGTGCAGCTGAAATCATTTAGCTTAAAAATGCCATAGACTGGGTGGCTTAACTGAAATTTATTTTTCATAGTTCTAGAAACTGAAGAGTGCCAGTTTGGTTTCTGGGGAGAGTTCCCTTCCAGACCTGCAGACGGTCTTCTTGCTGAACCTTCACATAGTGGAGAGAGAGGAGAGAGAGAGTTCTTGGGTCTTTCTCTTTCTTATAAAGACGCCAGTCCCATCATGGGGGCTCCACCCTCAGGATTCATCTAAAGCTAATTATCTCCCAAGGGCCCTAATACCATCCTACCCACTTCCTTATACCATCACATTGGGGAATTTGGACTTCAATATGTATATTTAAGAGTGTGGACACAAACATTCAGCCCATAGCATGCAGATTCTATCTATCTATATAGCCATCTAGCTGTCTATCTATCTAAGGCCTTCTTAAATGAACAATGCAAATAAATAGAGAAAAACAATATTATGGAAAAGACTAGAGATCTTTTCAGGAAAAGTGGAGATACCAAGGGACTATTTCATGTAAAGATGGGCACAATAAAGGATAGAAGTGGCAAGGACCTAACAGAAGCAGAAGACATTAAGAAGAGCTGGCAAGAATACACAGAATTATTTAAAAAAAAAAAAAGTCTTAATGCCACAGATAGACATGATGGTGTGGTCACTCACCTAGAGCCAGACATCCTAGAGTGTGAAGTCAAGTGGGCCTTAGAAGCATTACTACAAACAAAGCTAATGGAGGTGATAGAATTCCAGCTGAGCTCTTTCAAATCCTAAAAGATGATGCTATTAAAGTGCTGCACTCAATGTGTCAGCAAATGTAGGAAACTCAACAGTGGCCACAGGACTGGAAAATTTTTCATTCCAATCCCAAAGGAATAATGACAAAGAATGTTAAAACTACCATTCTTTTGTGCTCATTTCATAGCTAGCAAGCTTATGCTCAAAAATCCTTCAAGCTAGGCTTTAGCAGTACATGAACCAAGAACTTCCAGATCTACATGCTGGGTTTAGAAAAGGCAGAAGAACAAGAGATCAAATAGCCAGCATTTATTGGATTATGGAAAAAGCAAGGGAATTCCAGAAAAACATTTACTCCTGCTTCACTAAGTATGCTAAAGCCTTTGACTGTGTGGATCACAACAAACTGAAAAATTCTTAAAGAGATGGGAGTACCAGACCAACTTACCTGTCTTCTGATAAACCTGTATGCAGGTCAAGAACCAAGTGTTAAAATTGGACACGAAACAATGGAGGTTCGAAATCCTGGTTCAAAAATCAGGAAAAGAGTAGGACAATGCTGTATATTGTCGCCCTGCTTATTTAACTTATATGCAGAGTATATCATACAAAATGCTGGGGATGGATGAATCACAAGCTGGAATCAAGATTGTTGGGAGAAATATCAATTACCTCAGATATGCAGATGATACCACTGTAATGGCAGAAAGCAAAGAGGAACTAAAGATCCTCTTGATGAGGGTGAAAGAGGACAGTGAAAAAACGGCATGAAACTTAACATTAAAAAAACTAAAAACTAAGATCAAGGCATCTTGTCCCATCACGACATGGCAAGTAGAAGGGGGAAAAGTGGAACCAGTGATAGATTTTCTTGGGCTCCAAAAATCACTGTGGACAGTGACTGGAGCCATGAAATTAAGACGCTTGCTCCTTGGAAGGAAAGTATGGCAAACCTAGACAGCATATTAAAAAGCAGAGGCATCATTTTGCTGACAAAGGTCCGTTTAATCAAAGTTATGGTTTTTCCAGTAGTCATTTGCAGATGTGAGAGTTGGACTGTAAAGAAGACTGAGCACCAAAGAATGGATGCTTCAAACTGTGGGGCTGGAGAAGACTCTTGAGAGTCCCTTGGACTGCAAGGAGATCAAACCAGTCAATCCTAAAGGAAATCAACCCTGAATATTCATTGGAAGGACTGATGCTGAAGCTGAAGCTCCAATACTTTGGCCACCTGATGCGAATAGCCGACTCATTAGAAGAGATCCTGGGAATGATTGAGGGCAAGAAGAGAAGGGGGTGGCAAAAGATGAGATGGTTAGATAGTAACAATGACTCAATGGACATGAATCTGAGCAAACTCGGAGGAGGTAATGGTGGACAGGGGAAGCCTGCTGTGCTATAGTCCAGAGTTGCAAAGAGTCAGACATGACTTAGTGGCTCAACAACAACCGATCATCTCTATCTACCCACCATAATTTGAAATTCATAGTATTCTTGGTCTTCTAGTTATGCTGCAGGCATGGCTTATGTGCGCTTAATTTGCCCATCTTGTGGATCTCTGTGGCTTTAGGGAATGGGAGAGAAGATCCTGGTTTAGGGGCTACCATTATCAATTGGGGTTTGAGACTGCCAAACTTCTCAATCTCTTGACTTTCTACCACAGATGAGTAACCACAGCCAATGTGTGCAAATTAAAATAAAATGTTTAACTGGTTTAACTCTTGCAGAGAAACTTGACTTTAAGTTCTTGAGGACACCTCACTGCTATCCCTTCCAAAATCAGGGATTCTGGAACTATCTGTATGTCAAATAATGTTTCTAGTCTTGATTCCTAGACCGTATCTTATACCCTCCAGCCTCACTGACTGGAGTCAGCCTCACTCAACTGACTTGTTGATTCTTATTGCCACCTGTTTTCAGCACACCTGAAATAGATCATTTGAAAATTCACCCAGCCCTGTGCCATAATCCACTGCAGTTATAAGGCACTTTTTTTTTTCCTGCTCAGAAATTAACACCTTCTCCTTTGTCCCAACTTTCTGGGATCATTTCCAATATGTCCTGGCTGGGAGTTAATTAAATCTGTGTTGACACATACTCAATTTCAAGCGGCTTTGCACATACAGGAAACCTGTTGAGATTTTGCCTTTTGGATCCAAAAACCACTGATCCATCCTTTTATTCCAATTTTGGGGGTAAGTTTTCCAGTTGCCAGAGAAGGATGGAATTTAAAGTGGGAAATGTATGGGCTTCCCCACCTTAAGAAAACCATGATTTCCCATTTTCCTATAAAGGTTTCTAAATTTCAAGACCTACCTTCTGCATGAAACTTCATATTTTCTATTAAACCAGCTGGATTTATGATTACGGGAAGTGCTCAGAAGCAGGGCAGGAGCAAATAAGTAAGGTTAGAGCCCTCAACACCACAGCAGCTGTTTCAAGAACATAATACTCAAAACCAGAGTCAGAAGATCTAAATGTAGGTCAGGTAATTTAAAATTCTGATTGGATATTGCATATGCACAGCCAGGAGTGTTTTTTTTTTTTTTTCCTTCTTTTTTCCCCTCATCAGGAGCTAGAGATTTGGATAGGTTATAGGAAGAGTTATTAGAAGTAACATCTCAAATCTTTGGTTCACCCCAAAAGGCACATCAACCTTATCTATTGTTAAGTGATTATTTTAGAGTCTAGAGAGTCACTGGTGAACAGGGTGAGCAACCCTCCATACCGAGCTGTGGCTGAGGTTCTAGAATCCTTGCATGTGTTGGTCCTCACACAACTGGGTCTGTCAGTGCTGCTGTGTTGCTGCTGTTTAGTTGCTAAGTCATGTCTGACTCTTGTGACACCATGGACTGTAGCCTGCCAGGCTCCTCTGTCCATGGGATTTCCCAGGCAAGAATATTGGAGTGGGTTGTCATTTCTCCAGGCTATCTTCCCGACTCAGGGATTGAACCTGTGTCTTCTGCATTGGCAGGCGTGTTCTTTACTATTAAGCCAAGGAAACCTGGGGCTGTGGTCCTAGCTGGCAAACTGGCACTGTGGGCTATATTTGAAATACAGGTATGTCTCATTTAGGCTGCCCAACATTCTCTGTCTCTTTTAAAATGAGCCAACTTAAAAAATTTAGAACAGCATTTTGTGTTCATCTTGAAAACTCAGAGGCTCTGTTAACACCATTGGCATCCCTACCTGATCATGATGGGTTGCCACTGAGTGGCACTTCCCCCTTAGGATCAGACTTGTGTGTCCAGTTTACGAGTTCTAATGTGACTTACAACCATCATTTACAGAGAAACTATACATAAAAATTTGCCACTTCAGTATCCAATGATGTCCTACACAAACAGCCTGACGCTGTTCAACAGCATAAGATAGATGCTCATCACCTCTGTTGGAGGGGAAAAGACACAAGTTATTCTGTTGCTTCCGTATAAGTCCAGAAGGAGTATGTCAGAACAGGTGGTCATGAGAAAATGAGTCATGGGCTATGGGGCAGGTTTTTTGGTGACTTGATGGGGAAGGAAGGTCAAGGTCTGGAGTGAGGGTGGGAAAAACAAAGGGTGGCTCTGAGACCAGAGAAAGTGACACAAGAAGGAGGCTGGCACCTTTGCCAAGTAGACTGTGAAAAAGTGTTGGGTCGTCTTAAATAACACCAAGGGAGACGTGATGGCCAACTGACATCGCACATGTTTATTCGAACCAGTCCTTTCTCCCCAGAAGACTGTGTGTCCCCCTAGTGCAGAGCCATGGGCAGAGACTGGGCTTCATTCTTCTCTGTGTTACAGTGCCCATGCTAGGGGTCCAGCAAATGGCCTTGAAATGCATGCCCTGTATGTGTGTGTGCATGCATGCTGCAGGTGTGTGTGCACACCTGAATGGAGAAGGGGCGCGAGTGGGAGTGGATGAAGGATGGATATTAATAGAGAGACAGAGAGAAGAGGAAAAGTGTCCTGGGGGTGTATAGCACACGCCAAGAAATACAGGTCTTTGTCATCAGACGACAATGGTTCATTTAGAAATATTTCCTTCCCATCCCAAGGACAAGAAGGAGGGATGGTTGGTGGATTGCATTCTTGCCCCCAAGGCCCAGGAGTCTGCAGCGACAGCTCTGAGTAATGGAGGCCAGGGTGAGCAACCTCATTTAGAGAATCGTTGGATACTCACCAAGCCTCCTCTGACATCCATTTTCTTTACATCTGTCCCTGTTTCTAACTCAGAATATTCTTGGCACGTAATCTGGCATGGATGGAGACATGAAAGATGATGTGACAGAGTGGACCTGAAGTCAGGGTGCAAGCCTGTACCACACTCCCCTCCCCCCACCAAGCTGTGTGACCTTAGGCAAGCTCTTCAGTCTCTCTGAGCTTTGGCTTCTCTGCTAAAGTGAAGATGTTCATTGCCTTCACCTCTTAGAGTTTATGTGAAGAGTAAACATTGCCTGGCATTTGGTAAACGCTCCATAAATATTCCCTATTATTATTCCAGAGTTCAAAACTAAACAAATTTATCAATCTATAACTTGCCTCTAAGATGATTTTTAATACTGTGTCCTACACAATCAGACCACTGGCTTAGATGTTTCCGATGAAGTGCAGTACTCGGTTCTCCAATATTGCAATTATTTCCCATGTTTTGGGTTGTGGCCATGCAGTGGTGACCCACGGGGATTCTACAAAACAGCCTTCTATTTGTGTGCTGTGATCCTCTTTAGTTTGGAATGAGGTGCCAGCCCTGGCCTCTGCTGTATCATACCAACTCTCAGATCACTTACCGTTGTTAAAAAGCACCATCTGCCTCAGTCCTCTTTGCAGAAAGCCTCCCTGACTCCCATCAGGGTGTCCCAGGGAGTTTCTTGACCATGCTGCTCAAACCTAACCATGCTGGCTGGCCACATCACAGCAGGAGGGGTTGGCTCAAAAGCTCACACCAATTTTCCCCTCCTCCTCTCTCAGAAACTTGGAACTTCTCCCAAGTGTTGACAGAGACCCACTTCGGACCTGAACTAGAGAAAATTCCTCATAGCCAACACATGAAATTGAAGGCTCTTCTCACTTCTCCCATCTCCTCCCCTCTCCCTCCCCTTCCCAGTCATAGAAAGGGAAGATGAAATGCAGTGTTCGCCCTTGTTCCTACAGCCCAGCTCCTCCGATGAGCATGTCAGGCTGGATACTGTAGCTAAACATAAATGAACGGTTATTAATGATGGTCATAATGTTTTCTAGCAGTTAGCTGGCTGTGATTCTAGGATTTTTTTTCCACTGTGTTTTGAAGGGTTAGGTTATTTAAACTTACCATCAAATAGAATCAAATCAAAGTGAGCTAATTTTTCTTAAACACTAATCATTTTAAGGCTATTGAACTAAATATAGAGGCAGTTCATTAAATCATTAAAACAGCCTGCAATAATGCTCACAAAGTCATTATGGAGCTATTCCCTAGCCAGAGAGGTAGTGTTGCCTTAAGCACAGTTTAATCAAATTAGATGGTGGGCTATGTCATGGGGTTTCTCCTATTGATATTCATTAAAAATACATGATTTATCACTAATCTCTGTGAGGTAGATCCCACTCTTCCAAATGAATTTTGTAAATGTCAAGGGGAAGAAAACAGAATGGCGTATTGTTATAATAATTTAAGAGTGGTGTGATCACATTTACATTTTATATACTATGCAATTTAGGAACAGATAATAGCTTTAACAAGGCTAAACTTTTTTCCTTAGTTAAAGTTAGAACAGAAAGGCTGAACCCTCAGGATTAGGCATTATATTTTATCTCAGAATGGGCCCCAACATTTGAATTATCTTTTCGTAGAATGGTAGCTCAGCCCATTGTTCAGCTAATGCTGCTCTCAGATTCTTTGGTAGAGTTATTTCTACATAAATTTATGCTGTGCTGTTCAGTCATAATACGATTCCCATTTTCAGATGCTGTCATGATTCGGCAGTTGGGAGAGGCGGGTGTTTTCTGGCCCCGAGAACCTCCTTCTGTGCTCACACTTCATCTTCCATCCTGCCTTGGCCTCAAGATCTCCCCTCTCAACCCTTGTGGAATCTGCCTGGCTTCTTCCTTCTCAGTGGACTGTAAAGGGCTGATAACAGTTTAAAAGGGTTACCCCACCCAGAGGTATTTGCATTTTAACTGGGATCAAAGCTGAAACTAAAGGGATTAAGTCCTAATAGTAGAATTTTAAGCATCAACCAGTGGGTGGAAGAGGATTTTTTTTCTGCTGTCAGAGGCCCTCGGGCCTTGATGAGAGCAGAGGATGGTCCACAGTGGGCAAGGTCAGACCAGAGGTCGGTGATGGGAAATCTGGTAGCAAGTAGACCAATAATGATTCTCCCTCTCCCATGTTGTGTGTGTGTTTTTTTTTTAAACTATGAAATGAGCTTTCTCTGTTTCAAGAATTTCCTTCCTAAACAGATATCTTTCTAGGAGATACACTTTGAATTATTGATATTCTGACTTGTCCTCCAAATATTCCCACCCCAACCCCCATGAAAAAAAAACCTGGGGACTAACATTTGAAACTCAGATTTACAGTTTGATTTAAAATTCTCAATCTTGCTTTTAAAATATCCCTGAAGGAAGAAAGACACTTAAAGAAGGAGCAATACCCTTCTTCGGTATAAAAATGTGCTCATTCCTAGCAAGACACATGAGATGTCTCCCTACACTTAGATGCTTATCAAAAGCTTTTCAGAATATGACTCGCAGCCAGAATGGTCAGAATCAGCAGACAGAGACACTTGATTTGTACAAGATAGGAGGCTTTTAGCATCTTGGCCATTTAACCTAATCTAAAAGAGAAACACAGCTTAAATGAAATCCTACTTATTTTACTCTGCTATATTGCAGAATAATGGAATACCCACCCTTTTCTGTGCAGGAGATCTCTAACTTGACTCTTGGCTCAGCGGGAAGCTCTCAGAACCATTTCCAATGCCAAACTCAAGATACAATAGGGTCTGGCCATTAGCCACAAAATCTCCTGCCTGTGAAATAATGGAGATGTGAACAGGATGGGACTGAATTATTAGCAGGAACTGACTTAACTTCTGGAAATAATAAACGAGGGTCCTAGCAAATCCTCTTGTTAAGTGGCTAAGTGTCTAATTCACCTGGGATATTGTTTCAAAATTCATTTCATCTTTGGTAATGTGATGAAAGGAAGCTCTGTACTGGTCATTTCTCTTGTGCAAGGCTGCATGAACCTATGGGCAGGGTAAATTTATTTTGATGATTAATATCTGCAAGTTTCATGGCTTAATGGGAAAATGTTAGATATATTTGAGATGATACTGCCTTTGTCCCTCTCATCATTCATCAGGTAAACACCTTGATTACTTGCCTTCCAAGTCTGTGCCCAGTAGAACTTATGTTTTCCACTGACACTCCAGCAACGTTATTCTTAGGTATTTGTGGTGGGAGAATGCCGGCAGTGGTGCGGTGACTGGTTTCATGTGGGCAGTGTTGAATGTGCATTGTTTAACTCACAGCTCTTCTAGAAGATGGATAACAGGAGGCTGGGAGAATAAGCAGAATGAAATGGAATATTTTCCCTTCTGCTCCCCTGGCACCCCTAAACCCTCACCAAGAACTGCAGAGACAGCTTTGTTGCCATTCAGTTAAAGGATATGGGACTTATTTTCATAGGTTTATTGAACTTATGTTAGAAGAGAAGACTGAAATTAGAGGCCATGGAATGAAGATGGTTGAAGAGGACAAGGGTGGATAGCTCATCTTGGTTTTCTGGGGTCTATCCCTATTTTCAAACTGAAAGTCTTGCATTCCAAAAACCTCTCAGTCCGAGGCAAACCTGCATGAATGGTGACCCTATAAACTTCCCCACCTTTGTCCTCCTTAAACTCCATTTAAATGACGTGGGTGAACTGAGTCATTTGCATTTTAAATATATATAGATATTCATCTCCAGATTGAAAACATCTCCTTTTAAAGCTTCTACTTTTAAAAGTAGAAGCTTACTTTTACTCTTAGTAAGTTGTAACGTTTAAATTGATATCTAACATTAATAAAAATGAGTTTTTACATTTATAATCCTTAATAATTAAAATTTTCACAGTTACTGTCCCATGTAATCCTCAAAATCAGCACAATAAACCCATTTTAGAGAAAATAAAACTGAAAACAATAGCTTCCTGGTTCCATTTCATTCTACCCACAGCGTGAAGGAAAGCCGCCTTGCCCACTTTCCTAGCTTTGAAGTCTTTATTTTTTTCAACCTTTAATTTTATATTGGAGCATAGCTGATTCATAATGTTGTGATAGTTTCAGGTGGACAGCAAAGGGACTCAGCCATACATATACACGTATCCATTCTCCCCCAAACTCCCCTCCCATCCAGGCTGCCACATAACATTGAGCAGAGTTCCCTGTGCTATACAGTGAGATTTTGTTTTCCATTTTAAATATAGCGAAGTGTACATGTCCATCCCAAACTCCTATCCCTTCCCTTCATTCTCCCTCTGCCCCCACCCGCGGCAGCCATAAGCTCTGTGAAGTCTACATTTAGCAAGTGTCCACAGAGCACACACTGCACAGCCAGGACATGGTGAGAAGGACACAGTTTTCAAATCTGCCCCGTTAACCACCTGTGCCAAGCCTTCCCCAGGTCTGATTTGGAAACTGTTACATTGCCTTAAAATCCAACTCTAGGAGAATCTTAAACTCTCTCCATGCTAAGCTTCAGCAGTTTGGGGTCTTCAGGTGGGTTTCAGCCAACAGCCAAAAGAATAATAAAGTTCTCCCAAGTTTAACTGATGCCATGATCATTTGAAAACCCAAAGGCAGTGGAGTGAGTCTTCTCGGCAAAATGCATGGGGTGTGCATGGATGTGTGTGTGTGTGTATGTGTGTGTCTTCTAATAACAACCCTCATCTTCAATGCCCTATCTCAGTGCACTGGAGGAGCATCTATGGTCAATTATGTCATTGTTAAAAAGAAGTCTATCTATTTATTGACACAATATAGACTCTTTCAATATATAACAGTGCCATTAACCTTCATATGGTCACCAACCAGCCCCTCCCCATGATGTCTTTAAGAGTGTGAGCTCCACAGGATGTAATTAACCTTAGACCTGTATCTGCCTCTTTTTTTCACACAGTTGAATTTTTGCCCTAGGCCCTGACCCCACACTCACCATAGACCTTGGAGCTGCAGTTTTCTGTTAAGTTTGGTGTGTGCCAAGCCCACAGGGAGAAGAGACACATAAGTGTTATTAGCAAGAGCATCTAGCATTGGGCTATGTACAGGTGGCAGCTTAATAAGTACTCATGGGTGACAGAATTGAGTTGTCAGGCCCTCTGTTCTCTTGGCTATTAATCCTTATCTGTCATGGTTTAAAAGACAGGATGAGACAGCCAGAAAAATAAAAAAAACCAAAAGCTCTTAAAGCCTGGACTTCAACTGATCAGAATAGAAAAGAGTGTTTCAAAATGATGAGCGAGGTTAGTCTTTAGCATGGAATGGATAGTCGTTGGATTCTCAGACTCTGGGTATGGTCTCTGAAGGCTAGTTTTTAAACTGAAAGACAGTGAAGGGTGTCTTTTCCAAAATTTACTTTTTCTTCTTTTTTCTTACATGTAGTAATCAGCTTTCACAATCAATAGCACATATCCCTCTAGGATAGCAAGGATTTGTCTGTCTTTTCAGTGCTTATTCTCAGTGTTAAACTCAGTGCCTAGTACATAGTAGATGCTCAGTATTATTTTTTGAATAGATGAATATCATAAACCGTGAAAACAGGAAAGGAGTAATGGTAACATTTATTTAATTCAAGACTGCTCTATACAGTTATGGGCTTCCCAGGTGGCGCGGTGGTTAAGAATCACCTACAATGCAGGCAACATGGGTTTGATCCTTGGGTCAGGAAGATCCCCTGGAGTAGGAAAAGGCAACCCACTCCAGTGTTCTTGCCTGGGAAAGTTCCATAGACAGAAGAACCTGGTGGCCTACAGTCCATGGGGTCACAAAGATTCGGACATGACTTAGCCTCTGAGCACAAGTTACACAAGTGCATATATGGGGTCACAAAGAGTCACATGACTGAGCGGCTTTCACTTTCATACATTCATAGGTAATAGAAACTGAATATGTATGAAGCATACTTAATGAAATCTTAACTGTAGAATGGTCATATTAACCACTGGTCACACTTCCTGCTGCTGCTGCTGCTAAGTCACTTCAGTCGTGTCCGACTCTGTGTGACCCCAGAGACGGAAGCCCACCAGGCTCTCCCGACCCTGGGATTCTCCAGGCAAGAACACTGGAGTGGGTTGCCTTTTCCTTCTCTATCACACTTCCTAGTCTGTTCTAATTCAGGCTTAAAATTTCTTCCTCTACTGAATAATACTGAAAAAATCTGTGGAGTGGCATATGGATCATGTTTATCATCTGACCTCTAAAAGAAATATTTAACAATGCAAACTACATGGTACATGTTCCTAGAATGTTGAGAAATAGGAGAAGGCAGGTTTGTGAGTAATCCTAGGATGAGGCTTGATGATGCAAGCAAGAAATCCTTGGTCAGGTGAGGGCTAGCTCCCTGAGATAAGGCACAAATCCAAGCTTATCACATGTCTATCAAAAATAAGGACTATTTTGCATAATTTGGGCTATCTATATAATCTTTTGTGCTACTTTGACTTCCAGACCGGAATCAAGGTATCCGAGAAGGAGCCTTGGCCAGAGGCATCTGTGCTGGTTCTACTGGGAAAGGCATGGGAGAGTCCCCAGGGACAATGGCTTTCCAACCTCAAGAATTAAGTGATGTCTTGTTGCTATTATGTTGTTCCATGTCCTTTCAGAATACAACCTCTCATGGTTCCTATTTTCCTTAGATGGAGGCATAAAACACAGTGAAGAGGAGGTACAGTTTTGAATATTCAAGGGAAATAGTGGTTGTAAAAAGAAGATAGAAGGAGAAATTAAATCTAACTTAAGTAATAGAGGAAAGGAGAAACCAACCCAGAGGGGTCTGAAACTTCTGTAAAACTAAAGACACAGAAAACACAACTGACCCAACACAGATAAGGTCAACTTGGAGCTGTCTTTGGCTACAACATGCATAAATGATGTTCTGAATTGCATCCTTTCTTACCACCAGCATCTCCATGCTGGTTACAAAGTCAACCACCAGGTTTGAGACTAGGCGAGACTGGCCTGTGAAGAAAGCGCGGTATTTGTCTTCCAGACACTGAGACAACAATGTCAGGCCTGTGAAGATGAATTCCTTTACCCAAAGACACAGAAGTGAAAGAACATCATGGCACCCCAAAGAGGGCATCAGTCTGAGGAAACCAGTCACCCTTCTCCAAAGAGAAGCCAAAGTGCAACAGTGGAGCTGAACTCAAACTCTAGGAAGTCTCTAAAATTTCTCTCTTATCCCTTCCAAAATAAATGTATGAGAACAGAGAACTGACATGCTCCTTGGTCAGATCTCTCTCAAGGTGGGACAATATTCCTGATGATCACAAGTGATAAGCGGGTGAGCCAGTACATTTTCATGTCATTTGGAGAAAAGCAGGTATGCTTCTTGTCATTCATAAAACAAAGAATTTTGACCTTCATTTGAAAATCTGAACTGTGTATCTTTACTCAGTGAAAGCTCATGCCCTGATGAAAACAAATTTCTTTATATCCTTAATCCAAAGGTTAGAAACAATTTATCAGTGTGATGGAGCTTTTTTATGACATGTAGAAAAGATCGGTCTTAAGAAGCAAACAGATACAGTTTTGGCAATCATTAAACATCTTCTTCGTTCATAAATCTTTTTTCCTCCTGACCCTAAACTGAATGAGAATAAATGTAATAAAAGTCCTGATTCTTGGAACTTTGACATTAAGGACAAATGCATACGCTATAGCCTTTCCGTATTAAAGTTCCTTTCTTCTTTTCTAAGGAGCTGGGAGCAAAATGTGTCATACATCGAAATAGACCCTTGTTTGCTTTACAGAACTGGCCACTGAGAGCAATTGAAATATATTAATTTAGAAAATCAACACATAGGAACTATTTTTCATTAATGTGTCTAAAATATAAATTTTGTATTTCTACTTAGGAAGAAAAAACAGCTGTCAGAACAATTAGAATAGTATGATCCCACTTGTTGTAAACTGAAGCAATTGCACATGGTTTAGAATTAAGGGAATGATCCACACCAAAAAAAAAAAGGTGTTGATAGTGGTTGTCTGGGTACATGAGATCATGAGTGCTTTCTGATTTCTCCTTTTATCTTCTGTTTCTCTAAGGAACATGAATTGTTCTTGTTTTAAAAAAAGGGGGGGATTTAAAAAATGCTAAAGTAAAATAAAATTCATAAAATAATAGAATACTCATAAAAATACATCACAGATAACGTGTATGTATTTTCTCAGTCTACCTCCTGAAGTTCTTTGAGTATCACCAGCCATTCCCTCTGCCTCATTTTCCAGCTACAGTTGACTCCAAGGCCTAACTGTTTCTTAGAAAGAAGAGGAGGATAAGACCTCAGAGATAGGGACCAGAAGCTGGCCTGGGACCTGGGACAGCAGAGTGTACTTGGGCCCTTGCTTTTGGTGTTATTAATACAGAAAGCTGAAAGAACTAAATCCTGGCTTCCTTTCAAAGCTTAACTTACACCAGACCCCTTTTTCTTTCCTTCTTGCCTTTCTCCTTCTTTCCTTCCCTTCCTTTATTTTTTTCTTACTAAATTTGAAGCTTCTTGGAATAGGGGCCTTGTCTTAGAGTGCTATCATAGTGTTAATCCAAGGTAGTCCAAGGTGTTTGTTGAATCAAGGCCCAGAGATGCTAAGCAGTTTACCCAAGGTCACACAGCTAGTCAACAGCATGCTAAGGAGTAGAATTCAGGCTAAATGAGAAAGCCCACGGTGGAAATATGAAAGCATATTGTGTCAAATCAAAAGGAATGTTGGCACCTCAGGCAGGAGGGCTATGTTAGTAAACAGACACGGACATGGGTGATTTATAGCATATGGAGGGAGTGCGATAAAGAGAGCAAAGGCAGGAATCAAGCTGATACACTTTGGCACATGTTTGCTAAGGCTCTGTTTATTGTTACAGTTGCTTCTTCCTGGAAGCATTTTAACCATTGTTTTCAACTTCTCACAGCTAAGACAGTATACAGCTTTGTGAAAAGCATAGGTACAACCAACACTGCATTTTTTGTGGAGAAGATGCATGATAAATTTCCAAAGCAAAGCAAAAAAAAAAAATCCATCCACACTGAAATCACAATGAACCTGTTTCCATTAAAAGTCCCCGAGAGACAAAGCACCAAGTGTGCAAGTGACAAGACTGTAGATGAGAGATTTCTCCCCACTGAACTGCCTACCCCATGAGGCAGCCAGTGCAACCTTCAGGCCCAGGAGGTGAGGAAGAAAGTAATTTTGTTGGGTAAAAGTATTCTTAGTAACTACCTCCTTTGGAAATGGAAGAATTTCATTTTTCCATCTGACAAATAGAGAAGAACCTGTTTTCAGTGAAGACACTGGAGTTAATCGTCCCAGGATAATGGCTACCTTTGACCAAAGACACAGCCCCAGGAGTTGTGGCTTCATTCCCTTCAAGTGTTGATCAGATCTCAATCTTCGGGATGGTTGTGACATATTTTATTTCTGTAACTCCCTTTGAGAAAAGCATCCTATAATTTTGATCCACTTCATGTAGTTGCTGCTGATGGTGATTCGTATCTCCACTAGAACCATGCTGGGCAGAATTGACCCTTTGTGAGTATCCCTTCACGACACGATGAATAGGAAAATAGAGGGGTGGAAAAAGGAGAAAGCAAACAAGCAAAGGCAGAGGGAAGAGATAGAAATGGGATGATGGAGCCACGAGGAACTGTGATCCCACAACAATCCGACCCTCACATGTCTTTGTACCCGCACCTAACTTGTTTCATGAAAGCCATGTTATTTTGAAAACCTCTAAGGTGCTGGGTTAGAGACATGAAAGTGCCCCACACGTGCCAGTTGTTTGACTTTCATTCAAAACAATATTGAAAAAGAACTGCTTACCTTAAATTTAGCAGGATCAGAAAAACACTGATTTTCTGGAAATAAAAATAGTTGTCCCAGGCCAGTTGCCTTACTAATTCACTTCTACTGACTAAAATAGGATCAGTGTTCTGAAGGAAATCTAGCATAAAGTGTCCTACCTTTCTGTTCTTGTCTTCCTGCCTGTTTCATTTTGTAGTGATTTTTGAAACCTGACTATTTTCTAGAGGAGTGTTGGTGTTTAAAATTTAGATAGATACACCACTAGTTCCTGGCTGCTATGTGCTATTATGCAGCTTCAGAATTTCACTAGCTGACCTTGGGTGGGGTTATCTGTTGGTACGTAATTTGTAGGGAAGTTGTGGAAAAATACTTGAACTAGGAACTTCCCTGGTGGTCCAGTGGCTAGGAGTCTGTGCTCCCAATGCAGGGGGCCTGGGGTTCTATTCCTGGTCAGGAAACTAGATCTCACATTCCACAACTAAGACCCCATGCAGCCAAATAAAAAAATTTTTTTAAATATTCACTATCAAGAGGGAAGCACTGGTAACCTTGGTAAGGAATGCCACTTTTTATTGAATTATTAAACACAAAACAACTTCTACACACTATAGGAATGACTTTTTACTGTTTCTGGAGGAGTTGGACTGCATTAATTTGCTAGGGTTTCTGTAACAAACTGTGGTTTTAATGACAGGAACTTCTTGTCATGCAGCTCCAGAGACTGGAAGTCCGAGATCAAGGTGTTGGCAGGGCTGGTTCTGTGTAAAGACTGGCGAGGGAGCCTCTGCTCTGTGGTTCTTTCTTAGCTTCTGGTAGTTTGTTGGCAACTTCAATGTTCCTTAGCTTGTAGATATGTCACCCCAATCTCTGCTTTCATCTTCACATGGAGTTCTCCCTCTGTGCATATCTGTGTCCAAATTTCCCCCTTTTATAAGAACACCAGTCATACTGGGTTAGGTCTCATCCCAATGACCTCATTTTAATTTAATTACCTCTTTAAAAAGACACCATCTACAAATAAGTAGGACTTCATATAAACTTTGGAGTGGACACAAATCACAAATCAACCTATAATAAGAACTAGTATTTTTTAATATTTATTTTTATTTATTTGTTTGGCTATGGCAGGTCTTAGTTGTACATGGAATCTAATTCCCTGACCAAGGATCAAACCCAGGCCTCCTGCATTGGGAGTGTGTAGTCTTAGCCACTGGACCACCAGGAAATTGCCCAACAAGAACGAATTTTCATTTCCTCAAGCTATATGGAGTCCTGGGTGAAATCTGAGGTAAACTGACACCATATTTCCAGATTATTCTGTGATGTTGAAATGCTCTATGCAGGTCAGTAATCCTAGGCTGCTTCCTAGAAGGTCTGGTTCAAGCATCTCAATGAAGGAATTCTTTGAGACCTTAGAAAATTCCAACATTTGAATAAATGAAAAGAATACAAAGAGAATAATGTGCTTATTTTGGAGTTCAGTAGTAAATGGAATACTGAATACTGGTTCTCACCAAGCATGAAATGACCAGAGGTCATTTCTCTCTTATGTTTCCTACACACCTTTAAAAAACAAGAAGACACCTTCAGCAGCAAAAATAAACAACCCAATTCAAAAAAGGGGAAAAGACATGAGTAGACATTTTGCTAAAGAAGCTAGATGAATGACCAATAAACAAGTGAAATGATATTCATCATCACTAATCATTAGAGAAATGCAGGTTAAAACACAGTGATTTACTATTTCACACCTTCAAGGATGGCTGTAATTTTTAAAATAATAGCACAGGTGTTAGTGAGGATGTAGATAAATTGAAATGCTGTGCTTTGCAGGTGAGAATGTAAAATGGTGCAGCCTCTGTGGAAAGAAAGTTGGCAGATCTTCAAAACGTCAGACATAGAACTACCATGTGTGCTTGCATGTGCTAAGTCACTTCAGTTGTGTCCGACTCTTTGAGACCCCATGAACTGTAGCCCACCAGGCTCCTCTGTCCATGGGATTCTCCAGGCAAGAATACTAGAGTGGGTTGTCATGCCCTTCTCCAGGGGGTCTTCCCGATGCAGGGATCGAACCTATGTCTCCTGCATTTTCAGGTGGGTTCTTTACCATTAGCACTACCTGGGAAGCCACAACTACCGTATGACTTGGCAATTTCATTCCTAGGTATGTATCCAAAACAATTAAAAGCTGGGACTAGAAGAGACATTTGCAAAATAATGTTAATAGCACCATTACTCAAATAGCTGAAAAGTGAAAAGTCCTGACAGGTGAATGAATATACAAAATATATACAATGGAATACTCTTCAGCCATAAAAAGAAATGAAATTTTGATGTACATCATAACATAGATAGGGCTTCCCTGATAGCTCAGCTGGTAAAGAATCCACCTGCAATGCTGGAGACCTGGGTTTGATCCTTAGGTTGGGAGAATCCCCTGGAGAAGGGAAAGGCTACCCAGTCTAGTATTCTGGCCTGAAGCATTCCATGGACTGTATAGTCCATGGGTTCACAAAGAGTTGGACATGACTGAATGACTTTCACTCACTTATAAATAAATGGTCCTTGAAAACATGCTTAGTGAAATCATCTAGACACAGAAGGACATATATTGTGTGATTCCACTTATTTGAGGTATCTAGAACAGGCAAATTCATAGAGGCAGAAAGTAGAATAGAAGTTCCAGGGGCTAGAGGCCTGGGAAGGGGGAAGTTATTGTTCAATGGCTATAGGGATCATACCCACTGGAGATTGGTTTGATGAAAACAGTTTGGATAGAGATAATGGGGATGGGTACATGACATAGTGAGTATATTTCAGTTCAGTTCAGTTCAGTCACTCAGTTGTGTCCGACTCTTTGTGACCCCATGGATTGCAGCACACCAGGCCTCCCTGTTCATCACCAACTCCTGGAGTTCACTCAAACTCATGTCCATCGAGTTGGTGATGCCATCCAGTCATCTCATCCTCTGTCATCCCCTTCTCCTCCTGCCTTTAATCTTTCCAAGCATCAGGGTCTTTTCCAGTGAGTCAGTTCTTCATTATCAGGTGGCCAAAGTTTTGGAGTTTCAGTTTCAACATCAGTCCTTCCAATGAACACTCAGGACTGATTTCCTTTAAGATGGACTGGTTGGATCTCCTTGCAGTCCAAGGGACTCTCAAGAGTCTTCTCCAACACCACAGTTCAAAAGCATCAATTCTTCAGCACTCAGCTTTCTTTATGGTCCAGCTTTCACAACCATACATGACTACTGGTAAAACCATAACTTTGACTAGATAGACCTTTGTTGGCAAAGTAATGTCTCTGCTTTTTAATATACTGTCTAGGTTGGTCATAGCTTTTCTTCCAAGGAGCAAACGTCTTTTGATTTCATGGCTGCAGTCACCATCTGCAGTGATTCTGGAGCCCAAGAAAACAAAGTCTCTCACTGTTTCCATTGTTTCCCATCTATTGTGAGTATACTTAATGGCACTGAATTGTACACTAATAAATAGTTAAGTTATAAACTTTTTATTCTGTATTGCCACAAAGATGTAGCATGTGCATAAAAAAGGCACTTGTTTGGAGGGAATAGAGCTCACAAGCTCATTAGTTGTTGCCACATTGGTTAAAGAATAGTCTCCCTAAAGTCCTATTAGACAAGACTTCCCTTCCTAAATTCAGTCATTAATGTATTTCAATGCAATACAACAAATCCTCATTGAGTACCTACTCTGTAAAAGGCACTATCTTTGCTCCCAACTAGGTCAGGAGGGGAGGCTGTGAGGAGATACCCCTCGTCCAAGGTAAGGTGCAGCAGCTGTGCTTTGCTGGAGCAGCCGTGAAGAGATACCCCACGACCAAGGTAAGAGAAACCCAAATAAGACGGTAGGTATTGCGAGAGGGCATCAGAGGGCAGACACACTGAAATCATAATCACAGAAAACTAGTAGATCTGATCACACGGACCATAGTCTTGTCTAACTCAATGAAACTAAGCCATGCCATGTGGGGACACCCAAGATGGGTGGGTCATGGTGGAGAGGTCTAACGGAACATGGTCCACTGGAGAAGGGAATGGCAAACCACTTCAGTATACTTGCCTTGAGAACCCCATGAACAGTATGAAAAAGCAAAATGATAGGATACTGAATGAGGAATTCCCCAGGTCGGTAGGTGCCCCAGTATGTTACTAGAGATCAGTGGAGAAATAACTCCAGAAAGAACGAAGGGTTGGAGCCAAAGCAAAAACAATACCCAGTTGTGGATGTGACTGGTGATAGAAGCAAGGTCTGATGCTGTAAAGAGCAATATTGCATAGGAACCTGGAATGTTAGGTACATGAATCAAGGCAAATTAGAAGTGGTCAAACAGGAGATGGCAAGAGTGAACGTCGACATTCTAGGAATCAGGGAACTAAAATGGACTGGAATGGGTGAATTTAACTCAGATGACCATTATATCTACTACTGTGGGCAGGAATCCCTCAGAAGAAATGGAGTAGCCATCAAGGTCAACAAAAGAGTCTGAAATGCAGTACTTGGATGCAATCTCAAAAACGACAGAATGATCTCTGTTCGTTTCCAAGGCAAACCATTCAATATTACAGTAATCCAAGCCTATGCCCCAACCAGTAATGCTGAAGAAGCTGAACGGTTCTGTGAAGACCTACAAGGCCTTTTAGAACTAACACCCAAAAAAGATGTCCTTTTCATTATAGGGGTCTGGAATGCAAAAGTAAGAAGTCAAGAAACACCTGGAGTAACAGGTAAATTTGGCCTTGGGGCACGAAATGAAGCAGGGAAAAGGCTAATACAGTTTTGCTAAGACAACGCACTGGTCATAGCAAACACCCTCTTTCAACAACACAAGAGAAGACTCTACACATGGACATCATGAGATGGTCGATACCGAAATTGGATTGATTATATTCTTTGCAGCTAAAGATGGAGAAGCTCTATACAGTTAGCAAAAACAAGACCAGGAGCTGACTGTGGCTCAGATCATGAACTCCTTATTGCCAAATTCAGACTTAAATTGAAAAAAGTAGGGAAAACCACTAGGCCATTCAGATATGACCTCAATCAAATCCCTTATGATTATACAGTGGAAGTGAGAAATAGATTTAAGGGACTAGATCTGATAGATAGAGTGCCTGATGAACTATGGACAGAGGTTCATGACATTGTACAGGAGGCAGGGACCAAGACCATTCCCATGGAAAAGAAATGCAAAAAAGCAAAATGGCTGTCTGAGGAGGCCTTACAAATAGCTGTGAAAAGAAGAGACATGAAAAGCAAAGGAGAAAAGGAAAGATATAAGCATCTGAATGCAGAGTTCCAAAGAATAGCAAGGAGAGATAAGAAAGCCTTCCTCAGCGATCAAGGCAAAGAAATAGAGGAAAACAACAGAATAGGAAAGATAAGAGATCTCTTCAAGAAAATTAGAGATACCAAGGGAATATTTCATGCAAAGTTGGGCTCGATAAAGGACAGAAATGGTGTGGACCTAACAGAAGCAGAAGATATTAAAAGAGGTGGCAAGAATACACAGAAGAACTGTACAAAAAAGATCTTCACGACCAAGATAATCACAATGGTGTGATCACTCTCCTAGAACCAGACATCTTGGAATGTGAAGTCAAGTGGGCCTTAGAAAGCATCACTATGAACAAAGCTAGTGGAGGTGATGGAATTCCAGTTGAGCTATTTCAAATCCTGAAAGATGATGCTGTGAAAGTGCTGCACTCAATATGCCAGCAAATTTGGAAAACTCAGCAATGGCCACAGGACTGGAAAAGGTCAGTCTTCATTCCAATCCCAAAGAAAGGCAATGCCAAAGAATGCTCAAACTACTGCACAATTGCACTCATCTCACACGCCAGTAAAGTCATGCTCAAAATTCTCCAAGCCAGGCTTCAGCAATACGTGAACCATGAACTTCCAGATGTTCAAACTGGATTTAGAAAAGGCAGAGGAACCAGAGATCAAATTGCCAACATCTGCTGGATCATGGAAAAAGCAAGAGAGTTCTAGAGAAACATCTATTTCTGCTTCATTGACTATGCCAAAGCCTTTGACTGTGTGGATCACAATAAACTGTGGAAAATTCTGAAAGAGATGGGATTACCAGACCACCTGACCTGCCTCTTGAGAAACCTATATGCAGGTCAGGAAGCAACAGTTAGAACTGGACATGGAACAAATAGACTGGTTCCAAATAGGAAAAGGAGTACGTCAAGGTTGTATATTGTCACCCTGATTATTTAACGTATATGCAGAGTACATCATGAGGAATGCTGGGCTGGAAGAAGCACAAGCTGGAATCAAGATTGCCAGAAGAAATATCAATAACTTCAGATATGCAGATGACACCACCCTTATGGCAGAAAGTGAAGAGGAACTCAAAGGCCTCTTGATGAAAGTGAAAGAGGAGAGTGAAAAAGTTGGCTTGAAGCTCAGCATTCAGAAAACTAAGATCATGGCATCTGGTCCCATCACTTCATGGAAAATAAATGGGGAAACAATCTCAGACTTTATTTTTTTGGGCTCCAAAATCACTGTGGATGCTGATTGCAGCCATGAAATTAGAAGATGCTTACTCCTTGGAAGGAAAGTTATGACCAACCTAGATAGCATATTAAAAAGCAGAGACATTACTTTGCCAACAAAGGTCCATCTAGTCATGGCTATGGTTTTTCAAGTGGTCATGTATGGATGTGAGAGTTGGACTGTGAAATGTGAAAGCTGATCGCCGAAGAATTGATGCTTTTGAACTGTGGTTTTGGAGAAGACTCTTGAGAGTCCCTTGGACTGCAAGGAGATCCAACCAGTCCATTCTAAAGAAGATCAGTCCTGGGTGTTCATTGGAAGGACTGATGCTAAAGCTGAAACTCCAATCCTTTGGCCACTTCATGCGAAGAGTTAACTCATTGGAAAAGACTCTGATGCTGGGAGGGATTGGGGCCAGGAGGAGAAGGGGATGATAGAGGGTGAGATGGCTGGATGGCATCACTGACTCGATAGACATGAGTTTGAGTGAACTCTGGGAGCTGGTGATGGACAGGGAGACCTGGTGTGCTGCGATTCATGGGGTCGCAAAGAGTCGGACATGACTGAGCGACTGAACTGAAC
Source organism: Moschus berezovskii (assembly GCF_049115385.1). NCBI lineage: Eukaryota > Metazoa > Chordata > Mammalia > Artiodactyla > Moschidae > Moschus > Moschus berezovskii. The sequence goes on from NC_142470.1 coordinate 64,180,665, forward strand.
TGAACTGAACTGAACTGAATCCATTAAAGGATCCAGGAAATAAGAGGAATATTAGCAAAGAACCATGGAAAAGGGAGGCTATTATCCAGTTTTAGGATAGAACCATTTCAAGGAATCATGCAAGTTTTAACAAGAGATTGGTTTTCAATGGTAGATGAGATTGGGCAGAGGTGAGTGAGTGGTGTGAGCGTTCCAGTCTAGACAGAGTGAACAACATGAGTGGAGATTCTGAGGCAGGGAAATGCAAGCATATCTGGTGAACAGGAAGGAGTCAGTGTGATATAAGTTAGGGTATGCTGAGGGAGAAGGAGATGATGAGTCTGTAAAGGTGGCCTGTTGTAGAGAGCTTGCAAGGTTGGGCTGAGGACATCATAAGTCATTTGGAAGCCAACTGTGAAGAGATATGACTGGAGCTGCACTTCTGCAGGATTCATCTGGGTTCAGTGTGGTGGCTCAGGCAAGGGCGTCAAACAGGGTGATGGCAGCAGACACAGTCCAGCCCAGAGCAAGACGAGGAATGCTCCTCAGAGGAGATCCTCTTGGGTGGAAGGTGGAGGAAAGGAAATAGGCCAGTATGGAGATGATGGCATTTGAGGAGAGAGGCATGAGAATTCAATTTCTTATGGCTGGGTTGTGAGGGGTCTCATGTAGTGGAAGCACCACAGATTTATACTTGTTAATCCTAGCAAAGCCTTCACCATCCAGTTCTTTTCTCATTCTCTGCAGAATATATTTCACGCCTTTTCCACCTTCCTCAGATTTCCTCCCATCCTGCCATCTTCCTTCTCATTCTCAACTTCTGACTTTGCCAAGAATCATCGACATCATCAAAGCAGAATTCCTTCACCGTCTTGCCATCCTAGCAACAAACAGTCTTGCCTCTGAACCTACTCTCTCCTCCCTCGCTCCTCCTGCTCCACAAACTGAGCTCTATCCAAGAGCTCCACAAACCTCCTTGAAACTTGGAATGATCAGTGATCCCCTCTCCTGTAAAGCCACACTTCACCTTTCCTCTGAATCCTTCCCACAGAGACTCTTTGGAGAAGGAAATGGCAACCCACTCCAGTATTCTTGCCTGGAAAATCCCATGGACAGAGGAGCTGGTAGGCTACAGTCATGGGATCGCAAGAGTTGGACATGACTTAGTGACTAAATCACCATAGTCTAAACCATAAAGATTAAACCAGGTCACTAAATCATAGAGACTATTAAATGCTCAAATCACTCCTCTTAAAAGCCAGCCTTTCTCTTCTTAAAAAATGAAGCCATTGGCACTTGTCCTTTCCAGATACTGCTGCTTCTTGCTTCCCTACTCCAGCCAGTCTTGTTGAAAGCATGGCTGGCGCTGGCTGGCTGGGTACACTCATGGTGAGGTGATCTCACCCTCCCTCCTCACTTCCTGCTCACTCCTCACTCATCATGTGGTTTCCACCTCCACCTTTCCACTCAAACTGCTGCTCCTAGCGTCACTGACAACTTCTTAGTAACTGTCATATGAACACTGATCAGTTCTATTCTTACTTGACTACTCTTGGGTTTTTTTTTTTAAAAAGATTTATTGAGATATGATTCACATACTATATAATATACCCATTTCAGTTCAGTTCAGTCACTCAGTCGTGTCCGACTCTTTGCGACCCCATGAATCGCAGCACGTCAGGCCTCCCTGTCCATCACCAAATCCTGGAGTTCACTTAAACTCATGTCCATCGAGTCGGTGATGCCATCCAGCCATCTCATTCTCTGTCGTTCCCTTCTTCTCCTGGCCCCAATCCCTCCCAGCATCAGAGTCTTTTCCAATGAGTCAACTCGTCGCATGAGGTGGCCAAAGGATTGGAGTTTCAGCTTTAGCATCAGTCCTTCCAATGAACACCCAGGACTGATCTTCTTTAGAATGGACTGGTTGGATCTCCTTGCAGTCCAAGGGACTCTCAAGAGTCTTCTCCAGCACCACAGTTCAAAAGCATCAATTCTTCGGCAATCAGCTTTCTTCACAGTCCAACTCTCACATCCATACATGACCACGGGAAAAACCATAGCCTTGACTAGATGGACCTTTGTTGGCAAAGTAATGTCTCTGCTTTTTAATATGCTATCTAGGTTGGTCATAACTTTCCTTCCAAGGAGTAAACGTCTTTTAATTTCATGGCTGCAATCAGCATCTGCAGTGATTTTGGAGCCCAAAAAAATACAGTCTGACACTGTTTCCACTGTTTCCCTGTCTATTTCCCATGAAGTGATGGGACCAGATGCCATGATCTTTGTTTTCTGAATGTTGAACTTCAAGCCAACCTTTTCACTCTCCTCTTTCACTTTCATCAAGAGGCTTTTGAGTTCCTCTTCACTTTCTGCCATAAGGGTGGTGTCATCTGCATATCTGAGGTTATTGCTATTTCTCCCAGCAATCTTGATTCCAGCTTGTGCTTCTTCCAGCCCAGCGTCCCTCATGATGTACTCTGCATATAAAAGGTACAATTAGTATATTCACATTTTAGGTACATTAGTATATTCAGAGTTGTGTAATTATCACGACAATCAAATTTTTTTTCAGTTATCACTTGGGTATTTTTTATTGTGGTGAAATACATAGAACATAACATTTACCATCTTAGCCATTTTTAAGTTACATTTTAGTATGTCTAAGTTCATTCACATTGGTATGCAACCATCATCACCATCTCTGTTCAGAACTTTTCTTCTAGCTAAACTAAAACTCTGAACCCATTAATAAATAACTCCCCTCTTCCCCTCAGCCTCTGGCAATTACCATCCTAATTTCTGTTCTTATGAATTTGATTACTCTAGGTGAGTCATACATGTGGAATCATATAGTATTTGTCCTTTTGTGATTGGCTTACTTCACAGTGTAATGTCCTAAACTTCACATGTATTGTAGCATGTGTCAGAATTGCCTTCCTTTTTAAGGCTGAATATTATTCCACTGTATCTATGTATCACAGTTTGTTCATCTATTTATCCATCTGTGGACCTTTAGATTGTTTCCACCTTTTGGTTATTGTGGCTAGTTGCTGATGTTAACATTGGTGTACAGGTATCTTTTTGAGTTCTGGCTTTCAATTCTTTGGGGTGTACATGGAGAAATAGTATTGCTGGATCATAGATAATTATATTTGAATATTTTGAGGAATTGCCGTACTGTTTTCCATAGTATCCTCACCATTTTACATTCAATTCAACATTGCACACGAGTTCAATTTCTCCACATCTTCATCAATACTTTTTTAATAGTGGTCATCCTAATAGGTGGGAGGTTATATCTCATTGTGGTTTTGATTTGCATTTCCTTAATGAGTGAAATATCTCTTCATGTGCTTATTGGTCATTTGAATATCTTCTTTGGGGAAATGTCTATTCAAGTTCTTTGCCTGTTTTTGAACTATGTTGTTTGAGGTATTTTTGTTGTTGTTAAGTTGTAGGAGTTCTTTATATATTCTGGGTATTAATTGCCATAATCAATTTTAGAACATTTTCGTCACCTCAAAAGGAAAACTCACACCCCTTTGCTGTCAGCTTAGATCCTCCATCCCCTACTTTTGGGTTTTTGACAGCAGTGTTGCTCCTTTCTTGCAGAATTCTCTTGCCTTGGCTTCTAGAAATTACCCTCTTCTGGTTTCTTCCTACTTCTCCAGTCACACCTTTGCTGTTTCTTCTGCCATCAATTAATCCTGATATTCTTCAGGAGTCCATCCCTGACCCTTTCTCTTCACACTCTACACTCTCCTTAGGTGGTCTCATTTATCTCCATGATTTCTGTAGCGAGTCTCAGATTTCTACTTCCAGTCCTGATGGCTTAAGACCACATCCAATTCATCTCCACTTCCTGTTGCCCCTGACTCTTTCACAACTCTAAATCCATTGGTTTTGAGGCATCTCCAAACCAGTCTCCGATTTCCAACCACCATCATCCATCATCCACCATCTCTTGCCTGGATTACCTCAAAGCTTCCTAACTGGTCTCCCTTCCTCCAGTTTTGCATCCTTCAAATACACACGGTTTCCCAAAAGATTTTCTACAGTGGCAAAATGGGACTGTCTCTTTGGAACTTGATGGAGAAGACTACATTGGAGATTTAAATGGAAACTTGAGAATTAATTGTATGCAAGAGACAGTATTGAACAATATTTGATGTTTATTGAACTTGAATATATATCTTATGAAAAATAAATATAATATATACTTATACTATTTATATATATAGTTAGTATAAAGCATATACTTTGCTTTAGTATAGTATAAGTATGCATTATCAGTATATATGTATTATAATAAGTATATATATGTATCACAGATCTAAATATGTACTTTACTACTTTGGTTTTAAATGCAATTTCTAAGAATTCTCATCTTTCTTCAAAATTTCAATATTTGTGTTTTTAAACCTATTAACAACTATTTGGGCAGTACCACATGATTCCATTTTGGGGCTGAACTGCCCATATTCGTTCTGTGCTGGCACTTAAGGAGCTCTTTTGTGTCTGCTGCATGCTCTGCTAACATACCTCTACTGGTTGTGTTCTCTCTCTCCTTAGGAATCTCTGGCTTTTTGAAGGACTGGAGAAATTTCCAACTTGAATACCAGCTGAATTTTTTGGATCATATGATCAGGAGTCAGTTGAAGTTTTGGTTTCCAATTATTTCACACAATCAGGAGGCTTCCCTAGTGGCTCAGATGGTAAAGGATCTGCCTGCAATGTGGGAGACACTGATGTTGAAGCTGAAACTCCAATACTTTGGCCATCTCATGCAAAGAACTGACTCATTTGAAAAGACCCTGATGCTGGGAAAGACTGAAGGCAGGAGGAGAAGGGGACTTTAGAGGATGAGATGGTTGGATGGCATCACCGACTCAATGGACATGAGTTTGAGTAAACTCCGGGAGTTGGTAATGGACAGAGGAGCCTGGCGGGCTACAGTCCATGGGATCTCAAAGAGTCGGACACGACTGAGCAACTAACACATCATTTATCTAAACACAGAGACCTGATGAATGAACTTGGGACGTAGTAATGACTATATAATTTCCATAAAAGAATGTCTCCTTATATATCTAGCCCCAAGAAGTATGAGGATTTTCTTTTCTTTTTAAATTTATTTATTTTAATTGGAGGCTAATTACTTTACATTATTGTATTGTTTTTTGCCATACATTGACATGAATCTGCCCCGGGTGTACATGTGTTCCCCATCTTGAACCCCCCTCCCACCTCCCTCCCCATCCCATCCCTCTGGTTCATCCCAGTGCACCAGCCCCAAGCATCCTGTATCATGCATCGAACCTGGACTGGCAATTCGTTTCACATAGATTTTCTTATTAAGCCCTCATTATACTTACTGAGTCTCTGTGACTCACTTAGGCTTCACAACAACTCAAAGATGTAGATCTCATGACGTCCATTTTACAGATATAGATACTGATAGAGGTTATGTGCTTGCCCAAGGTTGCTCAGCCTATATAGTGAAGCCAGGATTCAAACCCAGGCTGACCAGACTCAATGGCCAGGATCATAAGCCTTATATTCAGTTTTGCTCCTGAAGCAAAGCCAGGTGCCTGGTGTCTGAAGGCAGCACAGATAAAACCATACAAAGCAAACACATGGTAAATATACCACGCTCCTAACTCGCCTGAGCCTTCCACTTCTGTCACTGCTTTTCATCTTTCCAAGAACCCCAAGCGTGCGAGGACAGGGCCCTTGTCTCCATTTTAGAGATGAAGGGACTGAGACACAGGCAGGTTAAGCGACTCGCCCACCATCTCACAGCGAGGCAGCGGCTCAGCTGATATTAGAACCCAGGTCTCTTGGCTTTTAGTTAAAAAGCTTTTTTCCATTACAGCACAACCTCGTGGCCTTCAGCTTTCAAACTCGATTGAACAGCAGCATATGAATTAACTGAGGGTTACTATATTATCTCCTAAAACGATGGCTTCCCATTAAAAAAAAAAAAAACAGCAGCAAAAATTCACCAACGGAACATGTGCAAAATACATTTTTCAAGGTCATTCTTATCCAGAGTTATCTTAAAAAACTATTATTCTCCATTTGGGCTTTTGGTACATGATCCAATGGCATGGGTAGTTAAGTGATAATTTAAAAATTTAAACAAATAATGTTTCAAAATTGATTTCTGGTTAATTGGCCTGATTTGAGAAGTTGATGGATTTGGAAGATGTGTGTTAAAAGGAACTGAGATATTGGTTGACCAGCACAGCTATGGAATTTGAAAGATGTTGATTTGGATAAAAGCAACCCAAAGAGTTCTAGTAGCGATTGGGTTTGGAGGGCTGACAGGACAGCACAGTCAACTTTGTGTTGGTAATGAATCTTTCACAGTACATGCATGCTTGATGGACTGGAGTGGCGTTAACAACAGTATTTGGTTATAAAGTACTACCTATACATACTTGTTGGAATTGGTGTTGGCTTTGCCTGTAAGATACTTTTGTTTATGGAAAGTATGTCTTTAAAACAGCTACAGATATATATATTAGACTGCAATTCAACAAATAATGACTGGGGACTCTGTTCAAAATGAGGTGCCAGGTCCTGAATCAGGATTTTTGATGGTATATGAGTCTATGAGCCTCAAGAATACAGGAGTAGCCCCTGTCGTGGCTGCCTGTATCCCATCCTGCCCCCTGCTCTTTGGGGGAGCCCAAGTCCTCATTTCACCCATTCAGGTGTTGGGGGATTCCCAGTTTCTGAGCTCCTAGCCATCCAAGAAGGGGATGTGGGGGAAGGAAGCTCCGCCTACCTTTCGGCTTTGTTCCCAGGCCAAATAAAGCCAGAAAAGTCTTTCTATTTTGAGAAAAGCAATTTATTCTGGACTCATGTTTTCTCCCACACTTGGGCAGGTGAGATAATCTTAATGCAGTTTTATCAGGCTTAACTCTTGAATTCTTGGCTGCTAAACTTAAAAAAAAAAAAAAAAAAACCTGAAAGAAGCGTAAACCTTCCATTTCCATACCAAAGCGCACAAGGCTCTTCTTGGAAACCTTTATCTCTTTAGTGGCAGGGCTTGTCTCATATTCTGTCACAGGATGGTGAGAAAATCAGCTATAAGAAGGGAAAATACTGCGCTGGCAGAAACTTAAAACTAACTCACTGATAACAATGAGGCAATAAGCATATGTTCTGTTCTCCCCTCTTTCTTAAGCAAATACGTTGAGAAGGAAAAAACGTCTTACATAAAACAATCTTTCACATCTCACATGAAGACTCAAAAACGTATAGCCTTGACTTCACCATGTACAGATTCGGAGCTGCTTTTGTTCTCAAGTTTTTGCTTAAGATCTTAAGAAGTACCTCTCAAGATGGATTAAAACACAAAACAAGCAAAAATTAAAAGGTGCCTCTGAGAAAGTAGAACACAAACCGGGGTTCATCTCCAACCAGAAATACATGGGTTTTTGTGCATGGTGGAAGTTTTATGGATGCTCTGTAGGTCACGCAGATGTTAAGGGAAGGTCTGTAGTTACAATTTCACGTCTGGGCTTATGTGCTCTATGATAAATCACATTTATCTCTCCAAACATTTCAGCCACTTGTTATCATTTTTCAATTATTTTTACTCTGTTCTGGGGGACTTTCACAGGGATAATTTATCTCTTAAATCTCCTGTTTTTTATTTGCCCCCAGTGAGAGAAGCAGGAAGTACACAGCAGATCTTGGAAAGGAAGAAGTTGGCTGTTCCCCATAAAACTCTGAGCTCCTCTTAACCCTTCTCCCCCTAAGAGTTTTTTAAAACCTGATGAAAGAATGGCCAAAAATTGAATGAATCAAAGGATAGGAATATAGGTTCAAAAACCAGGGAACATTCCTGAAGAAAATACTTTATACTTAGGGAAGAATCAAATATGTCCCCCAAGTCCCCAAATATAATAAAGACACCTAAAAGCTTATTTAAAATTTCTATTTGTGATTTTCTATAGATTCACAAAATTTAATTTCTATTTTAAAATATTTAAATACAACTCTTTCCCTCTGATTTGTGAATATCAATATGTCACGTTTAATATTTATGTGGCAAATTAGCCAACTCTATTGAAAGTGGTGGAGATGTCCCTGGTGGTTCAGTGGTTAAGAATACACCTTCTAATGCAGGGGACGTGAATAAGGTCCCTCGTTGGGGAACTAAGATCCCACATGCTACAGGGCAAATAAGCCCTCAAGCTACAGCTAGAGAGAAGCCTGCACACCTCAAGGAAATATCCTGTTTGCTGAAACTAAGACCTAACACAGCCAAAATTAAATAAATACTTAAAAAAAAGAAAGTGGTAAAGTAAGGATAAAAATAGATCCTTCATAGGGCTGTTGTGAGGATTAAAATATGTAAAATGTTCATAAATGGGAGCACAAAGTGTTTAATATTTGCTTATTATTATTGTTGTTGTTATCACTTATAAATGTATCTCTATATTTACTCTCCACACAATTGAGACCAAGTTATATATACTTTTTTGTCACCTACTATTTTTTAAACATAATAGCTTTCAGATATTTTTCCATGTTAATAACTACTGTTGTCGTTTGGTTGCTAAGTCGTGTCCAACTCTTTGTGACCCCATGAACTGCAGCATGCCAGCCTTCCCTGTCCTTCACTATCTCCCAGAATTTGCTTAAACTGATGTCCATCGAGTCAGTGATGCCATCCAACCATCTCATTCTCTGTCACCCTCTTCTCCTCTTGCCCTCAATCTTTCCCAGCATCAGGGTCTTTTCCAGTGAGTCGTGATGTATGTTTTTTAAAAAAGAAAGAATAAAGAAGAATGTGGACTATACTGGATATTTGTTGGACTCAGTCAGTCTTGAAAATAAGTGCCAAAAATTCACCAGGTCCTTCTCCTGTACATTCCAGTCACATGATTCAGTATTGTCAAAGAGAGCAATGTAAATAGCATCCAGTTTCTGTGAGTTGACTTGGCAACCAGACCTAAGTAAGCAGAGGGCAGTTGGTCTGCAGGAGAATCCAAGGGGCTCCTGTGCATTAGGGCAGCTCAACCCCATCAGGAGGTCTAGTGATGTCCTAGGGTGATAAAATGGTAGGATGATTTCTTAAGCAGAATCAATGTTTTATTATTGTGAGGGGACTTGAAACTCCAACTCAGGTTTGACCTCCAGTTATAAGCTGGTTCTGAGTTGAGGAACCAACATAATCGGAGCCAGCTGGCCCCACTACAACTAGTCCTTGACACTGGTTTTGAGCTGAAAGGGCTCTTGGAGGGAGCCCATGGTGAGGAGACAGGGCACTGGCTTCATACTTGGTGGTAGCCACCTTCTGCATTGGGTTGAATAGTGTCCCCACAAAGTTATTTCATGTCTGCCTGGAACCTGTGAATATGACTGTTCTTGGAAGTAAGTCTTTGCAGATGTAGTCAAGTTAAAACAAGATCATACCAGATTTGCTGTTGTTGTTTAGTTGCTAAGTCATGTCTGACTCTTTTGTGACCTCACGGACTGTCTAGACCCTCAGGCTCCTCTGTCCATGGGATTTCCCAGTGAAGGATACTGGAGTGGGTTACCATTTCCTTCTCTAGGGGATCTTTCCCACTCAGAGATCCAATGTGCATCTCCCAAATCAGATTCTATACCACTGAGCCTCTAGGGAAGCCCATACCATTAAGATTGGGGCCTAAATCCAGAAGAGGGGAATTTGGACATGAGAATAATTCCATGTGACAGTGGAGGCAGAGACTGAAATTATTTTGCCACAACCCAAGGAATGCCAGGGATTGCTGGCAACCATCTGAATCTAGGAGAGTGGAATTGAACAGATTCTCCCTCTGAGTTCCCAGAAGGGAATCAACCATTCTACGCCTTGATTTGGGGTATCTGGCCTTCAGAACTGCAAGAGAATAAATTTTTTATCATTTTAAGCCTCACAATTTATGAAGATTTATTACACCAGTCCTCCAGAACTAATATACCTCCTATGGATATATGCAGATCAGAATGGAAATATGAAAAGTGTATACCCAGAGTAGATAGACAAATAGGAAGGGAGGAAAGGAAAAAGGAAGGAAAGGTAGAGAAAGAACAAGTGTGTAGTTGGCTAATATTGTTTAATCAGAGGATGTCAGATATTGCTCTGTTAAGGTGTTAAGCCTCATTAGTTCATCTAAAAATCTGGTCCTGAATCCACAGTTGATAGAACACACACATGGATGAAACACTAGTCAGTGAGAGTCAACATGGATTTATCTGTAAGTAGTGTGCTACTTAGATGCCATGTGGACATCGCGCTCACATTATTCATCCATGGTCCTCTTTCTTTACTTTTTTGGCTGCACTAAGGTGGGCTGCCGTCTATGAGGTCGCACAGAGTCAGACACGACTGAAGTGACTTAGCAGCAGCAGCAGCAAGCATGTGGGATCTTAGTTTCCCAACCAAGGATTGAACCTGTGCCCCCTGCATTGGAAGCTCGGAGTCTTAATCACTGGACCACCAGGGAAGACTCCATGGTCCCCTTTCTTGAAGACCCAGGCCCAAGTCTAAAGAGCAGGAGGAGGATTTGAGTGTCCCTCTGGGTGGTGATTTTAAATTACACTAAGTTATTCTCTTTTATGCAAACCTTGGTGACTTGCTGGTGAGTGTATTCTGGGGGACTTTAGCTGCCTTTGCTCTGGGCCCTGCTGCTGATGCCAGAACCTGGGTACATGTTACACATCCTTGTTGAAGAATACTTTAACCCCTGTTGTTTTATTCCCTGCAGTCCTAGAATTTAAATGCATGTGAACGAACCCCATGAGTGCATGCTAAGTCGCTTCAGTCATGTCCGATTCTTCATGACCCCATGGACTGTAGCCCACCAGGCTCCTCTGTCTATGGGATTCTCCAGGCAGGAATACTGGAGGTTGTTACTATGCCCTTCTCCAGGCAATCTTCCTGACCCAGGAATCAAACCCGTGTCTCTTGGGTCTCCTGCATTGGCAGACAGGTTCTTTACCACTAGTGCCACTTGGGAAGCCCTGAATGAAGTCTGGCCAGGGTCAAATAATCAGGCTGAAAGAGAAAACATGAGTTTTTGCTGAATGAATTTTGGAGTGCCTTTGCTTCACAACAAGGATCATTGGCTATATTATCTTGCTAGGACCACCACGACCAAGTACCACAGACTAGGAGGCTTCAGTGACAGAAGTGTATGGTCTCACAGTTCTATAGGCCAGAAATCTGAAATCAAGTTGTTGACAGGGTTGATTCTTTGTGAGGACTGTGAGGAAGAATCTTGTTGTAGGCCCCTCTCCTTGGTTTATCTATCTATCTGTTTATTTCTTTAATTTTTGACCATACCTTGTAGCATGTGGGATCTTAGTTCCCTGACCAAGGATTAAACCCATGACCTCTGCATTGGAAGCATGGAGTCTTAAGCACTGGACCACCAGGGAAGTTTATCTCCTTGGCCCATTGATGGTCATCTTCTCCCTATGTCTCTGCATATCATCTTCCCACTGTGCATGTCTGTCTCCATGTTCAAATTTCCCCTTTTATAAGGATATTCATCATATTGGATTAGGGTCCACCTTAAGGACCTCACTTCATATTGGATTAGGGTCCACCTTAAGGACCTCAGTTTATCTCAAGATCCTGAGGGTCGGCTCCAACATGTCTGGGTTTTTGATGGAAAAGGTGGGGGGGATTTTGAGTCAACCCATTACACTAACCAAGTTAAGCTAAGACCCTGGACTTGAGCCTCACTGCCCACAGCACATCTTGATTCTGCCTTTTACTCTACACCTTGTGGTAAGTCATTGCAGCTTATAGGGCCTCAGTTTCCTCACTGTATATGGAAACCATAGTAACATAACCTTCCTTTGAGGGGGTTGTGAAAGCGTCCATGTAATTGTGCTTGTCACCTGCTTAGCACAGTGCTGGAAGCTATAAACAGTCAATAAACAGCATCAGAGGCAGACCTTGTTTTAGGACATCTTGCTTTACGATATTCTGCAGATATTGAAATTTTATTTTTTTGTGGCAACCCTCATTGTCAGATGACGGTTAGTATTTTCAGCAACAAAGTATTTTAAAAATTAAGGTATATGCTTTTTTTTTTTTAAGATGCAATGCTATTGCAAACTTACAGACTACAGTGTAGTGTAAACATAAACTTTGTCTGCACTGGGAAACCAAAAAATTCATGGGACTTGCTTTATTATGATATTTGCTTTATCGCAGTGGTCTGGAACCAATGCCACAATATCTCTGAAGTATGTCTGTATTATTATAAAGAAGGTGACAGACTGGTCTGAGGACCAGGATATCAGCATAATGGTATTGGACCAGCCTGATGCAAGCTGACCTACTGCATTGACTGGCTATTTCCTAAGAGGATGGACTTGCAAGGTCATCCTATCCCGGGGACCTCATATTCCCAAGCCCCCCAACCCCTCCATGCTGGTATGGTCTATGTTTCTGGAATAATCCAGCAAACATTCTTACTCACTTCTTTGAAGGCTTGATTGGAGTCCACATTTGGGCTTTGGACAGCCATTGGCTGTCTCAAAGAACTAAAATCCCCATCAAAATTGACAGGTTCTTTGGAGAAACGGTTATTTGTGTGAGTTTGTTCCTCTTCCTTCTCCAGAAAATTTCAGGTGCCCCTACATTAGAAGAGCCTTTTCTATATCCCAGTCCCACAAGGCACTCATTCCACATGCAACGCCTCCATTTCTTTAAAATATATATATAAACAGACAACACATTAGATGCCAGGAAATGATGTGACCTAGAAAGTGAGATGACAGATAAAATGAGGAAGGAAATCCAGGAACACAGTCTTGTCGAGGTGGATCTTGTCAGAGCAGATTTTCTGTGACCATAATGAAGGGCTTTTAACACGAGCTGGGTTGCCTCATATCTGAGTAGTAGAAGCTAGAAAGATTCTTAGAAAAACAAATATTGCTCTAATTGGAGTCAGAGGTGAGGCAGGGTGGGACAATGAGTGAGCAAAGACTATTTATGTTGGAAAAAGAGAAGTATTAGAAGAGATTTAGCTGAGAAATTCAGGAAGATATGGGCTTGGTCAAAACCAAAGCAGACCCTCTTGTTTGAGAAGAAAGGGTAGAGTCCAGGAATTAAGAGGACGATTCAAATTACAAGGAGTGAATATAAGCTCACTGAAAAGAGAAACAGTTGTTTTCTGCAAGTATTAAAGCTGAGGAATTCGGTGTTAGGACAGATATGCTGGCTGAATCTCAAAAGATTTGGAAATTTTTCTTGCTAATAAAAAATGTTCATGGTTAGTCAAGATTAGGTAATAGTGACTGAGCAGAGACTGGGGATATTTATAAAAATCATTATAGATAATAGTGTCCCCAACCTGACTGGAAATTTCTAGAAAGCCCATCCAACATCCTGTATTTTTCTTTTGCATTTCTCCACTAGTGCCTGGCAAACTGATCATGGCTATCTATCATTTTTTAAGCAGACAGTTTACATGTATTTTATACTTCACATATTTATTTATACATAAACATTTACATTTATTTATATATACATATTCATCCTTTACATATAAGAAGGTTACCCATGACTCCCCTTTACATTTGAGGATGTTGAGGCTCATAGAATCAAATGAGTCACTCAAGGTCATTGGTAAGCAGAACTGAGATTCACACCCAGGTCTGCCTTAGGTACGAATGAGCACAGTTTCTCAATACATTTCATAGGACTTGGAGAACTCAAGACATGAAGCAGAGATTAAAAACCATACAATCTGACCACCTTTCCTCTTTATTTACAAATGAAGATACCAGGTCCAACAATGGGAAGGGATTTGTCCAAGGTCCCATAGGAAATGGCCGAGTAGAGAGTCATTTGCTAAATAAATTTATGAACCTGTGGAATTTCTGCAGCATTAGGAGAAGGATATTGGTACACCTCACAGTTCTAAGTTCCCTCAAAATATCTAGGTATTACTACATATAAAATAGATAAATGACACGGACCTACTGCATAGGAAATAAAACTATATTTGATATCTTGTAATGAACTATAATGGAAAAGAATCTGAAAAAGAATATATGTGTGTGTGTTTAAAACTGAATCATTTTGCTGTATGCCTGAAACATTGTAAATCAACTATACTTCAGTTTAAAAAAAAATCTAGATATTTTTATACTTCCCATGTTTTAAACAACCCATATCTGGGTAAATAGAGTATACCCTCTTATTTTTAACAAATCTCAAATAATAGCACTGGGGGAAGTAAAAATTTTCTTATTAATCTTTCTGCCTCTGCTGGTCTCAGTTTGCATGTGTGTGTGCTAAATCACTTCTGTCATGTCCAACTCTTTGTGCCTCCATGAACTGTAGCCTGCCAGGCTCCTCTGTCCATGGGATTCTCCAGGCAAGAATGCTGGAGTGGGTTGCCATGCCAAATGTTGGTCTTTGTGGACCCCACTGTAGACTCAGATTCTTTCTCCTGAGTTTCTTCTTACTCCAACCATATCTCTGGACACTTCTCTTTTGGCAAAACATTTCTTTTTTTTGACTTTGGATTAATTTCAAAGGGACAGATGAGGAAATGGGAATTTTGAAGACAAGCGTCATCTTTACAAGGCTTATCTCCAGTCCTTGTGTTACTGTAAACACACATCATGGAATTAATAATATGAATGAATCTGCACAGTTATGGAAATTACAGTGTTTTGTAATTGCTCAATGATACACCTCTCTTCCTGTCACAAAAAAAGGAGACAGCCCCTACCCTGCCCAAAGAGACACTGCTTCCAAATAGAATGATGAGTGACTTGGTTGAGTCACCAACATTCAGCAGCTTGTTAAGCTTATTTACTTCTCTCTTTTCAGCTTAGTCTGTTAGGGACTGACCCTGTGAGGCACTGATAAAACACCTTCGGAGGTCCTGGTAGCCTTTAAGCCAACAAGAGCCTCACAGAGACTGAAGGCAGTGGTTGTGGAAGGAAGCACAGCATCCCGAACCATGAAGCCTTTTCAAGTGGCTCTTCAATGTGATGGGACTCCAGCAGCTCCTGCTCAGATGTCAAAGGCATGAGGACATCGGATCTACCGCTGTGTCTCCAAGACCTGGCTCTTTGTGAACACACGAGTTCCCAAAATAGAATAGCAGCTCTTCTCCCCACGCCTGATCTACTCAGCTTGCCACCTCTATTCGGCAAATAGTAAGTGTTCTGAAGGACTTTGAGCCACGATGATCTCATAGCCGTGTCCTGAAGGCTGAAAGACAAAATGCTTCTGCTGGTACATTCTGAAGTACGCAGCTGAGCAATTATTTGAGTAGTTTAAGCCAGAAATCTTCCCTCTCAATCGTGATGCTTTTGCCCTGAGTTGTCTGGAGACTGCCCAAGTCCTCAGTTCTCCACCCTCTGTTGCCGTTTTATAAAGCTGAACACAAGTAGCGTTAAGGGGAATGGAGAAGTAGGTTCCAAAAGGGTGGCACACATGTCAGGTGCTGGCACTTTTCACGAGAGTAGGCACTGACTGAGGGTTCCAGCCGTTCCTGTGAACATGAGGGAGGAATTGGGAGTTGCAGAATCTTGTTGGAGGAGATAACTCAACTAAGAAATAGCGAAAGGGCCCTGTCCAGTCTAGGCAGAAGGAAAGAAGAAAATACAAGTCTACATGGATGCAAGAGATCGTGTAAAGCAAGCTGGGCATACTGGCAGTCTCCGGAGTCCCCTGGTTCTCTCCACTTCCCGCTGATTTCTCCCAGCCCTCCTCTCGCACCCGTGTGCTCCCGATGGCCCACATCCATTTTAAAGTCATGAGAACTGAAGTCCACAGAACACCACTGACCCAGAGTTCCACAGCTAGTTAGCAATTACCTTGGAAGACACAGGGTGAAGACCATGTCAACACGACTCCACAAAGGTATCCTCCACCTGCTACTTAGGACATCATCTGCTATGGTCTGTATGTTGGCGTCTCCTCCAAACTCATATGTTGGAATCTTAACCCCCCAAAGATGATAGTATTAAAAGGTGGGACCTTTAGGAGGTATTTAAGTTATGACTGGAGTCCTCATGAATGGAATGAATGTCTTATGAAAGAGGCTCCAAAGAGTTCCCTAACTCCCTTCTACATGTCTGTGACCTTGCTGGTATTTGATCTCAGACTCCTTGGCCTCCAGAACCCTGAGAAGTAGATTTCCATGGGTTATGAGCTGCCTGGTCTGTGGTACTTTGTTGTAGCTGCCTAAACAGACTATAAAATACGGTCCTGAGTAAAGAGGTCAGGAGTGGGAAGGTCAGTCCATGCTGATACTTGAGTGGCTGAGGAAGACCTTAGACACCAGTGGCTATTTGAGAAGGGCTCTGAATGTCAGGGGGTACTGAGCGTCTGCGATGAATGGGATTCGCAGGGGCTTGTTCATCTCTAAACATTTTTCAAGAGCCACTTAAAAGTCACAAATCCCTAACCACTTCCCAACAACCCACACAGAGACCTCTCAGCCTCCTATGCACATCTAAGAATAGCCTACTTGGCTGCAGTTGGCCTGAAATTCTTGCTTTTTGCGTCAAAACACTTGGCCACTAGTTTCAGGCTGACACTCCCTTCTACAAATGAGAAGAGGTGCCACCGCTCATTGGAAGAGTTCTCACTTATTTTCTGTTGGCAGAGGAACGTGTCAGAACCTGGACAGTAAGTCAAAGAGTTTGCTGAGAGGAACTGCTTTGGTTCTCTGCCCGTGGGAGAATCTTGATTTCAGTGGCTCAAGAACAGGCAGAAATAGGATTAAAGGATTTTTTTTTTTTAAAAACCAACTTTTAGTTTATTTAGCTTCTAGGCAATCCAGAAATCTCCAAGGGGGCTTCTCATACAAAAGGAATTCTTGTTTATAAATGTGGAAACACCATTAATTTTGAGGGAAGCCCATTTCTGTACAACAGAAGATAGTAGGAAAAAGAGGCAGACCCAGCCTCTCTTATTATAACTAAGTCACTTGGATGTACTCTGACAAATAAATTTAGCTCAGTTTTAAATTCTATTTTAAAATATTGGTTTTTGAAGGATTTACAATAAGCAGCCAGAATGGTTGTTTTAAGATTGGTGGTGAAATGGATTGTTTAGTTCTGCATTGAATCTGTGCTGTCTTATCCTTTTAGAATTACTAAAATTCTCATGATTACTGCTGCTTGAAGCAGGGTCACATTGTGGCTTCCAATCCTTGGTCAGGGAACTAGATCCCATATGCCGCAACTAAGACCTGACACATCCAACTAAATAAATATTTTTAAAAAATAATACATAACATTTTAAAAATGTTAAAAAATTTTCTTTAACCTTAAAAATTCATTGCTTTTTCTTCTGAAAAGAAGCCAAAACATTTTTGTGGCCTTCCTTGTTAGTTTCCTACGGCTGCTATAACAAATGACCACAGATTTAGTAGCATCAAGTAACATAAATTTATTATCTTATGGTTCTGGAGGTGAGAAATCCAGAGTCTGTCTCGTTGGGCTGAAGTCAAAGTGTTGGCAGGTCTGGTTCCTCCTGGAACCTCTAGGAGAAGGTCGTGTTGAGATTCTAGAGGCTGTGTACATCACTTTGCTTGTGCCTCTTCTGTCTTCAAAGTCGGTAGATAAACATCTTCAAACCTCTCTCTGAGTCTCTGAACTCTGCTTCCATCATTCCATCTCCTTCTCTAACCCTTCCCCTCCTGCTTCCCTCTTATAAGAGCCTCTGTGATTATTTGGGGCTCACCCAGGTAATCCAGATCATCTCCCCATCTCAAGCTCCTTAGTGTAATCACGTCTGTGCAGTCCCTTTTGCCATGTCATGGCCATGGGTTCTGGGAATTAGAATGTGGTCCTCTTGGGGGAGGAGGACATTATTCAGCCTACCAGAGTCCCTAAAAGTGTTTGGGGGCCAAAGCACTATGCCTACAGTGTTTTTGTTCAGCCGCCTAAGTCGTGTCTGGCTCTTCATGACCCCCTGGACCGCAGCACTAATGGATTCATTGGTCCCGACTCAAAGCACAGATTTAAGAACTGTTTGCACCAGAATGTAAAACGCACTGCTTCCTTCACTGAGAAAGTCTTGCTCTGAAAGAACTGTGCTTAGTAACACAGTCTGTTTCTCTCTGTGCAAACTCCTCATCTCCTAGCAGCCCAGGAACAGACAGTGAGGGGACTAACAGAACTGCAGTAAGTCGATGAGGTGTGCATTAAATTGCTGCAGGAATCTTTCCATTATTTGACTTGTTCTCTGATTTATGTTGGCTCAGGCTATTCTTGGGTGCTCCTAGGATCTTGGTCTGTCTTCTCCAAAGCGGATTGTGTTGGTGATAATTTAGAAGGCTGAGAAGCCAGCCTGATCTCAGGGCAGCACTGGGCACTCCAGGGTTGGGGGCGTCTACAGAGGTTGGTCCAGTGGATGAATGGATGCATGAATTCATTCAGATGAACTGCTGCTAAGTCACTTCAGTCATGTCCAACTCTGTGTGACCCCATAGACGAAAGCCCACCAGGCTCCCCTGTCCCTGGGATTCTCCAGGCAAGAACACTGGAGTGGGTTGGCATTTCCTTCTCCAAAGTGTGAAAGTGGAAAGTGAAAGTGAAGTCACTCAGTCGTGTCCGACCCTTAGTGACCCCACGGACTGCAGCCTACCAGGCTCCTCCATCCATGGGATTTTCTAGGCAAGAGTACTGGAGTGGCTTGCCATTGCCTTCTCCGTCAGATGAACTAACTGACTTCAAATATTGAATGACTCTGGCTCCAACAAGTAAGTGTTCTGTTTACAGGTTGGTCCACAGTGGTCTTTGAAGAGAGTAAACAAAAAGCTGGGAGCAAAGGCCCTAGGAGCCCTGTGTGATGGGAGAGGGGGATCTTGGTGGTCTGGTGGTTCAGAGGCCTCCGTGGGGTGGTGCCGAGGCCAGGATCCGGGCAGCTCCCTTGCCTCCTGGGTTGTTTCTCCATCTGCATGGAAGGGGCACCCCAGATTCCCCGAGGTGCGTGGTGGCGGCCAGGGAGCCCGCGGAGAGCCAGGAGCAGCTGGCTCCGTGGCGGTGGCAGCGGCAACACAGACCTAAGGAAGGAACGCATGATTTTCTTCTCACTTCACCGATGCCTCTCCATCTGACGTGGCAGGTGTGTGGAGAAGAAACGGTGTGTGAATCGATTTGGAGAGGATCAGTGACACGGCAGCGAGCTGGGCCGCGCCCCTAGCCATCGATCGCCTCCGAATCAATTTGCACGCGGCTCCCCCGTAGGTCACCTGCCAGTTCAGACGGGAAAGGGAACAGTGAAGTGAGAAGGAAATTACGCTGGCAAGTCTGGGGACCCTCTCTCAAGAACGTGGGGGTCAGCCTTCAGCTGCCTTGCATCTGCAGCCCTTGGAGGGGTCTCAACTCCCAGCCCAGCCCAGCCCAGCCCAGGACCCCGTCTGTCTCGCTCACCTTCAGGGAGGCTGAGCAAAATGGGGAAACTCAAAAATCTATCAGCCTTGAGCTCACCTCTGGGGTTTGGGCTGCCACAGTCATAATCCTAAGAGCTATTTCAGAAAACCCAAATTGCCAACAGTAATAATCTCTCCGCCGCGGGACTGGTTTTCATTTGTGCCTCTCAATGCACTTTACAATTAATTCTCACCAACCTCGGCCTCCCACGAGCCAGGAGCCCAGGGGGAGCCGAGAGCAAGTCTTTGAAGATTCCTGGCTCCCCCATGGAGAGGACAAAGGGCTTCCCCACCTGGAAGACAGGCACTGGGGCCTAAGTCTTCCTCAAGGAGCCAACAGCAACAGTCTTCTCTTCTGAGAGCAGACAGGAAGGTTGTATGGAGTGATTAGGAGCTGGAGGACATCTCTGACTCCTGACATGGTCCATCAGCTTTGATTCAGGCAAGAGGCATCTTAACCACTTACCAAGGCAGAAAACATGACTAGTGAGTGGTTTCCCAAGATTGTGTCCATCCAAACAGTGGTGGTGCTGTGGAAATGCCGTCTTCTCTGGAGCTGTGGAGAGAGTGGGATCCACTGCCACCCTCCTTAGGTCACAGGGAAAGTGTCAGTTGCTCAGTTTTCTGTCCATGGGATTCTCCAGGCAAGAATACTGGAGTGGGTTGCCATTTCCTTCTCCAAGGGATCTGACCGACCCAGGGACTGAACCTGGGTCTCCTGTGTTGCAGGCAGATTCTTTACTGTCTGAGCCACCAGGGAAGCCCCTAGGTCCCAGGGATCCCAACAAAACAAACTGAAGATCACGCCTGCCGGCAGTGGATGCTCGAAAAGTGGATCTGGCTCAGAAGCCCCATGCGTGTGGAACTGGCCCTTTTTCCAAGGGAAGGGTTTTGATTATAAGTGCTTTCCAGTTTGTTGGGCAGATTTTGCAAGCAGTGGGCTCCTTACTGTTACTAATTTCTTTGGTCTCCCCCACCGGAAGCAGGGCAAAGTAGGTCTAGGAGAGACCTGGGAAGGACACACCCGCCCTGAGTTCTAAAGAAAGAATAGGAAAACCAGCATGTCCACCTCCTGCCTCGTGCACTTAGATGCACCCAGAACACCCTCCCTCACTGTGTTGGAAATGCTCCTCAAGTTCTTGCTGTCCTTTCAAGTTTCCCCTCCCCATCTCCCTCCTGTGATTAAGCGATTTCTCAGAGTCCAGTGGCGCTCCTGGTAAAGAATCTGCTTGTCAGTGTAGGAGGCATAAGAGACACGAGTTCGATCCCTGGGTCGGGAAGATCCCCTGGAGGAGGGCATGGCAACCCATACCAGTTATTTTGCCTGGAGAATCTCACGGACAGTGGAGTCTGGCGGGCTACAGTCCATAGGAAAGCAAAGAGTCGGACATGACTGAAGTGACTTATACGCATGCGTGCACGGCAGTGAGTCAAGAAGTTCTTATTCACCTGCTCCTCAGATTAGCCCGTCTGCTCCAAGCAGGCAGGGGAAGCAGGGCTCCTGAGTGCTCACTGTCCAGACCCAACCACACACGTGTGCCCTTGCCCCCACACACGTGTACACATGCGTGCACATATGTTTACACATACTCCCCTCTACTCTCCCTAGGGGAGTACACACATACTCTCCCTGGGAGAGCTGGATTCTCCCCCAGGTGACGCCTTCCTGGCCCTGCTCTTCCTGCTCTCAGGACTCTAGCTATCCCCATTGACCATGCAGTTTAAGTCGGCCGTATGATCTCTCAGGCTCTAAAGCCAGTCCTGTTGCCCACACTTCTTCCATCCCAACTGCAAGGATGACAATCTGTGTGCCCCATCATTTTCCGTGACCCCACAGAACACTTACAGGTCAATAAAGAACCAGGTTAGAGTTTGGTTCAACAAAATTGAACCTGACCCTGATTCAGGGTGATGATGTGCTTCTTGCCTGGGGGAGTTCCAGGCCTCATGCACATGTGGAATTCCTTGGCTGGATTTAATGCTCTCAGGGGCCCATTAAGTGACTGGGGCCATCTCCTAAGGCCCACGTCTGCAAGTATGTCACAGAATCAAGGCTGTGGAGAGTGGAAGGAGCTTAAGTATAACCAGTTCTAACTTGGTGTGTGTGTGTGCTCAGTTGTGTCTGATTCTTTCGGACCCTATGGACTCTAGCCCACCAGGCTCCTCTGTCCATGGGATTTCCCAAGCAAGAATATTGGAGTGGGTTGCCATTTCCTCCTCCAGTGAATCTTCCTGACCCAGGGATCGATCCCACATCTCTTGGGTCTCCTGCATTAGCAGGTGGATGCTTTACCACTACGCTACCTGGGAAGCGCTCTAACTTGTTAGTGGCCTCATAGGTTAAATTTGTTGGAATCCATGCTGGAAAGTGGGGTTAGATGGTTAGAAGATTTGGTTGGAAGGAGACAGAGTATCATTTCTGAGAGCTTCAACTCCACTCCAGCCTTCTAAAATAAGTCAGTGGGGTGGTCTGTGGTTAGGGCTCCGAACTTTCACTGCCGGGGCCCTGGAATTTGATCCCTTGGTCAGGAACTAAGATCCCCCAAGCCAAGTGGTGTCACCAAAAAAAAAAAAAAAAAAAATTAAAAACATAAAATAAGCCAGAGGGTAACTACTCCTTTTCTGCTAATCTCCCCCAGTGAGCATTTTCTGAGACAAACTATGTAAGAGGAGTTTAGTCAATAAAGAGACAAGACACGTTTTGCATCCTCAGTGACTACAAGAGACTCACAGCTGAACAGGGTCATTCGAGATGAGAAAACCTGTATTTGACCATACTTCATAGAAAATGATGGTTAATTCCATTTCTGGCACTTGATGAGTTGTCCCTGGATGCCCAGGGTCCCCAGAGAGCAGTACCTGGAATGTTTAATGACTGTATTTACTTCTCTTTGGCTCCACATTTGCACAGGGTACACACCACAGACACATTCTATGCACCATATCTTTATATTATTAAATGCTTTAGTTTCATACAGGAAATACATGCACGTCCTATAAAAGTCCAAAGAATCAAAGCCACCCTCTCATAATCATCCCCTAGACACACGAGTCCCTTAGGTCACCAGGGCAAAGTACTGCAACCAGTTTCTTTTGTGACATACCGGAGATATTCCATTCCATGTATATGCAAACAAGTATATTAACAAATATTAGTGATCATAGCTATTGAGCATTTTTAATCGTTGTACATAGACAAATGTGTCCACTTTCCTCTATCTTTACTGCTGGCAATGGCTCAGATGCGTTTACCAAGAGTGGTCTTGTTTCCCTAACACACAGCATGTCTAATAGAACGCGCCATAGCGGGTCTAGCAGTCACCTCCGAGATCACACCGCGGTCCCCACGAGGATTCCGGCCAAGCTCGGTGGTTCCAGCCGCGCGAGGGTCGCGCCGCGCCTCCGGGGGCGCAGTGCCAGACTCCGGCCGCACGATGGCGCGCGCTTCCTGCGGACCCGGCCCTCGGCGCGGCGCAGACAAAGGCGGGCGTCCGGCCTCCCTCGCGGGGCCGCGGAGGCGGCAGGCGCCCCGGGTGGCCGCGGCCGCCCTTGCGCGCGGAACCTGGCAGCTGCCGCCTGCCTGAGCCTTTGTCCTGCGCTGCCCGCCCTCGTGCTAAAGGACACGGCGGGAGGCTGCCGGGCGCACGCGGCGCCAGCCGGGCATCCACCGGAGCCCCGGGCCCTCACACCCCCGACAGCTCGGCCCCACCTGAGCTTGGGTCACGGTCAAGAAGCTGGAAGCGCGGGAGTGCGAACCACCCCCGAATGCCGGCCCAGGAAGCTTCTTTTCCCTTCCATCCGTTAGCAAAGAATTTGCCCCAGAATTGTGCACCGTGGCGGTTTTTCACCACTACTGTAACCTCCACCTCCCACTTCCCATTGAAATTCTATAGGGCCTGGGTTTCACATCTGCAGAGGAGATGCTGGCATTTAGATTTGAGTGGATTTGAGTGAAAACCATGAGCATGGGGCCTGGCTTCGCCAAGCTCCTCTCTGCAGGCTCTGAGCAAACTTCCCTCTCCTGTCTTCACATCCTCTAGCCTCACAGTCCAGTAGAAGTTTCTGTGATGATAGAAGTGTTCGGCCTCTTCCCTGTCCAGTATTTGGTAGCTGTTAGCCACATGTAACAATTGTGTGCCTGAAGTGTGGCTGAAGAACTGAATTTTTCATTGTATTTAATCTTAATGAACCTACATTTCCAAAGCTACCTGTGCTCATGTGTGTGTAGGTCAATTGCTAGCCTCTTGGACGTGCAGCTTTAAGAGCTCAAGTGGATCCAGGCAGCTGAATATGCAGTTATGTTGTTAAGAACACAATTTTATAAAAATTCAAATGAAGCATGGAGTGTATGCTTGTTGCACCTGAAAAGATGCCTGGGAGTAGCTGATGGAGAGAGACAGTGGTGTCAACTGAGTTTGCTTTGGCTGCTTAGGGAGATGCCTAGAGGATGCACTGTCTGTGGTAAGGTGACATGGGAAAGAAGGCAAAAAGAAAATGAATGGGTCCTTTAATGTCTTGCTACTGTTGCAAATGGAACAAGGTGGTCTCAGCCTTGGGCCATGTTTACAGAAAATTGGGGGTCATAATCACCATCCTGTATTAAATGGCTAAGTATACATATCCTACACGCTGGGCTTCCTCGGACAAGATGATCAGACCCAGAAGTAACCTTGACAGAGCTTGGGTTCTTCTGTGGTCCTGTCTGCTTGTGATGAGGTGCAAAGGAGGGCCTGCATCTGCTTCACCAGCCAGTGACGGCGGGGGTGATGGTGCTACCGTCTTCCCTGGATGTGTGGTGACTATGGAGCAAAGACAGTGCCTTGTGGGTCCCCGGGGCATGTAGCTCTGGGTTGCAGGACAATCCCACAGGGAAACTGGAGGGTTAGAAGTGCTTCTTCATGAGCAGGATGTCTTGGGTTGCACGCCATCTTCTCACTCATCATCAGAGCTTAGTTCAGTGTAAAACTCACACGTTTTACCTGCAGCAGCAATCAGAAGGGTTCTGGTACCTTGAGACTGCCTAATCACCTGTTTTCTCCAAGAGTGTTAACCAACCAACAACTTCATTTATTACGGGTACACCTGTGTAGGTTCCTTGGTCTAATTCCTTGAATGTTTCCAATAAGCAATCCAATTAGATGACTGTTTTTTCTAAAATCTGAGGTGGAGGCTCCCTTTTTTTTGGTTGCACTGGGTCTTTGTTGCTCTTCGCAGCCTTTCTCTATTTGTGGTGAGCGGGGGCTACTCTTCATTGCGGTGTGCAGGCTTCACATTGCAGTGGCTTCCTTTGTTGCAGAGCACGAGCTCTAGAGTGTGTGGGATTCAGTAGTTGTGGCTTGCAGGCTCTAGAGTGGGCTAAGTAGTTGTGGCGCGCTAGCTTAGTTGCCCCATGGCATGTGGGATCTTCATGGACCAGGGTTCGAATCTGTGTCTGCTGCATTGGCAGGCAGATTCTTGACCACTGGGGAAGCCCTTGATCTTCTAAATATTTTCGTGTGTGTGTATGTGTGTGTGTGTGTGTGTGGGGTAGGTGGGTGGGTGGGGAATGGAGACAAATGGAGGGAAGGGGGCAAAAATTGATCAAGAACTTGTGTATTATCTTTTGAGGATTCAGTGTGCCCTTTCACCTATGGTATCCAGAAATACACCTGTGAACACTGACGTTTTGTTTGAACTAAAGCTGATGGAGGTGTCCTGGCAGAGCTCCTTACCCACAGTAGGCACAGAATAAATATTTGGTGAATTTTTAGTGAGAAGGGAAAATGGGTCATAATTCCATATCCAAATGATCTTTGTGGGTTGTCCATCCCTTTTTATTTTGTTTTGTTTTTTTTTCTCCTGGAGATGTTCCCGACCACAAATAAAGGACAAGGGGAAAATAGTTAAGCACACCTAGAGCTGCGTCCAAACAAAAGAGGAAAGAGACTAAACAAACCCAAGGTTTTCTATTTCTCCCTGAGCCAAGTAATCCCTTTGATTACATCTAATACCTGCCAAAACCCAGATGGTGTGCCCACCCATCTCCCGTGTGATAATGCCACATTGTGAAATCTACCCATTAATATTAATTGTCAGCTAGAGAATCTGTCTGAACTACTAAAGCTTGAGATTGCCTAGAGAAAGCAGGCCCTGCTTTAGCAGGGATTTTAAGATAATTCTCATTCTTTCATTCTGAATCTCACATATGTAGAATGTTAAATAATAGCCTGAGAATGCTCGTCTAATTTCGGCACATGTCTGCCTCTCACAATCCAGGTCTTAAACCACTGTTCATTTGGGGTCTACACCTGCTGACCAAAATATTGCCTTAAACTGCTGTGGGCTTGCCAGCGGCGCATAGGCACCCACTGTTCACCCTGTAAACAGAACTGTAACTCCCTAGGAGCTGTTTGAATTGAATGTCCCCTAGCATGTGATGCTCAACTCTTTCCCTTTTATTTTTTTCCTTCTCAGTAATTGACTTGGTGATCCTTGAAAAGTCTTTCAAAATCTTGGTTTTTCAGTGACTGTGTGGGCCTTCCTGAGCAAGGAAGGCAGAGGCAGAAGAGAAGGCCTGGGAAGAGAACCTGAGGTCCAGGTAGGTCTGGGGCATTGCTCCTGCCTTATAGTCGGATAGGCAGCATTTGGTTTGAGCGCTGATCATGAACAGACATCCAGGTCGGCTCCACAACGCTGTCTTTGCTTCCACATCTCCATGCTGAAATGTCTCAGCATTGCAGCCTCTACTGTGTTCACTGAACTTTTATTATTTTTTTTTCTTAAGCCACAAAATTTTAGAATCCATTTATGCCTGAAATAGATATGAAAATTTAGTAGGTGTGAGATTGAGTTTTTCCTCTGGAGTCGCCCCCCTTATCCTCATGGGTTATGGTACAATCGCCTCTGACAGTTGTTCTTGAAGCCAACACCTTAAACTTTATGGGTAAATGCAGAATCCAGCCCACGCCTTGTTTTTGCTTTTGCCGGGAGCATACAGAACTGGTAAAAAAGAATGAATTCAATATTCTATGTCCCGTGTTTCAGGAGGGTGCTCTCTGTCACCCTGAGCTTGATGTCCAACTCGGGCCAGAGCTGTGGCCACACAGGGTGGCTGACTGACTGGGGCAGAGGGAAACTACACAAATGAAAACTGGAAAGTCTGTTCTTTTGGGTACATGAATGTTTACCTCACAGTCCTGACAGTTCTTTTATTAGCAAATATTAATTTCAACTGAACAAAACCAGAAGACCTTCCTGGAGCAGCATGTCTAAATAGGCATTGAGATAATTTTAAAAACACCTATTGGTATGTAAAGCAACCTTCCTTATGAAAAGAAGTAACTGCACAAGTGGCAGAAGCCAGTTTACACAGCTAAATATTTTGATTATTTAATTTATTACCATTATTTTACAAAATGGAAAAAAAAAGCCATTGAATTGCAATTTTGTTCCCATTTCTGGCCAACTTTGCAATTCTGTGTTATATGAATGCTGCTTTTGGGAAGAGATGAGGAATGAGACAGCAAATGGCTTTTTCCAGAGCGAGTCCTCACCCCTTCTTAGCCAATGTGCAGAGGGCTGGTGAAGGTGTGTTCAGGCCGCAATGCCTGAGGAGACAGGCCATGCTGGGTGTTCCGTCAGAAGGAATTGTTGACCAGCGGTGCACCTCTGCTTCTGTGACGCCTGCAGATTGTTCTCTGCCTCCCTCTTGGACAGCATCTGAGGAGAGGGGCGCTTACAGTGTGAGGGTATGGCCCTCTCCTCTCCTCCCCTCTCACCAGGAAAGCTGCTTTCTGATGTCACAGATTGGGAGAAGTTGTTATAAAGGCACCGAGAGGCAGAAATTAGCGCTTTTAAACTGAAGGTGAATCACAAGGCCTGTTTCTGCCTCAGGCGCTTCTTTTCACCCATTTAAAAGGACCAAAGTTAACTTTTAGACACATCCATTCCTTACACAAATAAAAGTGGGAGGTGTCTGCAATCACTTTGTAAAACCGAAATGCTGTCTCAGAGAGTTTGTTTCACGTGTGTGTATGTGTGTATGTGTATTTACATTTTATTTATTTGTTTTGAAATTTTTGGCGGCGCTGGGTCTTCACTGTTGTGCGAGCTTTCCTCTCGCGGTGGCTCTAGTTGTGGTGTACGGGCTCCTTGCTGTGGCGGTGTCTCTTGTTGTGGAGCATGGGCTCTCGGACCTGCAGGCTTCGGTAGTTGCAGCACATGGGCTCTAGAGCACAGGCTCAGTAGTTGTGGCTCATGGGCTTGGTTGCTCTGAGGCATGTGGGATCCTCCCGGATTAGGGATCGGGTCGTGTCTCCTGCATTGGCCAGCGGTTTCTTTACCACTGAGCTCCCAGGGAAGCCCTTATGTACATACTTCTAAATGACCAAATTTCAGGTTATTATGGTGTTTAAAAGAATTTGCTGGTAGGATCAGACCCGAACATTCCACGCTTAGCTCTGAGCAGATTTTTATGACCTGCTTAGAGACCTTTGAAAAATACACTTAATTATTACAAGGCAGCATTGTGCAAACATATCTGCGTGATGTTTACACTATCCCATTCTTATCAGTTAGAAGCAACACAACAAAAATATTAAAGAGCAAACAAGCCAAAATCAATGAGAAGAGAGATGAAAGCATGACTAATTGAAAAAGGGAATGTATATGAAAATACTATAAAAACTGTGAAGTATCACCACATATAAAGTAATAATCCTATCAGCAGAGCTCCAAGTCTTCAAAGGTGGTGCAGCCTTCCCAGTGTGCCGGGCTGTCTCATGGTCTGTATATTTAGGTATTTAAGTTGTGGTACGATGAGCCATTTCCACCTTTTTGTAAACCAGTTTGTACCTTCCTTTTATACTGTGCCTCTTCAGAGGAATTTCTAGAAACCTTAGAACATTTCAGATGTTCCTAAGGGGAACTCTGGATGGTAAACTCAAAACTGAAGCCTAAGCAGTTCCAATTATATTTGCTGTTTTTAGGAAACAGCACCTCTTGAGATGGGAAGGTCAGTTTGAAATGACCAAGTCTACGGAGATCATTTAAACTCCCCACATCACTCACAGACCAGTCTGATTTCTTTTCTAGTGGGCATTTACCGAGGGGCTATGCTACCCACTGCCTTTGCCAACTTGCTGTCCAGAAACCAGAGCCCAAGAGACAAAATTCCAATGTCCTGGAGGCCTTGGGTCTTTATATGCGTGCAGTTCCTACTTTGGTTAGAACAGAATCCACTGAGGTCTTCTGAGCTGACCCTCTAGGACTTCCAGGGGCTCCTCCTCA
The DNA here is from genome assembly GCF_049115385.1 of Moschus berezovskii. Taxonomy (NCBI): domain Eukaryota; kingdom Metazoa; phylum Chordata; class Mammalia; order Artiodactyla; family Moschidae; genus Moschus; species Moschus berezovskii. Next base: position 64,209,320 of record NC_142470.1, read on the forward strand.
CCGGCATGGAGTTGTAGACGTGGTCTTATAAACACAAATGGAAAGAAACCTCGTTGGTGCTGAAGCTGTAGTATCTAAAACCCAGTTTCCTTTTCCTGAATAAATTGAGGGATAAAAACTTTGAAAAAACTTAACGTCCTCCCAAATCAGAAAAACAGACATGGAATAGACATCAATATCTCATTGCCCAGGACGTTGAAAATTTTAATTGGCTAGCAGAAAGTTATTTAAAAATAATGGGAAGGGCAAAATAAATATGTAATTTGATAGTCTGTTAGCAACTCCTTTTATCGCATATGGAGTATTTTCTAATTTTCTCTTTGATTGTAAATAGAAATCTAGTTTATTAAGCAGAAACATAGATTATTAATAAATAAACCACTTGATGCCCATAAAGCACTTTGAGGGTGAAAAGCCTCTACTAAGTGGCAAATATTATTATTTTTATTGCAAACTAACAGGAAGAAACTAAGCTAATGAATGCTTACAGAGCTCCAAGTAGTCATCAGACCCAAATTGCCACACACTGTAAACTATTCAACTTGTTTCTTGATAGAGATGCGTTTAAATTTTAAGTTGATACTTTTTAATTTTTGCCAATGATGAAAGGCAACACTTATGGGTCTGTAATTTAAATAAGAATAACTCAAGGGATTAATCAGTTTTTACATTTAAATAGAAGTTGCCTAAAATATATAACACTTTTGAAAGTGCAGCTAGCAAAAAAGAAAAAGACAAGACCAAGACTAATTTTCTGAGTTAAATCGTTGCCAAGGGATATAGCTTTTTATAAGTATCACTTCTTTTGAATGATGTCGTAGCCATAACTGATCTACATTAAAATCATACCCTAAACAGATAGAGTGAAACCTGATGTTTTAGGGTTCAGGCTGAATGCTTTCTTATGCTATACTCTTCTGCATTTGGCCTTGACACTGTGGTATATATGATATGTAAGATGAATGAATTCTTTTACTATCTGATATTTGAAGTGAAATATAAAATTAATGCCATGCCACAATGGAATAGTTAAAAATGAAATTATGGATGTAAGTCTGATTTTTCCAGGCATTTTTCTGAAGTCAGATCATAAGTGTTCACTTCTGCTATTAGTTAAAGTGGATGTACTGTATACTTCTATCTATTATATTAAATTTGCTGATCCACATACGAATATGTGTTACATAACTGGGGTCCACACTTTTTGCTCGTTCTCAGTGAGAGTATATTTAATTTAAACCAAAACAATACTTTAACAAACAGATAATCACTGTGTTACAATAGAAACTACCTTGTTTAAATCTCCAGTAAATATACATTTTGGCAAAATCCTGTCGGAAAAATCCATGTGGGTTACTTGAGATTTTCGTCACTAAAAATGTCAAAGCAGTCCTCATTCTCAAGAGAACTAGGTTCTGATCTGGGATGAGAGCTAAGGTGTGCTGAAAGGAAAGCATTTAAAGACAATTTTCTTGTCTCTCCCCCTATCTACACACACACACACACACACACACACACACACACACACACATTCCAGGCATTTTAAAATGACACCATTATGCTCCATGTCCAGGACTAGAAAACAAAGTCTCCTCCTGTTTGACAAGATTCAGCCTGCAGTGTTTTTAGCAGCCAAGATACGAGATTTTTAAATTAGGGCCTTCAGAATGGAATATTAGCAGACCCATATTAAAACAAGGCTGGCGGCCCTCATGATGATATGGGGTAATTTTCTAATTAGCAGAAGGCTATTTGAAATGCAGCATGGTGTCCCATTTTTCATACTGTTACTTTCTACTGGGTAGAGCTGGAGAAGTAAAACAAAAGCCATGAAACCTCATAGTCAGATTTCTATAAATTGGTCTCTCCAGCCCTGTAAAGACCAAATCTAATTTTAAAGGGTTTTTAATTTACAGAACTTAGCTTTGCTGCTCTAGGAGCATTGTGCTAAAAACCAGATCACCATCTAACCAGTTAACAGAGCATAATTGCTACTCTTCAGTTATTTGATTTTAGGGTTTTTTTTTTTTTGGAATTTATTATAGCATATATTATTTATCCTTATTTTCTTAATGTTTGTATTTGGGTTCATGTTTTTGAAAGAGGATTCAGCAAAGGGATGTGCATACAGCAGCTGCTGGATAATATGAGGTTTGTTGCTGCTGCTGCTGCTAAGTCACTTCAGTCATGTCCGACTCTGTGTGACCCCATAGACGGAAGCCCACCAGGCTCCCCTATCCCTGGGATTCTCCAGGCAAGAACACTGGAGTGGGTAATATGAGGTTTAAGTATCTTCAAACATTTATTCTTAAGAGGTAGAAAAGAGGGGTTTCTTTCATGAGTTTGGGTCTTAAATTTTGGCATACTGGGTCAAGAGAAGAGGCAAGGGTTGGAGATGAGAATGTTTGGGGTGCATCCAGGGAAAGACAAATTAGATTCTTAGATATAAAGCTTTCAAATATATAAGCATTCAGTGAAAACATTTTTTATATGTGAAGATTCCAAAAGTCAGTTATCCTGTGCATACAAATAGAAACCCCTGTTGGGAGCATGGTCTTCAGTTTTAGAGGTGGAAGAAATGAATATCCCATCCCTAGAAGGTTCAGGTCACATCATTGTTTATACTGATCGCTTCTACAGACAGGTGGACAGAAAAATGGGTTGATTGGCAGAGGACAACTTGCTTCAAGCCATCCTCCAAACTGTCTCCAGGATTCATTTCCAAAGAGTGTGTCACATGCCCTACCCAGAAACCTCAGGTGGTTTTCCATGGCTTGCAGACTTTGGTCAGAACTCTGAAGCCTGACCTTGGAGGCCCTTCCCAAGTCTACCCAACCTCTCTTTCCAGGGGCATCTTCCTGCCGCTCCACTCTATGCTTTAGCTGCACCAGGAGACTTGTGGCCCCCAAGTCCCACAAGCCCATTGATGTGCTAGGTCAGGTAATTCTTTCCACCCTGAGTGTTCCTCCTGCACCTTACCACCCAGAAAAGCCCAGCGCATCCTTCTACAGCAGCTGAGCAATCTCCTGCTTTGGAGGGGGCTCCCTGATCTCTTCTTTATTTCCTGTCCTCAGTCTGATGGTGTAGCCAGGTGTGTGTAAGCTCCTCCTCTGCACTGTGAACCACTTGAGAACAAGGAGACATAGAACTTAATTTTTTTAAGTCCCTCCCATACCTGGTACAGGTCCCTGGGTGCAGTAGACACTCAAAAGGACCTGGCATTACCTTGACTCTAAGCAAGATGCCTGCCACCTTCACATACATTATGGGTAGTCAATATTCTGTAAATTAGATTGGCTATGAGTTAAAAGCAAAACAAACAAAAAAAACAACAACTGCCATGTTCAAGGAACTACACTTGGAGTAGAAAAATAGTGAGAGAAGCTTATGTCCTGGATCATCTCGAGGAATTTTTCAGCCATTTCTTCTTTCCTTTCTGTCCCATTCCAACATGATGAAAGCAACGTCCACATCCTTGCCAGGGCCTGGGGAGTCACTCTCCAACTTTTACCTGCACTGAAACCGGACAGGGAAAGTGGTGGGCCTGAGAGCGTGGCATGATTGGGCCCTCTCTTCCCTTCCCCCGGCATCCGCTCATCAATGCAGAAATGATCTGTGAACATTCAGTTTTTTAATAATGTTGTAAATGTTTCTCTACCAAAAAAAAGCAAAGCACTTCTTTTCTTGAAGTGATTAGGCATTTTAAAGAAAGAAAAAAAAAAGGAAAGAACAAATGCATTATATTATTTTATGGGATTTTTTAATTCTCAAGATGATTCAAAAACAACATGCTTATCTCTCATGTCTAAGCCTAAGGTGTGGTTTATAAAGCAGTCCATCCAACTCTATATTGGATCTCTTGTTAGACTCTTTGCACTGATGACTCCTGGCTTGTTACCTTCCTTCCTTGAATGCCAACAAATTGGTACATCCTAGATGACTTTTCACTGTTTTCTGCTGGTGACATAATAAATTCCACTGGGTTCTGTTTGCTAGGCCATCAATAAGTGTTTTAAATAGCCATGGATGAAAGATTTGCCTACCCATTTTCTTTCCCACAAATGATAACCGAAATTATTTTTTGTACCTAGGTATCTATTTGATGGGTTGTGCTTTTTCCTCCAAACCTGGGTTCATAGAAATTGAAAAAAAATTTTTTTCCCCCACTCCCAGAGAATACTCTGAGTGTGAGTGTTCTCACAGGTCTCTGACATAGCTGATACCTATGACCAGGTCAGAGTTACTGCACATTGCAGTCTACTTTTTCATATCAACCCAAGGGCTTATAGTCTAGTAGATAGAACTGAACAGATTTGCACAATCACAGGAAAAGCACTAGAACCTGCATCTTCTGATAGAACATGTGTAAGTAATTAAGAAAAAAAATAATTGCACGTTTGAGAAGGTGGACTCACCAAGCAGTTGTTGAACTATAAAAATGCATTAAGTGTAGTCAGTTTCTTTTTTTAATTATTCAGGAATGTTGTTTATGTTATTATGAAAAAAGAGGTGAGAAAATATATTCGGCAATTTTTGGTTTTCCCCCATTTGAGCAGATGGCGATTTGTAGTTCAAAATTTGTAACTCAAATTATTTCACATTTTTATTAATCAGTACAATATGTTTTTAAAACAACAAACTGCACTTAGATATATCAGTGTAAGTTCCCCAATTTGCCTAGTTCCATCAGAGAGCAGTTTAAGAATTAGAGATTTTATTAGCAATATTGGGAAGCAGAGCATTCTAGTTCAGTATTTTGATTGTTATTATTTTTATTCCAGTGTTCAAAGTACCTCATATGAGGGAGGGGACAGTTGAAAATAGTACAGAAAATTGCAGTGGGGAGCTGTAAAAAGCTGGGGAGAATCTGTTTCAAGATGTTTGCTTTTTTTTTTGAACAAAAAGTGCATTTTGTTAGAGACAAATATTTTTTTGTGATAAAAAACATTTTATGTGAAATGTAGATTGGACTTTTAATATAAAAAAGAAATGTTAAGCCATTCTATTTTAGGAAGGTTTGGCGTCTTAGAATGAAAGCTGTTAGAACTGCATATATTGGAATGTTCTCACAACTGTTGTCATCCTATGTTCCTCTGCAAACCTGTTAAATTACATGAGTGTAGAAATAAGGGAGCTTTTTTATTATTATTAATTGACACTCATTTTTAGCTGGCATGTACTGGCAGGTCTTTCTAGACAAACCTCAGGCCGTACAAGGCAGAGTTTCAATCTGAAAGTTTGGGGAGTATTCTAAAGCTCTGTAATATGGAAGCTAGGAAGTGTAATATTAAAGTGATAAACATCTTATATTCAGTGTAATTCACAGTTTCTTTCATTCTTTTTACTATCTATAGATCTAAATCAAAACAAATTCCATAAAAGAGGGGGTTATTTTCAAGCACATTTTCCTTCAGAGAACTCTTGAATATTTTATCATATCTATTTCTATACATATGCTATACATTTCTAGATCCCTGTTGAACAAAATCCAAGGTGATGATAAAAAAAAAAAAAAAACTATGACATTAGAATTCCTGGGAGACATAAAGTTAGCCCTTGTAAATGAAACGAACTTTGTTTCTGGCAATTAAAGAATTCACAGGCATATTAAGTCAGAGAACATTATGTTTGAACTATTAAATTGTTTTTATCCAGGAGGTTATTAAAAATGTATTTCAAATCACCAGAGTGGCAGGAAAAAATAAAAAATAATAACTGGAATAGGGTTACACTTTCCTATGCTCTTGTGAAGAAACATTGGATTTCATACGATGTGATTTCCAAGTAGAATTTTTCAGGCACCAGATATTCACTTTAGGACATGTGAGGTTCACCCCCCACCCCCATTCCCATAGTAAGACCTTTTGAGCTGTTTCTGCAACAAACTGTGAATGGGTGGGCACTGCGGCTGTCACCTGGTAACAGGCATCTATGGATTCTCTGGGTGTCCCTCGAATTGTGCAGAACCCCGGGATTTAGACAAGCTCTTCACAAGGTCAAACAAAAAACCAGACCCGGATCGCAGTGCCGCCCAGGATCAAAAGGGGCAGGAAGTATATATAAGCTTATGGTGTGAGGTGGGAATCACTGGTGTCTGAACAGCCTCTGCGTCCTCAAATGGTTAATTCCCCCAGGCTGTCATATTGCATAAACAGATCCTCCTTTAATAAAATTAATTAGGTTCTGAGCTTTATAGGGTGATGCCCACTGACCCTTTACATGCCTATTGTTCCCAGATCCAAGCGAAAGAAAAAAGAGAGGCTGCCCAGTCGACAAGAGAGAGAGAGACCCAAGTTGAAAGATTAGAAATCTCAAGAAGGAGCAGGGAGAGGGGATGGAGGAAGCTAGGTGATGTTTGCGTCTGCACGGAACTTAAAAGCAAAAACAAAAAACCCAGCCGCGCGGTGATCGGGTTTTGTTAATTTCTCTTTTTTGCACGCGCCACGAAATTCAGGCTGCGTGGGGCTCCTGAGAAACATCCAGAGTCTTTGTAGATTTCAGGGACGCGCGGCTTTAGTTTAAAAAAAGAAGAAGAAGACCCGAGGCAAAGGAGCAGGTTTAGGGGGAGGGTATGCAAAAGAAAAGCAGGACCCCTGGCAAACCCGTTTAGATGCCCAGTACGTCCCTCCCTTTTCTCTGGCTATCCACCCAGCGCTGTCCCGGGCATTTCCTAGCACGAGTTGCTTCTGATATTCTTTTAAGTTTGCTTAGCGAACTCCTCGAGGGTGGCAGCGGGAGCTGGGACGGGGAGAGGTGAAATGTGGACCGCCGTCTTTTTCTTTTTTCTTCACCAAAAGGGGCTTGAGTTCCTCGGTCCTAAGGATTAAGTGAGCGCATCTCCGCGCCTCTGGTCGGAGGAAATCCGAGGCACGACAGCAAACGCTGCCCGATTTTGTAAGAAAAAAAATTTAAAGGGAAAGAAAAGAAAAGAATCCCTCTCGACCGGATGTTTCCAATTACAGGGGAGCTAGAGAACAGAAATGGGGGTGGCGTTTGACGAGGATGGGGCCAGATTTGGAGAGGGTGGGGGCTGGAGGTGGGAAGAGACGCAGCAGGGTAAAAGGCAAGAAATAAGGCTTCTGTAAGAAGAAGAGGAAAATAGGAAAATGAAGCAGAACTAGAAAAATGACAAAGTGTTGAGTGCTGATTTATTGCAGAAGCCTCTGGTCATTTCCATATATTGAAATGCGCCCAAGCGGCCAGTCAGTCAATTTCTTTTGAGCTGCTGTTGCCGCTGCCCACGGGCTGCCCACGTGACTCCCCCTCAGTCAGCCTCTTTACCACCCAGCACCAGAAACAGATAGAGGAGGAAAGAAAGAGTGTGAGGCAGAGAAAGCATCTGTGTACTGTAGTGGGTGATTTGGAGAAGGAGACATTTGTGTGGGTCTTTGGGAAGGAAAGAATGTTGGCCTGGGGAGGGGAGAGGTAGGTTTCCAGCTCCATTCAAGTGCTACATCCAGTTACTCTCTCTGGCACCTTTCCATCTCCCTCTCCTCTCTCTCTCTTTTCCCCCATGCTTCTCTTTTCCTCTCTCCCTCTCCTCCTCTAAGCAGTTAAGAAAGGGGACAGAATACAGAGATAGAAAAGTCTATCTATCTACAAATATGTAATGGGGATGGTGTGGAGATGTAGGAGATTCAAGTCAGATTTTATTTTGGTGTCCATTGCTTTGGTAGATTTTTCCTGAAGAAAAGCACACACACACACACACACACACAATCCTAGATAAAAGCCAGTGAGTTGTTAAAAATGAATTTGCAGCATTAGAGCTGCTAGCATCATTCAGCAAGCAGCAAGCTTGATAATTTCCAGGTGTTGGGGAAAGCCGTTGTCCGGGAGCTCTTACAGAGCTTATAAATCCCTGTTGGGAGAGAGAAAAAAATCTTTGGAGGTGAATGAAATATCAAATCACAAGACTCCTATGTAGATTTATGATTGCATAAGAAGCTTGATCATTTCCATATACTGAAATGTGCTGTCCTCCTGAGCCTGCCCAGCCCTTCCAGGAGACGAGGCGCTCCGTTCTGCCTTGATCAATGTTGACTATGAAGCAAGAAAGGGGGGGTTGGTGGTGGAAAGCAGGCTGGCACCAGATGGAGCGGGGTCTCGGGAAAGGTCAAGGTTAGCCCAGGCTGCTATTGAGCCGGTAGCAGCCTCACAGATAGATCTCTGCCTCGAAGGCACCCACTGGGGCTTCTCAAAATCAAATCTAATAGAAAAGGCAGTCACAGAATGAAATCGCTTCATCTGAATGCTAAAATTGTTATTAGGCTACATTAGAGAGATATCAGGCACGTGGTTACCAAAAAAGGGAGCATGCCTAGCAGTTTGTGTCTGAAAGAAAAGCTATGAATATGTTGATAACATCAGTAATGGGCAAGTAGAAGAGATGGATATCTTTTTTTTTTTTTTTAGTCTAAAGACCAGATTAACATATTAAATGAACATATTTTTCTGTTTTTAGCAGGTCTACCTTATAGTTTGACGTGCTTGGAATTCTTCTTTGGTGGGGGGAGTGAAAAAAAGCCACTCAGTCCAGAAGTAGGTGATCTTTATTGATCGAGAAGTTTGACTCTCTTGAGGAATTTTGTTAGCATCTTTCACCAGGTATGTGCCTCTGGAAATTCATCCGTCAGGCGTTACATCGGGGGGTTGACATTGCCTTGGAAATCAGCCTTTCTGGCTCTGGACCACTGGAAATCCATCAGAGGCCTTGCCTTCTTCCCTCTTCTCCCCTCTTCCTCTTTTTCTTTTTGCATTCTTTTTAGACACAGAAGTGTTTTTGGAATAAATTTCATCCCACAGGCAAATGCCAGCCTAGGAGAGTGCCTGGGACCAGACATACGTACATTGCCTGTTAGGGTAGTCACACTAGCATGTTTCAGGCAGTCTCCCCCCCAATTATCATAATGAAACCCACATTAGCTGTTTTTAACCTACAGCACAGCCATATCTTAAAGAAGGATTTAGTCTTGTAAAATAAATGCGGGCTACACTAGATTAAACATGATGACTGCACTCCAAGGGTTAATAAATTTAGAATTAACAGATCATCTCAGCTTGATACAGCTACTATAGATGATTTAATATGCAGCCTAAGCAGGTTGACAGTCAGCTCACAGATGCAGATAAGATCAAACAGTCTCTTGATTCAATAGATTGAATGATTGTACTGAGTGTCTAGAAGGTGAGTGACAGAACATATATGGCAGGGGTTCTGGTAAAACGGAGCTTCAATTCCCGACTGCTGTTTTGTGCACCAGTTTTCTTTTTCTACCAGTTCATCTCTGTGGCAAGAAAATCCAAAGTGGTGGTGGGGGTTAAAAATTCTCTTCATCGTATAGAGCAGTGGGAGCTTAAGTTTTGAGTAAGGAAAAGATGGATACCTTTAATATCAAGATCTATCTCTAATTAGTTCTCCCTGGTAACTAATACCCACTATTCCCCTTTCCTCTCTCTCCTCACAGGCTCTTAGGTCAGGGCTATACAGACAGGATGCAAGATTCCTGGATGATGCAGATAAAGGCAGCCTCAATACTGAAATTATATAGGTAATTTCCTCAGTCTTCTGCTTTGCTCTAACTGCGAAGATCTGAATATGGAGATGAGGTGTGAAGAGGAGTTGAAATTCAAACTCTAGTACGTAGTCACTGTGAGGTGTTTATGCTAGGAGAGAGCTTACATTTCTATAGTTGATGTTAAAAACTGGCAAAACTAGGGGGCTTGGGATGACTGGGGAAGGTCCACCTGAAAAAGTTAAGAGTAGCTGTGTTATCAGGCCTTGCTTTTGGTGCCCTAACTAGAGTTTCTAATACCTAACTTAGCTATTTTTTAAAAAAAAGATTTAGTTTCCTTTATCTATTCAGACTCTAGTAGTATTTAAACAGGAAGACGAAAACAATTTTAATAGAAGTGTATGTGATCTGATATGATAGACAAGTTTATAACAGTTTTCATGATTTGATCAAGAACAAGGGCTTCTCCTAAACCCATTAGATTCTGTCATGTGAATATATATTCAGGCAATTTAAAAATGCATATTATGCATTCGCTAGACCGGCACGGTCTGAATTGTATCATGTTATTCTGTCCTATTACCCCCACTCCCCAAGTCTGAATATGGAAATCTATAATAGAGTGACTTTAGAGCTGCAGCAATCAGTTTTCCAATGTTTGTAACTTGGTGGTTTCATTTATTTATTTTATTTCATTTTCTTTCTTAATATCAAAATGTCCAGTCCACACCACGAACTAATGGCCCACAAAATTTTCCTTTATTAAATAAAGTCATTTAAAACTGAGTAATAGCCCTACGTGCTGTTAACACTTTAACTTTTCCCTTCCTGCTCTAATGTCCTAGTGGGTAACTGGATATGCTTCTAACTCAGATTTTATTATTGTTGGGTAACCTCTAAAAACGTCTTAGAATATTCAACTCTTTTCAAGTGCTATTCTGGGTCTTGATATGCTGTGTTTTGTTTTTTTTGAGAAATAAAATTTATGTAACCTGCATATTTAAAGGTTTTGAGCTAAAAGCAGATTGTCCCAATTTTAGGCTGAGTAAAGTGTTTCAAGTGAAATCTGTGATGGGCAGGAGGAACTTTGAACTGGGTATGGCTGTTCCTGGGGCAGAGGTAGTGGGCATTTATTTCACAAATTAACCAGATCTAAATGCTTCCGAATTTTATTCTCCTTTTCTTGGACAACCTGTGATTGCAGCAGGGGGCACTCCAACATACGAATTACTTGGAAGTAGGAGGCTCAGGCGCTCCTGTCTCCCCATCTACTTGGAGGCATAACCACTGAAAACAGTTATCTCTCAGAAATTTGCATATTTATGGTGCCTCCTGCAGGCTCCTGTGATTGCTTTACAGTCAGGAAAGGTAACAGAAAAATATATATCCTCCTTCAAAACGTGAAAAAGGATCATATAGGAACAGTGACTCTAATAGGAGACTAATCCTTGCAAAGCCGGTAGCGTGAAATTTGTTTCTGGAGTATCTTTGTTTTGGTGTTGTTTTAGGATTTGAAGGGAATATTTTGGAAGTTGTAGCACTAAGTCCCTGATCCCTTGAAGATAAATATAGGAAAATACTTCACATTTTGAGAGAAAAAAAATTAGCCTAGACTTACTTATTTATTGAGTGAATACCTCAAAAGAATAGAAAATTCCTTACAGACATGGAAAAGCCACCCAATGGATCACTTAAAAGCCTAGTTCCATGGCACATATATTTTTTTAGTCCTAGTCATAAGCAATGAACAATTGTGCAGTGTAGCTTTGGATATAAAAGTTAATTAGGTCTCAGAAGAGAATAGTTTCATTTTTATTGGCTCTGAGTTCCAAGGATACCTTTGATACACCTTTCCTCTCAGCCCCTTTTGACCTTCTTTGTGGAAACGGTACAGGGGCTAGACACACAGGCTTGTTTGGTTCTGGATGCCAGATTTTTGTTACTCTGCTCACTTTCTTGAAAAGCATTCTACCAGAGGAAGCATTATCATTGAAATTACACCCAGAAAAAATCTAATCTTATCTCCATTTCAGGACCAAGGTGTAGTTAATGTGATATTTTTCAAGGGTTTTAGTTCAGGGAGAGAATTCATATACTCTGGCAACTGGCAGCACCTGAATGCAGAAATCTGGGTAGGGGGTGGGCTGAAGCTTTGATTCTAAGTGGCCCAGTTTCCTTGTGTCTTCATCAGAACCTCATCCTTATTTTATTCACAGGTCTATCGTACTTCATTTCCTTCCCTCCTAAAAGGCCAGTGTACAGGGCTCAGAGAACTGACATCAGCAATCATCAGCAAACATCCTGAGCAATGGTGGAATTCTGCAATACACAGCCTTTTCTGTATCCCATCCTTTCTATGGAAATGCCTATCAAAATCAAGGGGATGAAAATAATTTTTCCTGCAATTAGACTTTACATAATAAAGACACAGGGTAGTAAAAATAATATGTGCTATCAATAATACGTGGTGACATAAATGCCCAAACTGTGAGCAGAAGGATTCTCTTATCACACATTAGTCACCACAGCAGTATATGGGCTTATGCACTACCTTTCAGTGTAACATTAGGCGATATATCTGTTTGTTATTCTAGCTAGGGAGATTCTCATTAAAATAATTACTGCCATCATCTGATTATTTCAGTGCAAGTTTATTCACAATGTTTAGGCCTTTGGTTTCATGCTGGAAAAAATATATACTTCAGGATTAATGTTTATTTCCTTGCTGCTGGTCAGTCCCTTGTCCCTAAAAGAAAATGAAGAAAAGAGGCTACCTGAAATCAGGGGCTCTTTTGCTCCTTTCAGCTCCCATAATGAGAACCTTCTTCCTTCTAGAATGTTTAAAAATTGATAGTAATGAATCACAACTTCTTAGTATTGTCAGAGATATATTAATTTTCAACTTTTCTACAAAAACCAGATATTACGTTGGTCTTACTGGGGATAACATATCTGAAAACACAGCCTGGGCTGAGCATTTCACATTAATTTTGAGAGATCCAAACCCTTAAATGTGAAGATCAGTGGAAATATAACAATGTAGCTTGGAATTCTAAAGATGCTACTAAAACTAAAGTCTTATCAATTGAAAAAGAAAGCCAACTAGTTCCATTTTGGTTTGAGGTTGGTTTTCAGTTTGATTTATTTATGCTAAAGTAAAAGAAAAAAAAATGAGAGTTGCAAGTTCCCATTAAGAGGAGTTTACTTCCTGTAAAACATATATTTTAAAATGAGCCTATTTTAAATTTTTTAGAATCTTTAAATGAACACACGTAAAACATCTATAATCTTAGTAAAACCCCTTTATGTGCTTAATATTCAAATAATTAACATATTTGCCTTACCCCCCTCATACTTTCAGAAACTGAATTTATTTTGAAAATCTACTAATCTTGTGTTTTCTCCTACTGATTAAGCTCGGAGTTCAAGATTCGATCTTTTGAGAAGAGAGGGTCAGGATTCTCATTCTACCATATCTGCTATTTCCCTTGTTTCCTGAGCAAGGCCACAGAAATCACCATGTACGGATGGGTGGGAAAGTGGGTGCCATTATAAGGTTCTGTGGGACTTGCTTCTTTCAAATGAGAACCAGCTAGAATAGGCCTTGTTATTTAAAGAAAGTAGTATCTGGAGAATCAGGCTCCAGAATTAATCTCTCAGAGTTATTCTGTGTTGCAATGTATTTGGATATTGGCTGTTTACATATTTTATTGCATTTCAAAATCTGAGAATTGAGAACAATAAAAAGAACATTTTACCTATGGTAGAAAGGATTTTGAAGTTCCCAGGAATCTAAGTGGTCTACTTCATCTTTTATTCATGTACAAAACACTTCCTAAGGTCCTACTCTGTGCTGAGGGGTAAAAAGATGAAAAGGACAGAGGCTCCTATAAGTATGTGACACCCCAGGACTTGTCAGGTGATAGCTTTTATGACATAAGTTATTATATGAAATATATACAGACAGACATGCAATTGTTTCCTCCTGACACAAATGGGCTTGCTGTTTATTCTGTGTAGGTTAGATAGCAGTGCAAATGGCCCATACTTCTTAACTATTTAAAAAGTGAAATAATATAATTTTCCACTATATGCATATTTAATGTATTATGGAGCAGACACGAATTCTTGTGTCTTTTTCACCTGCTGAAACAACAGAAAATGCATTTGTGCAATTCATTCCTTGATTTAGCATGAGTTCAATGCCTACTATGTGTTAGGGAAGTGAAACAATGTCGTTTAAAAAATGATAGATTCACTAATGGTGTTAGAAATAGTCTCTGAAATTGCCTACAAAACAAATGTAATACAGAAAGCTTATTTCTCGAATAATTAAGCTATTTAATGTCATAAAAACTAAAAACGATAGATTATCATAGATATATTCATGACCAAATCTCATTATTTACTATTTTTATTTCTGAGAAACTGAGTTCTTTCTCCAACTAGTGTCAGAAGTAACCAGAGCTGTGTTCCCTCAAATTAGTCCTTGCTAAAGGCTTCAGTTCAGTTGCTCAGTCGTGTCCGACTCTTTGCGACCCCATGAATCACAGCACACCAGGCCTCCCTGTCCATCACCAAATCCCGGAGTTCACTCAAACTCATGTCCATCGAGTCGGTGATGCCATGCTAAAGGCTTAGAATTCTTCAAATCAGCAATGTGAAACCAGGGCTACCCAAAGCAGGGAAAATAGTATGTATCCGTATGACTTTGGCATGTGTGACTTTGGCATGTGTGACTTGTGAACTTTATATGATGTGCTTGTGCCTGTGTATGTGTATCTTAGTGCCTTAAAAATGAAAGCCATCCAAGAGCAGAAACCACATCTCATGTCTGTTCAGGGCCATACTCCATAAAGAAAGAAAGAATAACAGTTCTTAGGACCAGATTCTTCATTTTATAGGAATCTGGAGGCTTAGATAACTGACCTTGTGCAAGAGTTTTTTTTTTTTTTTTAAAATGAAAACAGGCAAATTGTACACAACCAGGAATGGGAGACCAAAGAGATTTATCTTCACCAAGCTGACAAAAATGATGAAATAGGCTTTTTCTACCACAAAAGTTTCCTTTGCTGAATTTGGCAGGAAAAAATAAAATACGGATGATTAACTACTGGGGGGAAAAAAGATGTCTTAATTTCTGGAAAAGGGACCAGAAGAACCAGAGCTCTTCAGTAATCTCTGGGAATGATTGGTACACATCTGGAATGGTTGTGGGACTAGGCAGGCGTTTCTGGGGTTTGTAAGAAACTGGCAGAAAAGGAACTTGAGCCTGGTAACATGTTTTGATGACTGCTTCTCTTTTAGCTAATTTGAGCGAAGACCAACTAAAGCTATTGTGAAATTAGAATGATCAAGGCTCTGTGGTCCTTGATGGCCTGATTTGGTGGTCTGATTTCAGTCAGAGAGAACAGAGAAAAGGAACTGCTTTTCTTCTGGAAGTGAAAAGGTTTCTAAATGCAGATATGGTGGCTGTAGTTCTTGGTGGCTCTTTCTCTATATGGAGTTAGTGAACTTAGGGCTTGCCCAAAACAGCCACCCAGGGCTACATCTTGGTGTGCAGGGGAGGGAAACAGAGCAGCATGCATTTGAAAACTTCATTTGAACTCATCTACCACCTCATCTTTGTGCAGTGGCTTTTCTGATGGAACAAGAGTTGGAGAAGCAAAAGTTTGAGCTTTTTAGCTACATCTTTCATCCTATTTCTACTGCCCTCTGATGGACGCATTAACTAGGGAAACCACTCCCACCCTCATCTCCAACCCCTTCCGTCTCTACCACTATGACCTCATCACCACTGTTACCATCATCATGGTCACCACCACCATCTTTCTTTTCCTTAGAATTAGCATCAACCACATTATCACTAACAAACATTACATATGATGGTGATGGTATACCAAGTTAATAGAACATATTTCAAAATTCTGGTCCATTAGATAATTCAAGATAAATTCTTCATCAATCTGTCAAGAACCAAAGTCAAGTAGAGACACTTACGGTGTTTGTGTAGAGTCCTTGGATAGTCCACTGCTGACTGTACAGTGCTGGTTGTTGCTTTCTGAACAAACCAAATGGTACCAGGAAAGCTACAAAATTTTGAAATAAGATGGCAGTCCCTCTATTGTTTTTACTGCATAGATAAGATGAAAACATTTCAGATACTTTATTTCTTCTCTTCAGTCAATTTATACTTTTTCATCAGAATGTAACATAGCATGTATACCTCTGTGTATGTGTATGAGGTTGCTTTTCTTGTCATAGTGTTGTTTTTTTAGTTTATATGTGTGTGTTTCTCTGTGTGTGTGTCCGTGTTGTGTGTTTGTACTCCAGGGTAATAAAATAGTAAAAAATTATAATAATGGCAAACAGTACTTGTCCAAATAAAGGACTAACGGCCTATAAAATTTCCTTTTAGACAGTGAAGTCATAGCTAGAAGTTGGCAAGAAGACCATCTGAAACCAGTAAAAATCATTTCTGTGATGTTGTGTAAGGAACAGAGGGAAGAAGGGAAGGTGGGGGAAGGTGGGGGGAGTGAGAGAGAGAGAGAATATTTTCAAAAGCTCTTCTTCCACTGAGTTATTCTTTTATAAAACAACTTCACATCTGGACTGATAGGTTGAATTCCACCCAGTGCCATTTAAATAGCCCAAGTTATAAACCTCTTAAACTTGGGGTTTATAATAGAAACACTGACAGACCCTTAACTATAGTGCCTCTATAGTAATGAAAGCACAACTATTTCATTATAGCAGTGTCTGGCAGGGCTGCTATAATTAAGAGTCTGTCAGCGTTTCCATTATAAACCCAAATTTTAAGAGGTTTTTAACTCACATTGTTTTAAATCACATTGGGCTGAAACTTGCTGTACAAAATGTCAGACCAGATGTGTGTGTGTGTGTGTGTGTGTGTGTGTGTGTGTGTGCTGTTTTGTTTTTCCTACTATTTACCCACTCGGGCAAAAAAAAAAGGAGGGGGGAGAGAGAGAGTAGGAGAATAGATGAAGCTTGTTTTAAGACTGGGTGTGCAAAACATGTATTGAAAAAATTATTTCTCTGTTAAAAGCAAAAGATTTATTGGGGAATGGGCAGGCACACAGAAAATGAAGTTTAAGGTATTTTTCATTTTTGGTTTTTCTGATTGTATTGTTATCTTTTAGAAGTGCTCTCATTTGGGAAACCAGATTTCAACACATCCAAAAAGTAATGTTAAAACAATGAATTTTCTGATAGTAGGTTCTTTTATTGCTGCTGTTGTTCAGTTGCTAAGTTGTGTCCGACTCTTTGCGACCCCATGGACTGCAGCACTGGGATCTTGACACTGGTTTATTTGGAAGATATTTGATTATGTAGACTGTTGGAAGTGGTGAAAATATCTTGCGTTGTATTCTTACAAGATTCAATTGTTCAGCTGTTCTGATCTTTGGGATAATCCTCCTAAGCTCACCATCCTTGGTGGGAATCACTTTTAGGCTAAAATGTACTCTTACAAAAGAGTTATTGATCAAAGCCTTACTGGTTCTGGGGGAAACTAGTAGAATTTGAATGGTTATGTTGGTTTCATTTATGTGGTGATAGGATTTATTCACTTATTCACTCAAAAACCATTTGTTGAGAAGCTGCTGTGTGCAAAGTATTGTATTTGGACATTTCTAATGTGGTCCACTGGACTGGCTTCACTGCCCAGCATCTGTGTCTTTGATGTCAATGTTAGGGAGTTAAATTGGGTATTTCAGTGTTCTAGCCAGAACACCTTGCTGTCTTCATAGAAGCCTCTTAACGTGGTGAAACTTACCACCAGCCCCAACACATTGTTGACTTGGCACACAGCAACCCAGTGTCGAGGTAAGTGTAAGCTTATTAGATATAGCTTTTTACTTCCTACTTTGCCCCCTTCCTTCTTTCTTTTCCTGGGGTGGTTTGGGGGGGGTGGGGGGGGACAGAGCCATCCAGGTATGTGAAGTAGTCTGCCAGTCAGCTAAATGCTTTCACCCCATTTTTACTACCCGCTGATGGAGGAGTTAACTAGGGAAAACAACCCTCACCCTCATTTCCAACCCCTACCATCTCTCAGCTAAATGTCCAGGGAGCCTCTAGAGAAATGCCATACTGTTTCCCCAAGAGCCTCCTGGGGAAGTCTGTCCCTTTGCAGGTGTAAACACTGCCCTCCAGGGGCCTCCTTAGGTCCCAGACTCTGAATCATACTGGGAGCAGAGGAGGAAGAAATGTTATAGTGGGTGGGGGCTGAGGGAGGCTTGGAAGAAGAGGTGACTGTGGCCCTCATGCTCACTTTTCAGCCTGGTCCCCACACAAAGCCCACCCCCTTCCTCAAGCACAACCTCCCTTCCTTTTTAACATTAATTTTACCTTTGTCTTAACACCCTAGCACTCCCACTCTTAGAACCCCAAAACCTATGCCAAGTGATGAATCCAAACCTAAGTTTTATTTTTTACCGAGATGACTGTCCATTCTCTATTTTCTGAAGAAAAAAAACAAAAACAAAACAGAAGTAAAAAGCAAGGTGGGAGCGATTATATTAACCATTCATTCATTTATCTTTAAGTCTGTAAAGGTGTTCCCTGCTAAAGGCAGACAGTGACTATTTTATTTTAATCTTGTAGTTTCTATCGAGACAGACCTTTTAACCCATAGTTTTCCAGCTCAACCCGAGTCCCCCACACCAGGCGATCCTCGGCACGAGGGCTGGGACGGTATTAAGCCTGCCTCTTGGAGCTGTTTGTTGACCACATTCACGTTCAGAGCCCTGGAGCTAAAAGCACTTTACACCATAAAATAAAAGCACTGTCTTTTTTTCTAAAAGGTTACGTCTGGAGGCCACGCGGCTCATACTTCATACCGAAAACTACTGAAAGGACTATGAAATCCTCTATGATTTACACTCTCTCACTGCATTAGGGTATAGATCTACTCGACTCTAAAAATACGGTGGGTTTCTAACCGACGTGAATATATGTGCATTATTTCAGAAAGTCTGTTAGAAAACTTGTCAACACATTATAAAGCATAAACCAGGACTTGGCTATTAAGTACGGAGATCAGAGGCAGAATATATACTGCAGGAAGTCCTGGGGAGTCTCCTCCGCGGGCAAGATAGAGAAGGGGAGGAGGAGATGGGAGGGGTCGCCTGTTGGCCTGGAGTTACACGCAGTGTTGTCACCGAAGCTTTGGGAAAGAGTCCACCGAGCGTAATTAGCCCTTCCGTGGAATCAGCAAAGGTTCTACAGCTCCACATGAGGTTAACTGAAACGCCAGAAAATAATTTTAACGTTGTCATAATTTATTACTTTCTAAAAGCTACTTTTGGAAAGTAAATATACTGACTGTGTATCCAAGTGTGAGCGTTTAAAGTGACCTTTCACCCCTCTACAAACCCACCTGCATCATTAATCAATACTTACGTAATATTTTCAAAGCTCTTAAAACAACACGTTTTTATTTCTTGAAACACACAGACACACCTTCCCCCTCCCCCACTTTTGGGCGCTTTAGCGAGCATCCAGCAGCAATGAGGGAGAGGGCGTCACTCGTAGAGGCAAGCTGGAGGGACCGGAGTGGGGGTCCGCGACCAGGAGGGACTCGAATGCCAATACTGAGCCCTGGTTTTCTGGACTGGGTGAAATCAGGCTGGGGGAGGGGCGGGAGTGGAGGGTAGTTCCTATTTCACTCTGGGCATTTTATGATGGTGAAATTAAATATATGTTAATGGTGGAAACGTCGTTACTTACCTCTCCATGGGCACCCAGGGAAGGCAGCTGCAAAATTGGGTTTTAAAGGTATGTTTTAAGATGTGGTTTCGGAAGGAACCCCCTGGAATCTGAAACAAGTGCAATAACATAGCAGACCTACTTGTAACTAAGTGCTTAATTTCCTATGATTTTTTTAAAAAGAAAATCAATAAAATGTTGCCAGTTATTTATTGGAAATAACCACAGATAGCAGCCCTGATAGGGTGCCGGTTTTAGAGAGCATACAATTGTGTAATGAATTGTAATTCAGAAGACTGTTAAATGTGAACCACAGAACCTTTCAGAGGTAATAAAGTCATTACTTTTTACACTACAGCCAACCCTGAAAAGCTTTATACACACCATTATATATAAATCATACATATATATTTCCACAACACACATTCGCTCATTTATATACCTTCTCTATATATGGACTTTTATGGATGGATGGGAAAAATATTTAAATTTGAAAAGCTCGGTTCCGGAAAGAATCGGACTCACTATTGTTACCTGAAGGGGCTTTTTTTTTTTTTAAAGGCCTCCCAGTTGTACTTTTTTCTTGCCTCTCCTCACCTTCCCTCCAACCATTCTCCTCCACGTCCGGCTCCCCCCACCCCCTCCCCTGCAATGATATTCTTTTGGTCGCTCTAAGGCTAGTTGAAAAAGATTAAAAAAAAAAGTAGTGGAAAAGAGATGCTGACCTGCTCTGAAGAACTCGTGAAAAGGGGGAAATGGTATAACGCACACGCTACAGAGCTTTACTGCAAGTGAAATCTTCCTGCTTCTTAAACAGGATTTGAGTCCCCCCAACCCCCACCAAACTGGAGGGAAACAATAACAGCAAACCACATTTACACAAACTCGGTCCAGCCCACATTTCTCCCACTATTGAGCATCAAAACCTCCTTTTCTTCCTTAGAGGGGCCCGAAGCTTCGCCGAGCAAGGCAAACCAGTTATTTTCTAATGGGTTTGAAACTTTCCTAAGACAACACAGGAATAAACAGCCGCTGGCCGGCGCGACTGGGAGATGGGTGCGCGCCTGCAAGCCGGGGGCCCTCGCTTAAGACAATAAAGCACCCCGCCCAGGAGGTGCATTTACGAAAGAGACGTCCCTCAGACTAAGGAGGGGGAAGAGAAGACACGAGGGTTCGTGGAGCCTCTTGGAGGAGAGGGAAAGAAGGCTCCTCGCTCTGCAGACCCACACTTGTACACGTCCACCTGCAGCTCGCAGTCTCGCGGGTCGCGGTCACCCGTACCCCCCTGCACCCTCCGCGCCTCCTTTGGTCCTGAGTCCATTTTCTTCTCCCCCCTGCCCTTCCGGATTTGGAATCGCAGCGCGGTCTCTCGGCGGCGGCGTCGGCTGAGGCTACAGGGTGGCGCAGGCAGGCGGGGAGACTGGGAGGCGGGAGACGCCGGGGGACTTTGCAGGCACGTTTCTGAATAAACTTTCCAATCGCAGGGGGTGCTGTTGCTGTACATTTTACGTAAAACTGAAAGTATCCCACGCCAGAGTGAAGCCCGCTTTTTGACAGCAGCAGCGCGCGCGCGCGCGCGTGTATGTGTGCATTAAAGAGACAGGGGTTTATTTCCAACAGGTCTTCCCTAATTTCCCGGGAACGTCTGCAGAAAGGCCAGACCTGGGCTGCGGGCTCCAGCGGGTGCGGCTCCGCCCGGGGCGCCCAGGGAGCGTGGGGCTGACCCGGGGCGGTCACCCCACCACTGTGGCTTCCCCGCTGCTCCCGCGAGCCAGTCGCTCTTTCTTCATTCCCCATTTTCTTTCCCTGGGTAACTACACTGGACTAGTTGTGCTCTGCCCGTAAGAAACATTTTCTTGCCGTTCCTCGGTGCTTTAGCAGTAGCTCCGGAGTGGGAGGGGGTGTGTCTTTCCCTGGGACCCAGCTTAGGGACCTCCCGCGGCGCCGGGAGCCCGTTCCCAGGGGCTGGCACTCCCCGGACTGCCCGGGCTTTGTCCTCTGGCCGGCGGCGGCCCCGTGAGGTGGACGCCTCTGCGCCTCCCTCGCCCTGGGTCCAGGCACTCCACTCCCGGGGCCGGAACGTGCCCCGAGTCCGGCTCTCCGTTCTTTCTTCCTCCGCGACCGTTGAGAGCCTGACTCCCCGCTCCCAGTGGCATTCAGACCCGATCGTTTGTCTGGGCGTTCAGGTCCCCGGCGCCCCGGCTCGGCCTGGGGGGCGCCCTCCCCTCCAGCCGGCCCGGGGCCTGCACCTCCTCTCGCCCTTGCCCTCTCTCTCTCTCCTGACCGCCCGGGTTCCCGGAGGCCCCCGCGCTGCCTTTCCGGACCCGCAAGCCTCCAAACTTGAGCTGGACTCAGCTTGGCCAGGCGCTCCTTCCCGCCTCCCCTCGCCCGCGGCGTAGCTATAACTTGGAGGCTCAGCTCCCAACTTCGGGTGATTTTTCTTGGCTATCCTCTCCTCGAGCAAAGTTTCCCGAGCGCAGCCGCGGGCTCTGGGCTTTCGGCCCCCGGCGTCCGCACACGAGGCGCGAGCTCCGCGGCGGCGGCGAAGGGAAGTGGGTGTGCGCACGCAGGAGGGTGTCCGGGAGCAACTCTACCTGGCTTCCCTCCGCCCGCGCTTCCCCGGCCCCTGCAGCCTCCAGACACTCGTGTGTGTGTGTGTTTCAATTTAAAATAATCTTTCATTTTAGGGTCCGCGTGCCGGGGTTGGGGGGAGCAGGGCGCACGTCTGGCTCTCCCCCTCCCCCGCCGCCCCTTCCCTCTCTCCCAGCCAAGCCGCTGCCTCGGCACTCGCTGCGGCCACTGGTGAGCCCGAGGCCCCAGCGCCCCCTCCCCTCCGCCCGCCCCTCCCACGGGGGCCGCGTCTGGCGTCTGCGGAGCCCCCCGCCCGGCACCTCCCCCGCCCCGCACTGGCCATTGGCTTGTCCTGGTCTCTTTTTCATGTCCAGCCCCTGATGTGTGTCCATTGGTGTGAGCTTCCCCTTCCCTCCTCCCCTTCTCTCCTGCTCGCCCTGCCCATGTTTTGTGTGTCTCTGTCCATCCAGACTCCTGACGTTCAAGTTCGCAGGGACGTCACGTCCGCACTTGAACTTGCAGCTCAGGGGGGCTTTTGCCATTTTTTTCATCTCTCTCTCTCTCTCTCCCCCTCTATCTCTCCTCTCTCTCTCTTTTTTTTTTTTTTGGTTAAAAAAAAAAAAAAAGCCATGACGGCTCTCCCACAATTCATCTTCCCTGCGCCATCTTTGTATTATTTCTAATTTATTTTGGATGTCAAAAGGCACTGATGAAGATATTTTCTCTGGAGTCTCCTTCTTTCTAACCCGGCTCTCCCGATGTGAACCGAGCCGTCGTCCGCCCGCCGCCGCCGCCGCCGCCTCCCGCCCGCCCCGCAGCCCACCATGTCTCGCCGCAAGCAAGGCAAACCCCAGCACTTAAGCAAACGGGAATTCTCGCGTAAGTAACCCAATAATAGTAATAATAATTATTAATAATCACGAGAGCGCGCAGGACGAGAAGCAAGAGAAAGGGGGAGAGAGGGGTGTGTGCATGCATTAAAAAATTTTTTTTTCACGAGAAAAACCTCCGAGAGTAGGGATAAAAGAGATTAAAGGTGGTGGTGGGGGGGAACCAACCTCATCCCATCCCGAATCGTAGCCGTATGTACACTTTTGGGATAGCACGAATCTTTTAATTTTATTTAATTTTACAAAAATTTGACTCCTCCTCTTTCCTGCTTTCCTCTGCTTTATTTCGCTTTTCGGAAAAGAATGCAATGATTTCGCCTCCAATTTTGCAAAATAATGAACAATGCTGTGGATGCTAACAACTCTCGTGCAAACCTAAGGGAGGGAACTGGAGGGGAAAGGGGGTTATTTCCACTTACCGTAGGAAGAAAAACGGGGGGTGGGGAGCCCAAGTTAAAAAAAAAAAACCAAAACCAATTCCCGGGGAGAAAAGAGGTGAGACTGGCCCTTGGACACCAGCGCGCTCACGGTCAACTGTGCACTGGGAGGAAAGTAGTCATCTCCACAATAGTGAGAAAGTGGGATTGTGGGAGGGGGCCCCGGGCGCTCTTGAGTCCGCCGAGTCTGGAGAGGGGCCGCGGCGGTCGGGAGAGCTTGTGCGACCGGGAAGGACCGGAGCCGCGGCCGGCGCTGCAGCCTTTTGTTCCGGCCCGAGGTGGGTGTTTGCCCCGCTGCCTTTTGTGCCGGCTCCTCGCGCTTGCCCTCCCGCGCCGCCGCCGCCGCCGAAGGGCAGGAGCGAGGGCCGGGGGCCAGTCGAAGAGGGAGGGAGGGCGCTGTGGCTGCTGCCGCCTGGGTTGCCGCTGCCCGCCCCTCCCGGCCGAACCTCAGCGGTGGCGAAAATAGATGAAAAATAAAATAAAATACATAAAATAAAACAAGGCAACATTTTTTTTTTGCCCCCAGACAGACGCCAAACGCTCCGCCAGCCGTTTTCAGCAACGCTCTCCTCTTTGACTCCCCCACCGCCCCCCCACCCCCAAATCTCACAGTCTCTAATAGAGGAGAAAAATACAATTACCCCGTTCACCAAAACCTGTTTAGTTGCAAACTTAGAGCGCCGGCGGCACAGAGAGGGAGCGAGGAACTCCCTCCTCTTACTATTTTTTGGAAGATTTTCAAAAAAAGTGGAAGTGGATTTTGATTGGGAAAAATCTCGTGTCTGAATGTTTACAAGCACCGCGTGTGCGGGAGCCTCCTGCCAACAAACAGACAGAGGACCGAGCGCGGCGCGGCAGGCCGGGAGCGGGCTGCGGCTGCGGCCGGGCCTCGCCGGGGCCTCGCCCGGCCTCGCCGCGCCCCCGCCCCGCCCGGGATCGCCCACCCGGCGCCCGCCGCCCGCCCGCTGGCCCAGCAGCAGGCGGTGCAGCGACTCAGCGCCAGCGGGTCCAGGGTCCTCTCTGGCCCCCTAGTATAATGCCCAGACCTCCTCTTGGCCAACCCTACTGCGAAATCGGCTGGGGAGAAACTCGTCTTTGCAAAGCATTTTTATTTTGCAAAGCAACACTAAAAGCGAGTCCTGTCCATTCCCTACCCGCGTTGCCTCTTGCCCCCAGCTCGGGGCGGCGGGGAAATCACCACGTGCCTTCCCTGCCCCCCTCCACAGGGACAAGCTTATAGCCCCCAGCTCCCGAGCTCAGCCAAGCAAGGTGGGGGTGGGGGGTGGGGGTGGGTGGTAGGCGGTAGGTGAGTAGTTGGTTCGAGTATGCTTTTGGGGAGTGTTCGACCCCGGGACTCCACGCATCCCTCCCTTGAGTTCTTGCTCTCTACCTCGGGCCTGGCTTGGTCTGGGGGCCCTTCTGAGTCTGTATAAGGGAGGTGGGGTGGTTAAGTGGGTGGCTGTCTCCTGGCTAACAGAATGCGCCTAGAAAGGCAGGCGGTGGGCGCTAAGGAAAGTTTGGCTGCAAGCTAAAGAAAGGCGTGAGAGGGCCCACTTCCCTCCCCCACCTCATTCATGACCCTTATTTTAATTTTTGCTGCAATTTTAAAGGACCACCCCATATCCAGTTCTGTATTTTTTAAAGGTGTGTGTCGTGGGGGGGGTGCGCGTAGGGAATTGAATTTTTCACTGGGTCCTGGAACTTGTCACACACTTCGAAAGCTCCCCCGCCCCGGCACGTTGCGGGGCCCTCCCTCTCTCCACCCCCGCGCATCCCTCCCTCACCGCTCTCCCCCGCCCCCACTCCCCCGGCTGCGCCGGATGCGGAGCAGACGCGGCGCGCGGCGGTGTGAAGTTACAGCCCGGCCAGGTACCGGCGGGAAGGAAGGGCAGTGTTCGCAGCACTCGGGAAAGCCGGGCCCTTCTTCGGAAGGATGCACTCGGGGCTCAAAGGACGGACTGTGGCGTGCAGTCCAGGCTGCTCCCCCGTCCCCCACTCTCGCGGGGCCCATCCCGAGACTCCAGGCTGGGTGGGTTATCCCCTTGGAATCCCCGAGTCTCAGGGCGGGTTTTGGGTTAAGGGGCCAGATTAAAGTGGGTGCGGTGGTCGCTCCTTTCTAGTTTCTGGGTGCGCAGAGGGGGCGGGAACCATTCTAGTCTTCAGGACCCCCTTTCCCTCCCCTCAGCTCCCATCCCCCGCTTCTAGGGCTGAATGAGCCGTTCGGTCGCTAGGAGGCAGAACAAGATCAAGAAAGCTCAGCGAACTTGAACCTGTACCAGGGCCTCCCCCACCCCCCTCTGCATTTCTCGACCCGGAGGGAAGAGCTTTGCGAGGGTGGGGGTGGGGGAAACGGACGGTTAGGCAGAATTCCCTTTCTCTCCCCCCCACCCCATCACCCCTTCTGTCTTTGTTCTTCGTTTTGACTTTAAAAATGCTTCTGGCCAGTGCTGTGGAGAAGCGCCCGGGCGCGCGGCCGACTCCCCAGTGCACCGGGAGTGGAGCGGGATACAGTTTTCGTTCTTTCGGGCAGGCGTTTTGGTTGGGAGGAAAGGGGAGTACGCGCTCTCCGGCTCTGGGGCAAGGCCGAAGGCGGGATCCGGCAAGTTTGCACTTAGTCTCCTGGTTCACTTCTCCCACCCCTCATCCCCGTGCAAAGCGCCGACCGAGGCGGCCGCGGCAGGCTTGCCCGGCGCCTCTGCAGCCCGACCCCCCTCCCCCAGCTCCCCCGCCTCCTGCAGCTCTCGCCTCCGAGCCCGAAATCACAACAATAGTAATAGTTATCATCATAATGATGCGGGCAAACGGCGTCATTAATAATGAATAACCACAGCCACTGCCGCGCTGTGCACACCGGTGCCGGGGATTGCGGGAGAAACGCATTTGCAGAGATCCCTCAAAGTAAAAAGTGTGAGCCTGTGGACACAGAATGAATTTCAGGACCCGCGCCTGAGGTGTGTGCGGTGATCCCGAGACAGCGCCAGGGTAACCAGCCGAGTTTTCCAAGCCTCACTTCCCGTGTCTCCACCTGGTGGGCCTGGGGAACAGTCGTCACTCCGCGGCCGGGCAGGACGGGCGTGGAGGCAGCAGTCGTGGCGCGGGACTGCCCGCCGCCTCCCGCCCCCAGCCCCCAGCCCGCGACTCCCGGCTCCCGGCCCCGCGGCCGCCGCTGCACGTGTTCGCTGCGAGCGCGGCCAGAGCTTGCGGACAGCACGCTACTCGCTTTGTGCCTCAGAGTCCCGGCGCCCAACTTCACTTTCCGCGCAGCCCACCCCCGCCGGGCCCCCTGCCCCGGGCCTGTCGCCCCTGCCTTCGCTTTTGTTTTTTTGCTTTTTCTCTCCGCATTTCAGTCTCGGTGTGCTTCCTTACCCTGTTAAGACAATCAAAGGGAAGGACTTGGAAAGCAAACTTGAAGGCAGAGCGCCTTTCCCCCTCCCCCTCCCCAGCAGCCCTCGTTTCCCTTGCTCCTTCCCTACATTTCTTATAAGGCTTTTTTTTTTTCTTTCAATTTATTCCTTTGCAACTGCTGAGACAGGAAAGAGATCTCAGTTCAGCGGCTGGGGCGTTGAGACGTTTCAGTCAGTCTTCTTGTTTGAACGCAGAAGCATTTTATTTTGTATTTCTTTTTACCCTTGTAGAGAATTCGCGGCTAATTATTATGATTATTTGCCTACTCCCTTCCACTTCAATCCTGTACTCCTTGCTTTGTAGCCAGCGCGTAGGCCGGAGCTTAGAAACGCCGGTTTTGTGGGGGTGAAGGAGGATGGAATTGAATTAAGGGAGGGGGTAAAATGGCTGAGGTTAGGAATGTTTTTAGGGAAAGGGGAATTTGCATTAAAATACAGAGAAATTATCAGAGCCCAGAAAGGAAATGTTGATTGCCACTGAGAAAAGATGTCAATGCAAATCAGTAGATTACACCAAGAGAATTGTATTTTCATATTTTCTTTGTGCCCCACTTCGTCTGATTTTTAATAATGTAGCAGCAACGATAAGAACGCATTTTGGTATTTTTCTGAACATCACCAGCCAAATGTTTAGCAGAGAACCTGATGTTAAAGGTATTTCATACATTAGGATATAATTCTTGTTAATTAGCAATAATTTACGTTAAGAGCATAGAAAATGTTGAGGTTATAGGTTTTATATCTGTACATTTGATCATCTTGTTATTTTCAAGAACTTTGCCTCCTATAAAATTAATTAGGTGAAATGTGGAGGTGTAATCAGCAACCTCTGAATTACCACTTCATTTCCTGGTTTTGATTGTAAATCAGTTCAGTCACTACATTTAGAAGACTTTAACCAAGTCTGTTTTGTGCCGCGTTACCTTTAACTATTTGATACCTAGGAGAATATCTTCTTTTGCTCCCAAATAATATTTCCATTTTCAGAAATGTGTCAGGGCTTGGGGATAAAGAACAAATCCTAACGATGGAGTTTAAAAAAATGTGTTTTTTTTTTGCCAAGGTTCTATGTACTACTAACTTTTAAAAAATAAGGTATTTCTCTTCAGATTTCCCTTCAATCTGTAAACCTCTGAACTTGTAGTTAATGCTGAACAACAACCAAAAAAGCCACATTTGTTAATGTGTACTTAAAATCCTTAATTCAAATAGGAGGGATCTTGGCGAATAACTTTCTTATTCAGTTCCTCCCTTGTCACAATGAAAGCAAGCAGGGGAAGATGACATAGACGCATAATGCAAAAGCACTTCTGTTTGTCTCCTTTTATTTGGAAAGTATGCATGTGTATCTATCTTTCGGTCAGTATGTTGGGCAAAGAAATGTAAGTGCTTACTTTTCTGTCTTTATTAGTAGGAATATAACCTTCATACTCCTGTGGTGACCTTATGTTAAATTAGGAGGAGTACCAGAGGCTAGAAATTATGACATGTCCTAGTTGAGCACAGGTGCAGCTAGACAGGACTCTCTCAATATTATTTCACCCAGCACATCTGGGAGTTACTCCAGATCTTCCCCCTCAGTATTCAGCCTGGGTAGGGTTGAAATAAATTTAACCTGAGTTCACTGGATTTTTGCACTTTATCAAAATCTGTTCCAATATTCTACACTCAAATTAAAATCTATTTTTTGATTCTCTGTGGCTTTAAGTTCATTAAATGTGAAATTGGCAGCTTGCTAAAGAAGGTCAGACTGATTAACTGTTTAAGACTTGTACATTTTCTGCTTCAGTTTTATTAACTGGCAGCATCCTGGATGTATTTTGTGTTTTGTAAATTTTTTTTTTTTTTGGTGATGGAGTGAGCGTAAGGTTTCAGGAGCAGAGACTTACTCTCGTTTCCTCTTCGGAAGTTTAAAAAATGATAGAAGCTGTCCAAATACATGCTTGAGTATTTTGGTGCAAAGTTTTTTTTTTTTTTTAAAGAAACAGGAATGAAAGACATATCTACCTTGTTGTACCATCCACTGGTGATCATGTGTGCAGAAATTGTCCCATAATGAAGCATTTTGGAGCTCATTCAGAAAATTAGTCAACTTTGACAACATTAGACAAAGTATCTCAAGTCTTAAAAAAGGACTTCTCAGCCTTGATCTGAAATGTGGCCTTTGCTTGACCATTCTGATTTTTATGTGTTGGGGGCCACCAAGTGCAAACATGTTTAGAATATTTTAGGCATTCCTTTCTTCAGAATGAAAAAATGACTAATTGGCTTATTTTCTTAAGTACTCAAAAGTATCCCATTTAGCTAATGTGTCTGAGAAGAACTGCCAGTGAATTTGGGATTTGTTTGATTTTGTGGCACTGCTGAGTGAGGTCAGAGAGGCTTTTGGCAGAGTAGGTTGTACTGCATCATGATTATTGTTTAGATCCTTTTCACAGGTGAGTGCAGTCTTATTACGGCAGTGTGAATATGGCACGTTTTCTGTGTGGTGTAGTAGCTTTCTAATTTATGAAGCCATGTCTCTGTATATTTTGAGTGTATATGTTCACACACAAAGAGGGTGTGTGTGTGTGTTTATTCACCTCTCCTTTTATTCTTGGGCACAATAGACAACTTACTGTATAGGCAAAAAGAAACAAATTTGGTTTCAGTCCATGTTTTTACCAGTTCTTTGAGGGTGGTTATTATTTAAGCTTACATTATGTTTCTGTGCTAACTATTTATTTAAATAGCAGTCACATTCTTCTAAACTCACAAACCGGACACTGGTGTGTGGTGTGTGTGTGTGTTATGTATATATGTGTGTGTAGTTTTCCATGGAAGTATGTAAGTCAGGCAGTTTTCTTTTAACTGTATAATGGTTTGCCTCTATGATAAATTTGCTTTCTTGTTGTCAGTTTCCACACCCATGTATGTTTCAGGTGCTCACATGTTTTTCTGAGAATTAAATGGAGGAGCCTAGAAACCCTTTACCTAATGTGCTGGGGTGGGATGGGTCTGAGAATGTATTTCCCCCTTTCCTCTCCTTTCTGGCCCTCTAATAATTGTGCTTTTGTTTCTTCAACCACAGCCGAGCCTCTTGAAGCCATTCTTACAGATGATGAACCGGACCACGGACCTTTGGGAGCCCCAGAAGGGGACCACGACCTCCTCACGTGTGGGCAGTGCCAGATGAACTTCCCGTTGGGGGACATTCTCATTTTTATCGAGCACAAACGGAAACAATGCAATGGCAGCCTCTGCTTAGAAAAAGCTGTGGATAAGCCACCTTCCCCTTCACCAATCGAGATGAAAAAAGCATCCAATCCCGTGGAGGTTGGCATCCAGGTCACGCCAGAGGATGACGATTGTTTATCAACGTCATCTAGAGGAATTTGCCCCAAACAGGAACACATAGCAGGTAAATGAGAAGCAAGGAGAAAAGCTGTTTGCATGTTTTCTTTTCATTTACAGAGGCACTGGAGCCATACTCTAAGGAGTGGTGAAGTGCTTTCTGTGTTTCTCCATGTGACTGTCCATGAGAGCCCTGTAACGTTAAAGTAATCATTCCAATGGTTTATGTCCAGAACACACAAAAATAAATATTTTCCACTTCACTTGAGTCAGATGTAGGCAGGATAGGTTACACACTCCTGATACCCTCTCTCTGGATCTACTGATTATGAATTTCTTCCCTTTTCTCTCCCCTTCTCATTTTGAAGTGTCGAGCCTTACTACACCTAGACCAGTTTCCAAGGCCCATTTCCAACCCTGGTGATAAGTCAGAGGCAGAGGGGCTGTATGGGCATTTGTAGTTCGGCCAGTGACATGTTTGGGTCAGAATACCTGATCAGGCCTCCCTAGTGGTGCAGTTTGTTCTCGAGGCTTCCGTGACGTTGGGTGGGCTGGAGGGGCATTTTGGAGGGACTGGAAAGAGTTAACTGAGCTTCGGGGCTAGCCTTGGATCCATATTGGCTGTCAGCCCGTATGGGGCTGTAATTAAACACAGCCCCGTGGTGGGATGACACCGTGACCTTGACTTTAAGATGCCATTTTCGACTGGCCAGGCCAGAGTAGAGAGGGCAGTTGCTGAAGCGCACAGACATGCTTACTCGAAAAGTTTAAGGGCATGTTGGAAATTTCAAAAGGTTGGTTTGACAGGAACGGCTGCTCCCTGCAGCCTGCCTCCTCAGCTAAATGATAAATGCTTCTTTGTGCTCTCTCTTGTCTCTGATGTGGTTTTGACAGATGTATCTTGATTTTGTTTGTGGTTTACACAACCACATGTCACCCTTACAAATGTCCAGTCCAGACTTCACTGTTTCTGCTGTAACACAATGTTAAAATTCTCTTGGAAAATACATACACACATTCAACAGCCCTGCTTCCTCTGGTTAATTTTAGCAGAAAGGTAGCTAGAGGTATGGGTTTCTCAGCAGTACAAGGAAAAGGAATTAACCACTAACAGAGGGACTTAAATCCCTACTCTGAATGATAATCAACAACACTTATATAGTGACCCTTAAAACATTTTAAAAAATGAAACAACAGTGATTTAATGTACAAGATGAAGTGAATATGGATTCTGTAGTGACAAAACCAGCATGACCGAATCACTTTCCTCTATTTCCCCTGCCCGTGCACCCCAAAGGCAGAAGGTTTGTTTAGATTTAGGAAGAGTAGTGCATAGAATCAGTTGATGTCCTGGAACTTGTCCCTCCGACTGAGTTTGACCAGAGTTGAACTATAGTGGGTCAGTGGTCCAGAGGGGATTAAATGTTGTATCATTTCTCCTCCCTCCTCTGGAATTTGCTCATTAAAATCAAATGTGGCATTTTCTTTCTTTTTTAATGCTTCCTGCAATAGCACCCGGATACTTTACCTTTAGTAAAGCAAGAAAGCTGCTGCCAGGGAAGCTGCGTTTACAAACTGTTTTCTTGAATCCATCCCATGTAGCTTATATGCCATGCAGGTTACAATTTTATCTGTCCCCCCAGCCCCCCAGTAGGATATGGTGGTGACCATTTCCATGTGCTGTCTTGTGACTGGAAGGAAAATGAACAGAAGTGTAAGGCATGATTAATGAAGCTAGAGCAAGCGGAAGGAGATTTGGTCTTCGGAGATCCAAAGCCTTTCTAAATCGCCAAATATGGAGTAACACTTGCGTGATGTAACATCGTATTTACATATTGAGCTGCTCGTTTAAAAAGACAAAACACAGTGTCTGTCAAGCAAGAATTAAAACCACACTTCTTACTGAGGTCCCAAGTAGGTTATTCGGTCTCCGATTAACCAGCTTGAAAATTCTGTGCCTCTGTACTTAGAGGAGAAATCTAAAAGCTGGTGGGGGGAGGCCCTATAGTGAAGGCTTTTCACTGTCACAGTTGTAAATCTACGTAGGGAAAGAAGAGATTTTCCTGAACTCTCTGGTGGTCATAAAGATTCTTTTTTTTTTTAAGGAGTAGTACTGTAAGAGAGCTCAAAGAAGGACCCCCCCTCCACACAAAAAGCACATTTAAGATATGTTTTATAGGGCTAATGCTAAGCAATTTCGCTGAGATGAAAAGCTACCTACGCTATCTATGATATTCAATGGGTGCACCGGTGCTGCGACCCAGGTGAGGTAAACCTTTCATGCACGAATAATTACAAAGTCTTGATTCCTTTCATTGTGTTTAATCACCTGTTCCCACCCTGGAATTGGCTGAACATAAATAGCGTGGTCACATCTCAAAGCGAGATGTCAGTAACTAGAATCACGACTTCTCATAATTCAGGGTAATGAATTAAGAGTTTCCTATGGTGAAATTAACATTCTGCCATTGCACGTAAATTAAGATGCTCTGGCTCTCAGGTGCCTCTGAAGTGAAGTTCTGGAAGACGGCTGTGTACTCTCAGCCCATTTCTCTCAAGTACATCTTCAGGGTTCCAAGTCTGCTTTTCTTTTTATGGTGAGGAAGGAAACAATAAGAGTAATCATTCAGTAGATATTTGAATTGTGTCACACACAAAAACGAGAAGCAATGCTCTGTATTAGGAAAGAGATATATTGATGAATCTCTAGAAGAATATGTTTGGCAACTGTATAAAAGGTAGTTATTTAAATGTGCTGTGTAGGAAAGGCTTTATTAAAGTGGTGTAAGTTGGATATGAGCTTACTGTATGCTCTGTGCCGTCTTATAGGCAGGAAGCTGGAATCAAACAGCGACAGATCTTCCTGAGATAAATAAAGCTTAGAATCTGGGCTTTCACACAGGAGGTTGAGTGGAGTTCTTTAAATCTTCAGTAAGATGCCATGCATTTTGGCTGTACATAGGCCTCTCAAAGCCGAGTATTTTTTAGTGAGGATAATTTTTACCAGGTTGAATGTACACATATATGTTGTTCAGGTTGTTTTTTTTCATTTTATTCAAATATTCAAAATATTGTGGGATTATGATCCACTGAGACCCCTGAAGTAGGGTTAATTTAACTGGAAACCAGCAGGTTGTATTGTGCAGGGCCCAGTTCATCATTGTGTGTGTCAAATATCCACTATTGGATATCAGCAGTCTTTGACTGGCAGTCAGGGCTTTTAATTGGGGTTTTGTTTTGTTTCCTAGTCTGATGTTTTGTGAGGGAAGCAAGTATTCATTGAAGATCAGTGACTGTAGAACTGCTGTTCACTTATAGAAAAGGCGAAAAAATATTATCCCACGGTGTCAGCTTTGAGGTTTTGGCTTTTTGCACATAGAAATCTTTAAATTAGGGTTAAGCTGTCATAAAGTTAGCTTTTTGAGAGAGTGGCAGAAAATACGATGAGTCCTGTGAATTGTCAAGCAGTCTGTTGCTATCTAACATTTTTTCTCTTTAAAATCAAGAACATAGACATTGATATCAGGGTATTTAAAAATTATTTGCCTAGATAACACTTCATACCTGGATAATAATATGTCAGGCAGAAGCTCTGTGGAAGGAAAAGTACCAATTCAATCCAGAAATATATAAGCATGTTACTTA
Organism: Moschus berezovskii; assembly: GCF_049115385.1. Taxonomy (NCBI): domain Eukaryota; kingdom Metazoa; phylum Chordata; class Mammalia; order Artiodactyla; family Moschidae; genus Moschus; species Moschus berezovskii. The sequence goes on from NC_142470.1 coordinate 64,242,841, forward strand.
AAGGTAAATCAAGTATAACATACTCATGCTTTTCAGAATTTAAAAACTCAACTTGCCTTTTCTTTTTGTACCCATTTGAATTCTTTCCTATCTCAGACTGAACTGGAGGATGTACTTTATGATATAATTGTAAATAAGACTATAAATTATAGTATCCTGTTATAACCTATTTTTCATTTCTCTTTATTTGTGTGATTCTGAATAAAAATCACTGACTTCTGAAGTGAATTTTTAGTGTGGCAGCTACAAAAAATGACAAGCAAACAAAAAAATCCCCAGTATACTGGGGAACATTTTATTTAACCTTCACACCCAGAGAATAAAGAATATTGTTTCTTAATAAATACCTAGGATTTTCATTGGGAGCCCATGTTTGAGAGGCCATTACCCAAAGGCTCATGTTCATGAGACTGGGAGTCCTATATACAAGATGTATTTGTAAATAAGACAGAGAAAGGTTGTGAACTGGCAGCTTGGATGTTTTGTCAAAGTACAATGTCAGAGAAACTCTTTCTAAGACAAATTGTAAATAGAACTGTCACAGCGATTGCATGATTGAGCCGCAGAAGTGTCTTACAATTGTTGGCATTGTCAGAGGACTTTTGAAAGCTTAATTAAACACAGTGGCCCGCATGGCTGCTAAATTTACTTGGGCAAGCCAAAAAGAAAAAAAATCTAAAATGTGGAAGATCCCAAAGATCCCAAAGTTCTTGTGACGTTACCCTTTTGGTGACACAGAAAAGATGCATTGTGCATTTTCCTAGTTGTCTTTTATAAATACTAGTTTTGAGAACTGGGCCACGTGATATGAAGATCGTCCTGTGTGTGATGTGGAGATTGTGTTAGTTTTTCTGTCTCCTGCTGTTACAGACAGTTAATGTAAAAATGGCCTTTTATTGGAAACACAAATATGTATTCACTTCAAGAACAGGAGCAGGGGGGAAGTTTCCTTCCCATTCTCCGTGTTTATTCTGTGAAGGCTTAAAAAAAAAAAAAAACAGTGCTGTAATTTCTCAAATCACCCCATTCCTAGTTTTGTTGCAAGTTGTGCCTTTTACTTTTAAAGGATCTGAAATCTGTTTTGCACACCTTCCTACTGGTGAATGTGGCATTTAATTGTGGAGCTGCCCATGGGTTAGAAAATGCAACTGGGTATAGACACGTGCAGGCAGAGTTAGAACAGCAAACCTTAAGCTCAGGGAAGAGGTGAGTTGGATGCATATTAATGGCACATTGTAGAATCCTGGAAAATCATTATTTTCACACTGCTGTCTCAGTTTGGCTAATGTAGGGGGACTGAATTGGAATATATAATAGATGTGCAAAACCTAAGGAGGCATTTTTCAGAATTTTGTGATTTCTTAGCGAAAGTGTTTCAAAAAGAATAGGTGAGTGGTGGCCTTGCACACTAGTCAGTGAGAAAGGAAGAAAGTTTTGGCTTTCGTTTGGGAGAAAATGTGAAATTTAACTGAAGCAGCACACTCAGGGCGATGCACCAAGATTGCGTCACTCGTTGTTAATTTAATCTACTCTGGTTGGTCTGTTCACACCCTTTATTGCACAAAGAAATCATTTGACAAAATTTACCCCAAGCCCAAGTCTGTTTTTACATACAGTAGTACCAGCTTTGTGCAATAAAAGGCACTTAGCATCAAATCGGACCCAGCCTGGCACCTTGCCACTTTTTTAGCAAGAGATTTAATCACCAAGGATCTTTAGTACCTTTCTGCTTGTTCAGATTTCATTTGGGTCATGGTTATGTCAGCAGTGTTATTATTACAGGTATTTAAAAAAAAAATTTAAACTTAGGGTCCATTTTTAACACTATCTCAAATCAAGCAGGTTTTTATTTTATGTGTCAATTTGGAAGACATTAATAAATTCATAAAATATATTCAGACTATATAATTTAATGGATAATGACTAGTATTTTTATTTGTAATACCAGTGGGAAATTGGCCATTGTCTCTCTCCTTTCTCTGTTCTCTCTTCCTACCCAGGTAAATAAGAGTCCTTAAAATGCTTCTCCCCTTTCCTTCCAGGGGATAGAGCTCTGGCCAATATCAGTAAATTTACCTTTGTAATTTGTCGTGTAGGTTTTACAAAAATGACCTAATTAATTTGAGCATGGACCATATTACTGCTACTAGAGTCATTTTGTGTCACAAACGTAATTTCTAGGAAATGTAACCTGACGAATAAGAATGCCTTAGCTCTCCACGTGTGCGCCTAGGAACCAAAGGCAGATTTAAAATAATAATAATAATAATAATAAAATGCCAGCATTATGAAAGCCAGTATACTTGATGCCAAACTCAATTTGAAGCCAGTAAACATCAGACTGGATTTCTAATCAGTTTTAGAATGTAACGTATTCCATATTGGGTTCACTGGAATTTGTCTCTCTGCTTTTTACTGGCCAGCTGCACTCCCTATGCATTTTTAAAACATTTCAGCAGTGGCTTTTGCTGTTCTTAGCAGGGTTAGTAACTTAGGGTCTATTTCTGAGCTCATTCGTCATTCTGCGATGGCATCGAGTTGGGTTGGCAAGGGAAGGATTTGAGGCTTGGGGGGTGGTGAGGTCACTTCTGACCCCAGCAGGGAATAGGTGAGCTTCATTTGCCTTTACAATAGGCGCACAGCTACTGCACCTTGGAAGATCTCTCAGGTGCCGCTCAGATGGGCGCATGTAAATGCCCTGTCAGTTGCGGAGCCGGAATATTAATGCTTCTTCCACCAGCGCACCATAATAAAGCTGTACACAGCAAGCTTAATATGCAGCCAGTCTGGGGAATTGTGTAAACTTAGATAGCCCAGTGTGAAAGACAGCGATGTAAAAATGCTGGCTCTGCCACAGTTTCCATTCTTGTTCTCCTTTGATCTAGAGCAAAATGAAAACATCATCCTTGCCTCCTCTTGGAGTTGTCTCCCCGACTCTGCCACCTCCCAGTCCCCCACCCGAATTTCTTTGCATGTGCTGGTATGGAGAAAAGCGACATAATTTGTTTCATATGGTTAATTACAGGCGTTTGAATATTTAAAATTTTAAATAGCCACAGTTCCAGCTTTTCCTGTTAAAAGTATGTGATTTGAACAAAGGGAGTACAGTGTAAATATTTGTGGTGATTTGCAACACCCCTCTTTCCCCATTAAACACACGCACACATACGCACACATGCACACGTGCTCATACATTCAGTTTAAATCTAGCTCTGACTTAAAGGACTTCTGTACTTTCATTTCTACTTTTTTTTTTTTAAACAAACTCTCAACTGGAACTTCATTAAAATATTTTACCATTATTTTTAAGTCCACTGTTGCTTGAGGTTTTAAAGAGGATTTTTATAATGTGTTCATTTAACAGAATCAACAGCTGTCAGAGCCAGTTGTGGGAAATCCACAAAACGTACAAAGAAAAATACACGTGTTTCCTGAAACAAAACACTTGGAAAAATAAGTTGCCAAGAACTGGAGAATGAGGAGTTTGCAGACAGGGCACCAGAGTTTCACCTCTCCATTCACCCTGGAGACTGATGTGAGCCGGTCTGATGCAATGCCGCTGGAAGGCTTACCTGCACAGGTTATTGCTCTGAGCTAGAGCCCCGCTAGGGGCTAGGCCAGGCCACAGCTCGCTCTCTCTCTGCCTTCCTTTTTTCTTTTTGATCTCTTTAGATAGATAAAAGACCAAGTTCTTGGAGCTCTCGACAACAAATTATAGCCACTAAAGTTGAGATGATCAGGTTTAAACTTCCTGTAAAAGAGGCAAGAAGATGCTGTGCACACCCTTTTCCACTTTTCCAGATAGGGTTGGCAGCGTGTTATAGAATTCCCAGTGGGGACCTGGAACAGGCCTATTGATGAAGGGGATACCTGGGGACCTGTGGTCACTCACAATGAGTTTCTGTTTGTATCTTCGCTGTTGTTAGCATGGGTGATGAACAATTACACCTACAATTTGATCTCAGTTTTAGATAGAGGTGAGTCCATTGGTTAAGAAACTCCCATTAAAATGAAGAATGGAATTATTGCGAAACCTGCAGAGGTGCTTTGAGAAAGAACACAGGTGCTGTGGTGTTCCGCCCCCCCTTCTCTGCTTTCTAGTTTATTTTGGAACTTTCTTTAAAAAAATGGGGAAACCTCCTGCTAAGCATTGGGGCATTTACATTTATATTCATCAGTTGTTCATTTTCTTGATATGTAATGATGCATAAAGAAGTGCAGAAAAAATCACATCTGTCAATTTTTAGGAAAATAAAGTGTAGCTTGGATTCCTGCCTTAGCTGCAGCATGAGGTACTATGTGCCATATCTGCTTTTTAGGTTTTAAATATGGAGTTTCTCTTTGGGTCACAAAAAATATCTGAAGCATTTCCTTCTACTGACTCATGATGTCATGATTTATTTACATTTAGGGGCAACTTGCAATAAGCCATTTACTGCCCATTTTGCCCCCACCCCTATCTCTGAGTTCATAGTTAAAACAATGCCTTAACCAGTGTTAAATTTTAAATCTCATGAGTTTTTCTCTCCTACTCTATCCCATCCTAAGATTTTAAAAAATTATTCTTTTACATTTAAAAGTGAACATTGGCTACTGAAGAATGATTTAAAGGCTGAGAAAAATTTTAATAATAAATCTTAACCTTCTCATGTTATGTTTTTGTTATGTTAAGGAGAAAAAAATCAATAAGGAAAAATTTAATTCTGATAAAGATACTCTTGGATCTTTGAAAACAACTGCTGTCCTTTTAACTAAAACATTTGAGCAGCTTCAAAGACTATGTATTTCTTCTGATCTTGGAGCTGTGTGACTGGTAGCAAGAAAGAAAAAAAAATCTTATTCTACATACAAGTGGATTGCTTAACAAGTCTGCACAGACACGTACTTGTTTGTACAATAGAGATAAAAATTCCTGTATAAAAATAATTCAGCTGCTGACAGCAGGCATTGTTGTTGGACCTGTCTTTTGTGCTGGTCCCAGCTCCAGGCCCCTCCCCCACTATCTGCTTGGGGCAGCTTGCTGCCTGCAGACTCCTGACCAGAAGTTAATTGCTATATATTAAATATATAGGTATTGCATCTAAAGAGGAATATCTCAGGCCTTCCTATATGCATTCCGCTCTGCTTTCTGATGGGATTGTGGCACTGCCAGCAGGGGGGTGGCGGGCAAACACTCTAATAGGGAAAATGACTTGAAGGCAGTTAGGGGAAATTTGGCCTTCAACTCCCATTTGCTCTGCAGTGTAGCATCGGTTTCTAAACTTTTGTTTTTAATCTAATTCTGATTTACTCTGTCACATCCCATATCAACCCTCATTGAACTCTACTCATGTAGAGTAACATTAGTGTCAAACAGAATTGGTCAGGACTGCGGACCTGTGGTTCATACAGATGGTTGTGAATGCAGGTCCCGTGAAGCTCTGCCTCCTATTCTTTCTAATAAACGTTAAAATGTGGCGTGTTTCTGAGCAGGGCCCTGGATTAGAGAGTCGAGGAAATCGGAGCTAGTGCCTGAGGTTTTCTCCCTTCTCTCTCCACCTCTTTTTCCACTTCCTTGACATACCTACATTCCAGGTAAGATCAACTCCAGGAAAGCATCTGAGGCTGGGGGTCGGGGGTGGGGGGTGGGGAGGGGGAGAAGGGTGGCAGAGAGAAGCCGCTGGAATATTTTCAATAGGGGTTCAAAGACAGTCACCAAAGCAGAGGGCCCTTTGGGTCTAGCTTTGGAGCAGTAAGCACAGGCACGTGGTCCTTTCAAAGCTATCATTCCCAGTCTTACTTGTCCACCAGCTGAGGGAGGATTCAGAGACTTCTGTGCTTTTCACCTGGATGGAGTGTTTGCGATGGCAGTGGGGGAGGCCTGCAGTGGGAATTCTGTTGCTAGAATTTCTTAATGTCATGAGATTAGTTAAAGTGGGAGTCAGCATTCAAGGTGTGAGTTAGATTCTTCTCCACACTGGTAATTGGGAAGCTTGAAAGTCCAAATTCCCACGATGCTCTCTAATAACTGGGGTGGGGTGGTGGTGGGTGGACACCCTAACTTTCTGAATGTCACCCGATGTCGGCCTGACCTGTTCCTCTTGGATTAAATGCTGCCAGTGTGGGATGGGGGGGGAACCCCCAGGAAGATAAATACCCAACGACAAGATTTTCACTCCTCAGAAGTAAACCAGATCACGCTCCTCTCTGCCTTTACCCTCTCCTTCCTTGCTCTTTTCTCTTTGGAAGCAGAAACTTCTAAAATGAATGCCACTCCAAGCCGATGAAAAAGCTGTTTTTATACCATAGTGGATGTTTACACAGGAGACTCAACTTGAGGGGAAAAAGGCTTTTTGGGAGGGTGGTGGGACTCCCGTTAATCTGTTTTGTTGGAGGACTGTGCAGTATTGCCTATGAGCAACTCTGGGCTGTTTTTGATAAATTACCATGTTTAGAGATAGGTTTGGCTCTTAAGGGCTTAGTTTTATGAACAAAGTCCGTAACGATGTTTGCAGCCTCCGTTTGTCTCTTAGCCCCTTGGCTTCACTTCTAGCTCAATGTTTAGTTTAAGCTCAGTCTGGAAGATATAACAATTTTGCATTAAAAAAATGAGGAAATCATAGGAAGAAAAACCCTTTGCTTTTTGGATGAATCTTACTGATAATTTGCTAAAGCTCATTTGAATTTTAAGCACTTCTTTAATCTTCAAAGGCTAAATTGCTTTATGAATATGCATGGTGTGGGCAGACTTCAGTTCATTACCTAGTTGTAAATTCTAATGACCATTAGGTCCTTCCAGTAATTGCGAATTGTTTTGCATTTTTGATTGGCCTATTAACATGTACATTCGGTGCACATCAGGCTGGCCTGTCAGCCTGCTGAAGGAGAAAAAAAAGGTGAAAATTGTTTATAGCACCAAGATTCTTAGATTTTCAATCTTGCAAAATTGATGATGTAAAAAAATTAAAGCCGTGTTTTTTCTTCTCAAGATTGAAAGTTCACCAAGAGATTTGACATATTTAATTTACATGATGACTTTGCACTCCTTCATTAATGCAATTTGCATATGAAGCTGTTGTTAATCACTTTTGATCATGTTTTGTGTATTAGCTGCCTCAGTGGCTCTCCTCCTCAGATGCCCCAGTAGAAAGGAGCAAAATGATGCATCTTCTTGCCAAGTTTCCTTTAGTGAATTGAGGAATTAGAAGTCTAACCTTGAGTAATTACATATGTTTTTATCCACTTTCTTTTAACGTTAAGTACAGTTTGTGGAAGTGTTGGCTGGAAGTCGTTCTCATTTGGGGAGAAGAATAAAATTTAAGTGTTTGATGGAGGCATACCCAGATACGCACAGAAATATGTATGGCTTGTCCCTTTTCCCCCCTGAAAGTTGTTGGGCAGTTTCACTGTTAGCAGTTTGATGGCGGAGAGACTGTTTCAGTGTATTAAGACATCAGGCGCCTCTGGAAGAGAGACGCCTACGAACGACAGACCTTTATAACAATGCTTTGGGTCTCTGCTTTGAAAAGGTGACTTGCACCTCCATGTCTTGGGTCTGAGTTTGACTAACTTCTCTTTTAGCTCAAGTAAGTTTTACTGGGGTCTTCTGCTCTCAGCTGTTCTGCCTGTGTCCTCCCCTAGTCACTAAAGTAAATTGTGGTCTCTGGGCTACCGGGTGCCTCTCTCAAGGTACATAAGTGCTCTGGTTGTGAAAACAAGGTGCTAACGAACAGTTTCCGATTTTTGAGAGCCTGTGATTTTGGTGTTTGCCTTTGCTGTTGAATAGCTTGTGCTGTATTATTGATGTTTGTCTTTGGTTTAGGAGTTTTATCACTGGTTAACAAGCAGAATCAGAACATTGAAACTGATATTCTGATTAAAAGGAATGTTTAATGAAAGAAAATAAATTGTGATGGAGAATGAACAGTGTGTAAGAAACATAACTACAATTTTAACCTCCGAGGGACCCTAGCACTGCCCTACCGTGACTTCCATCCATACCATGCTAAAAGCATGCTTCAGTTCAAAGTTGTTAATATTCAGCTGGGAAACAGTATCCAGAACACAAATAAATTATTAAGTGCATGAACTTTTTAGGCAGTAAGATGAACTGATGGGGTCCATCTGTGAGATCCAGGGGCTTTTTATTTGTGTGTGTCGAGCGATTCTGCCCTCTCCGACTTCACAGCCTTTGGTCTCCGGCCAACTGCATGCATAATTGATTCCACACGCACTATCATTTTCTTGATGTAATTGCTTTACTAAGATATGATGAAATCTAATGGATAATTTGCTATTTGAAAATAGGCAAAAAAATGTTCATATTTTTTATTGAGGGGAGGATAGTAGACAAGGAGGGATATTCAGATGACCCAGTATTTAAGAACACAAACACAAATCGAAAAGGGCAAAACTAACTTAGGCAGGCTGCTTCATTCTCGTTGGTTGTGGGTAGGAAGGTCTTTGTGACATATGGAAGCCAGTGTGTAAATCTCTCTCTTTCTATCTCATATCACCCCCGCCCCCTTCATTCCTCCTCTCTCAGTCTCTCCCCAAAACTTTACAAGAAAGGGATCCTAACAAGGTAGAAAGTAAACAATTTAGTCATCACAAGCCTTATTATTCAGTCTATCCAGGAGTTTTGCCATGTCGGTTTATTTAACTTCCAGGAATGTAAACACTGACACAGCCCTAGAAGCAACAAGAAAGATTACAGTATTAGAGTTAAAATCCCTGAGCATGGAGTGGCTGCGCTTTATACTCAGCTATAATAACACTTTACATCGAAATGTAATGGCAAGTCAGAACGGACTGGAAACTTCTGCTTATACGGAGTACAGATTTCATTCTAATAGATTGGCATCATCTAGTGTACCCAGAGTAGATTGTTATATAATGGAGAGACTGTATAAATGTCAAGTACACAAATAATTCTACAGGAAGTAAATGAAAAGCATTAGAATTTCTTAAATCACCATTAAATTTTGTTGGTGGGACAGTCTCATTAGCTCCCTCAAAATCATGTGTGGCTTTGCATACATCTTTTAAAATTGTATTTTCAGGGAATTTGTGGACATCGAAACTTTTTAATCCAAACCAGTTCATGCTTTAAACCTACCTTTAAAAAAGTGTACTGGTTTTCAAAGTCCTTAAAGAGAGTGGAGAGGTAGAAAGCATGTAAAGCGAATCCATCTCACTGTGGCAAACTGTTTTTCAAGTAAAGTCATAATAATGAACAACACATGATCTGAAATTTGATCAGCAAACATACACTTATGCCAAGGAATTTTCTTTCTTTTTTCCTTTTTTTTTTTTTTTTGCCCTCGCATACCAAGGGTCTGTAAATCAGTAAACCAGGGAGAGAGTAACTATTGTAAGGGGGCGACCAAATCATAATATGCAGAATGGCACAATGAAGCTGTCTTTTGGAAGAAATATTAACATCATCACCACTAACAACAACAAAAACAAAACACCCCTTTTGCAAAACTGGAAATGACAGAACAGTTTTAAAAGGAAAAAATAAAAAAATATAAAAACCCCACCCTACCTTCTGATGCTCAAAACTTCAAACTATTAATAGACCACCAATGAGATAGACTGTCTTTGTGCCTTGAAATTCAAAATGAGGGAAATAATTAGCAGAGGAACAAAATTCTCAAAATTTGAAGAACTTCTGTGATTACTGGGGGTACAGTGAAAAGAAAATGCAAATTTTTTCCCAATCTTAATTAGATTCGATTGTGTGGTGGGTGTGTTGGACTGGGGAGGGAGGGAGGGGGGCAGGGAGTGCTGGGGTGAGCGAGGGGCTGTGGGATGTGGAGATGGGTTAGCCGGGGCCTGGTGGTGTGGCAGGAATGCTGCTTCCAGTGCTGATGCAGTAAAGGGTGCTCGTGGGGCCTGAATTCTGAGCCCTTACCTAGCTGGGCTTATTTCCCTCTGGGTCTAGAGGATTGTGTTTGTCCTTCCACGGGAGGAGTGGGCACTGAAATAATAGCCCAGGCCGCCTTAGGAAGGGGAAGCAGCCTGTGGCTAACTTTCCTTGACCACAGGGGAAAGCTGTGAAAGATGTTATGGGCCCTGCTTTGTGCACCATGGCCATCAATCAGCCTCTCAAGATGGTGTCTGCACAAAACCCCCAACACTAGGGCACTGCTGTACCACCCCACCCCCGCCCCACCTTCCCTGAAACATGCTCTGTAGAGTTCAGTGGTGGTTGGTTGGCCAGAGTCCTGCCAAAGTATGTGCAGCAAGTTTCACTGGCTGAATTTCCCCTTGTGTGAAATAATAAAAGCTCTGGCCAAGGCTTATGAATCTATTTTTGTTTCATTAATATTATTTATTATGTCTTTTATTAATATTTTTAGGAGGGCCTATGCTCTCATTTGACCATTTGTAGTTATAATTAATACATTCCGTACTGGTTGTAAAAAGTGTACTTGCATTTAATTGTGAGTCAGGATAAATGAATGGATATGGTTTAAAACAAAATTTACTGAAAATGTTCTTTCAGGGAGCAAAACAGGGGGCAGTCCCTGTGTTTCTTTTATTTTCTGGGTGAGTGTCTGTGGTGAGAGGGTCGAAAGGATTGTGTGGATCTAAGGGGGTGTGTGTGTGTCCAAGGGATGAGGGGCCACAGGGGGACAAGGAAAACCTGGGCAGGAGGAGGAGCGGCCTGGGGCTCCGTTCTTTTCTTTTAATTTCTGAGGTTACTGGGAGGGGCTTTAAGCAAAGTGGTCAAGTCCATCTGCTCTGGAGAAGGTGGTAAAGAAAAGACGTTAGTGGCAAGAGGGACGGAGCACAAAGGGAAAATTGTACATTGGGAGCCTTGCTCTCCCGGCTGTGGTGTAGCCAGACTGGTTTAGCAGACAGAATGATAGATTGTTTTGTCAAGGGTCCCAGGGTGTGCCCTGAACTTGAAGCACTTTGTTTATCTTGAATAGAAAGGGAAAAGCGCAGACATAATCGATGTCTAGTTTTTAGGAGCTCGAAAGAGGTAGAACAGAGAAGAGTCTGAGAGGTGGGGGAGGTGTACGCCGTGGTTGCGGCTGTCCATTAACAGATGAACTTGGCCGAGGGCCAAGCTTTAGATGAGAGCGTGTCAGGGCCCCAGTGCAGCCAAGCCTTTTCAGTGGTGGGGTTTTTTTTTTCCTTCTTCTTCTTTCTTTTCTTTCCTACTTTCTTTTTTTAAAAATACCTGCCGACTGCACATCAAATGCTCCCAGGTCTTTGGCTAAAGGCAAGAAAAAAAATACACAGCTCAATTTTTTTCCCCTTCTGAACCAGTTGAGGCCAGTCTTTTGGCTACATACACAGTTCCTATCATCTTTCTTGGCTTGCCGTTGGGAAAAAAAGGAATTGTGATAACGCCAGTAACCCGAGGACTGGGGATTGGAAGAGATGGTGTGTTTAGGAGACCAGCGTGTGTGAGAGTGTGTGCGTGGAGCCAGGGCGGGACATGGCGGGTGGGCCTGCATGTGCAGGTAGAAATCGGTGGGAATCAGTTTTTTTTTTTTTAATGGCTGAAGTTAAACTCTTCGTTGAAAAGGACCTGTGAGCTAATCTATTGGTGGCCGAGCAGGAGCATACACAGGCGAGGCCAGGGGTGGGGGGAAAAGTGCCCTGTTGGAAGCATGGCATTTCCTGAGCAGGGCTGATGGCAATCCCATGTGTCTGGGCTTGTTTTGTTCTCGATTATCTTATCTTCTTTGGTCTGTTTCTGTGTTTTTTAGTTTACTGTGACATTATGTATTCACTTATGAGTGTTGGCAAGCAAGAGTCATCAGCCCAATAACTTCCTGACATTTTTGGCTCTTTTAATGTGCAGTCTTTGCCCTCTTGCCACAAGTGGCGAGGTAATTGAATTTCCCTGTTACTCACTGGCAGGAGGCATGTTCTGGCTCCCACCAGAGGGGCTGCTGAGGCTAACGCCGAGCCCAGAGAATTCCACATAGGGGAGCCTGGGGTTTCCAAGTGGTTTGGAGGCCTGCAGTTCACACAATAAAAAATATTTTTTTCCCTATCATGGACTAGAAAAGGCACTATCGTGAACATCCAGGTAAAATATGATAAAATCATGTTTACTTGCCCAAGCAGAAGCCTCAAAAGGGAGGTGAATTTTCCCCCATATTCATCCAGGAGCTAATAGAAACTGGGAGAATTTGGAGGCCTCTGTGCTCATCCTATAGATCATGCCCCAAACTCAGCCAAGCCCTTAGATGCTGTCTTCTCTCTCTCTGAGGTTATCTTGTAACCTGCATGGTAAGAAAATGAGGAGGGCCTGAAAGAGGGTAAATAAACTCTTAAAAATATGTGCATCTCTCTCTTTTTTTTTTCCTTTTCTTTTCAGCCTATGTGAGTACATGGAATAAAATGCCAAAAAGGTGCTGCCATTTCTGGTGTGTGAGTGTGGGCAGATTTCTTCATCTCTCCAAGCTCCAGTTTCCTGATCTGCAACATGATGGGTGGGGGGTGTCACAGGACCCACCTTGTGGGCCGTTGTGAGCATTCTGTGTGGACGTTTGCTTGTTTCCTCAAGTAAACACTTGAGGAAAGCCAGTTACTGTTATGATTATGACTCATGGCTTAGGACTGTTTTCTCCTTTAAGGACTGGGATCTTTCTCCTTGAAAGACTGAGATCTCCATGTCATTTCTTCTGGTGTGGGGTGACCGGGTTGGGATGAGAGAACAGGACAGGGACCCTCTTTCTGCCTCAGGGTGGGCTCCTGAGTCCTTGGGTGTAGAGAGCTCAGGAGCTCTCCCGGACCTGATGTGGTGGAGCTATTGGTGGGGGGCTTCTCTCCATCGGCAGCTCCCTTAGCGCTTGGCTTCTGTCCATGCAGTCACATGCTGCCTCACCAGGAGAAGGTGCCTGGTGTGTGACCAGAGTCCTGCTTCACCACTGACTGGATGGGAGGGTTTGGGTGAACCCTTGAACCTCTGTGAAATGGAGACCACCCAAAGAACCTCCCTTCCAGGGTCGATGCAAGAAGTAAATGAGAGAAAGCATAAATACACAGGATGCACACCAGGAGCTGCCATTGCCATACTGTGGCTCCAATGCATGGTTCCTTCTCCCCACAGCAACACCAGAAGGGAAGTCCTATCAGCCCCACTTAGCGGAGGAGGAAATTGAGGCTCCCCAAGGGTTAAAGAACTTGCCTCCCTAAGGGTTCACAGTTATTAAGGATTCTGTCCTTTGCCGTCCAGGCATAAGCGCCTGCCACCTCCTCACAAGGTCTTCAGTGGTGCTGGGGCACCAACTGGGTGGGAAGCTCCAGGGCTGGACGGTTGGTCCTCCTGTGGGTTTTGTGGTTGAGGTTTTCAATCTTCTGGGGAGGAGAGGAATGTTCCCATCCAGTCCCTGGGCGGCTGTCCTGGGAGTCTTGGAGCTGTTGGAAAGAGCAGCAATGTAAGGAATTCTGCTTTGCAAGTAGTCACTTCTCTGTCTGTCCAGAGTGAGCCAGGAGTGGGGCGAGGGTCCTGAGAGGATGAGGGAGGGGGTTTTACTACATGTGTGTGACTTGGCTCGGAGATAGCAGAAGGATGACCAAGGAACCCAGCTAGGGCTTTTAAGGAAGGGCTGGTGGACTCTGCCTGGCAGCAGTTCTGTTCTATTGTCTCTGTGACATTCCCTTCACTTACCACACTTTTAAAGGCCTGGAGAATCGGAACTATGCTGTGCGGGAAAGGTGAGGGAAAGAGTGTAGCGCATGAATGAGTGAGTGTGTGTGTGTGTGTGTGTGTCTGTGTGTGTTTAGGGGGTCCTGAGGGGTAATAACCTGCTTCAAGGAGGTTTTCATTTCTGGCCAAATAAGCGCTGTGGTAAGGCAAGTCTGGAAAGCATGCGAGGAGACTGAGGGAAGTTTTGAATGGAAACTACAGTCAACAACTCCATATGACCCACATGTGGCTTTCCCTGAGGCTGGTTTTCAGTTGCATGGTGGCCTCCCCCAGTCACTCCGCCGGCTGCTCTGACACCATTAATATTTGCTGAAGCAAGACCTGAGGTTCGTTGCAGAGGGATTACATAATGTATTCCAAAACCAAATGGCAGGGTTTTCCTTTCATTACCCAACCTTTCAGATTGGCTGGGCCACTGTAGACCACCATTTATTTAACTTTAGAGTCTTTGGGTAGTATCAGGAAGCGCCTACTATATGCAGAGGTCCCTTGGGGAAGCTGAAGGATTGGCCTGGGCACCCACAAGTGTCACCTCGGAGCTCTGCTCACTTGGTAACCCTTCTCTTTGAACCCAGGGAGGTTGTTTCAATAGATCCTCCACCAAGGGGTTGTCATTGGTGTGGATGCAGGTGTGAGTTGGGGGGTTGGGATGGAGCTGACTGCTGAGAATACATATGGGTAGAGAACTCCAAACCTTCCATTTCAGTTCTTCATCTGCCCTGGAACTGGATCCGTATTTCCTTTTCTCCTCAGCTCTTCCCCTATCTCCCTACATCTCTCCATGCCTTGGGTTCAGGATGGATCACCCCAGAAGAGAAGCTCTGAATTTTGTTTGCTGGGACCCCTAGGCAGAAAAGCAGAAATGATACCAAAAAAAGAATAGTATTGCTTTATAGCTTCTTTGCCTCCCCATCCCTCCTCTCCCCATTTTCTCTCCATTCTCTTGAAAATCAGGCCAGCTCTCTGATGCTGGCCTTTTGTTTCTTTTTCTTTTTTTGGTTCTGCTTTCGTTAAGGTAAGCACGAATTTAATGTCCCAAGAGGCAGGCCGGTGACCCTTCAGGCCAAGTGCCTGGATGTGGCAATGCTATAATAAATATTGAATGGTGAGAGCAATGGAAATTTAACAAAGCCATAACTGAGGAGACCGCAGAGGGGCAGCGGACTGGTTAAGAGGCTGTTGGATGAGCTGGGTAGTATTTCTGCTTCACCCTGATTGAAATGTCGACTAAAAATCAATGCTGTTGACTAGTGATAATTTACAGCGTTCCCTGTGCTAAGTAGTTCCCCGCTTAAGAATGCGTTGGCTGGGCAGAGATTAGTGCAGGGAGTTGTGTGTGTCACAATGAATCAGACGTATTATAGGTCAGCCCTTTATTTGTTTCATCATGACTTTTACACAGTTGTCATGTAATTTATGGCTGCTTTCACGTTGTCAAACATTTTCATTGCATCTTCTTCCTTAACACACTCCTGACACAGACGTGCTGTCTTGGAAGGCTCGGTATTATTTCCTAATCTGAGAGGAGGCCTATAAACCATCAAATTACGCTATCTTCGGGCTAATCTAAATGCACTGCAGATTAAAATCAGAGCTCATTTGTCCCTGATGCAAATTATTAAGTTCTAATTATAAATATCCATTTAATTACCCCATACATTTTTATTTTGTGGCCCCTTTTGAGCACTGCTGTCTGCAATGGGGGGGGAAGACGCATAGGAGACAATCTGCGGTAATTAATGTACACTCCCCAAATGGTAAAGGATAAACATATGCTGCTTTGTTTGTCTTATTTATTGATTGATTAGATGTATAGAGATTTTGGCGTTGGCACAATTCAAAGTTGAAATCCTTTTAAAAATGAAAACTATTTAAAAATCTTCGGAGGGAGGAAAAGCACAATATAACCAACCCAGAGCTTTCTGTTAGAACACATCGTCCTCAAATAACAGGATTTTAACCAGATTCTAAATTTGATCCAATCTAGATTTTGAGGAAGTTAAGGGTGAGAGAAACCATACACATTTTGCACCCAGAATGTGAAATCATTGTTACAGAAAAACTGTAATCTTAAAAAAAAACAAAAAAACAGTGCTATCCCTGTGTCCAGCCCTGTTGCTATTCGCTACTAAATAGTATCTGCCTGTAAGAGGAAGACAGTTCATTTGAGAGCATTATGATGAACTATTTTTGATTCCCAAACAATAAAGTACAAAAAAAAGAGAGATAAAATAAAAATTCGTAAAGGTATGTAACTAGACATTTACTTTTCCATGAAGGCAACGGAAAAATTACTGAGACTGGTTTGGGGTGAGGATTGAGGTCTTTTGGGATTTTTTGACTTTTAATGATAGTGGAAAGACACAGGTCTAAGAACCAGTATATGCCTGGGTTCTGACCCTGAGCTCGGTGACCATGGGTTCCTTTCATCTCTTGGCATTTTAGTTTCTTCATCTGTCAAATGGGTGGTCTGGACAGGGTGAATTCTCTAGCCCCCATCATATACAGCATGTTCCGAATGTCGTAGGCAGATTCCCAACTTCCACTCCTTCCTGCTCTGTTTAGAATATAGTTGCTGAATGAGGCTAATCTGCAGAGAGGCCAGAATATTTTCTTGCTTTGCCTCAAAGATGGAAGCAACATTGGAGATAGAAGGCTTGAGCTCATGAGCTCTCAGCAGAAAGCTTAAGAGCAACTTTCCAATTATTTGAAGCATGATGGAATCATGGTATAATGGAATGGTAGTAGTTCACAGAAGTTTCCAGCCTTATAAGATTTCTCTATCTTTTAATTGTAGCAAGCTGTTTTTTCCTTTGATAAACTCTAAAAATGTGTATTTTCTCCAACTTTGCTTTTTTGGGCAACTGTAGTTATGTCAAAATAGAAATACACTTGACAAAGAAATCAGTTGAATTCAAACAACCAGGTATTTTAAATTCAATTAACTGACTAAATTCAATGATATTTTCCTTCTTCCTCCCCTCAAAACTGGTTTTTCTGCATGGACATAGCCTACATATGCTGGGTTCTTGGAGTTACAAATTCTTGCTTGTTAAAGGCATCCGATGCAACATGTTTAGAAGAACTCTCCCTCTGTTAGTGTTGAAGACAGCATAAATTGAGGGGAAAATGTTCTTTTTTTATTCGTCATGAAGGTAAAAGCATATGGCCGCTTCTGGGACATGTGATCTTTGCAATCCATTTTCTAAACTTAGTGATTACCATTGACTTTTAGCATGGATGTTTCCGTTTTCTGTGCTGTCCAGCAAATACCATTGATCTGTTCCATTCCGTCGCTCAGTCGTGTCTGACTCTATGCGACCCTGTGGACTGTAGCCTACCAGGCTTCTCCGTCCATGGGATTCTCCAGGCAAGAATACTGGAGTGGGTTACCGTTTCCTTCTCCAGGGGATCTTCCCGACCCAGGGATCGAACCTGGGTCTCCCGCATTGGAGGCAGACGCTTTAACCTCTGAGCCACCAGGGAATATCATTGATAGGTGACTCTAAATTAGATATAAAATGATGTTTTTCAGAAGCGTGCTGAAAAACAACATTCAGAGTTAGCCCTTGCAGAATGATTATCTGAAACTTTATTATCCCATGTGATAAGAATAACGGGGAAATGAACCAGTTGTGAAATACATGTTTTTTTTTTTGTTGTTGTTGTTGGATACAAACATTCAAGATCTATAGCTTCAAATAAAAAAAAGTAATTTGTCTAAATTACTGCCTCTTTAATTTATAATATTTGGGGGATTTTTTATTAGGAGTGCTCTATTAGAGCACTGATAATTGGCTATTTCAGATTTTGCGTGCTCTTCTGTCTCTGGCCAAAAAAAAAAAAAGTTGGAAAAAAAAGAAAACTAACAGGAAAAAGTTTAGCTCTAACTTAAGCCAAACAGAGATAACAGACTGCCAGAATGAATGGCAGCCACCTAGAGGCACTGTTTTCCCCGTCGGTTATTACCTGAAGAGAAAGCATGATAACATTCTTGCCAAAGAGATAGGAGACAAAATATGTATTCAGATGTGGAGTTTAGGATTTCATAGCCCGATAGTGTCTCGCTCCCGCCTCCAATTGTATTGTGTAAATGTATCAGCTGCTGTATTGTTAATGTCTGATAGGATGCTGCTGCTAGGACAGTCTTCGCTCACTAATGGGGTCAGCTGTGTCACCATGTGATATATGGATTATGTTTACCATGGCATATTTTGTTTGCGAGCTGGGCTGTGAGATGGGAGCAGATGATAAATGAAGATGCCCTACAGTTTTCACACTAGTTCCTGTGGTCTTGAGTCTCCAAGACAATCACAACACTGCTGACAATGGCCAAGTATTCCGGGGGTGTAATTGACTTCAAAGTTTTAGATCTCTGCCTGGAGTTTAAGATGGGATAGTCCATTACGTGAATATCTTTACTTAAAGATCCTATTTGACTTTAGAGTTTGTTGCTAAAACCTTGGTAAATTCATGAACCTTTGGGTTAGTTAAATAACTTTCCAGTGGCTTTCTGTGTCTGGACGATTCATTTGCTTGGGCTCCTGTGTGTGTTTTTGTGATTTCTAAATTTATTTCTTAAGTTTCACTGGCAATGGATGATTTTTCTTGCTGGAGTTGTGTGTGGTACACCTGTAAAAGACTTGTGATCTCTTTAAAAAAAAAAATTCCCTAATAGAGCAACATTATGAGACATAGTATATATGCACACATATATACAATGTATATATACATGCATACTACATGAATATACATATTTATATATATGTTATGTATATAAAGGCAGAGTGTATGTACAGTGTGTATATATATGTGTATTCATGTAATATGTATATATGTATACATATACACACATATTTTACATAAATGGAGAGAAGGATTGAGAAAGTAGGAAGATCTCTAGATTTACCATGATTCCATTAAGTTAGTATAAATTAAAAAAAAAATCTTCATGTGAACGCCTCTTTTCACCAGATTCTGACTTAGGCAAATAGCATGTTAATGCTATTTGTCTTTGAAGGTCTGTTATTCACATAGTCCTGGATTGAAGGGTGTTTTTAGGGACTAGAGTCTCAAGCTGAAATCCCATATGGCCGCTTGTACCTTTTGCCTTCACTGAGTCAAGAAGGCCAGGCTTTCTCTCGATCCGTGGCTTTAACACTTGTTGCCTGCAAGCCCCTTTTTCAGAGTTTTGCCAGGAGTATATTTCCCATGACCCGCCTCTGCATCTGGTTAAATGGACTTCAGTAATCTGTACACAGTTACTTCTTACTTATTTTATATCCTGAAAGATATTAAGTCCAACAAGCTTTTACCCACTGAGTCTACGGAGAAAACGGCAATTTTTGTTTCAATCTCCGTGTCTCTCTGGAGCAGTAGTTCCAGAGGCTGATCAATAGGTTTTATTGTAGACCTCACTGTCTCTAAAAGCACTGTGACCTTATCCTGTCTAAAAATAGTATTTGCTCTTGCCTGCAGAACCTTGACCTGTGAAAACCCATTTGGAACATAACTGACACATCTAGTCAGCGGTATATCCAAGACATGCTCTGTGAATGAATTCTGTACAGAACCTTCCAGGAGAACACTTTCATCAGAGAAAAATAAATACCAGTTCTGAACACTGGGAGTTCACCTGCCTGCCCACTGCGGTGATGGGCCACCTGATGGGGAGCCAGGAGGACTCAGGGGCTGCGGGGTGTTGAGAGGGTGAGGACCCTTATGGAGGACTTCTGCAGGATGCGTTTGGCCCCGAGAGGGTAGGGGACCGTGCAGGGCAGGAGTTTGGGCTGAAGTGCAAGGTAGCTTTAAACAAAGTCTGAAACCTTTTCTAGAGGGTGTGATTCTCCCCAAGCTGTCCTTGGCAGCCTCAGTCTCAAACCTTGGTGATAGGGATTCTCTGAAGCATAACCTAGATGGAAAGAAGTATTGATATTTTGGAGTCTAAAGTAACTTCCCTATTTAATGATAAGAATTACTTTTGCTTTATTTATTTTTTGGTGTGATAATGGTTTTGTGGTTTTTTAAAAAAGAATCTTTATCTTTTAAAAAATGCATACTGAAGTATTTACTGATGAAACGATAGGACGTGTGGAATCAATGTAAATAATCAGTGGGCAGGGTTGGCAATAGATAAAACAAGCTTGGCTCTGAAGTTTCATCATGTGTACTGGTGAGCTGATTTATACCATTCTCTCTGCTGCTGCTGCTGTTGCTAAGTCACTTCAGTCGTGTCCGACTCTGTGTGACCCCATAGACGGCAGCCCAGCAGGCTCCCCCGTCCCTGGGATTCTCCAGGCAAGAACACTGGAGTGGGTTGCCATTTCCTTCTCCAATGTGTGAAAGTGAAAAGTGAAAGTGAAGTTGCTCAGTCGTGTCCGACTCTTAGTGACCCCACGGACTGCAGCCTACCAGGATTGGTGTAAATTGCAACTTTCTTGAAAATAAAGGTGCTGCTTGAGAGCAAAATGGCCTTATTCTGTGGGTGTTGTTTCCTCACCAAAGGTTTGGCTCGGAGGCAGTGAAAAGGCAGATGTCCTGTGGCGAAGAAATGACCTGTGAGCCCAAGTCTTGGAAGTTCGCTGTTACGGGGGTCATCTTAGTGTCTGCAGTGTGCACCGTGCCCCATCCTTCTGGAAGAAAAGAGAGCCCATGATTTTTTTGGTGCACAATAAAGAGTTGGAGGTGGAGCTCGCCTGAGTTTCAGCATGGGGGCGCCTTTTCTTCCTGGAGGGTGTTAGGAAGAAGCAGGTGGGTGGCGCCTGCTTCCCCGGTTACATTGAGGAAGACAAGGCTCTTGGGCCTTCTTGTGGCCACTGGAGCCCTGGCTTGGAGAGAAAGATGGTCCCTCTGAGAAGCAGCTGACCACACTGTAAGGAAGAAGGGGACAAAATGCAGTTGAGGGAGGCCTGGGCCCAGCCCCTGACAGGTGACAGGCGGAGTGCCATGACTGCACCATCGTAAAGGAGCATCGTGTTCTCTTGTTTAGCAACAGCCGGGACTCTCATCCCGAAAGCGAGGTCATCGGTGGTTTAGGCACAGCCCATCACATGGGAGCCAGGGTGGGCCTGCTTCCGGCCCTCTCTGCTGCCTGGAAGCTGAGCCCAGCCCCTCTGAGCTGTTCCTAGGCAGGGGTCCCTCTGGTTTTACAAAATGTCTGCTCCTGCTTGCTTTTTGTGGAAGCTATTATTAGCAAGTGTCACTCAGTTATCTTGAGAGTGGCGCTTTTAGCTGCCATCTAAGTGCCTGACACTTGGGTTTACAGCAGATTAAATTAAATTTTAGGCTGGTTTGGCTTCACTGGTAGTAGACAATAGGAGCAGTTGTTGTAGAAATGTAACCTGGCACCCTCCAAGACTGGGTGTGTATGCATGGTGTGCGTGCATGTGTTCACTGTGTGCCCGCTCAGAGGTGCACCTTTGGGAGTTCTGAGTGTGCAGGTGACTCTTGGGTGACGAGGGACCTCCTAGGCCACTGTTGAGCCAGTGGAGAAGGTACCATTGTTTGGGGGCCTGACTGCGGGTGCTACACCTCCTTCCCGCCCCATTTCATTCCTTCTTCAAAATGTGTTCAGACAGATAGTTTCTCCAACTTGACTTGGTTGTGCTTGGTTGGCAAAGGAAGTACACGAAGCTGGAATAATCTTTCTACTGTTTGCACATCCATGTCAGTGTTTTCTTGCAAAACAAGGGGCTATGCCTGCATGAAGACAGTAGTGGAAATAAGCAGACGGGTATGGGTGATTTCTGGCTTGTTGCAACGTGGGGACCAAGCTGATCTGATGGGTGTCGTGGGCAGAATATCTGGCTGCCCCCTGTCCTGCTTTGTCTCTCCAATTCCTGTAGACCCAGCAGGCAGACCCACAGGAGGGTGGGAGGAAGGTGTTTGCTCTCTCAGACTCAGATATCTTCTTGGTGCTGTGCCTGGTGTGGTTGTGCCAGCGAATCTGTGCCTCGTATTGTTGAATCAGAGCAAAGCAGTGCACATCAACGTCACTTTTTAAAAATGCTTCTGAAAACTCTGTGGGGATAATTTCTCTTTTGTATAAGCAGATTGCAAATGTGTACATTACTCTGCAGAAGGGCAGTGCTCTTTACTTTTATCATCTAGATTTAAAAAATTCCGTGGCACTTGATTTTAGTTCCACAGACTTCAGAATTTATACTCACTGATTAGTGATACATTATGCAAATAATTCAGTTTACATATCCAAATACTGTTTTGCATCATTCACACCTCATGTCTTGAAAAAAAAAAAGTGAAATGTTTCCTCAAAATAAACAAAACCTGCAGAAGAGTTTATTATGAGGGTGAAAATTAAAGAGGCGCCCATTTGCTTGGGAACTTTTGAGGAAAAATTTCATACTCTTGCATAAATAATTTTACAAGTTTTTATCCTTTTGTCTTTTGCCCATAGGCCATGCCATTCAAGGTATAGATGTTATCTTTGGCTTTCTGAATTTTTCAATTTTTGGGAAAAAGAAGCCGTAACACTGAAAGTCACTCAGTCATGTCCAACTCTTCGCGATCCCATGGACTATACAGTCCATGGTATTCTCCAGGCCAGAAAATTGGAATGGATAGCCAGTCCCTTCTCCAGGGGATCTTCCCAACCCAGGGATCGAACCCAGGTCTGTCACATAGCAGGCAGATTCTTTACCAGCTGAGCCACCAGAGAAACCCATGTCAGATACACATTGGTGAGTGAACACTTCAGCCATAAGTGAAAACTCAAGCTGAGTTATTTGAAGGAGGTACAATAATTGCTAATCAGTGACATGAATTTTCTACCAGAGAGGGGAGAGTCAGTAGATGCAAACTTTTATGCTCTGTGTCAAGAAGAGTTACATAAGCGTGGCCGCAAAGTCTTAAGTTACATGTTGGCGACTGGCAGTACCCTTTGAAAGTGTCTCTTAGGGACTCCCCTGGCGGTGCAGTAGTTATGACTCCACCTTCCAATGCAGGGGGTGCAGGTTCGATCCCTGGTTGGAGAGCTCAGACCCCACATGCCTCGGGCTCAAAATCCAAAACATAAAACAGAAGCAGTATTGTAACAAATTCAGTAAAGACTTTAAAAATGGTTCCACATTGAAAAAAAAATTATTTAAATAAGAAAGTGTCTTTTAGCGTCCAGGGGTTTTTTATTGTCATTGGAGTCATTCAGGAGAACCCAGGATGTGACCTGGAGCCCTGGTCTGAATAAGCACGTTCCCATGCCCACGTGAATGTCTAAACTGGTGGCTTTGACCTCACGTGTTGGGACAGAATTGGCCTCAGACTTCTGCTCAGGATTCCAGCGGTTGCAACCTCACTCTCTGGAGCCGTTCACTGACTGCTGCTTCGAAGCATGTCAGATTTTGGGAGGAATTTCCCGGAGAAGGAAGGAAGGCAGGAAGGGAAGAAAGCAAGGGGGGAACCTTGTTTTCTTTCTGCTGTGTGAGTGCTGTCCTCCTTCTTGGACGATGCTCCACACCCATCCCTCCTAACAGGTTATAGGCACGTTTCTGGCACTGTGTGAAGTTAAGTGTTCCAACATGTTTTTAATCTTTAACTTTCACATCATTAAGAGTCTGATGTACTGGCTTTCAGCTGCCTGGAGATAGTTCAGGGCACAGCACCTGACAGGTGTAATGTTTTGTGTTTTATGTCTCATAATATGGAGGTTATAGCATCAAAAAGGCTGAAAATGCCTTAAAGATGTTGATACCCATATTCTGAACATGGTTGGGCCTTTCTTGCACCACTTTCACACCTACTTTTTTTGGTAATGCGTATGTAGAAGGGTCCTTGGTGTACTTGGGAGACAAGAAGCTTCTTCGCTTGGCATGACCTCCCAGAGTGTCAAGTCTGGGAAATCCCACTGTTCTTCATCTTCTTTCTCGGGTTGGGAGATGTCTCCCATAGCTCTCATTTTGCTGTGGATCGTGGGGAGACACACGTACTGGGTGCTGTGGCTTCAGGTCTCAAATTGAACCACAGAAGGTCAGCAAGAAGCAGCCCTGTGAACTGTGGCCTTGAAGGACTGTGCCTTGATTTTTGCCAAGAAGCAGTTTGACTGGAGCCTGAATAGTAATTGCTGGGTCCCCAGGTTGCCCTGTGACACTCTTAAGTCTGGATATGGATGGACTTTTATTTTTTTGCATAAATATCTGTGATCTTTATTAAAATTTTTTGGAGTATAATTGCTTTACTATGTTGTGTTAGTTTCTACTGTACAGCAGAGTGAATCGGCTCTGTTGTCATCATTGTTTAGTTGCTGAGTTGTCTCTGACTCTTTGTGAGCCCGTGGACCGCAGCCTGCCAGGCTCCTCTGTCCATAAGATTTCCCAGGCAAGAATTCTGGAGTCGGTTATCACTTCCTCCTGCAGGGGATCTTCCCCAACCCAGGGTTCGAACCTTTGTCTCCTACTTGGTAGGAGGATTCTTTACCACTGAGTCACCTGGGAAGCCCTGAATCAGCTACACGTATAGCTATAGGTATATGTATACTGCTGCTGCTGCTGCTAAGTCACTTCAGTCGTGTCCGACTCTGTGTGACCCCATAGACGGAAGCCTACCAGGCTCCCCCGTCCCTGAGATTCTCCAGGCAAGAACACTGGAGTGGGTTGCCATTTCCTTCTCCAATGTGTGAAAGTGAAAAGTGAAAGTGAAGTTGCTCAGTCGTGTCCGACCCATAGCAACCCCACGGACTGCAGCCTACCAGGCTCCTCCATCCATGGGATTTTCTAGGCAAGAGTACTGGAGTGGCTTGCCATTGCCTTCTCCGATATGTATACTAGAAGGACTTTTAAAGGAACTCCATGATGATACGCAGCCTCTTACTATTTCCTTGGTATTCTCGGATGGGCTTAGTGTTGTCTCTCCCTGCTCTGCTGCACTGATGCTCAGATGGTGCGCGATGCTTCTCACCTTGTCCCCCAGGTCCATGCGTGTGAGAAACTGACATTCTCACGTGTGATGCCCTCCCAGGCTGGGCCTCACTTGAGCAAGTGTATTGAAATTCAGGTGAGTTGGAATGTCATTTTACAGACATAATCTTGAGTCGATGCTAACGCAGACACTTACAAAGTAAATAAATTTTATTAGCTCTGTGTGCTGTGCTTAGTTGCTTAGTCATGTCTGACTTTTTTCAACCCCATGGACTGTAGCCTGCCAGGCTCCTCTGTCCATGGGGATTCTCCAGGCAAGAATACTGGAGGGGTTGCCATGCCCTTCTCCAGGGGATTTTCCCAAACCAGGGATTGAACCCAAGGATTGAATCCCACATTTCTGGCAGATTCTTTTCTGTTTGAGCCACTAGGGAAGTCCAAGCATACCGGAGTTTGTAGCCTATCCCTTCTCCAAGGGATCTTCCCGACCCAACAATCGAACCAGGGTCTCCTGCATTGCAGGGGGATTCTTTACCAACTGAGCTACCAGGGAAGCCCTTATTAGCACTGCTGCTGCTGCTTAGTCGCTTCAGTCGTGTCTGACTCTGTGCGACCCCATAGATGGCAGCCCACCAGGCTCCCCTGTCCCTGGGATTCTCCAGGCAAGAACACTGGAGTGGGGTGCCATTGCCTTCACTAAGTGGTAGCTATTCTTTGGACTCACTCCACTACGGGCTATGGCATAGCTATGCAGAACTGAAAGTCAGGTCCATGCCATCTTCACTTCCAGTGCCTTATGCAGCGGGGGAGCAGGTGCTGGTGGAGGGAACGAGACAAGGTAAAGTCAAGCCCAGCCTTGTTGGAGAGAGTCTGTAAAGAAAACCCGGGCCCGATTTTGTCTTTTTAAATTAAGATAGCTAGATCTCAGTAATTTTTAAAGATTTTTCTCTTTGCCTCGAATTGACTTTTTAGGGCAAGGCTCTTGTTCCTCTTTGACCAAAGTATCTGAAGAATCACAGTGCAAGTCTTTGGGCCTGGACATTTTCCTCTGTGCAAGGGGGAAGTAAACATTTACTGAGCATCTTCTGTGTAGATGTTGAGTTATAAAGTCCTGTTGTTTCCTGTATCATTTTACAGACGAGGCAGGTTGAGGCTGAGAGGGAAGCCAAGTTGCTCAGGCTCCTCACCAGGCAGTGACAGGCCTCACCAGGGCCTCACACTTTCATGCCTGGCTTCATCTTTGACCCTCTGTCCCAAGTCTCCTGGCCAAGAAGGACCCAGCGTGGTCCTCCTGGCTTCTTCTCACAGACCTGTGCTACTCCTAAGGCCTTGTGTGTGATGACTGCAGTGGTTTTCAGAACTGGAGCTTTGCCGGGGAGGATCCTGGCGCTCTCTGGGTGATGCTAACCTGTGGATCCCATAGTGACACCAAACAACAAACACCCAACCATCCAGGCCATTGCAGAGGGTGGTCGTGTTGCTTTGCCTCATTCCTTCCCACGTCCTCTGCCCTGCTTTGTCTCCTGATAGGATTTACACACTGTGAACAGTTCTGAAGTTTGCACCAGGTGCACGTGGAACAGCCTGGTGTTTTTATGCAGATCACTGGACAGATGGGGTGGATGGAGTTGGGGTGGCAGTGCCCCTTACAGTGCAGATGGATCTTGAGGATTGGCTGGCCCAACCTCTTCCTCCTCCAGGGTTCTGTTCTTAAAGGCATCTCCTATTAGCGGGAGGTAACTTTCGTCTATCTTAAATCCTTTATGCTTCAGTTTAAACCCCTTTCTTCTTCATTCCAGAGAAGGCAGAGTATCTCATCTCCAGCTCTGGGCTGAAACCCCGGATATCTTAGAATTCTCTGCTCTGTTTCCTGCCATGGCTTTTTTCTGAGTTATCTCTAATCCCTAAACTTGAACTCACAGATCTATTCTTTTTCAACCCATTTCTGATTTTTGTACATCTGTTAAGAACTTCCTGATTTCCCAGCTCTTTTACTCAAACATTAGTCTAATTACTGCTGAGTACGATGCCAAGATACCTTAGTGTTTTCCACATTACTTACTGCTGCATCTGCACTTGGGTATCTTTGCTTGTTTTTTTTAGAGAAAGAAGTGCTTCATTGATGACTCACACTCAGCTTGATGTCCACTAGGAACCCTAGACCTTAGTCAGGCATCTTTGAGTGCAGTTAATCTTTCACTCCCAACCATATTGATGCCACACCTCTCTCTTCCCAGACCTTCTTCTCTGTTCTCATCCACCCTGAACTTAGTTCTTCCCTCCTGTCCCAAGTTCCCTGGTCACCTCTCTGCTTCACCAGGTGACGGCGAGTTATGATCCTGCCTCTGAAGGTGCCTCCTCCCTCTTGGCTCCTCTCCCAGTGACAAGTTCATGGAGGCTGAGAAACACAGTGAGTGGCCTTTCTCGCCTCACTTACTGCCGGGGAGAGGGCTGTTCATCACTTTCCGCTGACATCTGGAGAACGTAGGTTTTGGAGGAGCAGAGCCCAGATTCCCCGCGCGCCAGCAAAGCCAAGTCTTTTTTGAGTTTCCAGCACAGCCCGTGTTATAATAGGAGCTGGTCATTGTGTTTAACAGTGAAGCAAAGCCCAAGTGCACGTCACAAGCACGTCGCTTCTGTGTGCCGGGGTGAGCAGAGGTGACCCTCCCTGAGTGTGTAGGATGATACGAAGAGCATTACAGACATGGGAAAGCATTTCAGAGCACCCAAATGCGGCATGAGTAATCGCAGGCATGGAGCCACAAGACTGCGTTTTCAGCCCCTGCCTCCCCTTTCTGCACTCCAGTTCAGTCAGTGAAGACAGAAACAAGCGGTAAGAAGAGGGGCCACCCGCTCTTCAGACTCCAAGGTGTTTGTAGCCCAGGACCCCTGCATGGACGTGGGCCCAGCAGAGCCCGGAGAACATCCCCTGCTGGGATCTTTCTCAGACTGACTTGCTCACTTCCCGTTCAGCCCAGCCCAGAGGTGGCTAGGTAATCCCCACGGGGTGACCTCACAGTGGGCTAAGTGGCCGGGGAACTTATGTGTCCAGACTCAAGTCAGGGGCAGAAATGGGGCATCTGGGAAGCTGGGTGATCAGGAGGCAGTTGGAAAGCCGTGTGTCCAAGTCAGACCCCTCTGTGCACTGCCACGTTCTCCCTGCCTGAGAGCACTCGGCGACATTTCATGGAAGAAGGATGTAGCCTGCCCCCTACATCTATGCACTGAAGGCTGGTTTCCGGATTGCCTTCCCTTGGGCTGCATCCGCGAGACCCTTTCTGCAGGTAACTAAGAGTGTCTGAGTGTAGACCTGGTACCGCCCTGGAGGGTGCTGTCCTTGCAGAGGATGTGACTCTGGGATCAGTGAGCAGGTGTCCATGTATCCATGTGACTTTGTGTGAGGGGTTGGTGTCTTCTCCTCCTCAAACTACAATATAAGCTTTTTGAGAGTGGGGGTCATTCTTTCTTTTCTGTGTTTTCAAGCCCCACATCATTATGGTATTTAATTCGTACTCTTGACTGATGGGAAATGGAAAGGCCAGGCTTTGAATCCATGCCTTGGCTTCCAGAAGTGGAAAGGTGCTGAGCGAGGCTGGGCAGTTTTATCTGCCCTGTGTTGCCTGGGAAGAAGATGGGAAAGCCTGGGCTGGAGGGCGGCATCTTCACGTCCTTCACTCTGTGGTCGCCTTTTCTCTTGGCCCAGCAATGAGGTCTCTGATTATAGTTCCTGCCCCTTGTCACATGACAGTGGGTGCAGGGAGGCTCTTGGGGCTGGGCAAATGCAGAGAGGGCAGCTAGGGGGTCTCTGAGGGTATGGGAAGCTGGGAGCCACATCCTGCAAACAGGAGTGTGCCAGGAGGGTCTGAGTCCTGCTCTTCCTTCTTGCAGTGCTGGCTCATGCAGAGTCGGCTTTGAGGGTGATCCTGTCTTTTTGTTGTTGTTTTTGGTGTGTGTGTATGCAAGAACTTTGGTGTTTGAGTAGGGAAATCCTCTCTTCACGTCACCCTGTTCAGTGTGTTGGGAAGAGTCCTCTAGACCAGCTGGATTTATGTGCACAGCTCTGATTTCTTTCATAAGGAAAAGGAAACTCAGTTGAATTCTGCACGCAGGTGGCTTGTTCTCCAGGTCCCAGGACTGTCCAGATGTGGGCTGCTCAGCAGGAAGGATCAGGCAGGACTGCTGTCCTGCCAGGGGCCAGGGTGACCCACAGCCTTCTGGTTGAGCTGTGATCTCTCTCAGGTTACCACTTGGTGTGACCTGCGCCCACCTGCACCCCTGCAGGTGGCCCAGCATCTTGCTCCTGGAGAGCCATCAGAGCACTGCTGGTTGGAAGGGTGTTAGTGGCCCGGGACCCCGTTGCAGGTTTTGACCCAGCTGAGCTCTGTTCCAGAGCTGGGTCTTGCTGCTGTTTCCCAATACTGGAGTGATGGGGCTGTTGGTTGCGGGCAACTTCTTCCTCTCCTGGCCAAGGATGGGTTGATTCTGCTGTGGACGAGAATGGGCAACCAGTCGTTGGAGGGTGAGGGGATCCAGAGGGAAAGGGCAGGACGGGGAAGCTTCTGGCAGCATTTAAAAATGTGCTTCAACAAGAGGAAAGAAGTAGGAGTTCTTGCCAGAGGTTGATCCAGTCCCCAGGCCTGCTGGAGCTGCTCCCAGGCATGTTGGCTTCGGGACCTTGGGCAGTGGCTTGGGTTGTGGAGAAGCTGCAGCGGTGGAGAGGCATGGAAGCAGCATCTCTCTCACCATCCGGCAGTGACCACCCCTAAGGAGTGGGCCTCCAGGGGCAGGAATTCCATCTAGTGCCCCTGCTAGGACCAAATTCCTGGTTCCCTTCTTCTCCCACATTCCCCCGCCTTGGAGTGGGGTTGACTGCATGGATTGGACACTGGGGCAGGATCGGGGTGTCCTTCAAACCTACTTAGCGCACGAGCCCCTTACTCTGATTCTCCTCGCAGGCATGGGCCTTTTACAGAGTAGTGGTGGATGAGAGAGTCATTTAGCACCCTTCCGAGACTCTGCGTGGATTTTGGTGGGGGGTTGGGTTAGTCTTCAAAACTGTCCCTCAGGTGTCACTGTTTTGTGGGCCATCCTTTCTCTGCCTCTCTCAGTGGTAGCCAGGGGTGGTGGTGTGGTCAGACGTGACCATTGCCCTCGCTGGGTGTTGGTTTTGGGGTGAGATTCGTCTCTGCGAGGGCTCATGGGTGAAAGTCCTTTCTCCTTGTGTCCCTGAGTGGCTGCCATGTGGGTGGGCAGCGTGGTCAAGTGTATTCCTTCGCTGTGGATGTACATTGCAATAAAACCTGCCTGTTCTCCTACCCCTCATTAAAGGTGACTCATAGTTGAGAAACTAAAAGAAAATAAACTGACTTCACCAGACAGTGTCTCCAGGCTCCCAACCAACTTTAAGTAACCCAGGGATGCTCTGCTGTCTACCCCGTTGCAGCCTCCTCAATGAGATGAGCAATATGAAGTTATTGGAGGCTTTCATTTCCACAGGATCAAAGAGTTAGAGTTGAGAGGAGAAGCAGATGCCGTCTAATCTCATTTTTTAAAATTCAGCATGTGTTTATTGAGCACTTACTCTAATGCCCGGCACTGTATTGGATGTTAGAGATGCAGAGGTTAGTGATGCTAGGCAAGTACCTGCTCCTGAAGCTTTCTTATTTAGGAGATGGGTGTGTGTATGTGTGTGTGTGGGGTGGGGGCAAATCCTTTGTACCTGAGAGCCAGACATGCAGCCAGAAAATGTAAAGCACCCAGGCCAAGAGAGCTGAAGTGATTTGCCCAGGCCACCCAGCTACCTAGCCTTAACCTCATCCAAATAGGTTTTTCTGAGTTTCAAATTCATGCTTTTCCTAACATGTCAGGCCACTACCTTAAGCACCTCAACAGAAGTTATAACGTGGGGTCTATGAATTCTGAATTGCCCCCCATTAAAGCATCCCAGGTGAGCAGACTTCCTCTTCTGACAGCTCTTCAGGGAAGCTGCTCACAAAGCTCCCTTTGCAGCTCCCAAAGCCAGTGCCTCTTATCCTTCCAAGTTGTTTTGGATCAAGTTGCCAGCCCAGATGGTTGCACACTTAGTCCTTTTGGAGTCACTGAGATACTGTGTTTCTTGGGAAGAGTTCCTGTATCTTTGGCCCCATTAGCACTAAGTACGGTTCTTATGCCTTTGAGCACTTATCCCATTACTGGAAGGACAACTTGGTGATTTGGGTGTAGCAGATGAAGCACCTCACATTCTAATTTATTTGTTTGTTCAGAAAGAAAAAATAAATTCCCACTTGCTTTACCATCCGTTTTCTTCTTGGAGACAGAGTATACAAAGCTTAGAGGAGAATTAGCGCTGCCCACCCCCCCAACCCCATGTCTTACATTACAAGCTTCTTCTATGCCTACTGCATTTTCAACTTATTATAGCTTTTCTATGGCTTGGAAAATCCCTTGACTGAGTGATGACTGTTTTCATGAAACGGTGCAACATGTAAAGCAATGGTTGTCATTAATAGTGCAGTTATGTAGAGTGTAGGTCTTTAAGCCTTCAGTTTCAAATCAGATTAGCACTCTGTTAACTTAAAATAGCCCCCAAAAAGAAGGAAGAAAGAAAAAAAAAGAACTGTCGGAAATCAGAGGGAAATATTAGCATTATGAAACATGTTAACAAGTGGCCATTAGCACTTTATGTCTGCATGAATAGCATCTTTAAGTGTTTTATTGGTAACAGAACAGAGTGGAGTCACAGAGAATGGCATTACTTTTCGAATTGGCAAGTTCTTTAAATTCAGACTTCTTGTTATTGCCTACTGGGGAGCATTTATTCACCTGTCAAAATGTGCGCTGGGGTGGGAAAAGGTACTTTAGCTTTTCTGGCTGATCCCAGGCTCTCAGGTGTGAGGAATTTGTCCCTTCGCTGTGGCCGCCCTACTCCCTCCGCACCGAGAGGAGGGAGCTCCTGAAAGCACAGATGGAGAAGGTGGAACACTGTGCAGGAAGCTGGCTCCTCTGGGCTTTGTGCCTGACCCAGGGCCCCTGCCCAGCACTGGTGGGCATGCCTGTGTCTCAGTGTGCCTAGATGGGTGGCTGGCTGCCAGAAGTGTGTAGGGACCACCAAGAAGCGGGGAGCTCCTTCTAGGTTGGCACCTCCCCAGGCTCATAGCCTCTTCTCCTTCCAGTGGGTCCTCATAAGCCTTCGGGAAAAGACTCTAATTTGGTCTTGACCTGCCCGCTTGAGAGCCGCCCTCCCCATTGCTCTTTTCCCCAAGCCAGCTGACCCCCTCCATTTATATTCTAAGGCAACATGCTGTTCCTTCGGGCTTTAGGGACTTTGGAGGGGATGAAGAATAGCATTTGGCTAAACTCAAATTCCAAAGCCCACGTTCGCCCAGTTATAGGCTGACTGGTGGTTTTATAGATCCAGGACTGAGTGGCCTCTTGGCAGGTTGGAATTCTGGAGTTTCACTCATTCAATTTTCAGTAATTTTTTAAACACTTGCCATGTACCAAGATCTGTTCCTGCGTTGGGCATATAGTGATGATCAAAGCATTCAAATATTCCAGCTCTTGTGGCTTGCATTCTTGTCGGGGAGACTGAAGATAAATGAATATAGGTGAATGGCAACCCACTCCAGTGTTCTTGCCTGGAGAATCCCAGGGATGGCGGAGCCTGGTGGGCTGCCGTCTGTGGGGTCGCACAGAGTCGGACACGACTGAAGTGACTTAGCAGCAGCAGCATAGAACTTGTTGGACTTCCCAGGTGGCTTGGCAGTAAAAAATTTGCCTGCCAGTGCAGGGGATACAAGAGACATGGTTTTGATCCCTGAGTCGGGAAGACACCCTGGAGTGAGAAATGGCAATCCACTCTAGTATTCTTGCCTGGAAAATTCCATGGACAGAGGAGCTTGGCAGGCTACAACCCATTGGGTCACAGAGAGTTGGACTCTCCTGAACATAGCACACAGAACATGTCAGAAGGTGGCCAAACTACTTTGGAGAGAAAATAGGGACTGCGTGGTGGGCATGCTTTTAGCAGGTTGGTTAGGGACTGCTCTGAGAGGCAAAAGCTCCCAGGAAGTGAGGCAATCACCATATGGGTTTCTAGGGGAAGAGGGCTCCAAGCTGAGTGAGCGGCAGACGTGAAGACCTGTGCATAGTCTGTCTGGCTGTGGAGGAGGAGGGGCCCGGTGGCCAGAGTGAAAGGAGACAAGGAGGTGGGTGGGAGCTGGAGCCTGAGGGGAGGAGACCAGCTCCTGCCTGTGGGCCATTGTTTTGACCCTTCCACAAGGTCACTTTGGCTGCTTTTTAAGATTTCATTGTGGGGAAAGTGGAAGTGTTAAGTCACTCAGTCATGTATGACTCTTTGCGACCCCACAGACTCTTCTGTCCATGGGATTCTCCAGGCAAGAATCCTGGAGTGGGTTGCTGTTCCCATCTCCAGGGGATCTTCCCAACCCAGGGATCGAACCCTGATCTCTCACATTGCAGGCAGATTCTTTACCGTCTGAGCCACCAGGGGAGGTGAGGCCTAATCAGTCCAGAGACTGTCACCAAAATCCAGGCAAGAGGACGGCAGCTGGGATAAGAGTGCTGGAGATAGGAGAACGAGTAGGATTCTGGACGTACTTTGCTGACAGATTGGATGTGGATGAGAGGTGTTAGGGTGGACCCTGAGAGGTTTGGTTTGGTGGATGTTTTCTGGGCTGGGGGGTGCGTTGGGGGTGCTTGGGAGGATGGGGTGCTCAGTCCAAGCTGTGGGCGGCCCCTCCTCCCGCTCTTCTTGCTCCTCTTCTCCCCTGTCCTCCACTAGCTCAGGCGGTGGGTGGGGGTCTGACTTCCCCTGCTTAGGAAGGACTGGGAGAAAAGGGAGAGTGGCCTCCGTGGAGTGATTCGGAGAGCTCGGGCAGACTGCTTGCAGCCGAGATGACTCACATCAAACTCTTAACTGTAGTTTTTTTAGGGAAGGTGTTTTTCTGAACGTTCTACTCCCCAGTTCCCTTCTCTATTTTTCTTTAGTGACCAGAGACGACTTCTGACTCAGAAATGTGTGCTTTGTTTCTTGCATTTCTTTCCTTGAGCTTGTTTGCTCAGAGTTCAGGTAAACCATTCAGGGCTGCTGAAGAACCATGGGATTTGGAAATGGGTATACAAGCTCTGGCCCCGGACACCACCCTTTCCAGATGCCTGAGGGTTTTTAGGAATCCACTGCCAGGTCCTGTATCTCCAAAGAGTGCTTTTCTGAAGATGTCTGTGTGGCTCCACTGTGCTCAGATCTGCTGGTCAGCCAGGGGTCCGGAATTTCTTGTGGACACCCGCTGTCTTCCTTCCCCCTGGTCCTCCTCCGCCTCCCTTTTCCCCATTCCTGGAAAGAAGCTGGCTGGCAGATAGAGTGTTTTTCCTTGAAAGGAGAGTGGAGAGCCCTCTAATGGAAAACTAAAATAATTCTTGGAATCCTCGTAACACCCACGCCGGCCAAAGCTGAGACAAAGTAAATTATTGGGGGGTAATTTGCGAGGACCTGAATCAAACAAATTGTTTTCTTACCCTGGCCTCCACTTGAATCTTTAGTCCAGAACTGGTGATTTTAGCAGTCTGGTGAGAAATGAGATCCAGTATTTCTGTCTGAGTCACCTTTATTTTGAGGGCATCTCTGAGGTTTTAGGGCTCACAGGTGAGCAACTTTTGTCAGCAACAGGTTACTTATTGTAGGAGGAGTTCCTTGCTCTCAAATCTCATTAAAGATCTTAAATGACAGCATATAGAGCCTGAGTTTGGGCTTCTCAGGTGGCACTAGTGGTAAAGAATCCGCCTCCCAATGAAGGTGACATAAGAGACGCGGGTTCGGTCCCTGGGTTGGGAAGATTCCCTGGAAGAGGGGATGGCAACCCACTCCAGTATTCTTACCTGGAAAATTCCATGGATAGACGAGCCTGGTGGGCTACAGTCCACAGGGTTGCAAAGAGTCAGACACGATTGAAGCGACTTAGCACACATGCCCAGAGACCGAGTTTAACACCCTGCAAGCCAGACCTTAGTTTTCCATATCCCTTATGGTGCTGGCTTTGACATAGGCAGAACGAATTATTCTGGAATTGTAGGTGAATTGTAGGTGACCCAAGGGAGAGCTCTGGAGAAGGCAATGGCAAGCCACTCCAGTACTCTTGCCTGGAAAATCCCGTGGATGGAGGTGCCTGGTGGGCTGCAGTCCGTGGGGTCGCTAAGGGTTGGACACGACTGAGCGACTTCACTTTAACTTTTCACTTTCATGCATTGGAGAAGGAAATGGCAACCCACTCCAGTGTTCTTGCCTGGAGAGTCCCAGGGACGGGGGAGCCTGGTGGGCTTCCGTCTGTGGGGTCGCACAGAGTCGGACACGACTGAAGTGACTTAGCAGCAGCAGCAGCAAGGGAGAGCTCATAGAAGAGTCCAGGCTGCCAGCTTAAAGCTCCGCCGTCGAAGAGATTCTCAGAGACGTCCCGGGGCCTCCAGCCACTCCCATGGTCCCAGATAGAGGAGCCTCGTCCTGAACCTTCTCATAGCCATGCTCCCCTTGGATCAGGTGCCCAAGTGGAATTTCCTGAGACTGTTTCTGTCCTTGCCCATCAATCCTATCCTTTCCATCTTGGAGGAAAGCAAAGTCCACTTCAGAAAGGGAAGAGTCCAACACAGTGGCACCCCGGCTGTTTCATACCTTAGCACTGCATTCCTTTAGAAATGTGTCTTGAGATGTTTGTCTCCCAGCAGCTGACAGCCTCCTCGTTTCTGTAAACATCATGCTGAGTACCTGGACTGCGTGTGGCCCCTTTCACCATTGCAGGGAGAGTGGCCTGGGCATAATTCTGTGTTTCCAACAAGCTTTTCTCTTTCACATCAAGCCCTCTCTGCCACGCTCTCAGGCAAGTGTGGCCCAGTTTGCGTTTCCTCCTATTCTTTATTTATATAATTTTTTTGTAGTTGTGTTGGGGAGAGGATAGAGAACCCTGGGGCAGTCAGCCTGGTAGTTTGGCTCTTTGAGATGAATAACTACTTAGCTGTTGCTCAACTACTTTTGTTTGTGAAATAAAGGGCAGTAAGCACCATGACAGGAGAGAATTTCAGGTTTATTGTGATTTCTTTTTTGTGTTTGCATCTGTCCGGTTCCGTTAGGGCATTACCCTGTAACCCCCTAGGAACCAACACCGAAGACCATATGATTTTAAAGCTTTAGAAATCTGCGTGTGTAACATGTCTTTTGTAAATTTTTTTTTGTTCTTTTGCTTTAGAAACTGTAATAATAATCCATAGTAATTATCCCGTAGTATGCTGTCCTTTGTTACAGGAGCACCGGATTAGTGTGAAAACGTGTCCTGTATACAGTTTCAACAGCTTGATTTTGCTTCTTCCAACCCTCCCCCCGCCCCGTTTCTGTCTTGTGCTATTTGGAAGACAGTTTCCACATTTCTGCCATATGTCTTAGAAAAGCTTGGGACTTACAGGCAGTAGCAGACTTAGGACAGAGAGCTTAGTTCAGGTGGGGAGGCGGCCCTGTGTAACAGAGACAATTTTGCAGACAGCGAGCTGTTGAAACAGCTGCGTTTGGAAATAGTGCTCCCCCCTCGCCTGCCCTCTTTTCTTGAGAGACTCCAAAACATCTGAAAATGCAAAAGCACTTCACCAGGTTTTAACTTTTCTGGCTTGAACAGAAGTAGCTTCAGATCAACATGAACACCGAGGCTTTGTACGTTTTGTACACATTTTCCCAGCTTTTCAGTTTTATTCTTTCTTTTTTATTTTCCCTGCGTCTCTCTCTCCTCCTTTTCTTTCTTCTTTCCTTCCTTTTTTTCCCCTTCCTTCCTTCCTTTCTTCTTTTTCCTTGTTTGGCTTTCTGCTGAAGCTGGAAGACTGTTTAATCCTTGGCCTACTGTCTGTAGAAATATTATGTTTTTTTTAATAGTGCTTGTTTATGACTAAGGTCAAAGACAGTATTTCAGAACAAAAATTAGAGTTAGTTCATAATTGAGTACATATGTATGTAACTGTTTATTTTTATAGTTTGCTAATTTATTTTTAAACAGCTCAGTTATGCCAACATGTTTATAGCTCTGTTCATCACAGGCCTTACCAGTCAGGGTGTTAAAAGGCACATGCTTTTCAATAGTGTGGATCCTAAGTTAAGTTAGATAATGCCATCAGGTAGTAATTTAATTACATTAATCAAATGTTTAGGTGGAAAGATAGTTTTGCAGAAGCTAGAATGAAATAACATTTAAGTACACATGTATAAATCGCAGTGTTATAGACATTGTTTGAAGTGGCCGATAGGAAAATTGATATATACCAGGAGCTTAGAAGGAAGCCTGAGGGGGCCTTCTCCTGAGTGGTAGACACTGCTTCCGCAATTCAGGAGGCTGCCGGGCCTGGCCATGTCCTTCATGAGGTGTGTTCATTGTGAGTCCTCTGAGCAGAGACACACAAAGGCACTTGGGTCATTTTGTACAGCCAGGGCTTTCCTGGGAGGCAGCTGGCCAGCCCAGGCCTGCTCTCTGAGCCTGAAAAGGCGAGACACACTCTTGTGAGGTCTTTGTCACCTTGGATGGCCGAGGCTTGGCATGCTGGGGTCTCTTTCCCTGGCATTCCAAGCCAGCTCTGTCCAGAATCCAAGGAGGGCTGCCTCGGGGTTCCAAAGGATTTTACAGCCTAGGATAGAAGCTGCTGCCAGAGCCCTGGGGCATGAGATGTGGCGGGTTTGCCCACAGCTTTTGCCAGTGAAGGTGACTTTCTGTGCTGCACAGGGACTTAAATGAGGGCCCAGAGCACCAGCCCCTGGCCAGCCACCTTCCCTCCATGCCCTTGGAAAAAATGGGAGCACTGGCATTTGGCTAACAGGACAGGCTCTTGGAGTCCAGGTGCTCTTTCCCACCTCCCTGTGATAAAGTGTGTGCGCATGCTCAGGAGCTTCAGTTGTGTCTGACTCTTTGCGACTCTATGGACTATAGCCCGCCAGGCTCCTCTGTCCGTGGATTCTCCAGGCAAGAATGCTGGAGTGGATTGCCATGCCCTTCTCCAGGGGATCTTCCCGACCCAGGGATCAAACCTGGGTCTTGACATTGCAGGCGGATTCTTTACTCCCTGAGACACATGGGAAGCCGTGATGGAGTGTGGTGGATGTTAAATGACTGCTAGTACTCTTGCCTGGAAAATCCCATGGATGGAGGAGCCTGGTAGGCTGCAGTCTGTGGGGTTGCTAAAAGTCGGGCACGACTGAAGCGACTTAGCAGCAGCAGCAGCAAAAGGGGACTTTTAGGTGTGTTGACAATAGCTCTTCTGCCTTCTGACTCCATCTGGCTTCACCCGGGCTGTGGAGCCTGGCGTGGTGTCCCATACATAGCCTGTAACACCCTACCTGGGTTATTCACCAGGCGTCCCTGGGACTCCTGGGTGCTGGTTTTCTGGATGCACATTCTTCTGCCCATTGTTGATGTAGGGACACTGTCGCCCTCTCTCAGGTAGATTTGTTCCTGGGCATATCTGTAATTGCCTTGTTCCTGGTTGGGAGTCAACCAGGAATGACTTGGTCTGAAATGAAAGGCCCCAAGGGAGGATTATCATCCTCATCACAAAGCAGCTACCTTGTGTAGGTAGGGCAGGCGGAGAGGACCTGATTTCACCACATTCTTGCCTCGGTGGCCCTGAGGTCTTCGTCCCTTGAAGAAGAGCTGAGGGAACTGGAAGGAAGGGGTGTGTCTTCGTGCTGGTTGAGACAAGAAGGGAAAGGCGGGTGGGTTTGGCCCCCAAGGGCAGGACAGGAAGGCTCTCATTCCCGTATTGGATGCAGTGTTTGTCCAGCTGAAAGCTGCCCTACTCGGCTGACTACCTGATGAGTGATTTCCCCCGAGTTGACAGCTGCTCCGTATTTCACTACAAGTCCCGACAAAGCAGGTGTTCTTTTGGGGCTGCTGTTGCTGCAGCAGGCATGTGGAGAATCTGGAAGAATGGGGCTGCATAGGATGACGTTGAAGCAGTCTCCCAATGTCTTGTTCCTCCCTTTCGTGCCAACCCTCCAGCTTTCTGGGTTTATGAGAAATTGGGCCCATCCCTTTCAAATACCCATTGTGCTTTTAATAACGGGACTAGATGTAAAATCATGGTGTGTATTTATGGTTCTGGAATAAGCCCTTGGGTGAGCATCAGCATATGTGAGTCTTCCCTCATGAGTAACCTTGTGAAGAGGCAGGGAAGATGGTTTCTAAGCCTGAGAGGTGAGAGGGTTCGTCTAGTCTCACACAGCTTCAGGGTCAACTTAGGATCTGGACTGAGGCCTCCTTAGTCCCTGCTCCCATGCACAGTCCGCCCACAGGGCAGACAGCGGGACCTGGAGCGCTTTGGGGCAGGGAAGCTGTGGGGAGGCAGGTGACAGGGGTTAGTCTATTCTCGGAGAGTTTGCAGGGACCGAAATGTACCTGACATTCTGCTTTTCTATATAATTTCAAGAATTTATTGCTATAGTCCGAAAGCACCAGGGGTAATGTTAACCTGGAGGAGCTTCTCAGTAAATACCTCAGGTGTGTTTTCCTGGGGAGGAGCGGCACCTGATTCTGGGGCTTATCCTCGACCTGCTGCAGTGCTGAGCCAAGCCTCTGAGGAGGAGGGTGGGGTTGGGGGAGACAGGCGGGGAACCCCCTTGACTTCTGATTTGCCTTTTGCTTCTGCTTTTCCTGGGTTCCAGGATGCTGAGCTGCCATTCCAAGAAGAGCATTAGTGTAAGTGTGAAACCCTAGGGGTCGAGGGTGATTTCTTTGTTCTGTCCTACTTCCCTCTCTGGGAGAGTGGGCAGGCAGGGTGGAAGGTGTAATAAGCTGGCATTCAGGTTGGTGGCCTCCTTTACCTTTGCAGTGGGTGGCTGGGCTGGGTGAGCCCCGGGGAGGCTTAGAAAGGGAAGGGTGGACCCGACAGACCTTTGGGGAGACTGTGCAGCTTCATCATTGCTCCCGCGGCTGTGCATGGGTGGCCGGGGAGGAGCCGTGCAGTGTGAGCCGTGGGCCCTGGTTCTCTGTGCGCAGGCTCAGTGGGCCCCTCTCTTGTTCGGGGGAGTCCTGCCAGGCAAGTATGAGTCAAAAAGGAGACCAGGACGCTGCGGTACAGAGGTGGTGAAGGCTCAGTGATACTTTAAGAGTTCTCCGAATGTGCCTCCCAAAGTGGAGAGTGCTTTCGGCGGCAGTGAGAGATGTGAAGTTCTCGTCTGGTAGGGGCTTGCTGCCCAGTCTTTCATTTCCTTCCCCCCTCCCCCGCTTCTCTTCCTTCCTTCCTGTTTTGGTTTGGTTGCGCCTTAACACTCAATGTCTTTCATTCCCTTGATCCTTTCCTTCTTTTTTTTTTGTTTTCTTTTTTAAAAAAAAATTGATAAAAGTCAATTTTCAGAAGGTTTAGACAATGCAGATTACTGTCTAATTTTGAAAAGTTTACGAAAAAGAATTGAATTCTGACAAAAGAGCCAGAATACTGTCCCTCTCAGTGGGCACTGGGTTTATATCTTGTCTCTCAGCTTTTTGGTGTGCGTTAAATTGGCCCTCCAGAGAAGGCAATGGCAAGCCACTCCAGTACTCTTGCCTAGAAAATCCCATGGATGGAGGAGCCTGGTGGGCTGCGGTCCGTGGGGTCACTAAGGGTCAGACATGACTGAGCGACTTCACTTTCACTTTTCACTTTCACACATTGGAGAAGGAAATGGCAGCCCACTCCAGTGTTCTTGCCTGGAGAATCCCAGGGATGGGGGAGCCTGGTGGGCTGCCGTCAGTGAGGTCTCACAGAGTCGGACACGACTGACATGACTTAGCAGCAGCAAATTGGCCCTCACAGGAGGACGCACTCTCCTGTCGGGGCCATCTGGGTATTTGTTGAAGGCTCTCCAGGGCTGGGTGAGAACTGCTGGGTGTGGAAACCACAGTGTGAATGTGGGACAGGCCCTGGTGTTGGAGTCTGGACAGCGTTCAGGCCTGAGCGCCGCAGATTCCTTCCCGGGATCTTGGGTAGTAAGTGCATGGGAAGTCTAGAGGGTACATAGGAGGCTCATGCCCTGTGCTGGGGGTAGTGGAGGAGACGGTGGAGGGGAGATTGTGGCGTTAGGCAAAGGGAGCAAGAGCTGCTGTCTTACAGGGCGAAGTCTGCATCCTGGGACATCTGCCCAGTCGGTAGTGGGTGGCGTGGATGAGTGTGTTATTAAGAACCTCAAGAAATGTGGTTCCTTTGCAGCTGCCCCTCTTTTCTCCCTTGGGTCTCCCGGTTGGACCTCAGTCTGTCCTTCACTTGCTTGGAGACAGCGGGGGCTTCAGAACGGGGCCCCTCCCTTCTGGCGTTGGTGGGGACCCAGTTTGCAGGAGGTGGCTTCCTCCCCTACTCCCACCCCTAAGGCAGATGCAGTGAGTGGGTCTGGATCTGCTCCCTTCCCCACAGATACCTTCCTGACTGGCTTTGATCCTTTTTTAAACACATTCCATGCATATTAAGATGACAGACACATTGATTTTGCTCCAAGCAAGTAGCCATCCACCCTGGATGGGCTGTGGGCCCCAAGCAGGTTGATGTTTGGAAGAGAGTAAGGGACAAGCCCCGGATGGACGGGTGTTCTCTCCATCTCACTCACTCCTCCCCCATTTTTCCCATGAGAAACTTTGTTCTCTTAGAGATGAAGTGCCTCCTCCTGGTCACACAGCTTCTTAGTGACAGGATTAGAATTTATGTCTTTTTTAAAAAATTAATTTTTATTTATTTATTTTTACCATTTGGCCCATACTGTGCAGCATGTGGGATCTTAGTTCCCTGACCAGGGATGAAACCCATGACCCCTGCATTGGCAGCCCAGAGTCTTAACCACTGGACCACCAGGAAAATCTATAGAATTTATGTCTGTTGATTACCAGTCAAGTGCTTTTTCTGCTCTATTATATTACCATGATCAGAGACAAATTTATTTTCTTTGATATTGTTTAAATGCACATTTTACTATTAGAAAGCATGGAATTGGGTGTGAATAATACTTTTTGATGTAGGAGGAAGATGAAGAGACGAAGCCAACTGGGACCACTCTGGGGCGATACCTGGGAGCCGGGAGTTGGGATCACGACAGAGCAGATATGTGCTAGCAAGGACCTACTGCGCTACCCTTCTGGGTTTCACGAAGAAGTCATTCTGTGTAATTTTATTAGGCTGAGACTTTTTCCGATGGTTTATTTTTCCGTTTGCTCACAGCCCATAGAAGTGAGCCAGGGAGGGAAGCCAGCACGTTTGCACTATTTACCTACTCTCTGACTTTGGAACTTAGCAAATCTGCTGCGTGTGGCTTTGTTTTGCCGACTTTTACAAATCAAGACCATAAACTGTAAAGCACATCAGCTCACTTTGAGGGACCTGATAGCTGATTGTTGTCTTGATAAGTGTCTGTACAAATATTTATATGTTGCTGATAGTCTTGAGTTGCGTTGTTGCAACATGCAAAGTTGTCAGGTTTCCAGGACTTCTGGTGGCAAAACTTCTCCATGGAGTGAGGCTTATTTTCGATCTGCTCTTCCTCCCTGAAACCTTGTTAGCCTGCGATTGCACGTAATGCAACGCAAGTTGCGGAGAAAGAAACATAATATTAGCTTGTGCCATCATTCACTAGTAAAATAACTAGAAGAAGAGGCCATTCTGGAATGCAGGGAGGCTGGTATAACTTCTCAGTGTGGCTTCTTCTGACCCCCCTCCTTAAGTGTTCGCATGAAACGAGCACACTGCTGTGATTAAGGAAGCAGTGCGGTACTTCGGAAAGGCCTTCATCTCTTGCCACTCAGGTGAGCACCTGAAAAGGAACCTATAAACCATTTGGACGCAAGTACTCCTGTCACGAAGGTGTCCTTCATTTCCCTGAAGGACCCACAGCTTCCTGAGACACTTCCATGTC
Source organism: Moschus berezovskii (assembly GCF_049115385.1). NCBI lineage: Eukaryota > Metazoa > Chordata > Mammalia > Artiodactyla > Moschidae > Moschus > Moschus berezovskii. Next base: position 64,285,280 of record NC_142470.1, read on the forward strand.
TGTTAGCAGATCAATAAGGGTTAGAGCTGCTAGACTGGGAGCTCCTTGAAGCCAAGCAATGAGGCTCATTTCATGTTATTCTCCCTGCCATTAACGGTTCATGTTTGGAATAAATGAATGAAACTGGGTGCCCTTACATATCGGGTGGAATGAAGGTAGCATTTCTGGAATGAGGATGTAAATAAGTGTAAAATTGGATATTCACTGACGCTTTCCCGGGAACAGGTCTCTGAGCATGAGAGCTGAGAGCTGAGCATGTGCTGGTTGGAGGCCTCTGTGGCTGATTTACTTGACCATGATTGGGACCAACGGTTAAGTCTTTTCCCATGTTATAGATGAGGACTCGGAGATTCAGGAGTGCTGTGAGCCCACAGGGCAAGATGACTGAGTTCTAGCAGGTCCCGAGTTCCTGCTATGGGCTGAGTGTTTCGCAGGCGCTGTTTTAATCAGTTTCCACAGCAACCCCAGCAGACTGGCAATAAACCATTGTCTTGTACATTTTACTGATGAACAAACTGAGGTTCAGAGAAAGAGCTGTGTTGGGTCACACAGCCGGGAAGTCCTGCAGATGAAGATTCCAGAATCTAATTCAGGGAGCCTGAGTGCCCACTCTGCTGACACACCTGGGCTTGAGCTCACGTGGCCTACTCAGGTCTGGGTTTGCTGTTCCAGGCCCACCAACCTGATACCTGGCCTGCTGGCAGTTTGCTATCTCTAGGGGTGGCAGCCTCCAGCCTGGACCTGGACTTGGTCCCTGGGGGTTGGGAGAAGTGGAGCGCCCTTAAGTACACCTTGTCCTTTCCACTCGTCCCCCGTCTTTCTCAGGGCCTCCCCTTCCTTCCTTCCTTCCCGGTGTCACTGTCTGCCTGCTCCAGTGTGCGTTCCTCCTGGGGATTAATGCCCTGGCCAGGCCACCGCTGTTCCCGTTGTCCCATAATCTGCAGGCATGTCTGTCAGCTGGCAGGAGTGTGGTTTGGGGGTGGAAAAGTCAGAAGTGGCTCAGCTTGAGGAAACTGGCCCTGGGAATCTCACCTGTCCCTTCTCTCCTCCCCAGAGTGGCACTGTCAGGATTGCCTCTCCAAACATAGCTCCTCTGTGGCCCCAAGGGCTCCCTCCAGACCTTTCCAGGCCTCTGGGTGATCCATCCTGGCCAGAGAAACAGGACTGTGGGAGTCCCAACCCTCAGTGCCCTGGGCGGAGCCCTGACATGCAATCATTCTGGCAAGCAGCCTTAGGCAGGCCTGGGCAGAGGACTGAAAGGAGGAGAGGGAGCAGGGAGAGCTGCAGCAGACCAGATGAGAGACAAAAGGCAGCTTGGGAGCAGGCTGCCGGGCGGCGGGGTGGGCGCACCCGTGGAGGCCCAGGCTGGCCTACGGGGAGGAGTAAGGTTGGTGCCTTCTCCCTCAGAGTCTCAGTCCTGCTGGAGGCCAGCCAGCTGCTGGAGCTGGGTGTGGGGCAGTAAACACAGGGTCTCGGAGTCTTGAAGGTTATGGGCTGGGAGGCCGAGGGGAGGGAGAACTGAGAAGACGGAGTATCAGCATCGGCCTCTGCACCCCCTCTCTCCAGCGCACGCTGTGGTCCCGGTGTTGACCCCAGACCTGTTTCACGGCAGCCTCTCCCCTCAAGGCTGAGTGAGTTTGTTCACTATGGTTCACACTTTGGTCCTGCATGGTCCCTGGGGCTGATGGGGAGGTGTAGGGAGATTGGCACACATTGTCTTGAGAAGTCAGCCCCTCCATAAAGCCAGGTACATCTGAGTTCCTTCAGCCGTTGGCCGGGTGGCCTCAAACAAGCCAAGCAACCCCACTGAGCCTCAGGCTCCTCACCTGTAAAATGGAGTGAATTACCTTTCCTGTCCACTGGGAGGAAATGTTCCGCTTGGCTCTAGATCACTCATATGTGTTGCAGGATGTGTATTTTGTCACAGAGGCATGGTTCTGGAAGCACAGGCTTAGTGGTCTTTTGACTTGTCAGTTCTGTAGGCTGAAAGTGTGGCAGGGGAAGAGGTGCGCCTGAGCCCCTGGTGGCCTACCGGAGGATGCTGTCTGCTGACCTTGCCCAGCACGTGTGGCTGGTCTGAGCCCCCCCAGCCTCGCCCGGCTCTGTGGGCAGACATTGATTGTCCTCCAGCTTGGCGTGGGCCCAAAGATGGGAGAAGGTGACCGCAGCTCTGGGAACCTGAGTTCCAGGGGACCTGCCTGAAGTAGTCTCCCATATGAGTCGCCCCTGTGGCATCCTTCCCTTTCCATGCAGTGTGCAGAGGGAGTTGGGGGAAGGGAAAATGGGAGGAGCTGCTGCCCCTGCTGCATATCCCGCACCCTGCTTGCTTCCTGTTCTGTTAGAGAAATGCGGTTTCTTCAGGAGTTGGCCAGTCATCTGAGGTTGATCAAGTTTACGGGTGATTCAAACGTGTGTGCAGGGTACATATGGCTTACGACACAAACCCGAGCGATTTCCCTTAGCAGCCAAGTCTCCATGCTTCTCAGAGAATCAGCAGCCTTGCAAATGATGGGGCGAATCTGGGCTGACCTTGGACCTGCAGGTGACCTCAGCAGCACTGCTGGCATCTGGCTTCCTTTTCCCTCTTCCCTCATCAGCCCGCTTCCCTCTTTCCTGATCATATGTGTTGGTGAGTAGATGGGTGGGTCAGCTCACCCCTGCTCACGTCTCTCTAGCATACTATACCTATTTGCCATTAGAAGTTGGAAAACAAGCCCAGGTGGTGCTAGTGGTAAAGAAGTTGCCTGCCAGCATAGGAGACATAAGAGACATGGGTTTGATCCCTGGGTTGGGAAGAGCGCCTAGAGGAGGAAATGGCAACCCACTCCAGTATCCTTGCTTGGAAAATCCCATGGATAGAGTAGCCTGGGGGGCTATGGTTCATAGGTTTGCAAAGAGTCAGGCAGGACTGAAGCAACTTAGCATGCATTATCATTTGGAAAATGTGCCCAAGTGCCAGAGGTGGCTGTGTTATGGAATGTCCCAGACCACTTCTAGGAAGGAAAGTGGGTATGGGGCAGCCCAGTGCTTCAGGGTACCTCCCTGGTTCATGCACAATGCATTGTCACCTCCCCACCTCCCAAGTGCATGCCCTGTAACCTTGCGGACACCCCTGTGTCCAGCCCAGCCTGGGTGTACATCCTACGTGCTTGGTCGGCACTGATAGGGGTCACCAGTGGGGAGGAGTTCTCTTCGGAGCACACTGCCACATGTCCCGTGAGCTGTCTCTGAGGCCTTGCCCAACCTGCAGTGTCCAGGGCCTCTTCTGCCAGGGCCCTGCTGGTTATCGCTGTGGGCATTATCTCCACTCACCACCTCTGTGCCCAGGGCTGCGGTGTCCCCTTGAAGAACCCCACACCCATCTCCCAGAGGCCCTTCTTGCTTAGAGTCTGACCCAATCCAGCGCCCCCCACCCCCAACACACACACCTTCCAGGGACTTTGAACTGACCCCAGCCTTGCTTGAAGCAATGTCTTTCCTCAGAGGACCAGATCTGCCTCTCTAGGGGCCACCCTGGGAGTCCCTGCCATTTCAGCAGTGCTTGAACCTTGTGGGTTCTCGTGGTGCCCCTTGGCTGATGTGATTTCACTTAGAACCAAGCACAGCACCCTTTGGAACATTTCTTTACTAGAGTGTTGTCCTATGACTGGAAAAGAGAGAAATGGGACAGAGAGGTCACAGAGCCCTCTGGGGGAAATGTGTGCTGAAGATAAGGTGGTAACACAGAGAAAGAGGGAGTATGAGACTGGTCCAGCAGACCTGCCAAGGAAGGACAGTTTGCTCCGTTGCTCTCTCAGCTGCACAGTGCTCTTCAGTGGCAGCTATTGTTATTACTACCATCATGGCCATTATCATCACCATGAGAGGATATGGTCATGGGGCAGGTGCTCACTGTAAGTGCTGATTGAGTTTCCAGCTGATTTCCTGATTTTAGAGGCCATGAATGTGTCTACCTGGAACATTCCAATTCTATCCAGGAGCTCAGGTTTGAGCCTAGACTTCATAGCTCTCCGATAGATTGCTGACTGGTTTCTAGGTGTTGACTTGAAGACAGTTTATACATCCTTGAATATTTGTCCGTATTGTGAAAAATCTGAATTTATCAAACAGAGCAGTAAAAAGGTGATGCTTCATTTTACAAAAGATTTTTTTTTTTCACTTTACCGAAGGATCCTCAGTGGTATTTCTTTTTGATGGAATGTTTGTCTACCTCAGAAAGTGTTTACAGGTCATTAACTACTCCGGCAAAGGACCTCAGTAGAGAAAAGGAAGCCTGCAAGCAAATAGACTCATAGCTCTAGCTTAGAGGGTGCTAGTTAAAGAGAATTAGACTCCTTGGCCAACAGGTGTGTGCTAACCCTGTTGTATCCAACCCTGGGAAAGAAGTAGGGAGCAGGCTTCCTTCCTTGGAGAACTGGTAGTCTCTTTGGAAACAAGACTTCTCATGAAATAATTGGGAAGACAGTATAGTGAAGACAGAAATTAGGTGCTAAGTTGTGTTCACTCATCTCTTACGATTGATTGATGGAAGAATGAATGGACTTTGCTTTACCGAAATTCAGTTTACGTACTGCTTTTCAGGAATACTGCAGTGGTGCACAGTGAGGGAGGCCTGAGGAAGGAAGGAGTTGGCTAAGACTCCTCTTGGGAACACAGAGAGAGCTTATGATGGAATGCAGAGGGCTGGCTATCCTAGAATTAAATTCTATGTGATCAGAGTTTGCCTCCCAGAAATGGCCCAGGCCCCTGAGAGATGCTGGGACAGAGACATCTGTTAGGCAAGAGGGCAGTGCAAAAGGGAGATGGACTCATTGTCAGTGTCTCGAATCCTTGTCTCCAACTAGTGGCCAAGTGGAAGATGACGTCACTTTTTCTCCCGCCCTTCGCGCCTGCTGACTGCTGCTCTGAGCCCACTTTGGCCCGTGTGTCAGAGCTGACCAGAGGACAAGGATGACTTGTCATCAGATGGTCAGCACCAGGTCTGTCTCTGGGAAGTGGTTTCAAAAAGTTTCCAGTTCTGCCTCAGAGGGCTCAGCACTTGCCCTGTTAGTGACATCTTTGGGATGGTCAGCTCTCACGCTTTCCCAGTCGGGGGCAGCCTGCCCCACCTCGCCAGGGAAGGCATTCTGTAAATGGTTTTTTTGTGGGTTTTTTTTTTTTTTCAACTTCCATTTTATGGGTCCTAGTTTGTTTTTCCAGTTTCCAGTGACCCTTCCTGGTGCTAGAATTCTGGGATTTCATGAGCAAATCCATGTTCTCCTAACCCATTTCCTCTGTATATGCATAGTTTTCTTTCATCCCCCTTCTTGTTATTCTAAAAGCCTTCACCATAAATTGAGTTTTCACCTGAGAGTGGCCCTGGTTCCCTTCTACTTAGTTTGTATTCCCTTTCCTGGCAATCTTTCCAGGATTAATAGATTATGTCTTAGGTGTTTTAAAAAACATTCTAAGAAGATTGAAAATATCCTTGAAATTTTAGACTCACAGAAACAACAATGCCATTTAGAATCTGGAGTTGCTGTTTGCCCCAAGTTTTCTGTGCCCCAGGCTCCCATGGTGGCAGGGGATTGGGTTGGGGAGGAGCAATGAGGTGTCTGTTTCTGAGCAGCAAGGGAGTTTACCAAACGTCTTTTATGTATATGTACTCCAAACTCTCAAAGCACAGGGACCATAATAATTTCTGCACCCCAACCTGGGATATAAACTGACTGCCTCCACTGGCCAGACTGAACTCACTTTAAGGGGTTCCACCCTGATTTACTGATGAACCCTGCCTGCCATCCCTGTGATAAGAAAGGAAGATAGGCAGGACTTGGGAGTTATCCAGAGAGACACAGCTGGTTGGTATCCAGGTGTGCACAAATATGAACAGGTTGCTGATTCTAGTCCCATGCTGACCAGGAAGGAGCTGTGGCATCTACTTTTAGCCAAAACCCACCAGGGTCAACACAGCTGTATTGGTCTGGAGCAGGCCAACAGTTGCTTTTATCAAAGGCCCCATGGAAGGGTTTGGCCTCTGATTGGGGTGGGCATGAGGGTGGGGTGGAAGAGGAGTGGCCGATCTCTGGGTCTGTGACTGCGCTCAGGTGGCTTCTTTCAAAAGGTTCTCTTGTCGTGGAGAACTGGATTTTGTTACTCAATAGGAATAAAATTATTTGTATGCCATGGCGGGTGGCCTAGGTCATCCCTCCCCAAATTGTAAAGGAGGGGAAGGCTCCCTTGAACTCACTCTCCGTACCTCCTCACTGTCTGTCTGTTTTCATCTGTCCATCTCTCCATCCACTGGTCATATATGGATGCCTATGAGCACAGTAGCTTGGAACCTGCATTCCCAATTGCCCCCTCCCTCCAACCTTGAATTTCTTGATCTATTCTCCCCCTCTTCCCTTTTCTCCTGATCCCAACTTCCTCTTGGGAAAGGAACTGATGACCTCATTTCTGCTGAGGTGTAACAAATACCAGGAGGCATGTGTTTTATTTCACAATAAAATGTACTCACTTTCTCGTTTTTAAGTACTTTACAAATATTAACTCATTTTACTTTCATAACAACTCCTATTAAGCAGATACTATTATTATTCCCATTTTACAGATGAATCAATTTTTAATTCCAGCTAAAGAAATAGAGTTTGGTGGTGAAACATTAGGAGTGAGCCAGGAGTATTTGTCATCGCAGGACGGCTCTGCCAATTGGAGATTAGGTAGTTGGAATGTACACTCTTCTTCCCCTTCGATATTTTATCCCAGCCAGCTCTGGGCCATTTCTACCCTCCTCTCCCTGTACTCCCATCTCTGCAAAAATGACACAAGATTTATAAGACATTAGAGAGTTAGAGAAGGAAATGGCAACCCACTCCAGTGTTCTTGCCTGGAGAATCCCAGGGACGGGGGAGCCTGGTGGGCTGCCGTCTATGGGGTCGCACAGAATCGGACACGACTGAAGTGACTTAGCAGCAGCAGCAGAGAATTAGAGATCATTTTTTCCAACTTCCTTGTTTACTGTGGGGCACCTGAAGTCGGCAGAGGTGACGAGCCCTGGCATGGTCACCAGACCAGATGAGAAGCACAGGGCTCCCTGCCTCCTTTCTCCCAGCCGCCCATCTTCTCTTAGTCCTGAACCACTGCCAGCACCACCTTCCCTTCTGCCCCATGCTTCCTCAGTCTATGTAGCTAAGAGACGTTTTGCCACAGGGACGAGGATTTGCTCAGGTCTCTTAAGTAATGCAGGTGCACCTCACTCACAGGGCTTCACTTTCCTTTTCTCAGTTTTTTGCCCGTAGCAGTCTCTGTTTTGTTTTCTTGGGACTTCCCCTGTGGCTCTGATGGCAAAGAGTCTGTCTGCAACGTGGGAGACCAGGGTTCGATCTCTGGATTGGGAAGATCCCCTGGAGAAGAAAATGGCAACCCACTCAAGTATTTTTGCCTGGAAAATCCCATGCATGGAGAAGCCATGTAATTGCATATCTGGGACAAGCAAAGTCTTACGTTTGGAAATAGTGTTATAACTCAGTAAGTTGTGTCGAGCCTCACTTGGCTCATTCTCAACTTGTTTGGGCTTCCCTGATAGCTCAGTTGGTAAAGAATCCGCTTACAATGCAGGAGACCCTTGTTCGATTCCTGGGTTGGGAAGAGTCTCTGGAGAAGGGAAAGACTACCCACTCTAGTATTCAGGCCTGGAGAATTCCATGGACTGTGTAGTCCATGGGGTCGCAAATAGTCGGACACAACTGAGTGACTTCCCTTCACTTCCCCTTGAGTTGTTGTCTTTCTGTTTAAGGTGGCTGCCCCTCCACTTCCTGTGTCTTCTCTCGGCCTGCCTCTGCTGCTGCTGGGGGCCACTGCAGCTCCAGTCTCAAGGCTCCAGCTCCTTCAAGGAGCTTTCTGCTTCCTGGTCACCTGTTGTCTCCTAGCTCTGCTCTGTCACAGCCAGTGAGGGTTGGGGAGAGGGGAGGGGGAATCTTCACATCTTCTGGTGATTCTCTGTGTCCATAGCACTGGGCAGCAGCTGGGGGCCCTTCCGAGGGAGGCCTTGATGTTGTCTTCCTTCCCAAGGCCTTTTGGCAAGGTAGAAGTTATCTTCAGGACCCTTGGCCGCTGTTCAACTGCACAGCTAGTGAGGGAGGTCAATCACCCCCCTTTCTGACCTGGAGTGGGGGAGGCTCTTAGGACTCTCAGCACCACATTTAATAGTTAGCCCTGACTCAGAAGGGGGTCTCAGTCCTAATGAATGGCCATTATAAAAATGTTTTGGGGTCATTTCCCATCATTCCATTAGAGTAGTGGAGAGGTTTCTGCTTGGAATAAGGTGACATTTGCTAATTGAGCCAGGCTGCGATACAGGCTTTGGAGTTGAATTCCTTGAGGACTAGGAGGATGGAGATGGGACAGGCTGTAGGGTGACAAAATGGGGGTTCGCTGGACTCTCAAACTCAAAACCTTTTTTGTGTTCTCAAAACTTGAGTTGCTCTGCTGCTGCTAAGTCACTTCAGTCGTGTCCGACTCTGTGTGACCCCATAGACGGAAGCCCACCAGGCTCCCCCGTTCCTGGGATTCTCCAGGCAAGAACACTGGAGTGGGTTGCCATTTCCTTCTCCAATGTGTGAAAGTGAAAAGTGAAAGTGAAGTCGCTCAGTCGTGTCCGACCCTTAGCGACCCCATGGACTACAGCCTACCAGGCTCCTCCATCCATGGGATTTTCTAGGCAATAGTACTGGAGTGGCTTGCCATTGCTAGATATTATTTATCTAAGACAAATGAAGACATACATGCATACAAACACAAATATGCAAATGTTCATTGGAACATTGTTCCTAATAGTCAAAAAGTGGTAACAACTCAAATGTCAGTCAATAGGTGAATGGATAAACAAATTGCAGTACTGCCATACAATGGAATATTCAATCTAAGAATGAAATGGTAATACGTCTAACAACATGGATGAATCTCAAAATCATTCTGCTCAGTAGAAGAAATTAAAAGGTTTAATGCAGTTTGATTCCATTTACATGAGATTTTAGAAAAATCAAAACTAAAATGATGGGAAGTAGATCAGTGTTTAAAAGGGGTCAAGGGATTAGGAGAAGGGATTGACTGCAAAGGGGCGTGAGAAGACTTTTTAAAGCGATGGAAATGTTCTCTGTCTGATTTTGGTGGAGGTTCTACAACTGTATACAATTAGCAGAATTAATCAAACTGTACACTTAAAGTAAGTGACTGTTGTATGTAAATTATGCCCCAATAAAACTAAAAAATAAAAACCAACCACTTGAATTGGACCATCATGGAAGGCCGTCTGTCCCTAGCTTTTAACTGTTTTTAAGACTCTAGCCATCTCTGGGCGGCAGGGTGGGCACTAAAGTACATCTCAGGAAACTTTGGATTTGGAGATTTCATGGAAGTCGGTAATGACTGGAGAGAGGCAGAAGCAGACTGAGATGATGCTTTTCACATGAGCAGAGCACATTTGAGAAATTCATGAGCACTTGTAAGTGTGTGAGGTGAGGGACAGTAAGGGGAACCAGAGGGCTTTAAAATATAAAAGGGGAGAAGATGCCTGAGTCAGTCTTACTCACTGATACATCTTCTCTTTGGGTGGAGGGAGATCCCAACTGTGTGACTGTCTGGTGAATTCCTGTAAAGTGAGAATTTTTGTTTGTTTTTAATATCCGTCTTCCTCTGCAAATCATCTCTCATGCAAAACTTAAGGTCGTCAGCATACATGTGATGTCTAGACTTTCCTCATTCATTTGGTAGACTTGAGGGGACTGCCTTTTCTGAAGCTAGCTTATGCTAAGGCCATGCAGATTTGAATCCTTACATGGAAAACCTGCATATGTGTGTGGTGTTGGCTTGCACCTGGGCACATGGCCTGACTCCGGGACTTCGCTGTCAAGATGGAGAAGGGATGCCCTGGATGCCTCGATATGAACATTCAGCCCAGCCTGTGCTTTGAAGGCAGCATTACAAATCATAGTTGCATTAGTTGTTGCCTTCATTTTTCTAGGGAGTTCCCTTTACAAATTAGGGTAGATAAAGTGGCCAAGAACTTCCATGTTTCCTTCTCTCTGGCCTCAGAGTGAAGTCCTTTTTGATGATGCTAGATTCAAGAGAATATTAAAAATATGTTTTTAGAGCTTAGCGTTTTGCCTTCAGTGTGTGCTTCAGCCGAACCTAACGTCTTTGTAGGTGACCAAGGCTGAAATTGAGCTAGAGGGCTGTGCAGACTTCAAGATGGGTTTCCTGTAAAGATGTTAGTTTTTGGTAACTGGCCACCAGACTCAATCAACCCGGCACACGCTCTGGCTGCTGCATGGGCTTCACTTCTGCTCCTCTGTAGGGTGTGGAGTGGCTGTTTAAAGAGGGTGGATATTACTGCTAATCTTTGTGTAGCATAACAGGTTACTGCCACTTGCCTTTTTTTTATCTGGAAATAACAAGCAGATATCAGAAGGGAACTGTTTGTGGCTACAGAGATGGTTAAAATTGTCATTATGAACAGAAATGATACTTGGAAAAATAACTTTCCTTTTAGGAAGGCACATCAGTCATTTAACCACTATTTGTTGAGTTTCTAAGATATATATATATCACATATCACGTGCTGTGCCGGGTCCTTTGAAATGAAATAAAAATAAATAGAAGACAGAGTCCCTGCACTTCAGGAGCACATTGGGAATTAAGGAGGGGCATCGAGAGGTAACAAGCGATGGAAGGACTGGTTATTTGTCCAGGGTGGTGCAGGGAATGTGCGCTCCTTAAAGTCAGGAAAGGCAGAGATTGATTCTTTATGGCAAGGTGACCAGCAGACTTTTAGCTGGGCTTTGGGTATGAACAGGAAATCAGAGAGGAGGAAGAAAAACCTGAAAGGATTTTAAACTAACCTGAACCCAAATGAACTTTTCTGGATGATGTAAGAGAAAAGTTTATACAAGGAGTATTAGATAGACATTTGAGAGGGGAAGGGAGGTTTTGGGGCCTAGGAGATTAGCCAGGGATGCATGGAGAGTCAAAAGGAAAACAGAGACCCTAGTGAACCCAGAATGTTCTAGAGGAGGACTAGCTTCTATTAGGATTTGAAGTGGTCAGAACATCTTTGTAGCTTCCGTCATGGTACTTCCTCCTCCTGGCCAGAATTTTCTTTTGAGACAGATGTTGGTCAAACAAGCTGTTTTTGTTTGTGGTTGATCACTTGGCGTACAGCATGGCTCCTTGTCCTGGACGATGAGGAGGGCGTTTTAGCAGCAGGCAGGGTAGTTGTGTGTTCACTGCAAAAGGAATGTAAACTTCTAGGAGACTTGGCGGCTTTGGGAACATCTCACAGTGGCAGAAATTAATTAGGAAGTAGAGTAGAACTGACTTCCAAGAGCTGGTATTATATGGATGTGCTATGGGCTGCATGACAAAAAGGAAATGGGATGAGAAAGGGTGTAAATGACTAACAGGGACCTGTTGGCAGGTGGACTGCTGTTGACCAGCTCCCCAGAGTGAATGTAGTTAGGGGCTTCCACTTTGTCTTCCCCAAACTCTCTAAAGCAACTGTTCCACTGGGATCAAAGACATCCTTCAGGAACCTCTTGGTTTCCCATTGTTTATGACCAACAGCAATGTTTCCTTCCTTTCTTTGAAGATAAATTAATTTGGGGTGGTAGTGACTTCGGGCTAATTTTGATTCTTTGGTCACTGATTTGATTTTTCACATCAACCAAAACTAGAAAAGTTTCCCTGGATCCCCGGGAATGTGTTTCCTTTCATTGGGAAAGCCATCTCTAGCCATAACAGGGTTTACACTGAATTGTATAAGTGATACTGACTTCTGTGTCAGCAAAAAAGGAAATGAAAACTGATCACAGATGACATTACCTAAATGACAGTACCTGCGTGTGTCCTTTCTTTCACGTTTGTGTAATCCTGTTATGGCATTGTCCTATTACCTCAAGTACTGTCATCTTTAAATGCTGTCAGGTCGTAACTGGATTGCCAAGGACAGAGGAGAGGAATCAGGGAAAAGTCAATGGCATTTCCCAACACACGGCAGAGATGGGCTTCTTCCCTGTCTCGTGGTTGAATTCTTGGAGAAATTGTTCAGTTAAAACGATGACTCAGGTGTCTTACAGGCTTTGATGAAACAGCCAACTTCACTCCTTGTGTTCCTAGAAGGAAAGAAACAGTCTCTTTCAACAGCCAATGAGGCAGACTCTTCCAGGATAACGTTCATGATTCTGCAGAACGAGAATGCATTACATGTATTATTCTTGCGTTTTTCAAAACCCAGCTCAAAACTAATAACAAAGAGAGGGTTCTTTGTGAGAGTTTAACATCCAGTTGTTTTTTTTTAAATTTATTTTTAATTGAAGGATAATTGCTTCACAGTATTGTGTTGGTTTCTACCAAGCATCAAAATCCAATTGTTTTTTAATGTTTCCTCAGATTTGGTTAGGGAATTCCATTTTAGAGATGGGAAAACTGAGTCATAAGATGCTTAGAGGCAGAGGTTCCCAGAACACTTGTATCTTACATTTATGCCATGTGCCCAGGTTCTTCTCACATATTTAGACTAAATTCTAATCCACGTTTCTTATAGAGTGTTCATAAATTTCCAGTCTTTGCTTTTCTGCAGCTTCCTTAGTTAGAATAGCTGATGGTGAAATGATTGCAAATTAAGCAGTCAGATGAAATTAAGCCTCTCACTTTTTGCATTCCATTGCTTATAAATAAGGGAGTGAGAAATAGTATCTCTGAACGCCCTTATTAAGGCAGGTTTGACTGCCAGAGAGTAGGGCTAACCAAAGGGGATGGACTAAGACATCTTTTTCATGCTTCTTTTTTTTTTTAACTTTGCATTTTATAACGGTATAATTTAGTTTTTTCCTTAATCTGATTCTGTGTTCATTTTTAAAATATATAGTGTTGTTTAGTATGTTCTATTATTTATAGCCCTCCAGAAGGATCCCAAGGAAAGGTAATCTCCATTTGAGAAGATGATTTCCCAGTTTCCATACAGATGACGAAAAAGTCACTGCCCACCGCACGCCACCCACCCTCTGCCCATGGTTGAGTTTTCTTCTCCCGATCTTGGTGTGGGGTGCTATGGGCTGCACCCGAAAGCCTGATAGGAGATGCAGTATGTGATGTGCTGACACTAACGCAAAAGGACTGCCTAATGGTCTTGGAAAATATAGGTTAGGGATTTTTATGGGATATCAAATTATCTTATTCTTTCTCTGATTAAAGACAAAACACTATATTAATAGATCATTACATGGGTAAAAGGTTAGAGCTTCACAGACTTAGGGGGTGCCCTGGCGTTCCCTCTCCTGCCTGTGGCAGAGGCCCATGGCGAGTAACAGATCAAAGGCAGGCAGGTGCCCTGTTTGTAGGACTCTGAGATGTCTGAATAGTCAAGTTAGATTCATAGGAGGGACGTTTTGCTTTAGTTTTGAATTTCCTGAGTCCTTTTCATTCTGATAGAACAGCAGTCTTAAAATGAAAGTTTAATTTGTCCTGATTCTATTTCGTTTAGCAGGGAAAGGGGTGAAAACGTGAAAGGGGGAATGCAGGGCGAGAGCAGTGGCCATGTTTGAGAGACGAGTGGCTTCGCAGGGTGTTGAGCAGAAATGCCGCTCTAGGAAGAGGTGTGGTCATTTTGAGACTATGGGCTGCCTCTCTGTCATACCATGATGTGTTGGTGTATCACCTAATGCTTTAACGCTGCCTTGGTCAACCGTCTAATGCATAAGGGTCTTCCTGGAAGACATTCCAGATCCAGTCCTCATGTGGAGTTGGAGCTCCCGTGGGTCTCATAATAGTCTACCAGCTAATCCATCATACCTCCCACTTCTGTGCAAAATGTGTTTGTGTGATCATGCATATGAGTGTGCATGTGCAGTCTAAGCACAGCTTTCTTGAATTTCTCACTTCAGCACTTAAAGTGGACTCTCAGCATTTGGCCACTGTGTTGTCTCATTGTTTGGGAAGAAGGTATGAGTGCCCAGTTGGAGGTGGGGCAAGGTAGACTGGTAGAACTGTGTTTGGTGTCTCCATCTGATGTGTAGGGGAGAGAATGGGTCACAAGGCATTATCTGCGAATGAGCCATGGTCCACCATGGGTCCATGAGCCATGGTCCACTGTACCATCAGTGCAGTGATGGTGAAAGTTGGAGGACCCACCTTCCCAGGAGGTCTTGACCCTTCAGCAGCCTTTCAGTCAAATCCATTTCAGAATGGAGAAGAACTTGCTGCTGTCCCCCTATTTTAGGCCAAAGCAGTGGTGTTAGATATAGATTTAAATGTGTATAGATCTATATCTTTGGGTAGATGTAGAAATAGATCCCTATATATACTAAACAGATTGTGTGCGTGTGTGTGTGTGTGCATAGGTGTGCACCTATGTGGGTATGTGAAAGGAGAGAGCCAGAGCAGAGGGTTGGAGAAAGAAAGTTGGGAAAGAGACACCAAAATGTGCAGTCTCATTCCCCAGCCCTCCTTTTGAAAATGGGGATCTGGTAAGCAATATATATTTCTGAGAGAAGACAAAGCCATCTCTTGGGCAAAGGGTTTTTCTGGGGAGACGTGGAATTGCTGTGTGACCTTAGGGAAATACTTGACTTCTCTGGGTTGAGCTCAGCCCGGTGTTCACAAAGAGCAATGCTGATATTTATAGACAGCGTTTGACTATCCCAAGTCAAAGACAGTCCTCTCACCTCAGAATAGCAAGCTTTGTTTCTCATATCTAGGTTGCTGGGACAGTTTCCTAGGAACCTAATATTCAGCAGCTTTATGACGTTGGATTCAGGGTTTTTCTTTGTAAATGACTCGATTGGGTTTCACTACTTTTCACATTATTTCCCAGGTCTAGGTTTTTTCTTATATTTTCCTCACAGGCAGAATCTTAAATGATCCTGATTTTTTTTCCCAGTTAACTCAAAGGCACCAAGGCTCAAGGCTTTCCTAGGACTAGTGTCTGGAGGCCAATGACCAAGCTGAAGCCGCAGGATGTCTGTAGAGGCCTGGTTGCCCACCGGGGTCAGCTGCCCACCGTGGCTGTTGAGGATCCTAGCTTTGGGATTCTTGCTGGGGTTATCTTGCTCTACCCTTCCTTGTTGCTGTGACTTGAGCTCCTTCTGGGTTTGTGTGAATTCATCAGTCCAGCCTCTGGCATCCCCTACCCCACTGGATCCCGCTGCAGTTCTTAAGGCAATTCTGAGGCCAGGGTTCCATTTCCCTCAGCTGCCTGCATTTGTGTGAGATCTGCTTAGGGAATTGGGCTTTGGCCTTAAGACCAGTCCACTTGGGAACTGTGGTGGCAAAGGACAGTTGTTCTTCCAGGGGTGTCCCTTGTTGGTGGGGGTGGAGATGTGCAAATAATTTTTATGTTTCCTATTTTGATTTAAAATGCTGATCTCTTTTTGGCCAAGTCTTGGGCAAATGCCCCAGAGGTTTTTTTTTTTTGCTTGAACTTGATGAAATTTAGATTAACTTGATGAAATAAATGCAAATTTACACACACATGGTCATCATATCACCAGCACCTCCCACTTCTCCAGCTCCTGACCAGCACATAATGGATTACTCCTAAATAAGTCTTCCTAAATTTTGAGGTCTTGCTTTGCATGGTGATAAGGGCAAAAGACCTCAGCCCCATATGCCTTTTGGCTTGAGTTTTTAACCTTTCCTTCCTTCCTCCTTCTTTTTGCTCCCCGTTCAAGGTCTTCCTTCGCTTAAGAAAAAAATGTGAGCCGTGCTGGGAGTGTAGACTTGACCTCCACCTCACCAGGTGCCTTTGCTGACCAGCACACACACAAAAAAATAGGAAATAGTTTTTTGAAAGGGGAGGGGGTAGTTTCTGTTCCACAATCACTGCTATTTCAATGAAAAGCAACCTGGTTTATCTATAAAGCCTACTTCCCTTTCTGGTGTTTTGTGACTGTTTTGAACTCGGGAGAGTAAAAGGAGGGGAGGTGAGAGAAGGGAGGTGTGGAAAGGGGATGGAAAGGAGAGACAGAGGTGGAAAGGAGAAGAGAAGAGAAAAGGGAGTGAGAGGGAGAGGAGTGACATTTGGGCTATTTTTAGCTGGACTTGAATGCAGATTTCATCAGGCTCTTTGGCTATGTGGAAACAGACTGTGTGGACAGTCACCTTGCCTGGAACTTCCTGCGAAGCGGCTGTGGTGACTGAATTTTCTGACACTGTCAGAGTTTGGACAACCCTGCCAGCTCCTGGGAGGGGAGCGCCACCGCTGTCACGGGCGCTTGAAGCCTCGAAAGCACGCGCTGTCGATAGTGACCTGCATTTGCGGAAACTCTAAGGGCTTTCTAATTACCGGAGGAGATCCAAATTAGAGGAAAGCTGTTCGACAAGCCCCCTCGCATGAGCTAAGTGTCACGGCGCAGATAATCATTACATCTAACAAGCTCCTGATTTTTAACAGAAGCTATGAGGTGAACTCGTTTATAATGGTTCTGTTTCAAGGGGGGAAAAAAATCACCCTGGCCTGAAAAAGAAGAAAGAAAGAAGGACGGGAATAAAGAAAGAACAAGAAGGGGAAAAGAAAATAGGGTTTAGAGATAGGAAAACCAGGAGGAAAAAAAAATGAAAGGAGACTCTCATGCTAGTGCTCAGACTCCACGCCTGGTTCTTGCCTTTGTCGCTGGCTGGAGCAATCAGATAAATCTTCTGTTTTAGATTTTCCTTACTGTAATCTATTTCTGTGAATATGCCAGCTCGTTCATTTGATGTTTCCCGGAGACAAGCCTCCTCTCTGAGTTATTTCTGACCATTGCAGCATTCCACAGGGTCTGAATTGTTGAAAGCAGTGACCCAAACCATAACAACTTGAATATTACAATCGAAACACGTGACATAGACAGTGGTTGATTTGGGGATGTATCTTGGATGGACCTCATCTGTCCCCAGGGACTTGCCTGAGATCCCTTGGGGTCTGTCTGAGCCCAGACCTCCTGACCCTGTCTGGAGCTCAGGGCCAGGGCAGTGGGATTTAAGTCCTGGTTTGAGGCTATTTAAACCAGCTTTCAAAGGCCTGAGTGGAGCCAATCATTTGTGGACCTTCCTTTCTTGGTGTTCCCTCTGTCAAAACCGTTTCTCCACACGGGACACACATCGGAGGGGGAAAGGGCTGTAAACCTTGAGGGTTGGCCAACAAGGTTCAGGAAGCACAGTATTAAGAGCCGCACTTCTCTTATTCCTGTTGATTCTCCCCAAACTCCCCACACTATCCTTGCAGTTATTCATGGGAAATAGAATAATATAAATCACACTGCCTGATTCTTTTCCAGCGGCTCACAGAGTAATCACAGGCTGAAGTGCAGGTTTTCTTGCCGTGCGTTGATCAGTAAATCAGATTTTGAGCATTTATCAGCAAAAGTTAGATTTAAGCATCGTTCCTGTAATGTTGGAAAGAAAGAAGATTTGTTCTGGTGGGGACTCTGCCAATCAGTGATCTTCCAGCTTGACTCTGCTATCAATTATTGTTGCAATTATTTGTCTAGTTGGATATTTAAAATGTCATCAGAAAGAGATGATTGCATATTCCAGAAAGCAAGGCACTGTATAATCAGATGAACTGAATCCAGTTAAATGTAGTGTGGTACCAACCTGTCCTTCAAAGTGGAATTCTTGAGCTACCACTGAAGGCAGCAGCCTTCTGCCCGGTTTTCAGGAAGCCGATCTTAACCTTGGGATGCAGCGTGCTGCTGGGGTCGGGTGATACTCAATTATGGGAAACTTTCCAAGTCTGAAAATGGAATTGCTCCTTCAGATACACAAGAAGTGCATTTTGGGTTATCTCATTCAATTCATCTGCAAATCTATAAATAAGAAGTCCCTCTATTCTTCTTGCTTCCTGTGGATTTAAATGCCAAATCCTGATTTGTGGCAAAGTTGTCACATGTCCCTTTTCCCACTCTCTCTCTGCCTGGTGCCCAGGATCTAAGCGGTGGCAGTAGAAATTACAACTGTTTGGAAGCCAAGAAAAAGCTCCATTTCTCACTTTTCTCCAATTCCGGATATTCTCGGCCCTGCTCCATCCATCAGCCATCTCCCCACACACCTCCTCCACCACACACCCGCCTTCTGTCCATACCACCAACAGGAAACAAATACAGCTCCAATTTTTTTTTTTTTTTAATGGAGGAAAAGAAACCACAACCTGAACAAATAACAAAAAAACTCCCACCAAACTGTCTACATAGAACGATCACAAATATTCTAAATGTGTAGAAATCTCCTCTTTACCAGGCCTGTCCCCTCTCTGGGCACAAAGAGTGCCCCTGAAGAATGAGATTCTAGATCTGAGAGTGTTATCCAAGCTGTCAGCCAGGAAATGTTAGTCCTTCCCCATTATTAGAACCGAGTGTAGGTTCTGGAGATGTTTTCTCTATCTAGGTGGGTTTCATGAATTTGAGAATTTTTGCAGGACTTTTCCTAGTTCACGTCCCAGAGAGCATGCTGAACTCTTGATTCCAGAACCCCGTGGTGGTCAAAAGACTTTACCACCATAACATAAAATTTTGGGGTGAGGAATCTGCTAGAAAATTCATCTCGTCTGTGAGGCAGGAGTGGGGATGGGGAGAGAGACCTTTCAAAACACAGGAGCCCTGGGTTGTGTGTGCTGGAGCATGTGGGAGAGAGAAGGAGGTAGGCAGTGGAGCTAGAAAAATGACTTAAAAAAATCACGTTTCATTGAAATGGAGAAAAGATATTGTCTCTGCTGCCATCACCTCCTGTCACCATTGTCCCTCTTCTCCTTCACCACCTGTGCTCTGGCACCTTCATCTTGCCTGGGTTTCCCTGCCAGGGCTTGCAGCTTGGGGTGAGCGGGATCAGCTGAGCACGCTGGCCTACTCGGGTTGGGGGTAGAACTTGCTTTGAGCCTGGAAAGCAGGTTATATGCTTGTGGTGGGTGAGGTGGATGCGTGAAGACCACAAAGCAAGGGTGCCAAGGGCTGAGTTTAGCTCTTGGGAGATGTAGAGGAGGCCTGGGGGTCTGAATGGTTTTGATTTTCCTGGGATCCCTGCCTCATTTTGTTTTCAGGGTGTCCGTGTTTCTCTCTTGTTCTTCGGCACATCCCATAGTCAGGGGCTGGGCTTGGGCCTGGGGCTCCGGCTGGGCAGGGACATCCCAGTCATTTGGCTGGGAAGCCCCAGCCCCGCTGAGCACTCCAGGGCTTTGCACTCTCTTCCCTGCCCTCCACAGGGTGGTGCCAGGATTGAGGACAGTCGGGAGATGAGGCGTGGGCTGCTGCAGGCAGCCTCCTGCATCTGAGGCAGGGAGGCAGATGAGGTCATCCACACAGGCTTCCACGCACCTTCCAGGGCTAGCCTTATTTACCCTTTTAGTGAAGCAAAACCGTATGATCTAAAGAGGATTCCTTGAACTGAAGGACTTTGCACTGTTCCCTCTCTCGGGGCAGAAAGATGGGGCTATAGGTAGGGAATGAGAATAGAGGAAAGTGTAGGATATTACTAAAAAAAAAAAAAATTGAGACGATGAAGGGGAGGAAAGGCAGCCAGACTAGGTAATTGGGACCAATTCATCAGAAGGCTTAAGGAAATTTGACATCTATTGTAACTCTTCTAACTGTATAATTACGCAGCGTTTGGAAAGTGAATTATTAACTTGATTGTCCATAATGACCATTGAGTAAATATACAGTCACAGGTTGTCAACATTGTACAGTGAACTGATGGGCCAGCAACCACTTTCAACTGGTTGTAATCATCTCCTGGGTCAAGGCTGACCTGGAGGCTCCGGGGTTAGTGAATCATTTACGGGAGAGACCTCAGCGACTCCAGGAAGGCAGGTCCCCTTGGTCACTGCTGGGTCCTTGGCAGCTCCTTTCAGCCCAGGTCATTTAGAATCGCCCTTCAGGAAGAAAAGTCCCCTGAACAGCATGCGATTTAAGAGTATTGTTTGAAGCGATGGTGTTGGGTGAGGAGAGGTGGACAGTGCATGATTGGTTCTCAGAAGGCTGGACTTTAGTTGGGACCAGAAGTGGTGGACACATGAACATCACATGAAGCCCTGGATCCATAGTGTAAGGCGGGAGATCCTTTGCCGGCTCTGCCTTTGTCTAACCGGGGACTTGGTGCCCCCCGTCCCCTGAGCTGCTGTGCCCTGGCCCTGGGTGCGGGGTGGGGTGGGGAGGTGGGTGTAATCTCAGTGGGGCCTCCTCCTGGGGAAGTCCACAGCTCACTCCACACTGGAGGAGCAGCCGAGTCAGCCAAGAGCCGCAGGCCATAAATGCAAAGTATGGTTTAACAAAAGCAGCTTTTGAGTGAGAAAGCTGAGTGGAGTTGTCCCAACCTGTCAACTTCAGATTTCTTTCCTCCTCCCCCATAAATCAAAAAACGGTTGGTGGAAGGGAGGGACAGAAGCGTTTCATTTTCAGATTTTGTAAGAAAATAAAATCAAATCAAAAGAACCTGTCCCACGCTGATACCTTACATGCCAGGTTTGAGCCCGAGGCAAATTTTTGTGGCCATGTAATAAGCCTCTTTAAAATGGTGACAGACCCTTGACTCTTTGCCTTGAATTACACTGATAAAAGACATTTTATTGCGTTAGAGCTGGGGCAGGAGTACAGGATGGTTCTTGCCTGGTCGGCCTCTTTGAAACCGCGTCAGCCCTGCTGTCCACACTCCCCACCGCCTGACAGGGCTGGAGTGTGATGGTAGCGGAGATCTGTGGGCCGGTGACAGAGGGGGCTTTTAGCCTGAGGGGCTTGTTAGGGAGAGGGGAGCGACTCCGTTCCTAGTGGACCTGGGAGACCTTGACGTGGGTGGCTCCGGGTCGGTCTCACGTCTGGCGCTGCATAGAAAAGAGTGTAACTGAGGCCTCATTTGCCAGGCAGTCATAGGTTCAAAACAAGAAATGATCCTGGGGACTCCCTTCTCGTGTGGGGCCCCCTTGATGTCTGTGGAAACAGGAAAGGGGGTTGTGGCCCCAATGCCCGGAGAGGCCAGGTGTCACAAGCTGAGTTCTCAAGCGGACCTGTCCAGTGGGTGGAGAGGGTGATGTGTTCTTGGCTTGGGAGCTTGGAGGAGTTTGATAACTTTGTGTGTTTCCTCATTGAATCAGCAGAATTAGCAAGCCCGAGAACAGCCAGTGGTACCTCCTGAGGGACTGCAGATCATACACATGGGCATCTTTTTTTATTCAGGAAATTCTTTCCAGGTTGGTCAGTGGGATAAATGCAGGATTTGAAATTGGATAAAAAGCCAGGAAAATGAACTCTGGGGCCAAGAAAACAGGCCTCCAGTCGATAGGCTGTGTCTGCCTTTCCTTTGTTCTGTGGGGCTGTCAGAGAGGTTAGGACTGAGGCCAGGGCTTGGAGCCCATGGGAGCAGAAGTCGGAGGAGCCTGTGGGCGGGCAGAGGCCTGTTTCTGAAACAAGGACTTGCTGCCGTGGGACGAGGCCTGGCCTCGAAGCCCCAGAACTCTCCTTGAGTCAATCTCACCTCAGGCGAGAGGGCAGCCTAGTTTTGTTCCTGAAGAAATGTCAGAGCCTGACCTGCTAGACCATTTTTTTTTTTTTAAGTTTGTAGAGCTTTGAAGCCTTAAATTAGTTCTCATAATTTCCGAGCAGTTCTGTATTAACCATTGGACATAATAGGTTTGAATTCTGGAGAATGGCCAAATCTGGTGCTAAGGATCTCTTGGCCAAGGTTGTCACAGAGCATTAGGCCCTTAGAGCGTGCCTTTCCCCCACTTCCCTGGATGCTCACATCCCATTTTACCATCCCAGGAAGGCAATGCACTGCCTGCAAGTGTCTTTAAGACGAACACCCAGACACTCAGCCGGCCTGGAGGGCTCTGAGGTGAGTGGTGAATGGGGGACACAGCTTGGTCCCTAGGTCGGTGGGCAGGACTCTGAGTTCCAGCCCTGCCCTCACTGCCTGAAGCAGGATGCCTGAAGAGATCTTCCATCACCCGGGGAGGTGAGGATAACACCTTCCCTCACCCCACAGGAGTCCTGTGGAATCAGAATGTGAGGAAGAAGGCTTTGGGGAAAAGATGAAGCCCTGCACAGAGGCCGCAACATACTTCCTTCTTTATTTTAGCCACACCTTGCGACATGCAGAACTTCTCCAGCAAGGGATCAAGCCTACACCTGCTCTGTGGATGCATGGAGTCTGAACCCCTGGACCACCACGGAAGTCCCATGACACACTTTATTAAGAAGGACCAGGCTTGGAGGCTTGACCGGGCCTTCCTGGGGCCACCTGTGCTTCTGTGCCCTTTTTCTTTGAAGGTTGCACACATCAGTCCTGGAAGATGAAACCAGAAAATCCCCCAGCTCTCTGGGCCTGCTCATATCCACCTACCATGCTTCTTTCCTCCAGCAGCATCACTGCCCACATCCCGCCAACATCCTCCTCCACAAGGCCTGAGAACACCTGAAAATATCAGGGGCATTCCTATAAGTGCTAAGCTTGATTTTCTTCAGCTTGTTCTGGCATTTTCTTGAGACTGATGAAAATGGTTATGTGGAAGCATAAATTCTGTTTGTTGCGAGTTGACATAGATAAAAAAGGCTCGGGGTGGCCCCTTCAGAGGAATTTGGGAGTTGCATGTTCTGCTTGCTTTGATAGAGAAGTCCTTCTCTGCCCTGACTGGTGTTATCAGAATTAAACGTTTGCTGAGCAAATGGTCAGTCTCATTGGATCCACCTTTACAGCCTAAATGCCTTCCTTCCCTCAAGGGCTTCCCAGGTGGCGCTAGTGGTAAAGAACCCGCCTGCCAATGCAGGAGACGTTAGAGACTCTGGTTCAACCCTTGGTTTGGGAAGACTCTCTGGAGGAGGGCATGGCAACCCACTCCAGTATTTTTGCCTGGAGAATCCTGAGGACAGAAGAGCCTGGCAGGCTACAGTCCATAGGGTCGCAAAGAGTCGGACACGACTAAAGTGACTTAGCACAGCACCTCATGTGAAAATGGTTGTTCCTCCAGGCATCAAATCCTGGAGAGATGCGGGGGTAGCTTTCCAGGTGCTGGGGCTATGATTTTCCGGCCTTTTCTTCTTTTCTCTGTGGGGTGAGTGGGGTCTGTGTGTGCGTGAGGCTGGATGATTAGGGCAAAAGAAACGCATCCGAGACTTCAGCTTCTTCATTCCTCACCCCTTCTTCTAACCACAAAGGTACTGCAGTTGAGTCCCACTTTAAGAAAGTCCGATATACACCAAATCTCATCAATGGAAACCGATAAATTAGAGGGTGATTTTTCACATTACAGAAAGATTGTTAACTTTTCAAAAGGTTTCGCCACAGGGTTCCTTTAAATAGTGAGCTCCCCCACTGAATTTAAAGTGTTTGTTTACAGATCATTAACTACTTGACAGAGAGGTTGGGGAGGGGGTGGAGGAATAAGCACTTAAAAGGTAAAAGTGTTAGAAGCCCTGCCAATTTTCGATGAGCCTGGAAGGGTGATGAAACATCGCTGAAATTATGTCCGTTAGCAAATGTGATTCAGTTTACAGAAATTCAGTTTACACTCGGCTTTCCAGGAACCCTGCAAGTTGGCTGAGGCAGGGACCACAGGGTGCTAGGGCCTGGCTTCTCTGGTTGGGTTGGGTTGGGAGAGGACTCTGGCTTCTCTCACAGTCCTCTGTGTGCCCTCATATACAGTGGGTGCCAGGCTCTGGCATGAGGCCGATCTTTGCCACTGGCCCTCTGGCATGGGCAGCAGAGACCTTTCCCCTTGACATTTAGCCTGAGTTTGTGGGAAATTTCTTCCTGGTTCTCTCTGACCTTCAGTCTCTCTCTGACCTTCGCTCAGGACCCACCTAGGTTTCCTGCTTGAAACTCAAGACAAGTAAGCTTTGCGAGACTGTGCCCCAGGAGACTGGAAACCACCGTCAGGCCTACACTCTGAGTCTTAAGAGTTAGCCTGGGGACCAGACCCAGCCCACATTGGCCTCATCCTACCAGGTCATAACAGGGCATAGTTCCATCCTGGCCACCTTCTAGGATGGGCCATAGTAGGTGTCTTACCTGTGCCCTTGATCTGATCCCAAGGAGACTCAAGACTCGCTTGGGAGAAAAAACTCATTCATCTATTTCAGTCCTCTTTTTCTAAAGATAAGAAAACAGGGCCAGTAAGGGGGAGTGCTTTACTCAAAGTCACATAGCTGGTGAATGGCAGAGTTGGGATTGAAGAACTTAAATTCCTGATTTTGTTTTAGCAGTCTCTATGGGGCTTCCCTGGTGGCTCAGAGGTTAAAGCGTCTGCCTCCAATGCGGGAGACCTGGGTTCGATCCCTGGGTCGGGAAGATCCCCTGGAGAAGGAGATGGTAACCCACTCCAGTATTCTTGCCTGGAGAATCCCATGGACAGAGAAGCCTGGTAGGCTACAGTCCATGGGGTCGCAAAGAGTCGGACACGACTGAGCGACTGAAAAAAAAAAAAAAAAATAGAGGAATGAGCCCCTAACATCCTACAGGAAGAAAGGAATCTGGAGAGAGATTCAGGGGACCCATGAAGGAACCCATTGGGCAAGCCCTCTTTAAAAGTTGTTTCCCAATTCCCCCAAATAACCTGAAAAATAATCTCGGGTAGAGGCAAGTGCACACACACACATGCATGCATGCGCGCGTGCACACACACACATACACTCTCCCTCACACCCCACCACACACAAACATTCCTCCATATAAGGACTCAGAGCCGGAGTAGGGTTACCCCCATCCTCCCCAGGGCTTTGAAGAGAAGAAAGCAGAGAAATTTGGAGGGAAGGTCAAGCTGATGATTGAAGAGACACAGCAGTATAGGAAAATCTCCGCGTTTCTTGCACAGTCGTTTGTTGAAAATGTGTCAGCAAGTACAAGCCCATCTGAAACTAGCAATAATACATCTGAAATAGATTATTTAAGCTGGGGAGGTGGTATTGCAAGAAAGAACATGGCTATCAGCACTTGTTTGGCTGACTCAGAGGAATAAAACAGTGAATTCTGCCTTGGCAGACCACCCACCATTCATCAGGGGGAAAAACAATCAAGGTTGGGGGGACAGGGCAGGAACAAAACAGGACAGATGAACTTTCATAGTTTGACCAGCATCCACATGGCTGCAACCATTATTGTAAGAAAATGTGATGTTTGAAAATAAGAAGCTGTGAAAGCTGAATCCTTCACAAAAGTCCTGAGGGTTTATTTATTTAGATGACCATATCCTCTCTTGTCAGCTGTGTGGATTTGTCCATAATATTTCGATTTAAATATACTACCTGTTGAGCCCCGTTTGCTCTGTGTGTACCTTGAGCTTTGCTTCTCTTTGGGCATCCACACTTGCCTTTTCTTTTACCTAGAAAGTCCTTCCTCTTGACTCTCCAGGTCTAGTCCCAAAGTTACCTCTTCCCCAGAGCCACTGTCCTATCTTCCAAAATTCCTTTGAATTTCCACTGCAGTTTATCTGTACCTGTCTTGTGACACACTTTCTACTTTGGAGCATAGTGATTCCTTTCCAGGTCTGTCTTCTCTGCCAGATGGAGTTTCCTGTAGGGAAGTCTGTGTCCGAGTTTGCTTTGCTTTGCCCACAGAGGTAGCGCATTGCTTTGGGCATTATAGGCACTCAGTCCATAGTTTGTTGAATGAATTTGTCAAGGAATGAATGAATGGAATTTATACTGGGTACACACATTTTGCACAGTGAGGTACACAGTTAAACAAAGGAAAAAAAACTGTCGTGTCGTATAAGATGATTTGTCTTTTTATGCAGCTGCCCTTCCAGTCTCCTCGAGCAGTTCCACCATTCTAAGGGAAGAGCTTAAAATGTAATAAAAATTTATCTAATTCACGATCAAGTGAAAATACTTTGGGCCTAGAGCCAAAGAATATTATTGGAATGAACTTTTTTCAACACCCTAAATTTAACCAGCTGGAATTCTTTTTTTAAGTACCATCCTATTCAACCTTTTGAAATGAAGGATTTGCCTTTTAGTGGGAAATCTGCATTTCAACACAAAGATGGAACAACACAATGTCTTTGGCTTACTTATTCTTCTGAAAAGCAAGCTCATTTTTTTTTTTTTTTGAATTATATGCTTTGCTTATGTTAAAGACACAGATTGCAGAAAATTCTGTTTAGGCCTGACAGATTGGTGGCTTGCATTTTTTGCATTTTTATAGATAAAGGGACAGGAAAGATGTCATCTCTTCTCCCCACTGATAGAGTGGATGCCTAGGGTGAGAACTCTTAACAGGTGAAATTAGTAATATGTTGTTTAGATAATCAAGGCTCTGAGATGATAGAATTGGTTTAAAAAAGGGTTGGGGGGGAGAGTTTTTAAGTGAGTGATTGATGAGATTAAAGTCACTGGTGAAGTATCTAGGAATACAAGGACCATGAACAAGTTTCAGCAAAGAAATTCTATCAAGTGATGTCTGTAGAATTCTTGTTTGCTTTCGATTGTATAAAGCGTCATGAGTTGGTAAAATCTTAGCTAGTGAAAAAGCATAGTGACGGGAGACGTGCTCACATAAATGCTCATTTCTAGAACAAAAGGGAATGCAATTTTGACAATATCAGAAGGTTAATTAAGAAGTCTGTGAGCAGTGATAAAGCTGGCACATTTTCAGTCAGACTGACACAGTTCAAGACACAGGTATTGCTAATGTTGGCTCTATAATATTATATTATTCAAACTATAATATACATACTCTAGTAAGTCACAGGATCTGAGAAATGAGGGCTGGCATCTGTCCTAAACAGAGGGTCAGGAGATAGAAGGACATTCAGTGGATTTGCTTTCAGTTAAATAAAGAAGCCTCTATCTTAGACTAGCTGCACTGTCGTTATTTTTGTGATTTAGATGCAGTAATATTACTACAACTAGAATGAATTCATTCATGGAACTTTACAAACTTTTGGGATGCATTTTAAGTGTAATCTGTAATTTGGCTATTGGCAGGGGGTGGAGAAGAGACATGAGAATGCTGGAGCTGGAAGGGACAGTTAGGGTCCTTTATTTTGGCCTGTCACCAATAGAGAGACTCTTCCCCATTATAGTGGACCGTCATCCGTTCTTTTCATGAAGACCCAAGGTGAGTGGGAGGTCACATTTCACAGGGTGACCCTTCCTCTTGGGGATCGCTCTACTCCCCTGCTTCATCTCTTTAGGAAAACAGGGAAATTATCTAGAAATGTGTGTTTAAGAAAAGAAATACATAGATGCACATATACATTTTAGCGAACGGCAAACATCCATACATGTATGTACTTCTCTAGAGAGATCTGGGTTTTCAAATCTTGATAAAAGTCGGCACCTGGAGCAGTCATGCAGTGCTTTGGAAATGTTGCCTTGTGCTCGGCTGTTCCTGCCCATTTGTGCATCAACAGGATTACTTGTTGATTGGTAGACAGTGATGTGGCTATATGACATACCCAGGGATTCGTTTTGGAAACAAATAGCAGGTCAATAGTAAAGGAATCTTTGAGGTGTTCTTGAGGAAACCTAGAACTTGATTTAAGGATCTTCAATTCCAGGGACGTCCCACCTGGCTTATAGCACTCTGTCAGAAGTTGGTCCCGATGCACAGTGAAATGTAAAGTGACCCATGTATAACAGTCAAAATCATTCCCAATTCAGTGCAGATTTTTAATGAGACCTGAGAAAAATAAGATTCATTATTTGCTATTCAGCCATAAGGAACCATTGCAACCTAATAATGCATAAGGTCCCTGGGGAAGGAAACAGCAATCCACTCCAGTATTCTTGTCTGGGAAATCCCACGGACAGAGGAGCCCAGAGGGCTACATTCCATGGAGTCCCAAAGAGTCCGATATGACTTAGTAACTAAACAACAACAACAACAACAACAAATGTGTAAGGCATTTCTGAGGCCTTTAATGGAAATGCTGGGTCTGGAGAGACTTTTATGCAACAGAACAGATTAAAGTGCCTTTCACCAGAGGAGTACAAGGCATATGAAAAGATTGATTCAGAAGAGGGCCACATATTTGCAAGTCCAGAAAGGGAAACAGGAGTTCAGTGCTGGCTGCATTACACCATGCAGCGTGCCACAGCTGCATTCACAAACATTTCCACTTTTGCCTGACAACAGCTGGTTTGGAAGTTATGCAAAGAGTGTTCCCTGTTTGAGTCTGGGCCTGTTCCTGGTCAATGAGGGAGAGTGTAACCTTGGACTCCACATGGAGGGATCCTTAGGAATTTCCCAAGCTTGCTCTGGTCCTAAAGGAGGTGAGTTCCAGACAACCTCATAACCAGTGGATCTCTGCCAGGAGAACATCAAAGCTTCCAGCTTCCATGCCTCCCCTTACCCTAAGACAGTGCTTATGAAACTGGACTGTGCATACAAATCCCTGGGAGCGCTTGCTAAACACAGGTTTTTGTACTCCACTCTGCCCCTCCCCATCAACCCAGTTTTTGATTTAGTAAGTCTAAGGAAGGCCCTGGGACTTCGCATTTCCAAACAAGCTCCCAGGTGATGCTGATACTGGGCTTGGGTCTGCACTTTGAGAACCACTGCTCTGAGAGGACCACCGAAGAAGTAAAGGGCGCACAGGTAAACTGCTCACTTCCCTGCCAGCCAGCGGAGCCCACCTCCCCCTGGGGAGAATGAAAATGTGGGTGGGAGGAGAAGAGGCCTGGAGTGGGGGCAGAGCTGCTGGTTGAAGGTGATGCTTAGAAGCATTAATTGTGAGACTCGACTCTGCCTAAACCGTGATGAAATAATTGAAAGCACCATAGCAAAAAGTTAAGCCCTAGGGAGGCTATTAACAATTTAGCATTTCCAGTTCCTGTGGGGATGTTGATTCTGCTTACCAGGGAGAATGTGTTTAGAGATGTGTTTGGCGGGAGAGGCTGCAGAATCAGCTGGGGCTGCCCGTTGCCTTTGGTTTGTCACTCTTCGTGGGAGAGGAGAAATGCAAGTATGAGTCTCTCTCAGGAAGACAGTGTCGGGAGCTTGTTTGGCTCATAGGAACGGTTTTGTTTCTCTTCTACTGGCTGTTTCTCAGGGGAAGCAGAGGTAGAGGATGACAACAGTGGGGATGAGCCAAGAGGCGCAGGAAGCAGATCAGGTGTTGTTTCCTAAGTTTGAAACCAAGTCAGTTCATTCAGACTGTTCGAAAGGCCCATTCAACACCTCTGGGCTGGACTCTCCTCCAAGAGGGTTATTCCTCCCAATGGTTCAAGAGAAAGAGATCCCTCCTCACTGGTACCTCTTGGGCAGTTCTGAACATGGTGGGAACCACAAGAGGGAAGGAGAGAGATGGATATCCCAGAAAAGAGCACTGGATGGACAGTCAGGAGACTAACTCTGATCTTCACTTTGTGGTTAACCATCAGGCTAGCTATGGGCCAGTCACTTCATTTCTCAAGGCCTCAGTTTCCCCATCTACAAAATGAAGGCATTAGACTTGATGATCTCTAAGGTTTTTTACAATTCAGAAACCAAAACCAAATCATGGTGCCAGGTGCTCAGAGACTTTCCTTGGTGAGGCCTCACTTTGCCCTGTGGCCTAGTGCTGTGGGGGAACTGGGCCAGGCTGCTACCCCCAGAAGTTTGGTTTGCTCTAGGCCAGTGGAGTTAGTAGAGGAGTTTGCCAACAAGAGATGCAGGCAATTGGTTAGGCCTGGACAAGGTGAACGGTTTTCTGGTTCTTGCTGGAGGTCTAGTCAAGGCACCAAAAGGTTGCTTCCCAGAGTCAGGGGTGGGGAATATGAAATGAGACTCTACCCTTATGTGAACATCCAAGTACCTTGTTCTCATGTTGGGGTCATAGTATCCAGTTGTGTGGGTCTCCTAAGAAACAGATTTCAGTCTTGGTGACAAACAAATTTATTCAATAGCTGAGGCAAGAACAAGTACAAAAATGCATTCTCAGATCTCTCATTGAAAAACGCTATGACTAAATCTGTAGTTAATTTCACCCTCACCTCTCAATTCATGGAATGTAAGCATTTGGATGAAGACATGCTTGTTTTCTAAGTCCAGTCTTCTGCTTTTGCTGGTTCATTGTGCAGTAATTGGTTTTTTTTTTTGGGGGGGTGGTGGTCAGGGAGGAGGACTTGCCTCTGTAGATGGTCCTAGGCAGCCTCCCTGGGCAGGCCCAGTAACAGCAGATTTAAGAGCTTCCACGAGCACCACGCCATTGTTACCCACCAGGCTCCTCATGAAAGGAAACCTTGTGCTGGTTGCCCTGGCTGTTCTTGGCAGTGTGATCTATAGAAGGAGAACAGGACATATTTTACACTTGAGACCTGCTATCCTAGAGTATAGCAACAACTCTTCTAAGTGCTCTTAATATTAAGCTAATGGAAAACATACTCTGTTTACTCACCATCAAAGTCTGTTTTTCTTCTCTGCTGCCTCCCCCAATCATCTCAAGCTCCAAGCCGCTAGAGCACATGGAGTATCCCTGCCCCGTCCCTCTCCTCCACTGTCTCAGATTTGACCTGTCCATGCTTGGTTAGCTCAAGGTGAACTTGAAAAGCTAGGAACTCACCATGTAAACCATACAATCCCCAGGTTGCACAAACCCAGTATTTCCTTTCTCACAAAAATCTCAGTGCTAGAAATGCTTGATTTATGGCTAGATTTATGTTTATTAGTGTGAGCAGTCGTTTTTCCTCACCAGGATGCAGCCCAGTGCAGTGGGATAGAGAAAGAAGGTGGGCCACTCTTTCTGGGTGCTGCTGTTTTTGGAATGCTGGTTGTCTCCTAGTCACTGAGTGGCAGGATTCCTTATCCTTAAGGTGAGGATTTGGCCAAATTACCTTAACCTCAGAGGTCTAGTCTTTACGTTGCTTTGTGTTATAAGAAGACATGTCTATATGGGGTACTCCATGGATAGAATTCCAAATCCTGAGATGCCCATGGTTTCCCTATCATTGAAGGTGCTAAATACAGCAGAAGTGTGGGACAGGGAAGGCAGAGTGGAACTCTATTCCAGAAGGAAAGAGTCACAAATCCACTAATTTTCTGTTACCATATTGTTTTTTGCTTGAGCTTGTCTATAGGTAAAGTAAATGTATGCATGTAAACCAGCCTTGCAGATAACCTCCCCATGTTACCAGCCTGCCAGTCATACTAGCAATTTCCTTTTGCTGTTCACATATCTCTTATTATAAGACAATAATCAGACTAACAAATGAACCAAAGAACACTCCCTCTCCTATCCCATACCTAAAACATCAACTCCCTTCCTTTTTGTCAAAAAAGACCAAAATTAAAAACAGAACTGTGGGAAAGAAGTCACCACTGTTCATTTGATACAGGCCTTGGGCCTGTTCACTATCTGCAAGGCTGTTGTAATGATGCTAATCTATTTTAATGGAACTGAAATGTGATATCCTGTGGTTTACAATGCACATTGTTTATAGCTTTCATGCTTGATTTTGGGTTTCTTTCACAGATAAACTTCTGCACTGGAGGGGCCTCTCCTCCCCTCGTTCTGCACACGGAGCTCTAATCCCCACGCCTGGGATGAGTGCAGAATATGCCCCGCAGGGTATTTGTAAGTTGAGCATTATTTTCTTCTACAAATGTCCATGTGTGTAGAGATGAGAGTTGCTGGAAATTACCCTTAAGTTTTAAGTACTGAAAGGAGTTACTTTCAAAATACCTTGGCATCTGCATATGTGTATCCCATTACTCACTTGGCACCTGGCTCCCCGAGGTCATTCAGCCCCAGTGACTTTTTTCCTTCCCCGCTTTCTTTTTCTCCTTACTGAGGGCATGAGACTGACAGCAGCTCCTTCTTGTCGGTCTCCTCCCCAGGGTCTTGTGTGGCTCCATGACTGGTGACTGCATAGGTCTGTTCAGGGCCCATTTTATTGCTGGGCATTCACCCTCATGTCTTCATTTAGAGGACTTTGCATTTACTCCATGACATGTGTCTTTAGCAGAGAGCAGAACCAGAAAGGACTCAGTTCAGAGTTACTGTAGAGGTATCCTCATGCATATTATATATGCGTGTGTTTTTAAACATGGTATATTTTTATATATGAATGGTACATTACATATATAATTTCTACTTTTTTTTCTCCTAGATTCAGAAAAATGCACAACATTGTTGCTAAAATTCAAAGATACCACCCCCACCCCCACCATCACTATTGCTATCACTGTCCAGTTATTAGTTCAAGCCAACTTTTATAGTTGGGACCTTCTTATGAAATTTAGATTTGTATGTTTATAAAAACGTTTCTGAAAGATGTTGTTTTAAAAGATAATACAGTTTGCTTCTGTCTGTTGGAATACACGGTATGATTCACCCACGGCTAAAAAGTCTGATGGGGAGGGGTTGAGGGCCTGGGGCTTGATTCTACCCCAAACACAAAAAAGTAGGCTCAAGAAGAAAAGAAATGTGACATCTAATTTGTATTTAAGGAAACCATTTTTATTTTGAAAGTAAATGAAAAAAACGAGGAGCCAGGAGTTGGGGCCTTCAAGGTGGCTGGTTTTCAGATGGGAGGTCAATTAGACCCAGCCTTCTTATGAATGGTGTCTGCAGGGCAGGGCCTACAGCCTGAGATCAAACTGGAAGCTGGTTGTTTATTTTTATTAACTCCTAGGTAATTCTAGCTAACAAAGAGTTATTGTATGAAATTTCACAAGCCCTGAGGTCCTGAGGGCTGGGTGGTGCAGGGGTTAAAAGCACCTCCTCCCCCCCACCGCCCCAACCTAGCTGGGCTAAAGCCTGGGTTAGGTCACTGATTGCAGAGAGCCCAGGGGCTTGCACTCAAGGTGTCAAGTGCCTACATGCTGACTGGGTGGGGAGAGCTCTCCTCGTTTTGCTGGGGGTGCCTGCCTGGGGCCTGTCCTTGGCTGTGGGAACAGAGCCTTTGGAGGGAAGGGAGGAGAAGAGAGTGGGGCATAGTGGGGAGGGTGGAGTGGGGGCCCAGGGGCTGCTGCCTGGAAACAGGTGCCTTCTCTCTCTCCGGCTTCATCCTCCTGAGGGCAGGGAGTTTAATCTGAGGGGGTGGGAAACTAGGAGTCTTCTAGTTTGCTGGTGCCCATGCTGGCAGGGCCAGTTTAGGAGTGACCAGAATGAGGTATGTGGGAGTGGGTCGTAGGGATCTAGGAAGTCCTTGGGCAGAAGTGATCCTCACCCCACTCGACTTCCTTAACCTTCTGCCCTAGGCTCTCAGAGCATTTGGCACTTACGCTGTGGCCTCCTGGCTGTGTGGACCATGGTCCAGGGCCTTAAAATCACCCACTCTTGCTTTCCTCTAACCAAGGTCTCCCCTTGGCCTGAGAAGGCCTGGATCCTGGATTCCAGTCTTTCCTCCAAAAGCCCTTGTGGGTGTGTAAAGTTAGTCATCATGTTAGGTAACTAGTCAAGCCTAGGAATAAAGACTCACATTCATGTTGGACATGATAGTTTACAGAGAGGTTTTATATACATTTGTCATTTGAGCCTCACAATTCTTTAAGGTACTGTTTGTACACTCATTTTACAGACAGGGGCTTCCCTGGTGATCAGAGGGTAAAGGAATCTGCCTTCAATGCTGGAGACCCAGGTTCCATCGATGGGTTGGGAAGATACCCTGGAGAAGGGAATGCCAACCCACTCCAGTATTCTTGCCTGGGAAATCCCATGGACAGAGGAGCCTGGCGGGCTACAGTCCATAGTCACAGAGTCAGACATGATTGAGCGACTGACACTACAGATAGGAAACCTAAGACTTGAAGAAATTAAATGATTGTCCTAGAGCCACCAGCCAGTAAGTAATAGAGCCAGAGTCCCTCATCAGAATTTGCTCTTCTAAATTATAACTCCTGAGCATTGGTGACAAACTGGAAATGGGGTCATTCCTTCCTATACAATCAAATGAAATAAAGTAAAAGCTGTAGGTGAGCTAATAGCTGATTTTAACTGTTTTGATGCCTCAGAGTTCCTCTGCTTGAGGCCAGATCTCCGTTTATTGCTCTAAATCAAAACAATCCCCCTGAATGCCCAATGAGGCTCTCAAATTGAAAAGTTGATTTTCATCAGAGTAAATGAAGAATATTATTATATTTTACACGTCAATAAATCAATGTAGCCCTAATTTTGCCACGCAGGAAATCAATTCTGGTCTTTCTAAACCATCAAAGATGTTATGAACAAAGTAATTTCACAAATTATGGCAAGTAACACATTTATTGATGACTGCAGTTTAGGAATTTAGAGTCTGTGAGCACTGTAATATAATATGGTGCACTGGCATGAGCTGAGTGAAATACAGATTATATGGTGAGACTGTGATGCATCATTCGCTATTAGTGGACTGGTAATAATTACTAGTTTCAAAGCAGCTCTTTCCGTGTAATCTTTAGTCTCAATCGTAACAGCCCTTCTCATTGACATTACGATTACACTAGCTGCCCTCATGATCTAGAATATCTAGTTGATGGGAATACTAAAATGCGGTAGTGAAAACTGTATGTTGTGTGCTCATTATAAGATAAAATGCCATTTTCTCTGACCTGATGTATGAGAGAGAGGGGAGGGTAAAAGCCCAGTGTTAACATACTGTAGCATGATCACATAACTGGCTCTGAAAACAAAATTTGAGAAAGCTCAGGGCAGCAAAATAAAATAGACTTTCCTCATTTAAGCCTTTTCAAAAGGACCCAGATGAGATCCTTAATGGAGTGCTGTAGATTTTGGAATTTATTCATGGTGCCTGCAAAACCAGCACTGCTAATTATAGGTCCAGTGCTGGGTTTCAATAGAATATTATAAGGTAAAATACGATTTAAAGGCATTGGTAGTGATGAAAGTGTTAAGGACTTGCTTCAGCTGACAAATCTCCTTTTTACTTACCCAATTCAGATTGTCAAGCTAAATGTATGATAATAACACAGAGTCCTAGAGAGTCAAAGGAGAAAGCCACAGAGGGTCACGGTAGTTGGAACCAGATAGTTTTTTTCCTGCCTATTTAGGACCCAAGTCATTGTTCAACAACAACAAAAAATTTATGAAAATACTCTCAGTGATGCTTTTTATTTCTCTTTGAAGCGAGGAGGCAAACAAAAATAGACAGATAATGTGATACTAATGTCAGCATTTTCTTTCAAAATCTTTCTGCTTTTTTTTTCCCCCTTCCACATTAGGCAAATGTTTGAAACCTAATTTTGGTATCTTATCATCTAATCTTGTTAAAGAGATTTACCCAGGAGTGGGATATATTGAGTGAGATTATAAATGCATTGTAAAGTAAATTACAAGGTCAGGGCCGGGAGTCCACTATTCAGACAAGTGCTTGAGTGAGGCTGGCTTGTTTTGGAATACGAGTGTTTCGGGCTCCTGAGAAGATGCTGCCAGCTTCTCTTTCTGACTGGCTAAATGGAGGAATCATAATTGATTAATTCCTCATTCCCACTCTTTTAACTCCATGGTGAATTTTTTCCCTTTCTCAAAAGTTACAAATACTATCTGTGGCCTTAAGGACTGCCTCTTAAAAAGGGCGTGCGTGCTAATAAGTCTCTTCAGTTGTGTCCGAGTCTTTGTGACCCTATGGACTGTAGCCACCAAGTTCCTCTGTTCATGGGATTCTCCAGGCACGAATACTGGAGTGGGTCACCGTGCCCTCCTCCAGGGGATCTTCCCAACCCTTAAAAGGGGGGACCTAAGAATATTTCCCGCTTGTGTTTTAAGTCTTTTCTTGAAATTCCTGGGAAGTTACTGATATTTCTCATCCTAGTCCTCTGGCCACCAGCATCTGTGCCCTTCTATGCCCTTTTAAACGCTGAGATGACTGGTAAACTGTTAGTGACTCCCTTGATTTATATGTTTTTTTAATTTAGCTAGCTCCAAAAAAGAATGATTGGGAAGTCAAGCTGGCCCCTTCTTTGCCACGGAGGCATTTCCCACTCTCGGGTTCTTTTCAGCGAGAGAGAAATAATGTGACTTAAGCAGGGCCCCTCTCCAGACGGCTTGGCGACTGGCCAGAGAGTTGACTAGCTGAACTGTATCTTTCTGTTTCTTTCTCAACTGGAGCTGAGGCTCAGCCGAGGGCGCAGGATGTTGTATAATTTGGTTCACGTTGTTAGCCTCTCAAAATAATGAGGAGGAGGCCAGTGTAGCATTTCTCAGCCTGCTGCCCGTCATGGTGCTGGCTGCTTTAACTGTTCTTCAGTTCGGATGCCGTGTCTGCTTAAGTTGGCACCAGACACTCCTCCGAACTTCTCTAGACTTACATTTGTTTGACTTGGGGGGACAACTGAAGATTTGATACGGCCCATTGGTTAAGTCTGAATTAAATTTCTCTTTTGAGATTGTTTTGCAGCATCCCTTGAGATAAACATGGGAATCCCCATGGGGTGTTATGGAACCAGAATTAGGACTCACTGCCCCTCACACAGGCTGGGATGTGAGATGTTACTAGTCTCCCTTCCACATAATTATTTCACAAGGACCTTCTCATGTTTAACAATATCAACAACTAGTGTGTTTCAGGCGAAGATTAAAAGCATTTCTAGGGCCACAGAGAATTGTAATGAGTTAACCTTCTCTTTTTTGATATCTCCATGAAATGATTGCCTATTTAGAAAGTTTACCTGCCACCCAGGGGGTTTTAGGAAGCAGGAGAGTTTCCCTTAGGTCACCTTGTCCAAGTCCCTCCCTTCACGGAGGAGGAAACAGAAACACAGAGATGAAACTGCTTGCCCCAAAAAACACAGCTGGTGAAAGATTGGAAAATTCGGAAGATAGTTGTTGAACTTCCCTGGAATGTAGGGATCCTCATCCTCGAGCTTGGATTGGTCTAGATTTTCCTGCTGTAAGGACTGGATTTAAAATGCTTAGCACTGAGTCAAATGGCAGGAAGGCTGCTTTGACAGACCTTTGTTGGCACAAATCCCCAGATATACCAGCCCAGTCTAGGCACAAGGGATAGGATCAGCAAGGGCTTAGGCCTTGGGGTTGACAGCTGGGGGCAGGGAAGGCTGGAGGTGGAACATAAATAAGCAATTGCTGATGCCCTCCTCGGTGATTAAACATTGATGTTGGTGTTGTATTATTTTGCAGGTAAAGATGAGCCCAGCAGCTACACATGTACAACTTGCAAACAGCCATTCACCAGTGCATGGTTTCTCTTGCAACACGCACAGAACACTCATGGATTAAGAATCTACTTAGAAAGCGAACACGGAAGTCCCCTGACCCCGCGGGTTGGTATCCCTTCAGGACTAGGTGCAGAATGTCCTTCCCAGCCACCTCTCCATGGGATTCATATTGCAGACAATAACCCCTTTAACCTGCTAAGAATACCAGGATCAGTATCCAGAGAGGCTTCCGGCCTGGCAGAAGGGCGCTTTCCACCCACTCCCCCCCTGTTTAGTCCACCACCGAGACATCACTTGGACCCCCACCGCATAGAGCGCCTGGGGGCGGAAGAGATGGCCCTGGCCACCCATCACCCGAGTGCCTTTGACAGGGTGCTGCGGTTGAATCCAATGGCTATGGAGCCTCCCGCCATGGATTTCTCTAGGAGACTTAGAGAGCTGGCAGGGAACACGTCTAGCCCACCGCTGTCCCCCGGCCGGCCCAGCCCTATGCAAAGGTTACTGCAACCATTCCAGCCAGGTAGCAAGCCGCCCTTCCTGGCGACGCCCCCCCTCCCTCCTCTGCAATCCGCCCCTCCTCCCTCCCAGCCCCCGGTCAAGTCCAAGTCGTGTGAGTTCTGCGGCAAGACGTTCAAATTTCAGAGCAACCTGGTGGTGCACCGGCGCAGCCACACGGGCGAGAAGCCCTACAAGTGCAACCTGTGCGACCACGCGTGCACGCAGGCCAGCAAGCTGAAGCGCCACATGAAGACGCACATGCACAAGTCGTCCCCCATGACGGTCAAGTCGGACGACGGCCTCTCCACCGCCAGCTCCCCGGAACCGGGCACCAGCGACCTGGTGGGCAGCGCCAGCAGCGCGCTCAAGTCCGTGGTGGCCAAGTTCAAGAGCGAGAACGACCCCAACCTGATCCCGGAGAACGGGGACGAGGAGGACGAGGAGGACGACGAGGAAGAGGAGGAAGAGGAGGAAGAGGAGGAGGAGGAGCTGACGGAGAGCGAGAGGGTGGACTACGGCTTCGGGCTGAGCCTGGAGGCGGCGCGCCACCACGAGAACAGCTCGCGGGGCGCGGTGGTGGGCGTGGGCGACGAGGGCCGCCCGCTGCCGGACGTCATGCAGGGCATGGTGCTCAGCTCCATGCAGCACTTCAGCGAGGCCTTCCACCAGGTCCTGGGCGAGAAGCATAAGCGCGGCCACCTGGCCGAGGCCGAGGGCCACAGGGACACTTGCGACGAAGACTCGGTGGCCGGCGAGTCGGACCGCATAGACGATGGCACTGTTAACGGCCGCGGCTGCTCCCCGGGTGAGTCGGCCTCGGGGGGTCTGTCCAAAAAGCTGCTGCTGGGCAGCCCCAGCTCGCTGAGCCCCTTCTCCAAGCGCATCAAGCTCGAGAAGGAGTTCGACCTGCCTCCCGCCGCGATGCCCAACACGGAGAACGTGTACTCGCAGTGGCTCGCCGGCTACGCAGCCTCCAGGCAGCTCAAAGATCCCTTCCTGAGCTTCGGAGACTCCAGACAATCGCCTTTCGCCTCCTCGTCGGAGCACTCCTCGGAGAACGGGAGCTTGCGCTTCTCCACGCCGCCCGGGGAGCTGGACGGAGGGATCTCGGGGCGCAGCGGCACGGGAAGTGGAGGGAGCACGCCCCATATTAGTGGTCCGGGCCCGGGCAGGCCCAGCTCAAAAGAGGGCAGACGCAGCGACACTTGTGAGTACTGTGGGAAAGTCTTCAAGAACTGTAGCAATCTCACTGTCCACAGGAGAAGCCACACGGGCGAAAGGCCTTATAAATGCGAGCTGTGCAACTATGCCTGTGCCCAGAGTAGCAAGCTCACCAGGCACATGAAAACGCATGGCCAGGTGGGGAAGGACGTTTACAAATGTGAAATTTGTAAGATGCCTTTTAGCGTGTACAGTACTCTGGAGAAACACATGAAAAAATGGCACAGTGATCGAGTGTTGAATAATGATATAAAAACGGAATAGAGGTATATGAATACCCCCTCCCTCACTCCCACCTGCCACCTCCTTTTTTCACCATTCCCCGCCCCCTCTTCCCCATCGCTCTCCAGCCCCACAACCTGTAGGATTTTTTTCTAGTCCCATGTGATTTAAACAAACAAACAAACAGAAGTAACGGAAGCTAAGAAAATGAGAGTGCTTGTCACCAGCACACCTGTTTTTTTTTTTTCTTTTTCTTTTTTTCTTTTTCTTTTTTTCCTTTATGTTCTCACCGTTTGAATGCATGATCTGTATGGGGCAATACTATTGCATTTTACGCAAACTTTGAGCCTTTCTCTTGTGCAATAATTTACATGTTGTGTATGTTTTTTTTTTTTCTTTTTTAAACTTAGACAGCATGTATGGTATGTTACGGCTATTTTAAATTGTCCCCGATTCGTTGCTGAGAAAACACCGTTGCTGTTTCCAGTTCCGTTCTGAGAGAAAAAGAGAGAGAGAGAGAAAAAGACCATGCTGCATACATTCTGTAATACATATCATGTACAGTTTTCTTTTATAACGTGAGGAGGAAAAACAGTCTTTGGATTAACCCTCTATAGACAGAATAGATGGCACTGAAAGAAAATCTCTACACGGTAAATGTCTGTCTCTAAAGGGTTAAATGTTATCAATTGGAGAGGAAGAAAAGGCCTTGAATTGACAAATTAACAGAAAAAAGTTTATTCTATCATTTGGTTTTAAAATATGAGTGCCTTGGATCTATTAAAACCACGTTGATGGTTCTTTCTACTTGTTATAAACTTGTAGCTTAAATCAGCATTGGGTGAGGTAATAAACCTTAGGACCTAGAGTATAATTCTATATTGTATTTCTCACAACAATGGCTACCTAAAAATATGACCCGTTGTCCTAGTTAATCATCATTTTCCCTTTCGTTCAATCTTGTAAGCAAAACTGATTAAACCAGTATAAAAGCTATTTTGCTCCTGGTGAGAGCTTAAAAGAAATGGGCTCTTTTGCCCAAAGTTTTATTTTTTTTAACTGATGATTAAATTGAATGTGCAACGTGCAAAGGCCCTGAAACATGATTAAATACATTAGTAAGGAATTCATTTTATGACGATAACTGGTTTTAAATAATGTCTTTTGAAGAAAAGTTCTGGCACCAGAAGAAATAGATCCAGACCTACTTGGTTGTCAAATGGACAATCGAACAATAAACGTTAGGACCTTGAATAGCATATTAAAAAGAAGAGACTGACAATAAGGTTTGACAGAGGGTAACAGAGGGGGAAAAATATGTGATTTATTAGCACAACATGGTACTCTGCCATTTTAAACTAGAACAGGTGTATAAGCTAATATTGATACAATGATGATTAACTATGAATTCTTAAGACTTGTGTTTAAATGTGACATTCTTAAAAAAGAAGAAAAAGAGTTTTAAGAGTAGCAGGATATATATCTGTGCTCCCTAAAAGTTGTACTTCATTTCTTTTCCATACACTGTGTGCTATTTGTGTTAACATGGAAGAGGATTCATTGTTTTTATTTTATTTTTTTGATTTTTTTCTTTTCTTTTCTTTTCTTTATTAAGCTAGCATCTGCCCGAGTTGGTGTTCAAATAGCACTTGACTCTGCCTGTAATATCTGTATCTTTTCTCTAATCAGAGATACAGAGGTTGAGTATAAAATAAACCTGCTCAGATAGGACAATTAAGTGCACTGTACAATTTTCCCAGTTTACAGGTCTATGCTTAAGGGAAAAGTTGCAAGAATGCTGAAAAAAATAATTTGAACACAATCTCATTGATGAGCATTTTTAAAAAAAAAAACTAAAAAAAAAAAAAAACTTTGCCAGCCATTTACTTGACTAATGAGCTTACTTACTCGGACTCAACATTGCAAGCGCTGTGAATGGAAAACAGAATACACTTACCATAGAGATGAATGATTGCTTTCGCTTCTACAGTGCAAGGATTTTTTTGTACAAAACTTTTTTAAATATAAATGTTAAGAAAAAAATTTTTTAAAAAAACACTTCATTATGTTTAGGGGGGAACTGCATTTTAGGGTTCCATTGTCTTGGTGGTGTTACAAGACTTGTTATCCATTTAAAAATGGTAGTGGAAATTCTATGCCTTG
The DNA here is from genome assembly GCF_049115385.1 of Moschus berezovskii. Taxonomy (NCBI): domain Eukaryota; kingdom Metazoa; phylum Chordata; class Mammalia; order Artiodactyla; family Moschidae; genus Moschus; species Moschus berezovskii. Next base: position 64,326,416 of record NC_142470.1, read on the forward strand.
GATACACACCGCTCTTCAGGTTGTAAAAAAAAAAACATACATTGGGGAAAGGTTTAAGATTATATAGTACTTAAATATAGGAAAATGCACACTCATGTTGATTCCTATGCTAAAACACATTTATGGTCTTTTTTCTGTATTTCTAGAATGGTATTTGAATTAAATGTTCATCTAGTGTTAGGCACTATAGTATTTATATTGAAGCTTGTATTTTTAACTGTTGCTTGTTCTCTTAAAAGGTATCAATGTACCTTTTTTGGTAGTGGAAAAAAAAAAGACAGGCTGCCACAGTATATTTTTTTAATTTGGCAGGATAATATAGTGCAAATTATTTGTATGCTTCAAAAAAAGAGAGAGAAACAAAAAAGTGTGACATTGTACAGATGAAAAGCCATATAATGGCGGTTTGGGGGAGCCTGCTAGAATGTCACACGGATGGCTGTCATGGGGTTGTACATATCCTTTTTGTTCCTTTTTCCTGCTGCCATACTGTATGCAGTACTGCAAGCTAATAACGTTGGTTTGTTATGTAGTGTGCTTTTTGTCCTTTTCCTTCTCTCACCCTACATTCCAGCATCTTACCTTCATATGCAGTAAAAGAAAGAAAGAAAAAAAAAAAGGAAAAAAAAAAAACCAATGTTTTGCAGTTTTTTTCATTGCCAAAAACTAAATGGTGCTTTATATTTAGATTGGAAAGAATTTCATATGCAAAGCATATTAAAGAGAAAGCCCGCTTTAGTCAATACTTTTTTGTAAATGGCAATGCAGAATATTTTGTTATTGGCCTTTTCTATTCCTGTAATGAAAGCTGTTTGTCGTAACTTGAAATTTTATCTTTTACTATGGGAGTCACTATTTATTATTGCTTATGTGCCCTGTTCAAAACAGAGGCACTTAATTTGATCTTTTATTTTTCTTTGTTTTTATTTTTTTTTTATTTGGATGACCAAAGGTCATTACAACCTGGCTTTTTATTGTATTTGTTTCTGGTCTTTGTTAAGTTCTATTGGAAAAACCACTGTCTGTGTTTTTTTGGCAGTTGTCTGCATTAACCTGTTCATACACCCATTTTGTCCCTTTATTGAAAAAAATAAAAAAATTAAAGTACACAATGTAAGCTTCTTGTGTCCTCATTTGACACACTCTGTAAATTACTTTCAAGAAAATAACAGGTTTTAAGAGAAGGCCAGTCAGTCTTTTTCAGGATTATTTCTATGGGCATTTTGATGCGTGTATTATACCCTAAAGGAACATAAAGTACTTACGATATTAAAATAGACATATCTCAAGCCATGGAAATAGTTTTTAGACTTTATAGTTCTAGAATAATTTTCAAGAAATGGAAAGTGTTTTCAGTCTGATGTTAAAAACTTTCCCTCCTTCTCTTAGCAGTAATCCATTCAGATATAAATGAAAAACTTACTGGTAATAGCATCTTAAACTTTTATTCCCTCTGGATTTTTTTTGCTGTTCTTGTCTGAAAGTTCTTTTCTATTCTCCCAACCTGCCCTATGGTAGAACATAATGTAAAAAAGGTGCTTTTTTTTTTTTTTTAAATCAGCTCTTTTCTTTCCAAGTAAGAGTCTTTCCTCAGACCCAAAATAACCCCACCCCTCAAATCTAAAAATCCAGAAATGAAGGCATCAGGTAAAAAAAGAGAGGAAAAAAGAAAGCAGTAACTAGGAGTTTAGCCAGCTTTAGCCAAATGTGTGGAATCAGCCACTGATTTCCTGAGATACATGAAGGTTTGCTCTGTGATTCTAAGAGCCTAAGGGACCCTAGATGGGACAGATGTTTTAGCTGTTTTTACAGAGTCTTTTTGACTGATAGCAAATGAGAGTGGGAATACCCTTTAGTTATCTTTTGGCCTACCAACAGACTTATAAAATGAAGCAACATCTTTGAAAAGCAAGTTAGGTCTGTCTTAAAAGCCCCTCCTTAGAAATCTGTGTTGTCATTTTTACAAATACTGCATGTTGCAGCATCTACACACGTACCTCTGTGATACTGTCTCCCTGTTCCCAGTGTAGATGAATGGATACGACATTGTTCTTATTTTTGTAAAAACCGAAACAAAAGCCATTCTGTTGTCTCGTGGTAGCATTTCTGTTGCTCAGTTCTTATGCCCTGGTGCCTTGTGAGGTGGCCTTTTCACGGAATGCCTTTTGTCTGAGGCAAGAATAGTTTTATCTTTCTAAAATACAGAGAAAGTAGGTGTACTTTTTAAAAAGTCTGATTGGGTGGAAAGCAGAGAGGCAAGAGAGGAATCCGGTAAGAGATGATTTGGGAGAGTATAGTGGAGGAGCTGGGCTGGCATGAGGGGGTACTTACAGAAGGTGATAGTTGGCAGTGAAGTGAGGGGAGATATATGTGTTTTAGATAAGTTTACTTTCACCAATGCAACCAGAATGCTTTTCAAGACATAGAGAAATAGTCTTCAGTGCCATGCCAGCTTCAGATATGGTGACTTCTGCTTCACCATATTAAATGTCCATAAAACTGCTGTGTGTTCCGATCACTCCTTTATTAGGAGCTGTGAGTACAGCTGTGCAGGTTTTATATACAGTATTCATTTTAATTTCCCAGTATATGATGCTCTTAGTGTAATTAGGTTTTGCATCCTGACAGACAGAATTAATGGTGGATACTCTATGCTTGTATGCTCAAATTTCTTAAATCAAACGGGGACTGGGGAGGGGTGCAAACATCTGGTGATAAATCACAAATTATGTTTGATTTACATAATCCCAAAGTTAAATAAATTTATTGGGAGACAGGTTCTTCAGGGTTCTCAATCTCCTGACTTATTGAAACCCTCCTATAAAATATTATTCCTGAAGCTGTGTGAATAATAGAAGCCTGAAAACCTAGGCAACAGAAGATAACTTATAAATGACATCTTGCATCCAGAACACTAAAATTAAAAATCTTAATTTAAATAATAAACATTTCCAACAGTAGATGAATTCATGATAAAGTTTTTTAAAACAAAGAAATAATAAGGATGAACACATTTCAGGATTCTCCAATTAAATTTATGTGACACCCTTGATGTGCTGAATGCAATGTTCTCTACGTACTTGAATGCCTGGTGCTTAAAATGTTCTCTTTTATCTTCATTTTGAAAACAATAAACAGGAGTACAGTAAATAACTATGTCTCACAGATTTTAACCTAGACACTCTGCCTTACATGTAGTGCCTTCATCCCACATACCGTCCTCTCTCTGTTTAGGACTTACAAAAAGAGTGAGATGGACATATTTTAAAGGTTGCTAAGAAGTAAGATTGGTTCTTCATTTGTACCAGCACTGGCAGGAAGTGTGAAGTAGCCGAGTTTTTTCCCAGGGCATTCTGTGATAGAACTGTTTATTTAAATACCATTTCTGTATATGCAGTAAGTTCATCCTGTATATATTCATAATGCTGGAAGTGAGAGCTTGAAAGGAAGTGGTGGTGGGGGTTAGATATCATTTCATTTGGGGAAATAAGGAAATGAGATGGTTTGTTCACAGACACTAAAAGTTTGTTAAAAGGTACTGGGATATGTCAGGCCTTCCTGAAAAGGAGTTGAGAAGCTTCAGGCCCCATCCTGTCCTGCTTCAATCACTTTACTCTCAGAGAGTGAGGGAGGAAATTCAGAAATTTCATTTTTTAAACCCCTCCCCTGCTCCATGATCTCCTATGACTGTGTTGTAATCGTGTGTTCTTCATTATGATTTGTTCCTCCATTGTCCCTGGGCCTGGTGTTTTCAGGAATGTTCACATCCTATACTCTTTTTTTTCTCTCCTCACCCGCCCCAGACTTCCCATTTAAAAAGAAAAAAAATTGTGGGGCTTTTGCTGGTATAAGGATGGGATTGGCAGTGCTCTTTAAACCTGCTTGGAAAAATGCTTTTTAAAAGATGGTTAGATTTTAAAAGATTGTTAGCTTCTAAAAGGCGTTAGCCACTTAGCAAATTTTCCTGTCTTCTAAGTCCCTGACACTTTCCCGATTAAGAATAAATGAACCCCTTTTTAGGGTCATGGACATCAGAACACAAAGATGGAACTGGGATGATGTACATTTACTCCAGGGCTGGTTTAGCTACAAATAGTAGACATGGGTTTTGGGTCTGCACTTTTTGCTTGCTGTCATCTTGTTATCCCATTAGGCCACTGGTTCATTTAGTAAAACACATGGCCAGTGAATCAGCCTTTAGGGGGATGGGCCTGTTTCTCTCTCTCTCTCTCTTTCCCAGTGTCATTCATGATCTTGGGAGGCAATCAGTTCCTCCCTTTCACGTGGGAAAGGAGACCAATACAGTTCACATGGGTCATTGTAGTCAAGAACCTAAACTGGACCGAATGCAACTCAATGGTTGATCCAAATACTGTTTTTTTGTTTCTGTAAAGTGATAAAGGGAGCATTTCTCAGGTCTTTACAAGATGGCAGAAAAGGCAAATTAAGCCATTTCCCCAAGGTCTGTCCTCTAAAGCAGGGCCCCCAAACCCATGGAGGGGGGCTGTGTTTTTAAATAATGGTGGATGTGGTACATGCCCATGCTAGCTATATACTTTTTCTGTTAGGATTTTAAATATCGGTAGCAGGCTGACAAAGTGGCTTGAAGAGGGTATCAGCGAAAGGAGCTTCAACGACAGTGACTTAGGGCTGGGCCCGGAATGGGGATTCCCCAGAGCCCACCTGGATACAGCAGGCCCCTCAGCTCAGGTCTCCACGCTCAGGGTGGGGGTTCGGAAAGCAGCCGAGCTCCAGACCCTGGGGCCTCCTGCGGCGCCAAGTCAGGGGAGAGGAGGCCCCAGGCCCCTGCTTCGGGTCGCCATGGCAACGAAGCCTGGAATGCCACAGTGGTAGCCCTCTTCCTGGGCACATCCCACATCCGGACTCCCAGTTCTGCTGCTTCAAGTCAATGTACACAGCAAGGGAGGAGCCCCGAAGGAAAATAACCACTCCCTTCTTCCCTCCATCACTGCCTTGCCCCCTTACAAAAAGAAAAAAAAAAGAAACGAAAACTGCATGTTTGAAAGAAACTACAGGCAGTTTTTGGTGCCATTTGGGAGCAACTGTTTTGAGTTCTGGTTTCCTCTTCAGAGATTTGTTCGCCTCTTGTAAATTGTTGGCTGCTTTGACGTTGAACTTGACAACATTTCATGTTTTCGTTGTGCTGCTTTTACATCAATTTTTATTTTTTTGTTTCTTTATAATTTTATTATTATTTTAAGGAAATGTCCCCCTCCCTCCCCCCTCCCCTGTTTTCCTCAACCAAAGGACTGTTTCCTACTCAGTTTGCTCAGTCATAAGGGCAAGTGTGTCCTTCCAGGTGTGTCCCCAGCTTATTAGGACTATCCTGGGATGGGGAGGGGGTCTGGGTCCTTTGGGGGAGGAGGGGAGAGAGGTGTGGGAAAGAACTCAGAGGTCAGAGATCTGGGGGAGATGGGGAGATTCAGGTTTAAATCATGCTTAAGATGCCGGTGGCTCAACCTGTGTTTAAGTTGTAATTTTTAAAAAGCTAGTTAGAGAACAGAAAATCACTGGGCCAAGTCACACCTGTATTTTATTTTTTCCTCCCTCCTCTGTCTCCAACCTCTTTCTAGGTTCTTCACACACCCCCATTCGGCGTAGTGCCCAGAGAGCTCAAGATGTGTGGCAGTTTTCGGATGGAAGCTCGAGAACCCTTAAGTTCTGAGAAAATTTGAACCCCCAGGGGCGGGGTGGACGCAAGCCGCCCAGCCGACATCTGCGTGGTCTGTCATCCTGCTAGTTTGTGATGTTTTCTGACAGTAGCCTCCAAGAAGCCGTTGTGCGAAGACAGAGTCCTGCAGTGTCCTTCCTGCCCGGGCCTGCAGTGTCATTTTATTTATATTTTTTAATAAAAAGTAAAAACAAAAAAACAGACCCACATTGGAACAGTGAATCAGCCCCCTAGAGAGGGTCTGTGGACCACCGCTGCTCTGAGTGCCGTCCTGGCCCCTCCGAGACCAGCCAACCCAATTCCCTGTCTTGTGGAAATGAGCATGAGTTCCCCAAACCCCTTGTTTCTGTACATTCTCTGTTGTCTTTTAAGAAGTGTGCTTAACATTGACACAATAAATGTTGGAGCTTTAGGTGGTGTGCGTTTGTTCTTTAATTATTAATGCTTATAAGACAATGCAGATGCTGTAGAACTGTGTTTCTGAACCCATGTCCTGCAGACACCTATCAGGTGGGAAGGAGGGACAGATTTGAGGGATGGGTAGGAGGTGTAGGGAGGGGAAATAGGCTACTGCTTATCAGATGGCATAAATTTTCAAGGAAAATCAAAATGCAAAACTTGGGAATAAATCATAGCAATATCATAATTAATGTAGTGGTAGTGTTGCTGTTTATTAATGCTGAAGTGTAGTTTTCCTAACTGTCTGACTTACAATTTGCATACCATTAAATAATGCATAATATGGCACACTAGATTCTGTTTTTCAAATATATGCTTTTGGTGGCTACTATGCAGGATTTGAGTTTGTCTTTTAATTTAGCTCAAGAAAGATAATGTCACTGGGTTAGTGGTAAATCCCAAAGAAGGTGATGAATATCAGTAGTTGTTTATTAAATATTCTAATATTAGGTTCCCAAACCTTCAGCAAATATATCTTAGCGCAGACAAACAAACAAACATAAAACTTCTTTATTACTCACACCAGGAAATTTGGGGCAGATTTTATAAGGGGAAAAGATGATAGGAGGAAAAAGTTCCACATCAGAACACTCTATTGTCATTGTAATAGCACCCCATTCCTTAGAAATTAGTGACACAAATAAGTTAGGTCTACAAATGAGTGATAAAAATTCCTTCTGGCTCAGTTAATTTGCAAAGAACTTTTCTCACTTTGGTGTTTTCTATTGCCTAGAGATCCAGACGAGAACTAGAGACAATATAGCATATTAAAACAGGTTTATAAATAATAGAACTCAGACACCTGTGTGTTGCAGGTTTACATATTGGCTGTGAACGCAAGTGGGGAAAATCTTACCCACTCACCCTCTGGCTAGGTTACCTAGCCTAGTGAGAAGACAGCAAAATAATTGGCATCTGGATTCTTTCCTGCTTATTCATCATAAATAATGACTCCTCGCAGTCATGTGCTGCTTTATGCGTGATACGGTGCTTTCATGTGCATTGTTTCATCTGATCCTCAATGGAATAGATCTCAAGGCTTCCACTTTGTGGATGAGAAGACTGAGGCTCACCAAAGTTAAGGGCTTGCCCAAAGCCATGTCACTGAGGAGAGCAGAGAAGCCAGTGTTCTGGTGTCTTCTCAGCTTAATTCCACTGAACTCTGTGACTGGTCAAAAGGATTGTCTCTTACTGTGTTAGCACATAAGCTGTAAACGTTCACCAACACACCAACGTATGGCTCTCACTCAGAGATCGAGGATGTCCACTATAAGGACACACGAAGATGTCTGTTCCTAACTACTGTGAGCACTGCAGAGGGGAGCTTGGAGCAAGCATGACAATTAACTGGTCGGTGAGGTGGCTTGGATGAGTTTTTGAGAGTTCCTCTCATCTAGGTGAGATGGGACCTCCAGACAAGGGTTATTTTTTGGAGGAACATTCCCTGCCCCACGTTCTGCCTCTGTTACCGAAACCTCAGACCATTAGGGATTCCGGGACAGCATCTTCCCTGAACGTGCTAAGCCTCTTGCCAATACCTAGAAACGGTAACTCTGCTTCACAAAGGAGACCCGACTGAAATAGAACAAACAATCCTGGATTTGGGGACAACTTCAGCCTTGGTGCTTGCTACACTTTCATTTCTGACCTGTGTGTTTCCACCTCTACCTCTTATTTCTTCTTGGAGTCAGAGTGTAAATAAATGATATCTCTAGAAGTAGGGTGGGGGGATGGTTGGGGGGAGGAGAGGGAGTGGGTAAAGTGTTTATTTTTCTTAGTCCTCCTTTTGGAGAAGAAAGATCCCTCATTGAAGCAAACAAACAACAAACCAACCCAAAACTCCAAACTCCACATATCTTCCCCCATACCCTTTTTCATTGAAAGAAAATAAAAATTCAATTTTGAAATTCATTGTGAGATGACGGTGGTACATTAGGGCTAGAACTTTTGAAAGTCCATGCAAGATGAATGTTTTGGGAAGACAGCTCTCTGTGTGATATGCCAAGGTCATGATTCTCCATGAATGGTGGAAGCAGCTGAAGGCACTGACAAATCCGATCAGGGTGCTTACTGTACCCTCTCCCCAGATAGAAACTTCAAATTGCAGAGAGATTAATTGGTTGCCAGGCATGCACCAAGCGTGGACTAGAGGATGCAGTCCCAGGTTTTCAGGAAGGTAGGGACCAAATACCGGACATTGTTCTTACCCTCCCAAGCCTGGTGTGTGAACGTTAATTCTGTCATCTGTCCAAATTGTCACACTAAACAAAAAGTTCTGTTAGCTGTCTGGGTCCATGGTGGCGTATACTCAGTAGCTTCTACAGCACCCAGCACCAGGCCATTTGAACATTGGTGGTGCTGGAGAAAAAAGTGATTGTATCAAAATCGGTGATAAACAAACAAAAATGGTGGTAATGAAAAATCTTAGGGAAGAAGAGCAATCTTGGATCCTGCTGAGGTCTAATTGAGTGCCCAGACCTCGGCTAAATGTACCCTGGGCATTTTTACTTGGAGTTTTCCAGAGTATTTGTATTAAAGTCCCATCTTTCAAGCAGTAAGAAATATCTTTCCAGATTTTTGTGTGCTGACATGATTTTCCTTTTTTTTGAAAGCTAGATAGTGAGGTGAATGGTGAAGATGATTATTCATACTAACAGGTTTTTTTTCCAGTGCTAATGTTCATGGGGTCGCAAAGAGTCGGACACGACTGAGCGACTGAACTGAACTGAACGTTTATTCCTATGAAGAATTCTTATTCTTATATAGATTAGTATCCCCAGAGGGTAGAGGTAGAGAGGATCAGAATGGAAGTGTTTCGTAGGTGTTGGTTCTCTTCTTACACGCCACACAACATTGGCTCCTTTTTGGGTGGAGTGAGAGGGAAGAGATTTGAGGAATTTGCATAGTGGTTGTGAAGATTTCATTGAGTTCAATTGGAAGTTCAGAAGCCACATGTGTTCAAGCACACCTTTCAAGGACCACCTGAGTTCTTCATCAACAGGGAAAGAGTAAGGTGAGGCTCCTTTTCTCTGACTCCCTAGCGGAGATAGCACTTTCCAGTTTGCACTTCTCCGGGGGTACATTAAGCTAAAAAATGTCTCAATTCCAGAAAAATCCAGAAGCAGTCATTCTTTCTCTTCCTATCTTAGTGTAAATTAAGATATCTATTGTTGGGACTTCCCTGCCTGGTGGTCCAGTGGCTAAGGCTTTGTGCTCCCAGTGCAGTAGGCCCAAGTTTGATCCCCGGTCAGGGAACTGGATCCCACATGCTGCACCTAAAAAGATCCTGCATACCACAAGAAAGATTCTAGGTGCTGCAACTAATACCCAGCTCAGTAAAATAAATAAATACATTAAAAAAAGAAATATATATATATATATATATATATATACATATATATATAGTTAAATCACATTACCTTTCTCCTTGCTTTATATTTAAAAAAATGCTCCCAGGAAATAATTAAGATTTATAGAGCACTTTTGGGCTTCCCTGGAGGCTCAGATGGTAAAGGTTCTGCCTGCAACGCAGGAGACCTGGGTTCAATCCCTGGGTCTGGAAGATCCCCTGGAGGAGGGCATGGCAATCCACTCCAGTATTCTTGCCTGGGGAATCCCATGAACTGAGGAGCCTTGTGGGGCTACAGTCCGTGGGGTCGCGAAGAATGAGACACGACTGAGAGACCAACACTTTCAGATTTTCATAGAGCACTTTTACAGACGTGACTATCAATTTTCCTGGTGATTCTAAAACTTTGGTAGGACAAGTATAGACTAAATCTCGAAAGGAACCACAGCAATCATTCATTTTACAGACCAGGGCAACAGAGGCCTAAAGATTAAGTGAAGGACCTAAGATCACACAGCTTGAAAAAAGTGAGAGCCAAGCTTGAAACCACACAGTTAGTGGCTGAGCCAGAATTGGAACCCAAGCCTTCAGCTCCTGTGCAAAGGAATTCAAGCTGCAAATCTTTCCCTTGTGACCTACTAAATTCAGAAGCAGGAATGGCAGAAACAGTGTGCATTACAGAAGGACTTAAGAATGAAATCAAAAGCTTGTTTTGGTGCCAGTCCTAGTGGGGAGTATGTAAGTGTGTCCCATATTTCAAGGGTTTCTAAATGGCATCCTGATGACAGGGCATACTGAGGTCACTACCTGGAAAGATTCCTCCTTTAATACACCCCTCTGTTGGTAGAAATGAACTTAGGACCCACGAATTGCTGGGAGACAGCATTTAAAGTTTAAAGGGCATAAAAAAAAAAGCTACTCACCAAACCAAATTCATCTCAAATGTCTTAAATAGATCTCACAATCTGTTCCATTCTCTAGGCAAGATTTAAGGGAAACGCCCACCTAATTTGCATTTCATGGCCTCATCACATCCAGTTAGAGAATTCAAATGGCCAATAGCATGACCTGAATTCTGTTACTAGGGATTTTTAATTTTGAGTTCAAAGATGGTGAGATAGCAATGAACTAAATGGAGGGTTGACTGAAATGGTATACAGCTCTGGGTTGTGAAGGTTATTCCACTTACTAATGCTATTTAGGCTGCACAGTCTTTTTCTGTGCAAAGTGAAATCTTAAGTCACTTCCCCTTTGATCAGTGGTTCCTGGTTCTGTTTCTGTTGTTTATCGCTAAGTCATGTCTGACTCTTTTGCGACCCCATGGACTGTGGCCCAGGCTTCCCAGATGGCTCTAGTGGTGAAGAACACACTTGCAGGAAACATAAGAGATGCAGGTTTGATCCCTGGGTCAGGAAGATCCCCTGGAGGAGGTCCTGGCAACCCACTCCAGTATTTGTGCCTGGAGAATCACATGGACAGAGGAGCCTGGCGGGCTCTAGTCCATGGGGTTGCAAAGAGTTGGACACAACTGAAGCAACTTCACATGGATGCATAGACTGTAGCAAGAATTCTCCAGGCAAGAATACTGAAATTGGTTGCCATTTCCTTCTGCAGAGGATCTTTCCAACCCAGGGATCAAATCCATGTCTTTTGCATTGCAGGCAGATTCTTTCCCACTGAGCCACCAGGGAAGCCCTCCTGGCTCTGTGAGGAGATGTACAAATTCTGTCTCAACTTTTTATTAGATCTGCTGTGTTCAGGTCTTCTACTGCCATTTCTTTTCTTGCCAGTCATCCTTTGATTCATGTTTACTTCTTTGAATGGACATGGGTTGACTTTGAATATCTTGAGACTGATAGGACTTCAACTGCTGCGTGCAGCAGCTGTTTAGAGCCCGCATGGGCAGAGCCATCCCCGAAATAGGAGCAGGACGGCAGGAAGCCTCACGGAGCAACAGCAAATCAAATATCCCTGTTGAGGATGGTACGAGAGGAAGTAATTTGACTGATTTTTTTCCCTTGGTGATAGTTCCCTGAATTTCCTGAAATGGTGATGCAAAAAGGGAACTTCTGTTGTCCCTTCTGCTCCTCTCTCCCTGCCGATTTGTCCTCTCTTCTCAGGCACACAGAAAGCAAGCCTAGGAAGATGTGCGTGAAAATTCTCTCCCTTTGGTGCTAAGATGTGTTGCTCATGCTCTTTTTCAGAGTGCCTGATTTTACCTATTGCTGGCTTCCCTACACTAAGGGGGGGGGAAATGAAAGTGCAAATACTCCTCTTTGGAGCAACAGCTCACTCAAAGCTCAGAACCCAGAAACACGAGAGGTTTTCCTTTAAAGGGGTCACCTTTGTATGGATTTGCTGATAGCCACTTTGCCTTATATGTGGAGTTCTTTTCATTTTTCAGCTTCTTCCAGTGTGTGTGTGTGTCTGCTCAGTCACTTCAGAGTGTCCAACTCTTTGCGACCCCATGGTCTGTAGCCTTCCAGGCTCCTCTGTTCATGGGATTCTCCAGGCAAGAATACTGGATTTGGTTGCCATGACCTCCTCCAGGGGATCTTCCTGACCCAGGGATCGAACCTTTATCTCCCGCATTGCAAGTGGATTCTTTACCCCTAAGCCCCTGGGGAAGCCCTCATCCAGAGTGCATTTTCTTTTCCTTCTGACATGGTGATGGATCAGGGATGGACTCCTGGTAGTTTTGATCCAGGCCAATGAAAAGTGCTGGTCTCTTGAGTTGGCAATTCTGAGTTGTAATCCTGGCTTTATCTTTGCCTTGCTCACCCACCTGCTATCCTCTCTCTGTACTTGACCCCATTCAAGGCCCATTTCTTCCTCGAAAGAAGGAAGGACACACCCTGCTTCCTACCTCCTTTCACCCAGCAGCACAGAACAGTGACAATAGTACGAATACTCTGGACTCCAAATAGGATGAGGGGTACTGACAACCAGTCTTGATGACTGTGGGGCTGTGGGGTTGTGGCCCATCTTAAGAGTCTCTTTTTCTTTGCTTTTGGTTAGCAGACCCATTTCTTTTTATAAGTTGATGTCACAGAAAAAAAAAAAAGCTGTAATGATTTTTGTTTGAACTCTAAAGCTGTCATGTTTTTAAAATGTTCAAATTTTGGAGATGGTTGCATTTGCAATGCTCAGGTGAGTTTTATCACTTCAGTGCATCTTAAAGTTGCAGGTACCTCTCTATGCCTCACCCTGCTGGAGGGTAGCTTTGGAGGACAGTTTTCTTCCACAGACCTTGTGCATCTAACCAAGGGTTGCAAAGCACCACACGTCTTCTGGTGCCTGGAGACTGAAGGCCAGGTCGTGTCCAAAATGTGACGTCTGATTGAGCACCTCAGCTGTTTTGCCTGGTAAAGAGCAAAACATAGGTTAAAGTAGAAATGATAATACCAGTTGATATATATTGGGAATTTACTATGTTCTGGGAATAACAATGAGGGTTTTCTTTTTTTATGAAAATATCTAATTTATTTATTTGGCTGCCTTGGGTATTAGTTATAGCCCTTGAGGTCTCTAGCCGTAGTGCACTGGCTTATTTCCTCCACGACATGTGGGAACTTAGTTTCCTGATCAGAGATTGAACCAGCGTACCCTGCACTGCATGGTGGATTCTTAATCACTGCACAACCAGGTAAGTCCCACAGTAAGAGCTTTCCATGCATGTTCTTGTTCTTATGTCTTCTTTATAACCACCTTGTGGGGCAGCTACTACTATTATTCCTGTTTTACTGAAGCTTAGAGACACTAAACGGAGAAGGCAATGGCACCCCACTCCAGTACTCTTGCCTGGGAAATCCCATGGACGGAGAAGCCTGGTAGGCTACAGTCCATGGGGTCGCTAAGAGTCTGACGCGACTGAGCGACTTCACTTTCACTTTTCACTTTCATGCATTGGAGAAGGAAATGGCAACCCACTCCAGTGTTCTTGCCTGGAGAATCCCAGGGACGGGGGAGCCTGGTGGGCTGCCGTCTATGGGGTTGCACAGAGTTGGACACGACTGATGCGACTTAGCAGCAGCAGAGACACTAAAATGACTTGTCCAAGGTTATACCATTTGTACTGCTGCTGTGGTTCCTCACTCTGGAATCCTCTTAACCTCTACATATGGGCCTCCAGGGACTATCTCATTCTACAGGTTTGTCATCATATGTAATGCCATGGTTGGGGGTATCATATGAAAATAATATGAAAACAATGCTAATTAAACTGATTAGGAAGTGTACTCAAAGTGGCTTTGCTGACTGGGTTCTGGTTCTGTTAACTACTGAGCAAGGTCAGTGTCAGTGTTTCCTACAGTGCTTGCATTTCTATCTGTCCTTGGTGGTGGGAAGATGAGTTTGATTTTGTTAGGCATATCTGAGGAATTCACTCATGCATCTGCAGTAAGGCTCATTCATTTGTTCAATCAACAAATATTTATTAGGTCCCTGCTATAAGCAACCTACAGAGCTAAGTGCTGGGGAAGGAGGCAAAGAGGTAAAAGGCACAGTCATTGCCCGTCAGAAATGGCCACCAGTGGAGAATTAAATTAATTAGAATCCTTCTAAATAACTAGTCTTAGTTGAGTTGATGTGGTGAGAACAGTGAGACTTTTAAAATGCTAATATATAATTCACTTTGCCAAGCATAGACAGCAGTCCCAGGCAAGGGGCTTCAGAGCTCCCAAATGAATGGGAATGATATTCTTTATACCTTACCAGTAGGATGCACACTTAAAAGTTGTTTTCAAGTGGTGGAGATGAGTATACACTGGTGTTTCTTCATCTGGCCCCGTCTTACTGGGAAAAATTAACAGCAGGTAATTTAGAAGGAGGGAGTAATAGAGACACAGTTCTTGTTCTGGAATCAAAGATAAGTGACCTATAAAGGGATACGTCCAGGTAGTCAACCATCTGAGCTGTCTGTGACTGTTTACATCTAATGTAATCCAAATGGAGCATGACAAAGACATCTTTACTTCTCCTACATGCAGTCCTACGATCTCTCTCAGAACATCAACATCAGCTAAGCTGGTTTTCTCTACCTACAATGTGCAAGGTGAAGTTCTAGGCACCATGGATAACTACAAAAACTATAGAACTTCCCTGGTGGTACAGTGGATGAGAATCTGCCTGGCAGTGCAGGGTACACAAGTTCAATCCCTGGACTGGGAAGATCTGCATGCCTTGGAGCAACTAAGCCTGTGTGCTACAACTACTGAGCCCGCATATCTAGAGCCTGTGCTCTGCAACAAGAGAAGCCACCTCAGTGAGAAGCCTGTGCACTGCCAGGAAGAGTAGCCCTGGCTCGCTGCATCTAGAGAAAGCCGCTCGCAGGCTTTGGAGCACAAAGATGCAGCACAACCAAAAAACAAACAAACAAACGAATAAATAATTTAAAAAAAGAAACCTGCCCCCCCAGTTATAACACCCCACTCCTGGTCCTAATGTGAGGGATAAGACTATAAGCATACAAGCATATAATAAGTAATTAATAACTAAAAGGTACAATAGGATTAATTCAGAAGTGAGATATGAACTGTAGGAATGTAAAGGAAGATAATTTCTTTGGGACTCACAAAAATGTTGAGCTTTTTGGTTGGTCATCAAAGGTAGGCTAGGATTTAGATGATGAAGAGAAAGGATGAGGGCAAGTCAGTTCAAGGTACTGTTGTGATGTTTGGAGGGCAATGGGTAGACCAGGGAGGCAGGGGAAAAAAATGGTTTTATATGAAAATCATGGAAAATAAGATTGGAAATTAACCTGGAGCCATTTTGTGGAGGAGCTTTAATGATAGGGGTTTGCATTATAGTCAATAACAAGTCTTTCAAAATTATGCCCATAGAAAAGTCTTAGGAAGAGTGTGACCAGGTATGGAATGGATTGACAGGGAACCCAGAGACCAAGAGACTAGTAGGACATGATTCTTGAAGGTGTTGGCACTTTCCTAGAGGAAGGACTCTGCTGTGAGTATAGTATTTGTGTCAGATTATGTAGTCATCCTTATCACATTCAAGTGGGCAATGATCACATTGTTCAATGGTATATCTAAATTCCCCACTTGCCCTAGTCTAGAGCAGTGGAAGTCCACAAAAGGTCTTCCTTATATGATGACTGTTGATAAAGCCTACCCAATGAAGGGCATAAAGATGAAGAACTTGAAGGTCAGTTAGTTCCTAGAGACGGACCACATTTACAATACAAAGTGAAAACATCAGGTCTCATGGAACATTTAACACTTTACCATCATCTCAAGCACAATGATAAATTCAACTGGAAAAAGAACAGAAAGCTACAAGAGGAGGCTCCAAGGACTTTCCTCTTTTAGGTGGAAGATTTATGAAATTTTTCATTCTCTTGATTACTTGTATAAGTTATATTATGTTGCTTTTTTTCTTTGCAGTCCGCTTGTTGATACATGCTATGTCCCATAATAATAAGATTTAATTGCCACTTGGCCACAAAATTAGATGAGTTTCATAATGAAGGTAAGAATTGAAAGTAAGCAAGCATGTTTACCTGGAATCAGTGAAATGTTCTCTGCATAAAGTAAGGTTGAGCAAGCTGGGGCTTCACTCTATTGGAGTTTATATTTCAAAAACAGGGACCTTTGTATTTTTGTATTGCAGTCATATAATCTAATATCCTTCCATGCCTCATATCTCTTGCCTGTTATTCTGTTCCTTCTGGAATCAGGACTGGTCTATGACTGTCTGGTGTCATAAATCAGGACATCTAAGGCATATAAAGAATAATTTTTGGCACTGGGTTTCGGATTCTCCCTGTCACCATTGTTTCTCCCAGAGTCCCCTCCCCATTCCTATGACCTGTCCATGGCCACAAGCCTCGGCCCTGGTCCCACCTCTCATGTAAATTGTCAGGATGTAAATACAGGATGTAAATAAGAGAGTGGTCGGGAGCTTCCCAAAGGGATTCAACACACATGGAAACTTTCCCCTGACATCTGAGAACATTTTGACATTACCAGTATGGCCTGTGTCTCCCCTCCCACTTAAATAAAGTATAATGGGAAAAGTTAAGTATTCCCAATAGACCTTGATGGGGACCAGGGAGGAAAGTAAGGCCTATGTGTGATGCAGCCCATGGAGCAGAGGACAAAGCTCCCTTCTCGAGCTAAACATCTCCTCTTCCTTGTTGACACCTTAGTAAAATAATGGCTGAAAATCATGTGCACTTGGTTAGGAAACTCAAGTGTCCACACAATTGTTTAACAGTTGGCATATAACTGCCCTTTCTATTTTCCCTGGGAGTCAGAATGACGGTGTCTGTACAGGAAGCATGTGCCTTATGTGCGGTTTCACCTTCAATTCCTTACGTATACTCCTGTCTACAGCATAAGCATACTCATGTCTTATGAGGGCTGCCTGTCCACACTCATACGGACAGGAAAACACACCTTGTCTATAATGACTGTAATGATCTCAAGGACATGATTGGGCTTTGATCTCTGATATTCATCACTCCGAGGTTTCCAGAGTCTTATCTTCAGAAATTGTATTCGCTCTGGGCTCCCACCTCTCTTCTCCAGGAGTTAAAGCTCAAGGCGACAGAGCTGAGCTGGGGAAGCTGGGTTTATCCTTTCCTGGTGTACGGAGTCATTGTGTCTACAGAACAGATGTGGGATGGGCAGGAGCGGAGTAAACCTGTCCCCTCTCCTACTGGAAATCACATTTAATTCTGACCCAAGGGGCCTCCGTGTTACAAATGGAGAGGTAATTAAGCCTCCAGACTCAGAGCCTTTTGGGGTGAGAGGGCTTAGTTTTTCATATCTGCATTGAGTATATTTTTGAAGAGCAGAGGGTGGGGGTAAGGGAGGCTTAGGAAGCCTTGATGAGAACGGAAACAAGATGACAGGTGTTGGGCGTATTGCTGTTAGGTGGCATGGATAAACAAACACATATTTAAAAATTCGTTTCAGTTTTAAAGAGCTCAAAGAATTCTACCAGCATCCTGGGTGGTGTGATGGAGGAATGGGAACGCCGACCTACCTGGCAAGGGCTCACGGGAAGGTGTGGGGTCTGGAATGCTCCTCCTGCTTTCATTATTATTAAAAAAAAAATTATGTTCAAAGTGGAAAAGTTTCACCTGCAGAGACCAGATGTGAGACCTCGAAGGACAAGAGCCCTCCGCTGGTAACCACACTTGGTTGTTAACCAACACAGCCAAGGATGGAGCCCAGTGACCTAGAGGGAGATGGCTGAGGTAACCAATCCCCAGGAGCGGTCCCCCCCGAGGAGTGTCGGTCCCACTTCAGCCACTGCCGGCAAGGAACATTCCACTTGCTGCTGCTGCTCTGTGTTGATTTAGTCGATCCTTCCTGGGTGTGTGGCTGCAGTGAGGCTTGGAAAATCTGAAGCAACCAAGAGGACTTGAGATTTCCATTTAGGAATGTTGACACCTTCAAGGGATGCAGAGAGCATATGCATGTGTGTGTGTGTGTGTAGGGTTTGTACAGAGAGTGGGGGTCACTCCCTCACTCCCCCCAGCTGTGTTAGCACTGGTGAAGGGGAAGTTGCCCCTGTACACTGCAAAACCCTCCCCTCTCACCACCCGTTTCAGGAACTAAGCTGAGAGAACTCTCTAGCATGGGCACCCTTAGTTTTTTTTTTTTTTTTTTTTTGATGGGCCAAGCTTACAGTTTTCAAAGTGCTATGACAGGATGGTTGCAAAAATAAAAAGCTAGTGAAAGCTTAGTCACAATATTTCTATAGCTGGCAATCAAAAGATCATATTGCATGCAACTGGCAAAATCATCATAGAGAAATTATGCATTTTCCAGAATACCTTATTCCCTTCTGTGTATTAAACATTACTTTAATATTCTGGTGACAATGTTTTATAATTAATCTAAATGTAAGGGAATGAGCACACCAGAGATTATGTCTCCACGCAAAGAGGTGAAAAAGCCTTTTTTGCAGTAGCAGACTGGATTACTGACTCAACTCCTTCCACTTAGGAGCAGCCACGGATATCACTAAGGCTGATATCCTGCCCCTTCCTCCAGTGAATGCAAACATTCTGTACACTTTGGAGAGTAAAACCCTTTCACTCATAAGGGTGTTATGTTAACACAGAAGAAAAGCATTTTAAAAATTGCATTAGTTCACAGACTTACATTGAACTCATGAGGGGGAATCTAGCCCCAGAGAGATAAAAACTAAAGAGCTGAGCTATAAACCAGTATTATAACATCCTTATTATAAGATGCAAATTGAGGGACCCAATTCACTAAAACACATGTTACTGGTATTTAATTTTGCTTGTGGGAATATATCAGAAGTTGGCCTATGCCTTTTGCATAGTCTACTTAAAAGGAGGGTGTATAACTTCATATTTAAAAAAAAAAGTGATAAAGAAGCACAGGGCAAGCCAGGATTGAAAGATAATTGCAAGGATCTAATTTAAGTGTCAGTATACACAGCTTTCCTTTCCAGGTTTGGACTTAGAGGCACCACATTGGCAAGGGAAGGCCAGCGGGGCTTGCTCCTGCGTGGGATGTCTGGGTCCTCCATCAGGGGAGCAGAAGGGGCCAGCCAAGCCAGTGGGGAGGGAACTCTGGTGGGTGGGGGACAGAAGATGCAGGCCCACGCCCAGTGGTCATCGCAGGAACTTCACTCGAACTAGTATGGTTGTGAGCCTGTGGTTTGGAGCAGAGAAGATGCACTTCCCCATGAGAAAAAGGTCAGTTCCTCTTTCCTTGGGTGGCACAAACAGCCTGCAGAGTGTTCTTGGACTTCCTGCCACTGCTACCACTACCACCCCCGCCCCGAATAGGTGAACTATGCTTCCCTCTCAAGCTGACATGGCGAGGTTGTACCCTGCAACTTCCAGGGAGCCATTCCTGTGGGACTTGACAGATGGGAAAACTGGTGCTTAGCCTTCCCCACCTCTCACCACCCTCCTCACCTGGGGACTCTGCGGGTGGGGAGCTCTCCCTCAAAGTGCTCAAAGTGCTATCTGTGGGTCAGAGCGCTGGCACAGAGAGTGCGCATCACCTCAAGCCTGGTAGAAATGTGCAACCTGCAGCCCCGCCCCAGGGATACCGAGTCATAGTCTGCATTGACTTTTGAGAAGTATGGCCAACCCCATGCTGCGATCTACAGCGTCAGCACCCCCGTTTCACCTCTACCATGTTGGATTTGTATAATGAATAAAGAGTCCTCCAAACATCTAATTGCTTTTTTTTTATGGGGATTCCCAGGTGGTGCGAGTCGTATAGAACCCGTCTGCCAATGCAGGAGATGTAAGAGACGTGGGTTTGAAAAAAAAAGTTCCTGGGTTGGGAAAATCCCCTGGAAGAGGATATGGCAACCCACTGTAGCATTTTTGCCTGGAGAACCCCATGGACAGAGGAGCCTGGCGGGCTACAGTCCATGGGGTCGCAAAGAATCGTACAGGACTGAAGTGACTTAACATACATGTATGGAAAGAGTGAAATCTTTATGACTAGAGGGAAGAAAATATCATAGGAAGCATAGGGATACATTGGATGTGTCGGGCACAAGCATAATACACTGTTAAACACTACCTTAGATACTATTAAGGTCACCTGGATGGTGGGTGGGGAGGGAAGAGGCACCCAGCCCATGGGAGCATGAAGGGGTTGGCTGAAGCTCTAGAAGAAACTTTGAACATAAGAGTGGTCTGGCCCTGCCTGGCCTTCTCCAGAAATAGGCTGCCACAGCAGCAGCAACCTCCTTGAGAGTGGAGGTTAGGTAGACAGGGAGGAGACGGAAAGGGTGGAGGGCAGGGACGCCCGGGCCACCGTAGATGATTAAACTTGCCGACCTGGAAGCTGGCTGGGTAAGCCTTCAGTGATTTCAGGGTCTTCTTGGACTAACTCTGCTCCAACTAGCCTGCCAACACTTCAAATTCCTTTAATAAGATGAAAATCCTTTCATAACACAATTAGGAGAGAAAATGCTTACATGGCAAAGGTTGGGTTGAGGTAACACTGAAGCGTGAGCAAGTTAAAAAATAACCAGCCAGGGACTACCCAGGAGGTCCAGTGTCTAAGACTCCAAGGAGGTTCCATCCCTGGTCAGGGAGCTAGATCCCACACGCCACAACTAAAGATTCTGTGGGTCACAACTAAGACTCAGCACAGCCAAGTAAATAAATAAAAATTAAAAAAAAAGAATAACCAGTCAATCAATCCTCAAGTCTGGACAGATGAGGAGATGGGCCTGGCTTGTTTGGCTGGGCCAACAGACTCAGCTAAACTCAGCTAAGTTAGAGAAGACGGCTGACTGCTGAACATGGATTTTTGAGGACTCCACTCTTAGCTATGAGTGGGGCCCAGTTTACTCCACCCTGAGCAAGATGAATGAAGCCTCTGAGGAAGTATTTTAGTCCTGCAGCTGCAAAGGCCACAGCTCAACTTTGCATTATTCAACAATGGTTTTGTTTTTTGTTTTTAAACCCAGATTATTTCATATACCAGGAGTTTGTCTCCTAGGGCTTATTAAATGGAACATTTTATTTAAATGTCTTGTTTCTCCACCTTTGCCTGTCCCGCACTTTGTGACTTTCCCTGGAGCAAGCACAGTGCCTCCATACCATTCTCTGTAGAGATGCCCAGGTGTAAGCAGCCTGTTTGAAGGGCCGAGAAGACCTATGGTGGAATAACTTCCTCTCCTAGGATGGATTTTTCACATGGTGTTATCCACGTGTATCCACGTCTCTGGAGTGAGTACCTTACTTATGTTTTTCTTTTATTTTTTAAAGGCAAAGAGGATATTTTTCATGAGGCTCTCAAAGTTCAGATTACACCATCAGACTGATGGACAGGGGACTGAGGAAGAAGCAGGGATGGGATCATTAATTAATGCTTTCAAATGTGTGGATTAAGCTGCTCATGTTTTCCCGATAGTTCAGACCCAGGTTCTAGCTTCAGTTCATGTGTGGCCTTTGAGGATCCACCTCTCCAGGTGCTTCCTTTGGGAGGGAGAGCCCTGGGTGACTCTGTCATGTGGAATCAGAAGGAACGATTCCTGAGCACTTGAAAGAAATGCTTAAATGATAGCACTGACTCTCTGGGGAGGCAGTCACATGTCTTTGGAGGAGGCACGTGTAGTTTATGGAGGTCTGTAATTCTATTTAGACTTCCAGTCATTTTCTTGTTACTGTTACCACTACATTGGTGTAATTATTGGCCTACAAAGCAGTTCACAAGCTTTCTCTTATTTGATGCTCAAAGCGTCTCTGTAGCATGATACCAGCTGGACAAGTAGTGTTATCTCCCTTTCACTGACAAGGAAACTGAGGTTCAGAGCAGTTTAGGGGAGCTTATCTGAGATCACACAGTTAGTTAGAAGTCAAGTCCCAGGGTAGACATTTCAGTACTTTGTGAAGATGGCATATAGCAAGATCCGTAGACCACTGTTTCTTTGACAAGTTCACGTCCTCTGCTTTGCTTCTTCCTGCCTCCAAGGTAATAAGTTGCTTCAGTGCCCTCTCCTGGGGCAAACTTTGGAAGCATCTCATCAGTGCTAGGTAGCTACCATTTGGTCCAGCATTCTACTCCAAAAGAATTGGAAGAATTGTATATATCCAAAAGAATTGAAAGCAGGGGCTCAAACAGATATCTGTATACCCACGTACACAACAGCATTTCTCACCAAAGCTAAAAAATGGAAACAACCCAAGTGTCCCTCTCAGATGAACTGATAAACGAATGTGTTACATACGCACAATTAAATACTGTTCAACCATAGAAAGAAATGAAGTTTTGACCCATGCTACAATGTGGATGGACCTTGAAAACATTACGCTTAGTGAAACAAGGCAGTTACAGAAGGACAAATGTTGTACGATTTTCCTTATATGAAGTACCTGCTGCTGCTGCTGCTAAGTCACTTCAGTCGTGTTCGACTCTGTGTGACCCCATGGACGGCAGCCCACCAGGCTCCCCCGTCCCTGGGATTCTCCAGGCAAGAACACTGGAGTGGGTTGCCATTTCCTTCTCCAATGTGTGAAAGTGAAAAGTGAAAGTGAAGTCGCTCAGTCATGTCTGACTCGTAGTGACCCCATGGACTGCAGCCTACCAGGCTCCTCCGTCCATGGGATTTTCTAGGCAAGAGTACTGGAGTGGCTTGCCATTGCCTTCTCTGCTACAATAGGCAAAATCATAGAGACAGAAAGCAGAATACAAGTTGCCAGGGGCTGGTGGGAGGGGAGAAGGGAGTAGTTTAATGGGCACACAGTTTAGATTGGAGATGATGAACAAATTTGAGAGATGGATGGTGGTGATGGGCACACAGAACTGTGACTGTAGATAATGCCACTGAATTGTACACTTACACATGGTTAAAATGAGAAATATTAAATATTATGTTATATACATATTTTATCACTATTAAAAAATTGTTTTTAAAAAAGCAGGAAAACAAAACTCAAATATAAGACAACAACAAAATAAGAAGAAATAAAAAAGGAGGCAAAGCAAGCAGAGAAAGTACAGGGTAAAGGGTAGGGCTGGTGTGGGAGAGACAAAGGCATGGAAATGGAAGCAAGCAGAGGGAAAGGAAAGGGCCTGGAAACAGGTGCTGGGCCCAGGGCTCTGCAGCCTGCATGGGGCAGAAGGGCATCTCGGGAGGGGGTGCTGAGGCTACTGGAGGTCAGCATCCCAGACGGTTCAGTCAGAGAAAGGTGGGTTTTCTTTTACTGCAAGAGTGTACCTGGAGCCCCAGGGCGGGAGCACCTCCCTGGGGTGGGAGATGTGTCCATTTCCGGTTTATTTAAGTGTTTTATCCCAGGAGTGGGATAAACGGCTGTGAAGATACTGAGCTGATATGTATGTCCATTTTGAGGCAGGTGGGTTGTTAGGCATACTTTCTAGATGCCAGTACTTTCTCAGGGCCATTTGCTTTTGTAGAAGATTTCTGTTGGAGAGGAGACTGGGAAAAGCATTACATTTCCTGCTCACTCCTCCCTCTAATTATATTCTTACCTCTGAATAATTTCTGAAAATTAAAGAAACATAAGAAATGGGGCCCCTTCAACTTATGGGGGCATTCCAAAGACAGGCTAAATGTACCCAACAGGGGCCGAGCTCTTTACTATTAGTCTGTGAAATCTGCTTTTATCGTTTAAAAGGTTTCATGTTGCCCATACTGCCTGTTAGGAAAAGTGGAGATCGGGCTTACAAATATGTGCTTGGGCTGCATCCTGGAAGACAGATTCTAAATAATGCCTGGTCTGTCAATTTGTGTGGTCGTTTTTTGTTTGTTTAGAATTCTCTCTCTTTCTCTCTTTTTAAACTGCATTTAAACCACAGGTGGACTAATCACAGCCTTTGCTTGAAGAATTCCCTGCTTGTCAGACCCTGAAGGTTCAAGTTTGTGGACAGAAGATGTGTGAATACTGAGCTAAAACAGAGTATAGGCAAGAGTTTTGTCTGTTCACCACTGGGATTTAAGAACTCGAAGGCCAAGAACTGGCCTCAAAAGCAAAGGAGTGGTGATCATTTTGTAATGTATAAAAATATTGAATCACTATGTTTTACACCTGTAAAAAAAGAAAAAAGATGAGGCAAAGTCAATATATGCTTTGAAAAAATATATAAAATACACAGATATACACACACACACTTATGCATGTGTGCTAAGCTGCTTCAGTAGCGCCTGATTATTTGTGAACCTATGGACTGTAGCCCACCAGGCTCCTCTCTCCATGGGATTCTCCAGGCAAGAATACTGCAGTGGATTGCCATGCCCTCCTCCAGGAAATCTTCCCAACCCAAGGATTGAATGCATGTCTCTTAGTCTCTTGGATTGGCAGGTGGGTCCTTTACCACTAGTACCACCTGGGATATTATACGTGTGTGTATATATATATATATTATAATATATAAATAATTCCTTCTCACATCTGAGAGTCTCTCTCACACACACAAAAAGCAAAGGAATTGAGGCTTGATGTTACATTCTGAGACCAAGGCAAAGGACCCCACACTTTGGGATCTTGCTGTGACCTGCTTACAAGAAAGTATGCAGCATGTTTTTGCTTGGTGATGGAGGCAGATGACTGCAATTCAGTTTTCACCAAATGATTTTGTTGTCTGAGTCCTGGTCAAATCTTCCCTTTTTATCTTATTTATAAAAACATCAATTGGTGCAGACTGAGCTTAACTGCAAGAGAATTTAAGCAGGAGGAGAGGAGCTTGTAATTCATACAAGCTACTTGTGAATTGGGGATTTCCCAGAAATGAGTCCAAATTTGTATTTGTCTAGGAGGAGGGCAAGGAAGTAATTTTATTATTACTAATAACATAATGAGATAATCATACCTTTGAAAAATGTTTTTCCCTTTGTTGAAGAGTTTTTCTTGATCTGTCCCCATTAAGCCTCATTTCTCCAGTGAGTGAATGGAGGCCCAGAGAAGTCCAGCGGTTTGTTAGGGTCCACAGAACTGGCTGGGAGAACAGGCAGGGATTAGGACCTATGCTGTGGTGTTTCCTTGGGATTTTTCGTACTGCTTTTTCTGGATGTGCCCCCTCCTGGTGCAGTGGGAGACTCATGCTTGGTGCTTGGTGGGAGGGTATTGGATGCAGTGCGTTAAGTGTGGGGTAGCGGGTGGCTTGGGCTTCCCAGGTGTCACAGCGGTAAAGAATCTGCCTGCAATGCAGGAGACACAGGAGATGCGAGTTTGATCCCTGGTTTGGGAAGATACCCTGGAGAAGGAAACAGCAACCAACTCCAGTATTCTTGCCTGGAAAATCCATGGTCAGAGGAGCCTGGTGGGGTATAGTCCATGGGGTTGCAGAGTTGGACACAACTGAGCACAGCACAGAGAGTGGGTGGCTCTTGAAAGTGCTCCCGTGGGTAGGTTGCTATGGCAAGGTGATGGGAATCGAGGGCAGACCCTTTGCTAGAAGGAAGAAGTGTGAGCACCGGGGTCATAATACTGATTTGTGGTTCTCAGTGATTTCATTTGTTACTGGCCCTTTCCAGCTGGGTCCAATAAGGGTCCTCCTGCCAGGTGTCAGTGCAGCCAGTAGAATGAGACCCAATTTGGCTCAGAAGTTTTGTTGACTGGAGAAGGAAGAGGTGTGAGCCAGGCTCTAGAGCACAGGTTCTTCCCATTAAGTGAGGCTGCACTGTAGGGATAGGGATCTCATCTGAGGGGAGGAGGCTGAGTTCTTGCAGGGCTGGCACAGCTGTGCTGCTCATGGCTGCAGAATCCAGGGCCAGAAGCAGCGTCTCTGCACACACCCCACTGCCGGCATCTTGGACTGTGTCATGCCCAATGCTTTTGCACATGGCCTGCTCGGCTGAGGCATTGCAGCCATTTCCTACCTGGAGCTCTGGTCTGAAGAGCCCACTACAAGGCTTCTACACTCAACCCTCTTTGAGCAAGTGAAACTAGACAAAGAACAAAGGAAACCCAGGTTAGACTTTATTATCTAGATTCTAGAATTTTTAATGGACTTTGCTGGGGACACATTCAGGCTGAGAGAGCAGGTAGATTGACCTACCATTTACCTCTTCTCGGCAACTTCTGAGCCTGGCCAGCTCCTACCTCTTACTCTTAGGGGGCCAGGCAGCTGACTCCATCACCCAGAGATCAAATACGTTCTTTTAAAGTTACTGTACAGGTTGGGACAGCAAAGCCATTTCCTTCTGAAGGCCTTTGTTTAACATTCTCAGATTATCTGGGGAGAATCATTAGTCTCCTTTCCCCAGATGGATTGATTTGTTGGATTTTGTACATCTCACTTTATTCCAGAAGCAAGGAGTCTGACCTTGAGGAGACAAGGTGCAGGAAAGTGAGCTGAGACAAACCTGGCGGCTGGAGGGCAGTGGGCAGGAGGGTGGACTATCTGGGCAGACAGCTTGGAGACCAGGCTGACAGCCCCAAAGGCAGCCTCCCTGGACCTCACCAGGTGATCCGACTGGAAGGTGTGCTGGGAGAGGGGCTACTGAGGACACCTTCAGGCCAGGTGCCCGATGACTTGGCTCTGGGCACTGGATTCAGAGCTAAGACACCTGGGCTCTAGCCCCGGCTTTTTCAGTTCGTTTGCTTCTCTGAGTCTTAGTTTTCTCTTCTGTAAAATGACTAGATGAATTCCAAAGTCACTTCTGCCTCTAAGGTTCTCTGTGATTCTCTCTGGAGGGGACAACTGGGGAGGGTAACTTGAGAGGATGCAGCTTCACAGTGGCCAGGTAGGAAGTCACCTGGCATAGCGGTAGGAAGAATCGGTGGATGGCCGAGCTGTAACTGTGAGCAAGCCGTGGTGAGAGGAGTAGGTTCAGACCAGTCAGGGAAGGAAGCTTGTTGCAAAATGCCAGGAAAGTTATAGAAGAAGGTTTTGCCTAAATGATGGACAAGTAGGTGCTAGTAGCAGATAATCCAGCTCAGGGTCTCAACTTGGTCAGGAATGGAATCCTTTTTTTTTTTTTAAGGAAATGAATCTAATTGGGTCTTTTATCTTGTTTAGAAATCATAAATTTACGTGTATTGGGGTTAGTAGACCAGTTCAGGGGCTGTTTGGGGACATGAGTTCATTAGAGTGGAGTATTTATGAGGCAAGGTTTAAAGGCCGCCATTCAACAATCCTTGGCCCAGGGTTGTTTCGGCTGCAGCTTTGGGTGATCTTTTGGAGTAGTGTTTTGATGAAATGTAGTTTAGAACACAGAGAATTAAATGGCTTTGAAAACATTTCCCTCTCATCCCAACTAGTTAAGTTCCCAACACTTTGCAACCATGGCTATAGTTCAGTTTATAAATACAGATGAAGTGCCTATGTGTCTTTCTATGTGCAGAATACAGCGTAAGGTATTTAAAGGAAAATAGCAATGAACTACAGTAGGGCCACGGCAGGTGATGAAAACACTTTCCAAACTGTAATAAGTTTTGGGAATTTTCCCTCTCGTATTTGAAGGCACATCAGCACATACCTACACTGTGACTTCCATGTGTCTTTTTAAAAGCTACAGACTTCAGTCTCGGTTTCTGGAAATGTTTTCACAATTGATAGGCCATCAGTTCAGTTCAGTCGCTCAGTCGTGTCCGACTCTCCGCGACCCCATGAATCACAGCACGCCAGGCCTCCCTGTCCATTACCAACTCCCGGAGTTCACTCAAACTCATGTCCACAGAGTCGGTGATACCATCCAGCCATCTCATTCTCTGTCGTCCCCTTCTCCTCCCGCCCCCAACCTTTCCCAGCATCAGTCCTAATCAAAATATGGTAGAACACTGTTTAAAATATGGTGTGAACTCTGTTTAATAAAGAAAGGTTCTGGAATACAAACTGGTTAAGAGAATAAATGAATGCCATCTCACTGGACACTTGGCAAAGGTAAAGGACATGCTCTGTTTTTGAGCATCTGTGTGTATTTCACTTGCTCCTTTGAGCCATGTAGTGTTATTGCCATTCTCCAGATAAAGAAACTGATGCTTGAACTTGTTAAGTGACTTGATAAAGGTCATCTAGCTAGTAAGAGATAAAACCAGGCCTTTCTGATTCCAAAAGCCAAGCTCTTATTTCCTCATTCATTCAACAAATACTGAGCATTTCCCACTAACATGCTGCCTTCACATGGGGTAATATGCATACTCCACTCTTGAAATAAAACATGGTATTAATACATTTTCCAGTTAAGCGCTACTTTAAGAGCTACCTGATTTCAGGAAAGGGAGAAACGATGTGGGTTGGAGAGGCTTGGCAAGATGTCTCACGGGGACTCTTAGGCTGGGTCTCAGAGCATGGAAAAGATTTGCAGGGACAGAGAATAGCGAGGAGAGTTAGAACAAGTTGTGTCTTGGGAGAGAATGAGCCACAGAGGTAACCAGGAATAGATGGTTTAACTTTGCAACGTTACAGCCTTTTGGGTTGAAATATATCTACTCAAAATGGCCTTTCACTCCCCCAGTACCGGAGTGGGTAGAAGTAACCTGCCTTGTGTTACTCCCATCTGTCTTAATAGTGCTTGTTTCCAAGTCCAGAAAGAGAACTTAGAGGGATGAGAATATAAATAATTACTCTTTGGCAATTTCCACATGCTTTCTAAAATGATACCCAACCCAAATTACCTTTCTACAGGTATATCTAGACAGCTGAGGCTTAATAAATCTGAAATAATAATGGGAAAAGCCGTGAGAGTAATGATTTTAAAAGCCCTATGTTCCCTTGGGGAGTGTGTTACCAGCTGCACAGACTCCTTTCTGTGTGATCAAACCCTTTTTGTTTCTTTTAAAAGTAAGACACTTGTAAGAAAGTGCTTCATTGGTTGAAGAAGTAGTTGCTTGGCTGCTGGCTTAATTTTTGAAGACAAACATGACGTTTTTGGGTGTCAACCTGAGCAAGGTGTTTTGTTCAGCTTCTCAGAGGTTGCCAGTAAATTTTAAAAAGAGATTCTCAGGGAGGTGGTTGTGGTGATTGACTTATTATTCCCCATGCTCACCCCATCCCCCTCTGTTCACCTCTTCACCAGCCCCGAATAACCCAGAGGAGTTAGGATGGGAAGAGAGTGCTGTGGGGCTCTAACGTCGATCAGGAGAGGTTGGAGCCTGGGGTTGGAGCCCCAGAAGGACAAGGAGGCTCAAGATGGTGTCACCTCTTATCTGCCACACTTCTGCCCAGGGGACAGCTGCAGCCACCAGCCTCTCCTTTGTCACTGGTGGTGACTATTGGGAACATTTCTCATGGGTTTGGGAGGAATGTCCAGGTTCATCTCTTGAGACCCATTAATTCAGTTGCTTGGATGTTCTAGTGATGAGTTGGAACACTCAGGCAGTGTGGTAGGGAGAGTGTCAGCTTGCAAAAACAGCCTTAGCCCCAGGCTGTTCCACTGTGTAGGCTGAAGTGAGTTCTTTAAGATTTCTCCATCTCCATTTCCTTATGTGCCATCTAAGATAGTGATACTATATAATCTTCATTCTCCCTCCCAAGTCTGTGACTAGAGGCTAAAGTTGTAAACCCTGTTTCCCCTCCTCAGGGAGCAGATGCTGCTGCTTTGTGCTTGAGTCACAGACAGTGGCCCTCACCCGCCCTTATCCACACTCCTCTAGGTGAGGATGTCGGTGGTTCAGTCCAAATTGTTCGTCCTTTTAGGTAAAACAGCTCCTGGTTGATGCAGGCAGCAGAATTGTGTGCAAGAACTAGGGTGACCAAGTGTGCTGGTTTGCCTGAGGCTGAGACAGTTTTAAAGCTGGCAAAGTCCTGGGAAAACTGGGACGAGGTGGTCACCCTGAGAAGGACAGTGTTTACCAACTTTGTGTGAAGGTGCTGCTCGACCAGGGCCACTGAAGGTATCACTAAGAAATATGGAAACATTTTAGAAAGCTCCAGTTTCTCTTGGCAATTAAGGAGTCCCTGGAAGTCTCTTCAGGGCTCTGTTAGACAAATGCTGAAATTTATTTATTTTTGATTTAATTGTTTTATTTA
Source organism: Moschus berezovskii (assembly GCF_049115385.1). Classification (NCBI taxonomy): domain Eukaryota; kingdom Metazoa; phylum Chordata; class Mammalia; order Artiodactyla; family Moschidae; genus Moschus; species Moschus berezovskii. Next base: position 64,356,324 of record NC_142470.1, read on the forward strand.
AAAATGTGGATATTTTTATATGTCAGGAATTATATCCTTGAAGCAATGTTTATTTATTGGAGTATAATTGCTTTACAATGTTGTGTTAGTTTCTGCTGTACAATGAAATGAATCAGCTAAATGTGTATATGTATCCCCTCCTCTTAGACTCCCCTCCTACCCCCGCAACCCCATTTCACCCCTCTAGGTCATCACAGAGCACCAAGCTGAGCTCCCTGTACAATACAGCAGCTTCCCACTAGCTAGCTATTGTACTCATACTAATGTATATATGTCAGTCCTAATTTTAAGTGATGAAATGTTTCCTCCGCTCCATTTCCAGGCCTGTGTAACTAAGACCCTTCCCATCCCAGAGACTAGTTTGGCTCTGGTCTAATAGATCTTGCACCAGATATCCCTGAAACAGTCTCTTGCTCCTCACAGTCTCCTCATCCAGCATTTACCTATCCAGTGCAGGAGTCATGATCTGTGTGAGTCTGATATGACCGTGGTTAGCGTCTGCACCAGTCCTCACATATCCTCCCATCCCTCACCCTAGAAATGAGCAACCTCCCTTCCAAAACCAATGCTCTGACTGGGCTACCATAAGAGAAACATGTGACCATAAGAAAGCAGGAGCCTTAAGAGATGAGTATGCCTAAGATCCAAGATATCCTGATTTAGGTGATTTATTTTTAGAGGGAGGGTTCTGAGAGTGGCTATGAGAGTCTAAACAAGCTTAGGTTGGCACTTATTCCTCGTGGCCAATAGCTACTCTCTGTAGGGATCTGACAACTTCTCTCTGGGCCTTGGACTCATCTTCCCATTTCTTCTAAAGTTCTTTTGAATTGAAGAGCCATGTAAGTGGTTCCCTCATGTCTCTTCCCTTTTATTTAATTCTACTTCTACTCTTAGTTTTTCTTACTTGAGCCTTCCTTCTCTCTACGCTCTGGTGGCACAGAACTCTGAGCAGCCATTTTATAATTTCTAAAATCTATCGAATCACATAATTTATATACAGTTATTTTTAGTTGTAAAAATTCAAATTTTGTCAGTTAGATGAATGAGAATGGTGTGGGCTTGGTTTAGTTCATGTTTCCTGGGGTCTCTGAATGACAGTGTGGGGTAGGCCCCTCTCCATCTGCCACCATTTGGGTAACCTGTGTTAAACTGTGATATAAGTGAGAAATACTGTTCTATTGTGTTAGGTCACCGATTCTGGGGTTGTTTGCTACAGCAGTTGGTCTATCCTGACTAACGTAAGGCATTTCAAATAATGGCAGAATACCGAAATCTTCTTGGCCTCTTAAAACTACACCAGCCAGGCTCTGCCCTTCCTGGCCTGTATGTGAAGCTGAATTCCATTTCTTAAGACCCAGCTTAATAGGTTTGAAAACCCAAGTAACTAAATAGAATTAAAATAGCCTTTCCCCCTCCTCTGTTTCTGTCTCTCTCCCTTAGCCATCCTTTCCCCATTGTCTTTGTGAATAGTTTTTTCCTTTCTCTCTCCCAATTTACAAAAGCAAAATGGAAATGTTCAAAGGTTAAAATAGGCCAATGATTCTTTGGCTATGTCAACGCATAACAAATTGGGGTGGAGAATTTTAACAATTAAAAACATTTCTTTTTTTGCGTCTTCTTTTGGCCTTGAGTACTATCTAGATAATTAATGCCACCGTGCTATCTTTTCTTCTCTCTTTGGGTGACTAAATATTTGCACCTCAGCTCCCTCCTTTTTGTGTATGTGTATAGAAATAATTTCAATGCCCTTGCTTAAGATCTGGCAGAGAAAAATATCCTTATCCCCTTGGAGAAGGTCATCCAATTCTGGAAAAGCTGCCTCAAGAAAGGACCATATACATGTTTTGTAAAAGCATGATTATTAAGTTTCAGGTTTATTATCATGCAAATGCTTCCATTTCCCCTCTTACTCCACCCAATCCCCTCCTATAGCGGTGAATGAAATGACATCTGGGACGTTGGGAATTTAACCAGCCAGTCAGGAATGCGGAACGGTGTTTCCTTAGCCAGGGGTTCACAGGGGTTTTCAGAGGGCCTTTGCAGGGGAACTTAAGGAGTTGTTCCTTTAAACAAGGTGCTGGCTTATCTCACATTTTAAAACTCCCTTTGCTTTCAAAGTTAAGTGTTTATCTCCTCGGGAATGTGAATTGGTATAACCCTTTGGGAAAGCAATTTGGCAACATGCATCAAGAGCCTTAAAAACATTTGCTTATTTGACCCTGTAGTCCCACTTCTAGGGCCTTATCCTAAGGAAATAATCAGAGATGTGACCACAGATGAATGTACATGAATGCTTATCACAGTATAATTTATGATAGCAAAACACATGAACAGCCTAAATGCTGAATAGCAAGGGTAGGACAAGTCTACTGAGAAATGGAATATTATGCTGCCTTTAAAAATAATGTTTTCCCACAGAAACTTAAGGACCTGGGAAAATGTTCATGATAAAGTTAAGGGGGAAAAAGCATACAAAACAAATTCTCACTTTATTAAAAAATAGTTTATCAAAGCGTACAGGCATGAAAGGCAAGGAATACATACAAGCAAGAAGAGTTTGCTTCTAACCTCAACAATGATATGTCCTAACTCCTCAGCATGGAACAAGTGATTTCAACCCTCTGAATTTTTTTGCAGGGTTGTGGTGAGGATCTGAAAGAATGCTTTGCAAATTTCCTCGCATGTAGTGGTTGCTCAATAAATGGTAGCAGCTGTTACCATTAGGATTCTTATCACTACTTTTTATTAGTGGTTGGAGTCTGTCAGTGACAAAGTTCAAGCCTGTGGGGACAGTCTTCCTGTTCCTCTCAGCTCACTTCCCACTATTGTCTACCTACTGTCTTCTGTGAGGTGGTATTGCCCACACACCAAATAAAACAACCCCTAAGCCCTGAAATAGAAATTGTCACAAGGATAAAACCTTCTGAAAAATGCATGGATGGGGACATTTGGAAGAGAGCAGAACTTCCTCTGTGTGTTCAGACAAAGCGAGTCAAGCGCTGAAGAAAATGACTTACTTATTGGATTGAAAACAAATGATAATATATAGTCTGTGTGGTGCTTCATTATCTAAAGTCCTATTACCTCATAGGAGGAAGCATTCCTGTGAAGTAGTTTACACAGTTTGATTGCCTGTATTAGTTATCCATTACTATATAACAGATCACCCCAACACATAGCACTTACATCAATTATCTCACAGTTTCTGTGGATTAAGAATCTGGGTGCAGCTTAGCTGGGCTGAGGGTCATCATGGCCTGCAGCCAGGTAAGGACAGATCTGCAGTCTTCTGGAGGCTCAACTGGGCAAGCTCACTCTGCGGCTGTTGGTAGGATTCAGTTCCTCATGAGTTGTTGGACTGAGGGCCTCGGTTCCTCACTGGCTATTAGCTGGAGGCCGCCTTAAATTTCTTGCTATGTTGGGCCTCTTCTGAGCAGCTTATAATGGTGTGGCAGCCAGCTGCATCAGGGTAAGTAAGTTGAGAGAGAAAAGAGAAAAGTCACAGTGTTTTGTGATCTAATCTTGGAACTGACATCCTATTACTTTTGCCGTATTCTTTTTTGTCAGAAGCAGCCCTAGGTCTAGCCTGCACTCAAGGGGGTGGGAGTTACACAAGGGGCATGGACACCAGAAAGTTGGGACCTTTGGGTCATTTTAGAAGATAGCCTACCACATCCCCTTTTTACAGGAGAGGGAACCAGAGCTTAGCAAGGATGTGTGTCTTTCCCTAAATCATCCATGAAAGTGAAAGTGAAGTCATTCAGTCGTGTCTGACTCTGCGACCCCATGGACAGTAGCCCGCCAGGCTCCTCCATCCATGGGATTTTCCAGGCAAGACTACTGGAGTGGATTGCCATTTCCTTCTGCAGAGAGTCTTCCCCTACCCAGGGATCGAACCCAGGTCTCCTGCATTGCAGGCAGACTGTTTACTGTCTGAGCCACCAGGAAATCCACGAAGGCAGACTCAAACGAGAGTATTTTTGGTTTCCAAAGCCTCTACTCTGTCCACTCAGGCAAACCTCTACTCATCCCAGCGTAATCCTCATGCGTGAAGTCATGCATGGTGTACATTTACTGAGTGCTCAGGGATTTTCATAGAATACAAATATCCTAAGAAACCAACAACAGTTTGTGATATTCTAAGTCAGGGGCACATTTTTGAGACAGAAAAGTTTAATGATAATTAGAAAAATATACAGAAGCTCCATTACCTACAAATGCCATCCAGAATTTTCACTTACGAAGGCCTGGAAAATAGTTCTTTAGGCCATCCAGGGTAGCAGAGATGATTAATTCCAAGCTGTTAATGCATTTTATTATGCAAATACTCCAGCAACTCAACCGAGGAGAAAGTCCAGGCACCGCCCCCACTCCATTCACTCTGGACACTCGATTTGCATGGAAATGTGGCACTCTCACTAGGAGAGGAGACAGTTTGGTTTTCCTTGGTGGGGAGGGGAGTTTTAGGAGGTGGGGGGAGGATGTGGCTGGAGGGAGATCCAGCTATCCATTAGTGACATTGATCATTTTAACATCATTTGTGGTTAGAAAAACAATGATATTACCTTAATTTAGTAATTAAATTGCTCCAAGCGGGAGAGATAAGCAAAACCTAGGGTCAATTTCAGATGCACTGAATTTGGGGCCTTCCAGGAAGGAGAGCTGAATCCTGCATCATCAGGAAGAAGGAGGCCAGTGTTCAGTCTCAGTGGAGATGGGGAATCTTCTTTCTGGGGAGAGAAGGGCAAACAAAAGGGGCAGGTTGCTGGGAGCTGGATGGAACTTAATCTGGGAGTATTTAGAATGGTCAGTGCTTGGTATCAAGGCGGTAATTACCGAGGATGTTATGGCTCTTCCCCAGTAAATAATACTTGGATGGTGGGAGATGCTCAAAACTGTTCAGTGAGTGAACAACCTCAGTTTAGGCATGGTGGGCTTATGGGGTATTTAGCTTTGAGTTGTCTGAGGCAGCTGCTGAGGAGGCAAACCAGAGGCCTCTCGAGAGATGGGCCAGGACACCGGACAGACTTGGGAGGTGGAGTAGGGGTGCTTCAAGTTGAAGACTTGAGCTGCACAATTACTTGGAAGTGGGAAGGGACCCCCCAAACCAGAGCAAAGGTGAGTTCAAATATCTCTGGGAAGGACCTCTTTCCAGAAGGAGAGAGGGAGATGGAGAGATGGGTAGAAAGTTGGGAGGTCCACTCTCCTGAACCCCCAAACCTCTACACATTTCTGAGAATAAAAGAACCAAATCAGGTTTTCCTAAAGTGGGGAGGGAGTTCAATGGAGGGGAGATAGTGTGCATGCAGGATAAGCCCCTAAACCTGCTTTGTAATTCCTGCTTCTAATCAATCTTCAGAAAAAGCATGTTTTTGAAGTGTGTTATCTCCATTTCTAAATCTTCCATGGTATGCCACCTTCTAGGGTATTTCTGCTCTATTTTCTCTGTATCCTCACATGGCCTTCAAACAGATAGAGAGGGTGTTATCATCCTCACTTGACAGAGGAGAAAAACTGTTGCTTGGAAAAGTTCAGTGATAGGTGAGTTTGGAGTTGGTGGTCCAGAGACCAGGTCTCCTGACTTCAGAACCTGTTGCATTTTACCAAAGTGCCAGGGAAAGCCAAAACTGGTTTGAAGATAGAGAAAGGGAGCTTACTCTAATGGGGATTTTGAGGAGAAGCCACTAAGGTTTCTTGAAAATGGTTTCTACTGATGTGTGGACAGAGAGGGAGGAAGCATTGGGGAGAGCTATAGACCAACCCTGAATCTCTGGAACAGTTTTGAGCTGATTAACTGTTTAACTTCTTAGAGCTCCAGTTCTGGAAGCAAAATGGTTCTGTTAGTTGGCAGGAGAGGATATACAGTGCCAAAAAAAAGAGGCTGAGATATAGTAGAAAGGTCATTGACCTAGGGGACAGGAGACCTGCATTGTTTTCTAGTTTTAGTTGTGCTATTAATTTAATATTTAGCTCTGTGACCTCAGTCTCTCCAGTTCTTGTTTTGTTCACTTGTAAAACACAAACTTGATGATCTCTAAGAACTTTCCAACTCTTTCTTGGGGAAATCAGATAGAAAAGCAGTCAACTTCCATCCTATTTCTCTGTGATTGATCAACAGATTCCAGCCTCCAGGAACCCTATTTTCTCCCTGTATAATTTCCAAGTTCTAAGCGTCTTGGAACTTTTCCTGATGGTGAAACATAGTGATGCACGTAATGACGGAAACCTTTTCTTCTTTCTAGTCACCACTTTCCTGTCCACTCCTCCAGTGACACACTAGTAGAAATAATAGTCACTCTTGATACCACATAAGAGTTCCCATTCAGTCTGCATGTCTGTATTTGATTCCACACCTTTTCTTGCATGTGTTCTTTCAGCTCTACTTCTTCATCCCTTGGCCCTAATCATAGCCCCATTTCTCCAGAGAGGCAGCTGAATGGCCATTACTCAGGAGCCATGCAGAAATGTAAGATAGGTTCCTTGTCTTCCAGGAGCTTAAAAGGTAACATGGAGTAGGGAGAAATTGATCAATAGATCAGCAGGCTTTTTTGTTGAAATTGACAAATTGATTCTAAAATTTGTATAAAAATTCAAATACCTAGAATAGTCCAAACGATTTTGAAAGAGAAAAACCAAGTTGGAGGATGTTATGTTGTTGTTGTTGAGTCACTAGGTTATGGTTGACTCTTTGCAACTCTGTGGCCTGCAGCATGCCAGGTTCCTCTGTCTGTCACTATCTTCCAAGAGTTTCCTCAAATTCATGTCCATTGAGTTGGTGATGCTATCTAACCATCTCATCCTCTGCCACCCCTTTCTCCTTTTGCCTTCAACTTTTTTCAGCATCAAGTTCTTCTCCAGTGAGTCAGCACTTTGCATCAGGTGGCCGAAGTATTGGAGCTTCAGCTTCAGCATCACTCCTTCCAATGAATATTCAAGGTTAATTTCCTTTAGGATTGATGGGTTTGATCTCCTTGCTGTCCAAGAAACTCTCAAGAGCCTTCTCCAGCTCCACAATTGAAAGCATCATTTCTTTGGCACTCAACCTTCTTTGTGGTCCAGCTTTCACATCTGTACCTGACTACTAGAAAACCATTGTTTGACTATATGGACTTTTGTCAGCAAAATGGTGTCTGATTTTGTTATAGCTTTCCTTCCAAGGAGCAAGCATCTTCTAATTTCATGGCTACAGTCACCACCCTCAATGATTTTGGAGTCCAAGAAAATCTATCACTACTTCCACTTTTTCCCCTTCTATTTTCCATGAAGCGTTAGAACTGGATGCCATGATCTTAGTTTTTTGAATGTTGAGGTTTCAAGCCAGCTTTTTCACTCTCCTGTTTCACCCTCATCAAGAGGTTCTTTAGTTCCTCTTCACTTTCTGCCTTTAGAATGGTATCATCTGCATATCTGAGGTTGTTGATATTTCTCCTGGCAATTTTGATTCCAGCTTGTGATTCATTCAGCTCAACATTTCACATGATGTACTCTGCATAAAAGTTCAATAAACAGGGTGACAATATACAGCCTTATTGTATTCTTTTCCCAATTTTGAACCATTTTGTTGTTCCATGTCCAGTTCTAATTGTTGCCTCTTGACCTGCATACAGATTTCTCAGGAGACAGGTAATGTGGTCTGGCATTCCCATCTCTAAGAATTTTCTACAGATTGTTGTGATCCACACAAAGTCTTTAGTAAATGAAGCAGAAGTAGATGTTTTTCTGGAATTCCTTTGCTTTCTCAGTGATCAGCGATTGTTGGCAATTTGATCTCTGGTTCCTTTGCCTTTTCTAAACTCAGCTTGTACATCTGGAAGTTCTTGGTTCACAAACTGCTGAAGCCTGGCTTGAAGGATTTTGAGCATAACCTTACTAGCATGTGAAATGAGCACAACTGTGCAGTAGCTTGAATATTCTTTGGCATTGCCCTTCTTTGGGATTGGAATAAAAATTAATCTTTTCCAGTCCTGTGGCCACTGCTGAGTTTTACAAATTTGCTAACATGTTGAGAGCAGCACTTTAACAGCCTCATATTTTAGAATTTTAAATAGCTAAATTGGCATTCCTACTAACTGATTTTGAAACTCAATATAAAGTTAGAATAATCAAGACATTGTAGTGTTGGTGTACAGATATGTGGATCAAAAGAGAATAGAGTCTAGAAATACATCTACATATTCATGATAAGCTGAATTTTTACAAAGATGCAAAGATTTATGAGAAAATCTTTTCATCAAATGAACTGGAGTAATTAGAATCCATGTACAAAAAAAGAACTTCAATCTCCATCTCACACCATAGATAAAAATTAATTTCAAATGGCTCATAGACCTAAATTGTAGAAGCTAAAACAATTTAAAAAATGAGAGAGAATCTATGTGACCTTGGGTTAGACAAATACTTTTAAAATAGGACACACACATGCTAAACTATGAAATACATTGATTAATTGAGTCTTGTGAAAATTGAAAACTTTTGCTCTTCAAAAGACACTGAACAGAATGCAAAGACTAGACACAGACTGGGGGAAATATTCGCAAAAATATTCCATAGTTTATATCAGATTAAGGACTTGTGTCTGAAGTAAAGAATTCTTACAACTTAATGAGAAAACGGACAACTCAAAATGTGCAAAAGGTTTGAACCAACTAACAGTTCATCAGAGGAGATATGCAAAGGGCAAATAAACACATAGAAATATGCTTAACATCATTAGTCATTGGGGAAATGCAAATTAAACCTTAAGGAGATATCGCTACCTACATGCTCAAATGACTAAAATTAAAAAGATAATAAATAAAAAAAATTTGGCAAAGATGTGGAGCAGCCATGTGTGAATGAATGTGAACATCCCTCATTCACAGGAATCTTAGATAGTACGGTCACTTTGGAAAAGAGCTTGGCAATTTCTTATAATGTTAAACATACACTGATCTAGCAACTTTTCTGCTAATGAGAGAAATCAGAGCACACATCCATTAAAGCTCTGTACTCCAGTATTCACGGCAGTATTATTAGTGATAGTGAAAAATTGAAAAAACCTGTAATCAACTAATGACTAGGCAAACAAATTGTGATGTAGCTGCACAGTGAAATACTACTCAGTAATATAAAGAGCGGAATTACTGATGCCTGCAACAATATGGATCCTTCTCAAAGATTTTATGCTAAGTGAAAGAAGCCAGACCAAAGAGTACTTGCAGAATGATTCCATATAAATGAAATTATAGAAAGACAAAACAATTGTGAGAGAAAACAGAACATAGAATGCCAAGAGACAGGTCAATTGCGAAAGAGAGAGAATGTGTGTGTTCATGCACGATGGTGGTGGTGATGTGATTGCATGCATTTGTCAGAGCTCACTGAATTGTAAACTGAAAATTGATGAAAGTTTTATTTATGTAAAATTACCCTTCGGACATGAGTTTGAGTGAACTCCGGGAGTTGGTGATGGACAGGGAGGCCTGGCGTGCTGTGATTCATGGTGTCGCGGAGAGTCGGACACGACTGAGCGACTGAACTGAACTGAACTGAACCCTTCAGTAAAGTTGATTAAAGAAAATACAGTGAGGAGAGGGCTTCCGTCGTGGCTCAGGGGTAAACAATCTGCCTGCCAATGCAAGAAACATGGGTTCAATCCCTGGTCTGGGAAGATCCCACATGCTGTGGAGCAGCTAAGCCCGTGAGCCACAACTACTTAGCCTGTGCTCTAGACCTCCGGAATCACAACTAGTGAGTCCACAAGCTGCAACTGTTGAAGCCCTCGTACCCTTGAGCCTGTGCTCCGCAGCAGGATAAGCCACCACAATGAGAAGCCAGCTCACTGCAAGGAAGAGTAGCCCCCACTCTCCACAACTAGAGAAAAGCCGGCACAGCAACAAAGACTCAGCATAGCCAAAAAAAAGAATATACAGTGAGGAGGGAAGAAGCACATTGGCTTGAAATGAATAATGCCAGGGAGAGTAGGAGAGAATGCCTGAAGTACAAGGGCAGAAGAAGCACTAGAGATGCACAGGAGACTCGATCCTGGGAGAAGACTGGAAGCCCACCACAGAAGCCCTCTCCTCACTGTATTTTCTTTAATCAACTTAATTGAGGGATAATTTTACACAAATAAAACTTTCGTCAATTTTCAGTGTACAATTCAGTGAGTTCTGAAAATGCATGCAGTCATATGGAGACGATCCTGGGAAGGTGGGAGAAAGGAGACTCTTAGGATGGGTCCTGCAGGCTGGGTCAGGCTGGCACAGGAGGGAAAGAAGGGCAGAACCCTGGGGAATGCCAGCTTCTAAAGGGCAGAGGGGGAGGCGGTTCCAGCCACTGTGGTTTTGGTCAGCCCTTTACAGTAAGCTGTGGGGAAGTGTGCAGGTACTCGAGTGTGGTGGCACTTTTGGCCTTGAGCCCCACATGCGGGTCACTTTCTTCAGAACAGGAAAACGAAACAGGCTCCCCTGAATGATTTATGGGAGGGTTTGTATTTTGGGGATGTGATACTGCAATTTGTGCCATGGGATCAGGACATCTGTTTCCAGGGAGGTGTGTTCTCTTACCCTGAGTCTTTCCCACCAGGGGCCTCATCCCCTCAGATAGTTACATGCTTTGTTTGGGTTGCTTGTTAGCATACCAGGGACTCTGGTGAAAGTGGCCTCAATGGTGCGTGAGCGTGAGTGGCGTGGGGGCCAACTGGGAGATGGGCAGGAACTGCCTTGGTCCCACCCTGTCCCTCAGATGGTGTCCAGCAGTGCAGTAAGCTGTAGGATTAGGGAGTGTGCCATCTGTCAGATGGCATAGGCAGCCTCCCACTTAACAATTGAGTTTTAGCCATTTATTTGATTACATTCCAGTTGTGCTGTCTCCCGGCGGATTCATGTCCCTTGCTGGGAAACTCTGCTGCCAGCAGATCTTGGCCTACAACCCTTTCTCTCCAGGAGGCACATTCCCCGGCGCAGGTCTGAAGCAAGATGGCATGGAATCGTCTAATATTCTGACTAGAGGGACTTGGGCAAGCTTTGTGTTCAGCTCTGCATGTCACTGGTGGTCACAGGGAGCCAGTCGGGAAGGGACTTGCTCAATGTCACGCAGCCTGTTACGTGTTGAGGAGGACCTGGTGCCTCCAGCCTGGAGGTTCTTTCTGGGTCTTGCGGACTCATTCCTCTTGGTTTATAAGGAGTGTGGGCTGGCCAGGCATGCGTGTAAACAGAAACGTGGTGCATGTTTATGATGGACAGGTACTCCCTCTTTTAGCTCTTCTCAGAAGGGGAATGTGGGAAGTTTTGCTGGTGCCCAGCTTTCCCTGTCAGCCTAGTTCAGGAAAAGAGCCCTCCAGGATAAATTCCACTTGGCAGGGAGGCTCAGTACACATCTTTTTTTTTTTTTTTAAGCTCTACCCCTTCTGCTTTTAAAAGGAAATATGAATTCTCAATTCTTTTCAAAACTTGTTTTGTATTGGAGTATAACCAGTTAATGTTGTGATAGTTTCAGGTGGACAGCAAAGGGACTCAGCCATACACATACACGTCTCCATTCTCCCCCAGATTCTCCTCCCATCCAGGCTGCCACATAACATTTAGCAGAGTTCCCTGTGCTATATTGTAGGAACTTGTTGGTTATCCATTTTAAATATAGCAGTGTGTACATGTTGATCCCAAACTCCTTAACTGTCTCTCTCTTTCCCTCATTCTTCCCCCATGGAAACCATAAGTTCTTTCTCTAAGTCTGTGAATTTTTTCTCTTTCATAAAAGTTCATACAGATCATTAATTCTTAGTGAGGAAGATCTTGTCTCCTTTATATCTCAGGGATTTTGTTTTGTTCAAAGAGTGTTTGTGATTCTGGAAGCCCCACCACACCCAGTTTTCCCCCACTAATCTTTTCTTACCTGAGCCTTTGTCCACGCGGTGCTCATGGTCTCCTAGCATGTCTGGGTGAATCCTCCGAGCGCCCACCCTGAAAACCTCCTGTAACCCATGAACTCCAGGAGTATATTATGCATGAATGTATGTGTGCAAGTACCTCCCCCTACCCTGTGTGTGGGATCGAATATTCACTGTATATAAGTCAAATTAAAATGTATTAACTTTCCTTCCAGATGCCCCCTGATAGCAAGTTTAATTACTCTGGACATAATTAAATGAGTTTAGGAGATTAGAAATATAAAGGGGTAGAGAAGAGCATAAATTTGTGGGGGAAAAAAGAAAATTTCATTCTGGACTCTTTTGTCACTTGGTGGGTAGAGTGCTGGGGACCCAGAGGGATGGAGGAAGTGCTGGGGTAGAGGCAGAGGGAGGAGGATTTTGGGACGTTGAATCAGTTTGGATGTATTAGGATGTATCAGTGTCACGCCCCACAAATGTAGAAATGCATTTTCCTCCTGAATCAGGGCAGTCTTCTCCTGCAGTACTTGGGACAACACACTTGAGGCAGATAGATCAACCAAGGAGCTGGCAAGCAGAGAGTTATGCTGAGTCCTGCCCTCTGTTCTTCTTCGTTCTGGGGTATGGCCCGTTCTCCTGTGATAGGCGTTCCCTCCTGAGGTAGGCTGTTCCAGGGATGCAAGGTCAAGTCCATAAGAGTCAGCGTATCTTCAACAACAGAACTGTCTTCCTAGAGTGTTTCTCTGGCCCATCACACACCTCCAGGTACTTCAGCCCCAATCTTGTCCAAGGAACGTGGGGAGGAGGGCAGATTCCAGTGGAGTCAATAGACCCCTAGTCCTGCTGATTAATCAGATGTTGTTTCTCCATTTAAAACCCAGACACACACTAGTACACATATTCACACAGATAACACACTCTCACATTCACAGGCATGTGCTTACATGAGCACAAACTCCTGTACATTCATAGACTCACGCATAGTTTACATACACGGACGCATACCAGTACATATAAACATACACATGTAAGCTCACTTGCACATCTTAATTCACTCTGCATATACTTTTTCACTTATTTACATTCACACAAACACTCATGCATACACATGTCTACACACACACACACACACAACTAGATACTCAGAACTCAAAGGTGAATGCTTTGGAGAAAGCATCCTTTTTGTGATTAATCTTCTTATAAGTTCTTTTCTTCAGAACTCAGTTTTTCAGCTGGAGCGAGTATCTTGCTTGAGTGATAGAGGCAGTTGTGGTTTGTTAAATTTTTTAGCTGCACAGGGCGGAAGGATATTCTTCCTCGTGGTTTAGAATTACATTCTAGAAAGTTGCAAACAGATTTCCACACCCTTTCTGAAGGTGCCTTCTTCTTACTGTGGCTGTTTTCAAAGGATTGGCCAAAGCTCTAGATCAGGTCCTAGTGTTTTTTTAAGAAAGCAAAAAAGAAAGCACTACGACCCCAAATGAATAATGAACGTGAAGGCAGAACAAGCCCAAGGAGATAAAGTGAAAATTCTCTTACATTTGAGCCTGAGGTTGAGGGTGGGGGTTGGGGACTGCCAACGGCTAGAATGGTGTTTAGAAATAAAGAGTCTGTGTTATGTCTAGTGGTCCTAGTATTTTGTGTTACCCTGACCCCAGCATTGTATCATTTCAATGCAGTCGGGTGTGCAAATGTTAGGTTCTGGTCCATGGAAGGTATTTTGTGTTCAAGCCAAATCTACACTTCAGATTTAAAAATGGAGGGGGTGATAGATGGGGGGAGAAGGGGTGGGGCTGAATGGAGACAAAGGTCAGTGTTTGCAGGTCTGAGACCATGTTTAATATCACATGACACCTTTGTCAAACAGTGTCACCCCCGCCCCTCTGTACACACAGGCCGTCTGGGTTTTTGTACCTAAGGGACCTTCCTCTGTGTTGTCTTCCTGCCCAAACTCTCAGACTTGCTTTCTGTAAACCAGATGACATGAATGAAATTTGACCTGTCACATGGTTTTTTTTTTTTTTTTTTTTAATGTGGTGGCATGGGAAGCCCTGGAGGGTCATGTGTTCCCTTCTCTTACCGGTCAGGCCTGTCTGCATCCCCCTCCTGGCCTCCTGTGGGCTGTCTGAGGCCTCAGGGATTGACTGGAGGCCAGTGGGGAGGGAGCAGTTTTATGTTTCATACCCACGACCTTAAAGGTGAGCCTCGGGTCTGCAGCCCAGGGTCAGGTCATCTTTTGAAACCTCAAAGGAGATGAATGAAACCTGGGCAGTCAGATGCATGCAAAGCGGCCTCAGACAGCAGTGATTATGGCTGTCTGCTGCCCTGCTCTAGTAATGGGGGGAACAGGGGTGTGTAGGCTAATAGTCTACCATTCCCCTTGTGAACCAGATTTCAGCTCTGGCTTTAATCTTCACCTAAGCCCCATGGACGTCTGGCCCTCTCACTGGCCCCTGAGTGAGCACTGCTGCTCCTGATGACACCTGTGCTGGGATGGTGCAGTGACGCACCTCTCTGTGTCTAGGGTCTCTGGGTCTCTCCAAGGATGCTCTGTAATACAGGGCAACCTGGGTGGATATCCTAGTTGCCTCCCTCCTTCACCTTTCAGACCAGAGAGAGGTTTGAAGACCAGGGAGAGGGAGAACGCATCACCAGAAATAGTAGTTTCCCAGTGAAACTTTATCTGAACTTTCTGAAAGAGAGAGTGCTCCCCTAATGATCGTCAAAGGCAGGAGGACTCTGGAGCCACAAAGACCTGGTTCAAATTCCAAGTGTCAGTTGAAGCTGTCCCTTCTCTGAGATCCTTCTTTCCTCATCTTGGAAATGGGGATAATAATCACTCAGCTGTGAGGTTACTGTGAGTGCTGATGAGTTATTGTACTCAAAGTGTCTTGTGTGGCTTTGCCTCTCAGTCTATTCTAGTCATTAGTCACTTCTTAAGATTTCTATCGGGCTCTTATTTAAAAGTGTTCGAGGCAGTCTGTGCACATATCCACGGGGCAGAGGCATTTGGAGAGGGGAAGGGATCATGCTCAAGAATGAAGTTTGAATTCTTTGATCAACCACTACTCTTGACAAAAATTATGATTTACCTTATTTTGGGAGCTGAAGAATTCTCTACTCAGTGCACTGTGGTGGAAAGAATCCACGCAGAAGCCAAGTGGTACCCTGAGGATAGGCATGAAGCCTTAGTGCCTTTAGACCAGCTGTAGCTTTGAGAGCTGTTCTTAAATGGATCAGATCAGCTTTACTTGCTTACTGAAGTGTCTGCTGCCTCCCACATCCTGTCTCCTGCTCCCATCTCCAGACTACAAAGGTTACTCTTTAAATAAGATATAATCTTTGCAATTATGCCTGAGACATCACAAATCACACACAGCCAGCCATTAGTTCCTATCTTATGAGCTTCTTCGTTAAAAATTCAGTCCCTTTCAGTGTGGGAGATACCTGCTTACTGCCAATTTTGAAAGTCCTAAAAATCAAGGAAAAAGCAAAAAAAAAAAACAAAACAAAAAAAACTGGGCAGAGGGACATATAATATGGAAGGAGACTAAGAACTGGATTTCTTCTCTGGTCCTGACACTGATTAACCACAGTTAGCCTTATATCTCGGAGAAGGCAATGGAACCCCACTCCAGTACTCTTGCCTGGAGAATCCCAGGGATGGGGAGCCTGGTGGGCTGCCGTCTATGGGGTCTCGCAGAGTTGGACACGACTGAAGCGACTTAGCAGCAGCAGCCCTATATCTTGAGCAGGTATATCTCCTTGCCCCCGGCTCTCTCAGATTTTTGATCTGAAGATGGACTGATGGTTTCTGTTCCATTCTGGCTTTGTTGTGATGTGCCCTGAGATAGTGGATAGTAAGGGAACAAAGTGCTGTGTGTATTTTTTGCTCCCTAACACCAACTCGATGGACATGAGTTTGAGTGAACTCCGGGAGCTGGTGATGGACAGGGATGCCTGGCGTGCTGTGATTCATGGGGTTGCAAAGAGTCGGACACGACTGAGCGACTGGACTGAACTGAACTAAACCTGTGATTTATTCCTTGAGGAAGCTAAACCCAGCTTCCCATGGCCAGTTAGCCTGGGGTTGGGAGTTACCATAGTCCCCTTTATTATTAGCAAAAGTTACCCCAAACCCTAACAATGTCCAACTTGCTCAATCCTTTGGCTGTCTGGAGGACTTGACAACTGGTGACCATGCCCAGGACTTCAGTTGTCCTTGACATTGTAGTGTGGAAGATGGCGAGATCTTCAGAGATGGCCTTGTGATGCTGAAAGGAGGTCCCAGAATGAAGGATTTGTTGATATAGAGCAGGGGTTGGCAGACTACAGCCTAGGGGGCCAAACCTGGAGTGCCACCTTTTGTAAAGAGTGTTTTGTTGGGACACAGGTGAAATTCTTTTGTCCATCTATGTCTGCCTAAGTCAATGGCTACCTTCAATAGCAGATTGGAATAGTTATCATGGACACTGAACCTCAAAACCAGAAATATTTCCTACCTGGCTCTTTGCAGGAAAAATCTGCTGACCTCTGGTATAGAATAGAGATCAAAATAGGCTGTCACACAAGCTTCCTATGAGTGTGTGACCTCCTTCGTTATTGTGCTTCTTTACTAATGAATTCTTATTTATATCAAGGAGTTAATACTGATTTTGGGCTCGATGGGGAAACAATAAAGTATCATTTTCTTTTTTTTTTTTACCCTATTTGGAAAGTTTCCTCCCTTAAGAGACAGAAGAAAAGTAACCATCTATGTGCCAGACACTTTAATTATGCCATTACCTTTACTTTTTAATATAAACCAGTAGCTTAAATACTTTACACATGGAGGAACTGACCTTCAGAGAAGTTAACTCGGTCAAGATCACACAACTAATATGGGGTGAAGACAGGATTTCAATCCAGGCCAGTCAATACTGGTCTCTTCCCATCAGAGGTTGCTGCCTCCTTTCCCTCTGCCTCTCTCTCTGAAAGCTACTCTGAGACCAGATCTAGACATTATCTAGACCTTGGAGGCATGACTAAAGCCAGTAGGTTACCTCTTGGGGCATTTTATAGCCTCAGTTCCAGTTGTGGAGTAAAAGGCTTTCTAATTTACAGAAGGGATTTTAGGCATCGAATTGAAAGCTGAGAAATGTTTCAGGGGTGAGGGGATTAGGAAAGTGTGGTATTCTTCCCTGAGCCCTAAAATCTCCTTGAAAGGTGACTACCTCATCACCCATGTGAGGCGCAGGTTAGAACTGGTGCTAATTTATATGAATTTGTCTATGTGACTACTACTAAATGAATTATACAGTTTTTCTACATTAGCAACACTCTACATACCCACAAGCTCTCAAGTAAGGAGTAGAGATCTGATAAATGCCAACTTGGAGGATCCTATAACTCTGATCTCATCCCATAAACATTTGTTCATCCACTTATAAACATTTGTCCATCAGCCCCTCAGCCTCTCCACGTATAGCAGAGCAAGTGCCCTTGATGGCCTGGCTGTCTGGGGTGTTGGTGATGGTCCTGATTTTGAAGGTAGACGGAGAGTTCCTGGATCCTGGAACCAGCCTGGACACGGAAACTGTCTGTGCTGTCTGAGCTGAGGTTCTGGACTGAAGCCAACCTGGGAGAAGAGGCATCCTATCTGTGATAAGGACGAGAGGCCAAAGGCGGCTACAGTTGCCCTCGGGCTGGCCCTTTTGCTTAATATATGGTCAGTCTTCTGATGAAAGGGCTGGGGGTTAAAGGTTGGCTCTGAGTTGACTGTTAATATACCTGCCCTCCTCTTGCTCTCTGGGGGAGGGTTTTATCCTGTAAGGTTAATTCAGGGTAAATACGTTTTAGGGAGAAGCAGTAAATGATAAAGACATTAAAGAATTTCTTTTTAAAGGGGAAAGTCCATGATTAATCTGTTGTACTCTGAGTTGCCGATCTAAGTGCTGCACATGTCTAATTCTTTAAAGGCTCAAAGCTCCTAGGCTTATGAAGGGATGATAAATAAGAAATAGTAATTAAATTAAGGATGTGCGCACTGGCCCCTCTAAATTCCAGGAAGTTTGAAAATGGACTCACACTTTGTCATAATTAAGACCTTCACTCAGGGTGTTCTGGTGGTCCTGAGCTGAAGGAGGCATCATGGGAGCTTCCCCACGGACCCCTCAAGCCATCAAGGTTAGCATCTCCTTTGAGAGAAAGAGAGGGGGAGAGAGAAGGCCCTGGGAAGGGGCAGGGGCAGGGGGAGGGGGGCAGTGAAGGGAGAGGCTGTAGGGGAGTCAGACAGAAGTTTATGGGGCGAGTTGGAGCTGCTGGATCCTGGGTCCTCTGGGTCCATATTAGATCTCTACCTTAACCTGGGAGAAATGTGAGCTTAGAGAGGATTACGAATGCATTGATTTCTCTGAGACCGGAGTGGTCTTCTGGAAAGTGAAAGTGAAGTGAAAGTCACTCAGTCGTGTCCGACTCTTTGTGACCCCATGGACTATACAATCTTTACCAGCTGAGCCACCAGGGAAGGTCTTCTGAAAAAGTCGGCGTAAGAGCCACATTGGCTCCTCTGGAACAACAGCTCTACAAAAGGAGGCTGCAGCAGTGACTGCGGGGTGGGGTGGGGAGGGTGGGGGTGGGGTGGGGAAGGGATCAGTTTTGTAGTCTCATATGGAAACCTTGAGCCCCTCACTTTCCCAGGGCCATCCCACCCAGAGTGATGTTGAGGAGCCAGACTGCAGCTCCAGGCACCGTCAGTGATGGCCGCTGCAGCTTGTAACTCAGGCTATGTGATTTTGAGGAAATCTGAAACATTGAGATAACTCCTGGAGGGAGGAGGTCCTGGCAGCCAGACATGTGAGGGTCAGTCTTCATGGAAGAGAAGGATCAGGGGCATCGATAGTGTCTGGATGGGTGTGAGTGAGGAGGGACAGAGTCCTGGGAAAGTCTGTCTCCTAGAGTCACTCGTGGAGCTGAGGGAATTGGTGTGTGTGTGGGCTGAGGTGGGAAGGGTTGAGCCTCCGACCTCTGGGTTAAGGAAATGCCATTTTCTTTCTTTCCTTAAAGAAAAAAACCACACACACACACACACACACCAAAAAAGAAAAAAATTCCAACAGTTTATGGTCCTGTTTATTCTCAGACAGGGAGTGGACGGCCTTTTGGAGGTGTCCGACTGTGCCGTCCAGCCAGACTGACATCTGTGGGAGCTCAGGGTTTTAAATGTTTAGTCTGCACGAGACCCTCAGGCCCCAGCGGGCTCAACTCCTGATATGCCTTAACTTAGCCATCTCCCCTCCACCCCCTCCCATGAAATGGAAACGTAGGGGTTTGTATGGAGGAAGTTGGCTCCTCCTGAAGTCTAAGGGGGAGGACTGTGTGCAAGGCTGTCATCACAGTTGTTGGGAAACCTAGCCTGGGGACCTCCTTATGACTGTAGGTCAGCATCTGCCTGCCCCTCCCCTTCTCCCTTACAGCCAGCCGACATTTCCTCCTCTGAAGGGCATGGCCAGGGCTGGGCTCTGTTCACGTAGCCCTTCACACTTACTGCTTTTGCTGCACTTACACACGGCCCTGAGATTGTTTGTCAGCATGTCTGTGTGCCCCTAGTAGTTTTGTTCTTTTAAGTCTCCAGCTCCTAGAACAGGGCCTGACACAGAGCTTTCTTGTTCAGTAAAAATTTAGGAATTGTCCTGAGCTGAACTCAGCTGAATATGCTTGTCAAAAGTCCAAAGACTCCCCTGGACTTGGTGGAGTCTGTTGCCACACTGGACCAGTTATGGCATCTGCCTGTCATTGCAGGAGATGCAACTGTCATTGCAGGTTGGATCCCTGGGTTGGGACGATCCCCTGGAGAAGGAAATGGCAACCCACTCCAGTATTCTTGCTTGGAGAATCCCATGGACAGAGGAGCCCGGCAGGGGCTACAGTCCATGGGGTTGCAGAAAGTCAGACACAACTGAGCATGCACTGGTGAAGATCTCTGAGTCTGTATCTGTAGGGTTCCTGGGCCATGGTCCTGGAGTAACCAGTGGGCAGGGGCAGCCCTCTGAAACCTGTGCTCAGTTGTGGAAGTTGGCCCATTTAGTGACAGAAGAGGGACAACTGGGGTCCGTGGGACAAGGAGGGAGATGGAGGGGATGGCCCTTGTGCTACAGGGGTGCACTGAGCTCACTGCTTTTCTATCTGGAGGTTCTATGGGGCCTGGGAGAGCGGACACCCTGGGAGTGACATCAGGCCAGGTCTAACAATCACTTACTTAGTTCTTGCCTGAGCAGCAGGCAGACCGCAATTAAATAAGCCTGGTTTAAAAATATGTTATTGCTAAACATACACCTTTCAACCAGTTTATGTAACACTTTGTTCCTCAGGGACTAAAGGGCATGAAGATGTATAAGGCAAAACAAACAAGTTCAGCTGGCAGATTATTTACATTGATAAACATAATTTATACTAATGAATTAGCAGAATATGAGTTGTAAAAGAAAAACACCCCCAAAACTTGGGTTTGAACTGTGTATTAAAATAGTGGCTTATGTATTGCACCAATGCCTCATTTAGAGGTCACCTCCAGAAATAGTCCTCATCCTCCTGGGGTCTCTTTTTTGGCAGCTCCTGCAGTTTGACCAGTTGTTCTTGGACTGCAGGAGCTTTGGATTTGGAGATTCTTTACACGCCAAGGACAATTCAGGGAATAAGCTTAGCCATGCTGTTCTTCAGCCTACACCGTCTGCTCTGATGTTCATCCATGTATCTGCTTCTCCTTCCATTTCACATTTATAGTGAGCCTACTATGTACATTACCTGTTCCCAGGTGACTTAGTAGTAAAGAATCTGCCTGCCAATGCAGGAGACTTGGATTCGATCCCTGGGTCAGGAAGATCCCCTGGAGTAGTAAATGGCAACCTGCTCCAGTATTCTTGCCTGGAAATCTCATGGGCAGAGGAGCCTCGTGGGCTATAGTCCGTGGGGTTACAAAGAGTCAGACCCCACTGATTGAGTGAGCACACGCATTACTATGGATATTAGTAGCACGTGATATTGCAAAGGTCATTCCAAAGATACAGAGTGTCCTGAGGAGCTCACTATGTAATTCAGGATTTCTCAACCTCCACACCATTGACATTTTGGCTCAGAAAATTCGCTGTTGTCAGTGGCCGTCCTGTGTGTCACAGAATGTTTAGCAGCGTTCCTGGCCTCTGCCCACTAGATGCAAGTGGCTCCCCTCCCCCCACCTCACCCTGAGTTGGGAAAATAAAAAATGTCTACAGATACTGTCCCCTGGAGGGCAAAGTCACTTCCTGTTGAGAACTGCTGGACTAATTGAAGACAGACACACCTGACACAAAGCGATGTGCTTTAATGGATATGTGCTCCACGGGTTATGGAATAAGAGAGGAGGGACCTGGGGACATTTGAGTTGCACCTTGAACAGTGTGTGGAAGTTTGCCAAGCCCAGCCGAGAGGAAAGGGCAATGTATGCAGAAGGAGAGTGTGCAAGGTGCAAAGGCATCATAGAGCATCGTGGGCTCAGGGAACTGAAGGAGTTGGACGTGGCTGGTGTGTGGGCTGAATAATGGTGTGGGAGGAGAAGGCAGGAGAGGGGACTGATACAATAGGCTGGAGAGGGTAGGACAGCACCCTGCAGGCAGTGATACACTTAGACTACACTCTTTTCTGACATTGGAACCAGTGAAGACCTACTTAGTCAAACTTGGGGTGGAGTGGGCAGCTGAGATACCACTCATGTGCTAACCAGTCAATCAGATTAAATGAAATGAAGTTAAGTGAGTTACTTCCTCCATCACCTACTCAACCTTAAATAGAAACTAGAAGTAAAGCGAGCTGAACTCATATATAAGCCAAGATTTTTCCTGGGAGCATAGGCGTGAACTGTGCCCCTTCCAGGCCATGGTGGTCCTACTTTCCTCTCCTCTTTCACCAGTCCTAGTGGAATGAAGCTTCACAGCATGTCAGAGACACAAGATGGAGGACCCTGGACCCTTAAGAGACTGTGTGGGAGAGGGCTTCTTGTAGACCACAGCACCCTTCCGAGAGCTCACACAAGCAAGAAGTACACTTCTGTGGTGTTAAGACACTGCATTTTGGATTACTGCATCTTACACTTTCCTAACAAACACAGAGATTGCTAATCCAGTCCCACAGCACAGATGTCTACTCTGTTGCCAGCACTGAACTGGATATGAGGCTGAAAACTGCATTTGAAATGATGATGTTTCAGAGGAGAGCTGCGGGGAGAGTGAGGCTCTGGCTTGATCCTCCTTCCCAGAGCTTGCAGTAAGATTTGCAGATGGTAGCTGCCCTCTGTGTTTTACCTAGACAGTGTATCAAAAAGCAGAGACATCACTTTGCCGATGAAGGTCCATACGTTAGTCAAAGCTATGGTTTTACCTGTAGCCTTGTACGGATGTGAGGATTGGACCATAAATGAGGCTGCGCACTGAAGAATTGATGCTTTTGGACTGTGGTGCTGGAGAAGACTCTTGAGAGTCCCTTGGACTGCAAGGAGATCAAACCAGTCCATCCTAAAGGAAATCAGCCCTGAATATTCACTGGAAAGACTGGTGCTGAAACTGAAGCTCCAATCCTTTGTCCACCTTATGAGAAGAGCCAACTCACTGGAAAAGACCCTGATGCTAGGAAAGATTGAAGGCAAAAAGAGAAGGGGACAGCAGAGGATGAGACTGTTAGATAGCGTAACTGACTCAATGAACATGAATCTGCGCGAACTCTGGGGAGATTGTAGAGGACAGAGGAGCCTAGTTTGCTGCAGTCCGTGGGGTCACAAAGAGTCGGACATGACTTAGAAACTGATGAACAACAAAAAGCTGCCCTCTGCACTTTTACACCTTTCCCTCCCCACCCACCATCCCCTCTTATCCCCCACTATCCTCTTCATCCCCTTTCCCTACTGGTTGCAAAACCTTCCCGTGAAAAGCTGGAGGAACCAGCCTTTTGCTTTCTGCAAAAGCACCAGGCAGAGAGCTCACTGGAGTTCTCAGGAAGGTCCGGTATCCATTGCTTCTGTTTTGGTGGCCGAGCACTAGCACTCCAGTCCAGCTGAATCATCTGGTCCAGTTGGCTACATTTAAACTGCAGATCCCATGCGTGTATGTGTGTGAGTGTCTGTGGGCTGCGGGCCTGGTTAAATACAGCTAGTGAAGTTTCATACATTTACACATGGGGATTGGAGAACTGCGTACGGGGAGTTCCTAGAGCATACATGTGGTTACCTTTTTCCCTTAGGCTGGTTGGGGAAAATGAACTCTCGGATTTTTAACAGGAGCTTCATGTGTGCACGTTGGTGACTATTGACAACAAGATAGCAGCAAGAAAGGCATGGCTTTTGGAACTCCCTTTCCCAAATAACCCCTTTCAACCCAATCTGCCTCAACTCCTTGTGTCCTGTTCAATGGAAAGGGAAGAGGGGGAGGGGAGGAGGAGGAGGGGAAGAGGAAGGTGAGGAGGAGGAGAGGGAGGAGGGGAAGTGAGTATGGTGGTGAAAAATGGAAGGGAAACTTGAGTGTGCCTTTTCTTTCTCTTTCTCCACCCTCAGCCATCATTAACAGAAAAATATTTTTAAAAGATCCCTTGATGGCATCCCCAAATGCAGAGCTTGACATTTTCTTAGCTGATGGCCTCCTCCGTGAAGGTACTTTGTGTCCTCCCAGCATGCCTGCTGGATCCCTGGTTTGCTGTGGTTGCTAAGGTAAATACTCTTTCCATTAAGCACCACAGCCCAGGAGTGGCCTAAAGCTCAAATAAATGACCAAGGAGCAAGTTAAACATTCCCTGGGGTGATTTTAACCTATGCAATGGCTTTTTGGGAAAATTGCCTATTTTTTTTTTCAAGTTTTTTCAAGTGTCTCTTATTCCCTTCTTTTTTCTTTCCTTTTTAGCTAAGTACACCTTTTCTTTCCTTTGTTCATGCATTGGATGAAGGGTGGAAGCTGGATTAATAAATCACAGACTGCCCCCCAACCCCCACCGCCCTGCAGCCCCAGCCTTCTATTTGTAAGGAAAGCCAAGCAGGATACATGCATTATGTTAACTTTGGGGGGACCCGGGCCATGTAGCCAATTCATGCAGAGGCCCCACTTCCCTTTCTTGTGAAAATACCACAACACAACAGGCATTGGAGAACCATATCCTTCTGGAAGCCTTCTCTGGCAGGAGGAGAATTCAAGAATCCTGGTCCACTGACATTTCCAGATGAGTGTGCCCAGAGATTTGCACATGGCTTAGTTGTGCTTGCTCTCCTTTGCCTCAAGAAGGATGTGTTCACAGGCCTCAGGAAAAAAAGTGTCCTGACAGTTGTCATGTTTTGTTGTTTGACTAAGACACCTTAGGACAGTCTTATCTTCTTTTACTCTTTCACGGTGGAGGAGCCTGGATTGCCTGGCAGAAGGCAGTGTTTGGCTGATAGAAGGACATCATGAATGGGCAGCAGCCCCTTGATGCCGTCTGGACCCCTAGGGAAGAGAATCTCTCTCTGAAAGTCACTCTCAATTCTGCCCTGACTACCCACTCTGGGACTTTGCTTCTTCTCTGGGTGCTTTATCTCCCTGCTAGATGACACATTTCCTGCTGCCCCAGACTCCTGTCTCTTTCTTTCACACTTCCTCATGTCTGCTATGCCCAGGATTCTCAGTGGACTGTCCGAAAGCACCTCTCATCACAGCAGTCAAACACTGAGGAGACTGAAGACCATGATCATAAACCCCCAGGTTGGTGGTTTTTAAACCACGTTTCTCAGCTTTCAGAACAAAGAGAGGCCTTGGGTGTGAACAGTGGTTCCTTGGCCAGCGTGATCTTTTTAGAAATGTGAATCCGATCATGTTAATCCACTCACTGAACTTCGAGCAAAACTGCATCCCAAGAGTTTGGCTTTGTGTGACCCCACCTTTCTCTCTGCATTTTACCTTCTAGGGGGCAACAGACCCCTCAGCTCCCTCTGCAGTTGCAGCCTCCATGGCTCTTCCCCTGTGCGTTACCCGGCTACTCCCATGTGTCCTTCCTTTGGTTTCCACTTAAACACCTGTTCTCTGAGAAGCCTTCCCTGAACCACAGACAAAGTCAGTGTCCCCAAGGGCACATTCATAGAGCCTGAGTGCTTTTTCTCCATTGCCTGAGGCCCAACTGAAATTACTTGAGAATTTGGTGTGTTTATTTCCTTAATGTCTGTCTTCCCCACCGAACCGTAAGAACCATAGGAGCAGTCCTGTTCCATTTGCAGATGTATCTCTAGCCTGTGTCTACAGTGGGCTTCCCTGGTGGCTCAGACAGTAAAAGAGTCTGACTGCAATGTGGAAGACTTGGGTTCAATTCCTAGGTCGGGAAGATCCCCTGGAGAAGGGAATGGCAATCTACTCCAGTATTTTTGCCTGGAGAATCCCGTGGACAAAGGAGCTTGGTTGGCTACAAGTGCATGGGGTCGCAAAGAGTTGGACACCACTGAGCTATAGTATGTTGCTATAGTAGTTGCTCAATAAATGAATGTTTAATGAATTCAATAAATGAATGTTTAATGAAGAAGAGAATGAGTGACCTTGCCTCTCACTATGGTATCTGGCCTCCTTTTTATTGTTTTCCCTGCTCTTCAAGTTGTCTGTCCACTGTTTAACAGAGCAGATTTAAAGAGTTCCACCAGAACTCTTTTATAAAAGGGAGGGTTGAGCGGGCTTTTTAAAGCACCTTCTTTAAGCAGCCCTTGAAGAATATAGTCTTTCTTTCCCTTCCTGGAGTGGGAAATCAGAACTCCTGGTCAGTACGCACAGGGTCTGGATTCTGGAGATCTTGGAAGTGACCTAGATATCCTGGATGCTGTCCAGGGCCTGGAACCAGTTGAAGGGGCCCCACTACCCATCGCTGAGGCCTGAACTCCTTGTCTAAGCAACCTCTTTGCCAAACCACCTCGGGCTATAGCACCAGGCTCCAGAGCAAGACTTGGAAGGAGATATTAGAGAATAGTTCTGACACCCACCTCCTTTTCCTTCTGAAAAAGCCCAGCTTTATGGCCCTTTCAGGAAATGTGGGAGGGGACAGCCCAGAATGTAACTGGGGCAGGAGTAGGGGTGGGGGCGAGATGGAGGAGAATTCTTATGTTTTTCGTTCTTGACGCTAAGTCAGTCTGTTTTTGTACTTGTGTCTTTTAAGCTTTTCCACATGTGCCCCAAGGGCCCATCGGTGAGTGTGTTTTATAAACTGGAAAAATGAATAAAAATAAAACCCAGAAGGGAAACACCAGAAGGAGTGTGAAGGGAAAAGTGTTAGTTCCTCTGTACCTCCCAGCTAGGCCTGCTTGCATTTGTGGGAGTCCCAGGGTCAGGTTTATTTGGCTTTATGGATAAAATGTGGAGTCTTCGCTCAGAAAAAGCCTCATCGGTTTTGTATTTGGCCTGCTCCGTTCAGCATTAATTAACTTCAGGAAAGTAAAAAGTGATCCCTTTTTATTTGGCTATCTGGCTCCACAAACCTTGCTGGCTTCCTGTCCCATAGGTGTTGGATTGATGGGACTGCAAATGTGTAAAGTCTTGTACAGGAAGCCCCCCGGCTCGGCCATTCAGAGGCACTCACCTCCCGCTGGACCCTAAACACAAGCAGCCAGGAGGCCCAGGCCCCATCTCTCAGTTTGTGCCTTAGGAAATGGTACCTGAAATAAAGCTTCATTTTCTTCTCTTACCATGCCTGGGCCAAAACAAGAGCCCAGGAAAGGGGATACTTGGAAAATAAAATTTCCATATTGCCTGAAAAATCAACCACAACCAAAACCCCAAATATTTAGAAAAGCAGCATATTTAGGGAGTTTGAAGAACTTTGAAATAACTCTAGAAGGTTTATGTTGACCCCAGGATGGTCTCTGCCATGTGACCTAAGGCTTTTTTCTTCTGAAAAAGCCCAGCTATTAAGGCTTTGTTTTCCAAATCCTGCTTGAATCACTTTATGAGCAAAAGCATTTCTGAGAACACACAATTAACATATATATATATATATTTTAATTGTAATATATGAGTACATACCTTTATACTCGTGGCTGCAGTCACTGACTCAGTGGATGTGAATTCGAGCAAATTCTGGGAGGTAGTTGAGGACAGAGGAGCCTGGTGTGCTGCAGTCCATGTGGTTGCAAAGAGTTGGACATAACTTAGCAACTGAACAATAACTTTGTATTCATGTATCACATATATTTAAAAATAAACCCCTAAATAAAACATTAAGAATTGTTACAGATAAAACAAATATTTAAAAATAATGATTTTAATCTATTAACAACACAAATCTTTTTTTTTCTTGCTAAGGTAGATGATTAATGACTATATTTTTAGTAAGAGCAAAGGGATTGGATAGGCTCACTGTTTTTGAATATATAATGCTTTGTGACACAGTGAATTAAAATTCTGATTCTAGGTTTAGTTTGTCAAAACCTAGGCTATAATAGCTAAAAAAGATATGATTTTATGTATTTCTAAAAAGGGATACATAAGTCCAAATGGAAGAAGGGAACTGGGACTCTCATTTCTGAATCCCAGCCTCTGTGAAGGCATACATTTCAATTTGTCCCTGATTCTGGGAAAGATTGAGGGCAAGAGGAGAAGGGGGCGACAGAGGATGAGATGGTTGGATAGCATCACTGACTGAATGGACATGAGTTCGAGCAAGCTCCGGGAGATAGTGAAGGACAGGGAAGCCTGGTGTGATGCAATTCATGGGGTTGCAGAGAGTTGGACACGACTTAGTGACTGAACAATGTGCTACAGCAAACAGGGTGCTGCTGTCAACCCCTCTTTGTATGGGATACCCCCATTTCCCACAAGACACATCTGGTGTCATATATGATAGAGATCCTTTGTAACATGGCAACAGTCTGTCAAATATTAGCAAAACTTATTCCTTTATTATTGCGTAGGAAGAATGTTTTCCAAAGGTGTTCATGCCTAATTCCTGGAAACTATGAACATGTGACCTTATGTGGCAAAGGGGTCTTTGCAGATATCATTAAAGTTAAAGACCTTAAAATAGAGAAAATATTCTGGAATATCCAGGTGCACCCAATCTAATTCCTGAGACCTTAACAGTAGAGAACATTTTCTGACTGGAATCAGAGAGATGTAACAAAAGGGGAGATCAGCTCAGAGTAGTTTGAAGTAGGAGAGGGAGTTGGCCCACAGTGACTGGCCCACATGGGAAGCATAAGGATCACTGCAGGTAGCCTCTAAGAATCAGATAGCTGGCCTCCAACTGAGAGCCAGCAAGGAAACGGTGACTTCAGTCCTACAACCACAAGGAACTGAATTCTGCCAGCAACCTGAATCAACTTGGAAATAGATCCTTCCCCAGGGTCTTCAGTAAGGAATGTGTCCTTGCCCACAGTTTGGTCTTGGCTTTGTGAGACACTAAACAGAGGACCCAGTCCAGTCCAGCTGGACTTTTGACCTACAGAAACTGTGAGATCATACATTCGCGTTGTTTCAAGCTTCTAAGTTTGTGGTAATTTGCTTTGACAGCAGTAGAAACCTAATGCAATTATGTATTATAAACACTGTAAGCAGGAGCACTCATATTTTCTTCTCACACTCACTGGTTCCTCTTGTGCACCCCCTGGGGTGTGGGAAAACCACTTGAAACCTCTGTCATCCAGGATTCCAGTTCCTACCTGGGAAAAGACCCAGATATAATTTTTAGTCTGTATTTCTGAGCCATTTACAACAAACTTAGAGAGAAGCAGTGTCCTGCCCAAGAGTCAAGTAGTGTGACTGTAAATTTTGGATGTAACAACTTTAACAACTCTCCAAGTGTCCTCATGACAATGAGAGAGAAGTAGTGATGAGGCCTGGGATTCCAGCTGTTGGGGGACTGTGGCTGGAGCCTGGGCTTTAAGTGGGATATCATTCTTGCTCATGGCCTGAGTACATCCTTTCACATTTTATAGCTGGTTATACTTCTGATGTTTGCTTGGCAACTTTCTGTGAGCACAGAATGTTATGGTGGCTCTGATCTGCAGGACCCTTTCCCACTTACAGCGAATCAGTGTGGGTTGTCTCTTGGATATTTACAACAGTCAGATGAGTGAGTGCACCAGGACCAAAAAAGCTCAGAGAGGTTAAAGGAACTGCCCAAGGCAATAAGGCAGCAAGCCATAGACTCAACATGATTGGGATGCCTGGCTCCAGCAGGGATCCGGTTGAGGGAACAGGGCTTACATCGCTAGGACACTGAGGAAGAGAGTGCATTGTGACACAAGGGGTAATGAGCATCCCCAGCCAGGACTGACCTTAGGATGTGTGCAGCTGTGTTATAGCGAGTCAAAGAGCCTGTGGCACTAGGCCTCTCTCAGCCCAAATGTCTCACTCATTTTCACCACCGGAAGTCTGTCTGTACCAGTCTGTATGTTTGGCATCCCTCTCCTGCTTTCTCTCAGCCTCTCCATCCTTCAAAGAGCCATCCTGAAATACCCCTCCCAGGCTTCCCCTAGTATTTCTTTATTTCCTTCAATTCCCATCATGTTAATTGTTCAAAAGACTAATTTGAACAATTAGTCTTATTGTTAAGTAAGACTGGAACTTATCATATGCTGCTTTGTATTGCTATTACAAAACAGCTGCTGTCTTGACTGTTGAGATAGATGTTACATGCCATGCTTTATACACTGCTGTGGCCCTGCTATACCTGGTACAGTGGGGGCTTAAAAACTATATGTGTGTGTCTGTATGTTGAATGAATAAGTGAGATGTTTTGATTTCCCTTGTTCTTTCTTTCCCTCTGATTGTATGTCTTAACTGTCCCCTTTAATAACAATAATTATTTGACTTATATATAGATTAATGTGGCAAATATAAGCTCCTGCAGTCCCAGGTGGAGGAATAATAGTATACCTATCTCTGCTTGAACCAGAAATGCTGAATCTGTTGAAAGGAACTGTGTAAAGAGGGCAGGCTGGATTTGACTGGGCTCAGCCTTGGAAAGAGCCACACCACCAACACGGTAGTTTTCATGTTGTGTCTGATTTCAAACAATAGCTTTGTTTATTTCCCCCCTGCAACCTGGACTGGATAGTGGAATGTGTTACTTAAAAGGCCCACACTTAGCCTGATTCTCAATAGACCCTCTAGAGGTCCAGTCTAGCTGCTGCGTGATGGCAGTTTTCGACCCAAAGCCTGCACATACAGGCTGGCTCTGAAGACTCACTTTGGGCTGTGAGGCTGCCAGTGTTGGATCCAGTCCCTGACATGCCCTGACCTTGTCTCTGGAGTGGCTCCATCTGCTCTCTAGCTAACACTGAATAGAACCGGCCGAGTTAATACCCCAGCAGGTAGCCTTCACCTTTCTCAAAGGGACTAACCCTTCCTGGACTCCTAGTGCCCAGCAAGTCAAGCTCTATACCCTCTGCCTGGCATTGAAAGCCTGCCAAAAGGACTTTGCAAATTTTTTCTCTCTTTCCTCTCCTGTATAGCTCCTGTGCCCAGCTAGGCTGGACTCCTGGATTTCCCCTGCATACACCACATTCCTGACCTGACCTGAACTACTTTGTCATCCTTTTCTTTATAAGCATCCATTTTCTCTGTGTCCCTCCCAACTTCAAATCCTGCTTTAAAAAAAAGCCATTCCTGATAACTCTGACCCAATAGCCCGTTTCCCTCCTTGATCACCTACAAGGCCCATTGTTTGCCCTACATATTTTGCCCTTGATAATCTTTTTGAATTAAATGAAAAATATTTATTTCTAAACACATAGAAAAAAGCACTTTAAAACTTACTAGAATGCCCTCTGCCTGATACTTGAGAGGGATCCAGAAGAACATGGGCTGCAGAGACTGGACACTTAGTAGTTGTCTGGTGTGATGCTGAGTTCTCTACAATCCGGGCTTTAAGTGATCGTGATTAACAAGCACCCCACGACCAGGCAATTCTACTTGGAGAAGCAACCCTAGGGAAAACCTGGTGCATGTGCGTAGGAGATGAACGTCAGGGTTTCTGCAGCCTCATTTGATAACAGTAAAGAGACAGGGCAGCCTGACTGTCCATCAAGATATATAAGCTGTGTTAAATTTGTATAGTGAAAGCTTATAAATAAGTTGTGGTGAATTCATAAAGTGAAATCCAATATAGCAGTAAAAACAAAGTTACATGGAACAATTCGGACAAATCTTAGCAAACATAACCTAAGAAAAGAGTGACCAGTTGTGGGAAGCAAATGGACTACATAATACCGTACATATGGAATTAAGACACACCAAACAACACTCTATCTGGATAGACACATATAGAGCTGTGGTGTGAAAATGTGCCTGGGAATGATATAGACCAGGGGTTGACAAACTGTACTGCCTTACCATGTCTAGCCTGCCATTTTTTCTTTTGTGTATAACCTGTGAACTAAGAATGGTTTTCACAGTTTTCAGTAGTTGATAAAAATGATGTGTCAATTACATCTCAACAAAGTTGGAAAAGTAAGGGAAAAATAGCTGATAAAAAATCAAAAGAACAATATTTTATGACACCTGAAAATTATATGAAATTCAAATTTTGGTGTCCACAAATAAAACTTATTGGAACACCGCCACACTCATTCCTGCCTCTGCGCTCCATGGGCCTGGTTAAATACTTGCGACAGGGACCATCTGGCCTACAAAGTTGAAAATATTCACTGTCTGGCCCTTTGCAGAAGAAGTTTGCCAACTCTGGCTCTACATTAAATTCAGGGGAATGTTTACCTCCGGTAAGGGAGGAAAAGGAATGGATGTGGTGGGGGGGGGTGGGTACAAGAGGGGCGTCAATTATGATACTTTCTCTTTTAAGCTCCTGATGATTATATAACTTACATTTTCAATATCCAAACTATTTCATAATAGTCCAAGAGGTAAAATACAACCCTTCTGCTCTCCAAAATCCCCTCCTATAATTGGTCCCATTATCTTTCCTAGTTTATGGGTGAGAAAGAAAGGCTTGGAGCTGGCACAGAGAGTAAATGCTCGAAGGGGAGTGAACTCGGGGATGTCTGTCTTGGATGTCCGTGTTGCCCACCAGGGTCTGCAGGCCAACTAGGGAGAAGAAACTTAAAGCAGAGCTGGTCTGGAGTGAATATTCGCCCCCGGTGGACAGCTGTTTTCTGAAATCTCCCACCCACATCATTGGCATCTTCTGAGGTGAGAGGAGTGAGGCGGACAGGCCACCATCTGCAACGTCAACTGGGACTGGATTGCCTAAATAGTCACAATACCCGATATTTTAGAGAGCTTTCTATTTCTCCAGGCTGTTACTGTAGACTCGCTCAAAAACCCTGGTTGGAAGCAAAGGCCATCCATCGTTCTTGCCTGCATTATGGAGATGCTGAAAAGGACATTCTGAGCAGGGTTCAGTTCTTTCACATTCTTGAGGCTCAGTCAGGAGTTGGATGCTGGGGTCTGACTCCAGATGCCTATAGTCTCCCAGCTGAGTGAGCTTGGACAAGTCCTGTAGTCTCTCCAAGTCTCAGATTTGTTGTTTAGTTGCTAAGTCATGTCTGACTCTTTAGCCACTCCATGGACTGTAGCCCATCAAGCTCCTCTGTCTGTGAGATTTCTCAGGCAAGACTACTAGAGTGGGTTGCCATTTCCTTCTTCAGAGGATCTTCCTGACCCAGGGATTGAACCCGAGTCTCCGGCATTGCAGGCAGATTCTTTACTGATGAGCCACTGGAGAAGCCCAAGCCTCGAGAGGAACATGTATAAAACAGAGACAATCATTAGCTCCTATTGCATAGGCCTATTGTAAGGCATAAATGAGATAATACATGTCAAGTGCTTAGCCCTGTTTTGGAATGTGATGAAACTCCCTACATGCTGACTACTGTGTTGTTTTTGTTTTCTTACTAATCAAATCCATCCTAGAATTCTTCCCCACAGTTCAGTTTATCACTGTTTAGACTTGGCCATGTTTGGAATGAGTTGTTGCTGTTGTTCAGTAGCTAAATCATGTCTGACTCTTTGTGACCTCATGGACTGCAGCATGCCAGGCTTCTCTGTCCTTTACTGTCTCCTGAGTTTGCTCAAACTCATGTCTATTGAGTCGGTGATGCCATCCAACCATCTCATTCTCTGTCACCCCGTCCTCCTCCTGCCTTCAATCTTTCCCAGCGTCAGGGTCTTTTCCAGTGAGTCAGTTCTTCACATCAGGTGGCCAAAGTATTGGAGCTTCAGTTTCAGCATTAGTCCTTCCAGTGAATATTCAGGACTGATTTCCTTTAGGATTGACTGGTTTGATCTTCTTGAAGTCCAAGGGACTCTGAAGAGTCTTTTCCAGCACCATAGTTCAAAAGCATCGGTTCTTCAGTGCTCAGCCTTCTTTATGGTACAACTCTCACGCCCATACACGACTACTGGGAAACCCATAGCTTTGACTATAC
Source organism: Moschus berezovskii (assembly GCF_049115385.1). NCBI lineage: Eukaryota > Metazoa > Chordata > Mammalia > Artiodactyla > Moschidae > Moschus > Moschus berezovskii. Next base: position 64,389,572 of record NC_142470.1, read on the forward strand.
AGACCTTTGTTGGCAAAATGATGTCTCTGTGAGTGGTCTTTGATAAAGCCCTGGTGGTCAGGGAATCAAGTCTTGGAGAGGAAATGTTGTGCCTATGAATTGCGTGTGAAAATGAGTGCCCTATGGTCCAGGCACTGGAACCTGTTTGCTTTTACTCTGTAAACATCAAAAACCCGAGTGTCCCAACCAATAGGGCAGGGCAACCATTACTAAGTGGCAGTTGCTGAGGATTTGTCAAAGAGGGTATGGTTCCCTTCCACGTGGTCCACAATACATGGCAGCTGTTCCTTTTTTGAAGGGGTGGGTACTTTTCTTTCCCTGGTGAGGTGCTTGTAACAGAGATAAGTGGGGGAGGCACTGGAATGACGTGTTGATGGTGGGTGCTGGGGAGTGAGATGGGATTGGCATGGTTCAGAGGCTGACAGCCCAGACCAAGGGGGCTGGCAAAGAGAAGTAGGAGAGGCACTGAGAGACGAAGTACTTGCTGTGCTCAGGCGGTCCAGGAGTTTTCCTTTTCAGTTTTAGACTTCAAAGGGAGCAAGAAGATTGGTGTTCAAAGCAGTGACTGCAGTTTCTCAGAAGTACCTTGACCTTGGCTGGGATTTGCAGGCAGGCATTTCAGGTTACAAGTGACAAAAACACAGCTCAAATTAGTCATGATAAAGGGTAATTATTGGCTCATGTACCTGGAACTGCAGAGAAACATGGGATGCAGGTATCGCTGGATCTGGGTGTTTTACAAAGTTGTCGGGTTTCTGTCTCACTCTCCATCTCTCAGACATTCCCTTGAAGAAGGCAGCCCCAAACTCACAAGCTATCAGCTGAGATGGGAAGATAGAGTCTTTCTATATAATATCAGTAGAATCTATGGGGGTCTGGCTGACTGGGCCTAAGTCACTGGCCCTCCCTGTTAGGAGAGGAGATGTTGACTCCACAGTACAGGGCAGCACTCTCCTTTTCATAAGATGTCCTTTTTATTGTTGGGGACAGGAATGCAAAAGTAGGAAGTCAAGAAATGCCTGGAGTAACAGACAAATTTGGATTTGGAGTACAGAATGAAGTAGGGCAAAGGCTAATAGAGTTTTGCCAAGAGAATGCACTGGTCATAGCAAACACCCACTTCCAACAACACAAGAGAAGACTCTACATATTGACATCACGGGATGTTCAATACTGAAATCAGATTGATTATATTATTTGCAGCTGAACATGGAGAAACTCTATACAGTCAGCAAAGACAAGACTGGGAGCTGACTGTGGCTCAAATCATGAACTCCTTATTGCCAAATTCAGACTTAAATTGAAGAAAGTAGGGGAAATCACTGGACTATTCAGGTGTGACCTAAATCAAATCCCTTATGATTTGTGCAAATAGATTCAAGGGATTAGATCTGATAGACAGAGTGCCTGAAGAACTATGGATGGAGGTTCATGACATCATACAGGAGGCAGTGGTCAAGACCATCTCTAAGAAAAAGAAATGCAAAAAGGCAAAATGGTTGTCTGAGGAGGCCTTACAAATAGCTGTGAAAAGAAGAGAAGTGAAAAGCAAAGGAGAAAAGGAAAGATAAACCCATTGGAATATAGAGTTCCAAAGAAAAGCAAGGAGAGAGAAGAGAGCATTTCTCAGTGATCAATGCAATGAAATAGAGGAAAATAATAGAATGGGAAAGACTAGAGATCTCTTCAAGAAAATTAGAGATACAAAGGGAATATTTCATGCAAAGGTGGGCACAATAAAGGACAGAAATTGTATGGACCTTTGCCAACAAAGGTCCATCTAGTCAAGGCTATGGTTTTTCCCATGGTCATGTATGGATGTGAGAGTTGGACTGTGAAGAAAACTGATCGCCGAAGAATTGATGCTTTTGAACTGTGGTGTTGGAGAAGACTCTTGAGAGTCCCTTATACTGCAAGGAGATCCAATCAGTCCATTCTAAAGGAGATCAATCCTGGGTGTTCATTGGAAGGACTGATGCTAAAGCTGAAACTGCAATACTTTGGCCACCTCATGCGACGAGTTGACTCACTGGAAAAGACTCTGATGCTTGGAAAGGTTGGGGGCAGGAGGAGAAGGGGACGACCGAGAATGAGATGGCTGGATGGCATCACTGACTCTGTGGACATGAGTTTGAATGAACTCTGGGAGTTGGTGATGGACAGGGAGGCCTGGCGTGCTGTGATTCATGGGGTTGCGGAGAGTCGGACACGACTGAGTGACTGAACTGAACTGAACTGAACAGAAGCAGAAGATATTAAGAAGAGGTGGCAAGAATACACAGAAGAACTATACAAAAAAAATCTTCATGACCCAGATAACCATGATGGTATGATCACTCACTTAGAACCAGACAACCTGGAATGTGAAATCAAGTGGGCCTTTGGAAGCATCATTACAAACAAAGCTAGTGGAGGTGATGGAATTCCAGGTGAACTATTTAAAATCCTAAAAGATGATGCTGTGAAAGTGCTGCACTCAATATGCCAGCAAATTTGGAAAGCTCAGCAATAACCACAGGACTGGAAAAGGTCAGTTTTCATTCCAATCCCCAAAAAAGGCAATGTCAAAGAATGCTCAAACTACCACACAGTTGCACTCATCTCACATGCTAGCAAAGTAATGCTCAAAATTCTCCAAGCTAGGCTTCAACAGTACGTGAACTGTGAACTTCCATATGTTCAAGCTGGATTTAGAAAAGGCAGAGGAACCAGAGATCAAATTGCCAACATCCTTTGGATCATCAAAAAAGCAAGGGAGCTCCAGAAAAACATATACTTCTGCTTTATTGACTATGCCAAAGCCTTTGTCTGTGTGGATCACCACAAACTGTGGAAAATTCTTCAAGAGATGGGAATACCAGACCACCTGACTTGCCTCCTGAGAAATCTGTGTGCAGGTCAAGAAGCAACAGTTGTAACTGGCCATGGAATGATAGACTGGTTCCAAATCAGGAAAGGAATACGTCAAGGCTATATGTTGTCACCCTGCTTATTTAACTTATATGCAGAGCACATCATGAGAAATGCTGGGTTGAATGAAGCACAAGCTGTAATCAAGATTTCTGGGAGAAATATCAATAACCTCAGATATGCAGATGACACCACACTTATGACAGAAAGTGAAGAAGAACTAAAGAGCCTCTTGATGAAAGTGAAAGAGGAGAGTGAAGAAGCTGGCTTAAAGATCATGGCATCTGGTCCCATCACTTTATGACAAATAGATGGGGAAACAATGGAAACAGAGATAGACTTTATTCTTTTGGGCTCCAAAATCACTGCAGATGGTGACTGCAGCCATAAAATTAAAAGACACTTGCTCCTTGGAAGAAAAGCTATGACCAACCTAAACAGCACATTAAAAAGCAGAGAGATTACTCTACCAACAAAGGTCCATCTAGTCAAAGCTATGGTTTTTCCAGTAGTCATGTATGGATGTGAGAGTTGGACTATAAAGAAAGCTGAGTGCCGAAGTACTGATGTTTTTGAACTGTGGTTTTGGAGAAGACTCTTGAGAGTCCCTTGGACTGCAAGGAGATTCAATCAGTCCACTCTAAAGGAGATCAGTCCTGGGTGTTCATTGGAAGGATTGATGTTGAAGCTGAAACTCCAATACTTTGGCCACCTAATGTGAAGAACTGACTCATTTTTAAAGACACTGATGTTGGGAAAGATTGAAGGCAGGAGGAGAAGGGGATGACAGAGGGTGAGATGGTTGGATGGCATCACCGATTCAATGGACATGAGTTTGAGTAAACTCCAGAAGTTGGTGATGGACAGGGAAGCCTGGCGTACTGCAGTCCATGGGGTCACAAAGAGTCAGACATGACTGAGCGACTGAACTGAAGTGAACTGACAGGACAGCATGAGCCTCAGGTCCATTTTGTCACCTCTCCATGAAACCGGGGATGATTTTGGTGGCAACACATTTGCTCTTATTTTGCCTTAATCTCATCTACATAAACTAGAAAATGTAAACATGTATATATTTTAAAGCTGTTTTTAAAGATAGAAGTGGGCAGAATCTGTAACACTGGAAACTTGGAACAAGAAAATCTTCTGTGTCCTGCCTGAGGTGCACGTATACTTACTCAGATATTCTGTGAGCCCTTCTTGTCCTGCTGTCTCTTTTTGGCTGAATTTTGAGGATGAGTTCTAACTTTGGTTTTGCTTGTGAATGTGGAATAAGTCTGACCTTCCACTCCCAGTACATCAGGGCTGTGCGCACAGGGATCTAGACAATGTATGGTTCTCCCTAGAGCCCCAAGCCACATTCCTTGGGGACACACTGGCTCTCTAGGCCCTGAAGAGAAACCCAACTTCACTTGGCAGTATAGACGGGGCTACTCTGGGGAAAAGCTCTGGCCATCCTCTCGTAAATACTCTTCTTTCCTTCTTTTTCCTTCAGCAGGGGATGGAGTTGGTTCTTCGCATGAATATGAAAGATACTAAACTAGGGTTCAAGAACTGACTTCTGGGGGTCTTTAGTTACAGAGTAGAGTCCACATGTGTGGCTCAAGTCATGCTGGCTACCCCAGTTTGGAGGACCCAGGATCAACAGGCAAATCCATTTGTTTTCTGGAAAAATGTCATGCAGAATCTCTTCCTGGCACATATGCCTGGAGACCCCTTGGAATCAGATAGAAGTGTTTTGCTTTATAGGCCAGCCTCCTCAGCTTCCTCATCTCCTGTGTAATGGCTAATGCAGCGCTTCCCTTTTCTAGAGAGCTGCTTATCAGAATCCTTGCTCCTCGCATGGTGGCTGCAAGGATTCGTCATCCTCAATGCTCACATCCATCCACCCGCCCCATCCTTTCCTTCTCCCACCCACTCTTGCAAATCCTTCCTGTCCTTTACAGCTTCAAGTCTGACTGGTTTCATAATCTGAACTTCAAAAGCGTTTCTGATCTGAACTGCCTGAGTCTTGTTTTATCACATTTTTCTCAGTTTATGGGCACCCTCTTTCTCCCGTCCGTCCGTATGTTCTTCTGTGGTGGGGGGTGGGGGTGACAGGGGTCACGGCTTCTCCTTTCCCTGCCTTCCCCATCCTAGAACTTACCCTAATGTTGGGCCCATAGTAGAAATTGAGGAGGTCCTTGTTGACTGAGATTAAAAAGAAAAAACACAGCAGAATTCTTTATTCAAGTGGAGTCTTAAGTGGAATCTAAAACATGTAAAAGAAACAAGCACAGGGGTTCTGGTAGAATGCAGAGTCCCACCAGCTTGACCCTTTTTCTACCTTTGTTACTGGCTCCCTATCTATCTGTTCCATCTAGCCCCAGAGCAGCTAGAAGTCTTGGGGACTGGCCCACAGTCATGCTCACTATGTACCTGTTGATTTACTGGATTGATGTTGATATTCATGGAACATAATTTCTGTGGCTTGAGTCACTGGCATTGAGCAATCTGTTCCACTGAGTAGAGTCCCTAATTGTGGTGAGGTGTCCTTCTTGCCTGCTAGTCACTCTAGACCAAGGGTTGGCAAACTTCTTCTATAAAGGGCCAACTTTTAGACTTTTGGGGCTGTAAATCTTTGTCATAGCTTCTCAGCTTTGCAGTTGTAGGGAGAAAGCAGCCAGAGATCATAAACAAATGAGTGTGGTCACATTCTAGTACAACTATATTTATGAAACAGGTGGCAGGCCAGGTTTGGCCCATAAGCCACAGTTTTCTGATTCCTCAGTTCAGTTCAGTTCAGTCGCTCAGTCGTGTCTGACTCTTTGCAACCCTATGAATCACAGCACTCCAGGCCTTCCTGTCCATTACCAACTCCCGGAGTTCACTCAAACTCATGTCCATCGAGTCGGTGATGCCATCCAGCCATCTCATTCTCTGTCGTCCCTGTCTCCTCCTGCCCCCAATCCCTCCCAGCATCAGAGTCTTTTCCAATGAGTCAACTCGTCGCATGAGGTGGCCAAAGTATTGGAGTTTCAGCCCTAGCATCAGTCCTTCCAATGAACACCCAGGATCGATATCCCTTAGAATGGACTGGTTGAATCTCCTTGCAGTCCAAGGGACTCTCAAGAGTCTTCTCCAGCACCACAGTTCAAAAGCATCAATTCTTCGGCGATCAGCTTTCTTCACAGTCCAACTCTCACATCCATACATGACCACGGGAAAAACCATAGCCTTGACTAGACAGACCTTGGTTGGCAAAGTAATGTCTCTGCTTTTTAATATGCTATCTAGGTTGGTCATAACTTTCCTTCCAAGGAGTAAGCGTCTTTTAATTTCATGGCTGCAATCAGCATCTGCAGTGATTTTGGAGCCCCAAAAAATAAAGTCTGACACTGTTTCCACTGTTTCCCCATCTATTTCCCATGAAATGATGGGACCAGATGCCATGATCTTCGTTTTCTGAATGTTGAGCTTCAAGCCAACCTTTTCACTCTCCTCTTTCACTTTCATCAAGAGGCTTTTGAGTTCCTCTTCACTTTCTGCCATAAGGGTAGTGTCATCTGCATATCTGAGGTTATTTCTATCTCCTGGCAATCTTGATTCCAGCTTGTGCTTCTTTCAGCCCAGTGTTCCTCGTGATGTATTCTGCTTATAAGTTAAATAAGCAGGGTGACAATATACAACCTTGACGTACTCCTTTTCCTGTTTGGAACCAATCTGTTGTTCCATGTCCAGTTCTAACTGTAGCTTCCTGACCTGCATACAGGTTTCTCAAGAGGCAGGTCAGGTGGTCTGGTATTCCCATTTCTGATCCCTGGTATAGACCAAAGATTTAGTTGGCTTGAGGGAGAGCTCTTTATGATGATCAGACGAAGGAGATTAATAAGTAGGTGTTACTTTGAAGGTGTTACCAGCATTGGCTGTCTGTGCTGAATGCTTTATCCTTTAAGGCTTAGAAGGGCAAATGAGGGTCATTTAACCTCCATCAGAGGACCCATCATTCTCTGCTGTTCCTACAAGCCACTTTTTGGGAACTTTCTTGTTTCTGTATTAATTAGATGCTTCCAGCTTAAGGAAAGCTTCCATAATCACATCACTTTAGGAGATGAAGGATTATTGGCAGGACACACAAGGAGATGAGCAAGAACAGAAAATCTTCAGAGAGATCACAGAGCAGACTTCACAGAGATCACAGAGCAGACTTCACTGAGAACCAGAGCATCACTTATGACCACGTGGTGGGATTTAACAGGAGGGTCATAACCCTCCTGAATGAAATCTCATTTCCCATAATCAAACAGCCAAGTTAAAATTCCAGCTCTGCTATTTACCAGCTGTATCACTTGCCTAGCCTCAGTTTCCCCATCTGCAAAAATAATGATGATAATGGCACTGATCACACAGGGTCTTTGCGCAGATTCAGTGTGGTCACGTGTGTAAGGGCTTAACGGTACCTGGCACAAAATCTTGCTCAATGAGTATGTTTGCTGTTGACAGTGGCTCCATTGATCAGCTTGTTATTAATACTTGTCATTAGTAGGTTCTACTGACAGGTAGATATCCATGATTATCTTTTCCAGTATTGGGTAGTTGGAGTGATTCAGTCACATTTTTCTGTTCTGCTGCATCTACCATTACTTGCTGATGGTGGCTTCCCGTGATGAACAGATGTCTGAGGAGATCTGAAGACTCTGCCAGATGTTATCCAGGACAGGGCAGTTCTTCTGGGCAGCTTTCATACTAGACCATCTCATTGGCCTCCTTTCAGCCTATGAACAAATCCCTTGTTCAGTCACAGGTGGCCAGGACAACCCATGACTGAGGACCCCCCTCAGACTGTGGGCAGGAAGGCTTCTTGCAGTGCTTATCCAATGTGACACTCTGGTGACCCCCATACCCATTGGGATCCATGCCAGGATTATATGAGGGCACTTGTACTCTGCCAGCAAGAGCCCCCAGCTCCATCTCACACCATAAGCACCCCTCCCTGCCTCTGCTGGGCTTCCATTTTAACTTTTCCTCTCACATGTTCTCAGCTTAAAACAAAAATTAAATATCTATGTTGGAAGCTAGAAATGTTAGGTCTCAAATTCTTCAGAGAATTTCCCCTTAGAGCAATGTCCCTAGACTAAGGAGATAAAGACAGAGGCGTGACTTGACACATTCCCTAGGGTGCCCCAGGTCCCTTAACTGAGAGTCCTTGCCCAAGATGGCCCATCCTTCATGGAAACAGGAATTGCAGGTGCAAGGGGGTGCTTGGCATAACTTTAGAAGTCTGTAGGCTCTCTGAAAACTTGCCTAAGTGAATGGGCAGGGAGCGGGGCAGCTGTCTCATTTGTTCTGGGCTGGCTTCTTTGAGATCCTTTTGGGGGCTGTCTCTAGAAAATTTACTCTTAGGCTCTTGGTAGATTTGAGGTAGACTAATCTCCTCAAATCAGAATCTCCTTTCTTTGATTCCTTCAGCGAAGTCCCAGGCTGTTGACCTTTGGGTCCCAGTGCTGAGCCTGGCTCTGGATTTATCTACCCCACTGGGGCTAAATGCCTGTCTTGTTATCCATCCTGAATGGTTTTATTTGTTTTCATTGTGCATTTTTATCATTTTTGTTCGTGTGTCTGGAGATTTTCCTTAGAAAATGATGGATGCATTTTCATAAATCAAAAAATAGATGAGAAAGGATATTAAGGCAAGAAACAGACCCAAGTCTGGAATTTGCCACTCTAGGGTGGAAGGAGCTGTTAGCTATTTCCCAGTGAGAATACACTTTTTGATTTTACAAGGTCAGATCCGGACGTTTTTCACAGAGAACAGCTTTCAGAACATTTCCTAATAGTGATGATGATGATAGTGATTCCAACTGTGCCTTGTACTGTGCTAAATGCTCTACATACGTGATCACATTTAACTCACAAGAATCCTATGAGCCAGATTCCACTCCCATTATACAGATGAGTAAAGAGAGGTTCAAGTGGCTTTGTTACTGAAACAAGGCCTTATAGGTGGTAAGGAGTGGAATTAAAATGCAGATGTCCCTAATATAGAACTCCCGCACTTGATGGCTACAGTGAATTCCTTTTTGCGCTTGCTGGAGGTGCTGAGGGGTTGTAGATTCTCCTGCCACCTCTTCTGGAAGGCAGGTGGCTGGGAGAGATATGGCTGCTCCCAGTTGGAGGGATTCATGAAGAAAATCTGGTGTCACTGGCTCTCTTCCTGGAGTGTCTCAGAGCCAGAACATCATCCTTGCTGGGCAACATATTGGGAGAGTCCCCCACAATTGTTTCTCCATGATGTTTTGGACAATGTCACTGTCACTACCAGCAGAAATCCCTCCCCGCTCCACATTCCTGTATCATCACCCTACAGCCAAGGTGCCCTCTTCCCCAAGGGTCTCCTCTAGGATCTAGACACATGACTGGGGTCTGATACAAACCAGAAAGCAACTGGGGAGAGTCCATATGATTCCTGCACTAGTTATGAGTCCTCTGGTTGTAACAGAATCACCACTGGGATCAGCTTGAGAAGAAAGGACATGTGGGATATTTAGTGGTTCACGTGACCAGAGTAGAAAATGGTTCTTCTTCCTCTTGGGAATGAACGCTGATTTCCCTGGTCCAATCCATGCTGATGCTTGGACCAATAAGAGGGATGGGCAACTGATTGGCTCAATCCTGGTCATGAGTCCACTTCTCCAGCAAGAGGATAAATGACTGTGCTGGGCTGCTTTAACCACAGAACCAAAGTGGAGGTGGATGAGGCCCACAGAAAAGAAAATTGCTGTTCTTGCAGCAATTTGGTAAATGTTCAGGACTTTCCTATTGTTTTCCTTCTATTTCATGCCTCCCTCCTTTGTCTGAGCTACCATATGTCCAGCCCAAGTCAAAGTTGTGGCGTAAATCTCTGGTGAACTTGTGCACCATCCCATTTGTTCTTTCCATTCTCAGAACAATCCTGGGTCCTCCATCCCACAGGGGGTGTCTTTTGTGGTCCATGTCCATATTCTATCTTAGGACTTCTGACATCAGACCCTCTTCTTTGCTCAGGCTTGGAGATGTCAACTGATGTCACTAGAAACAGTGCAGGATTGAAGAGGGACTTCAGCCCTTAGAGTTTCTAACTGACCACATTTGGGATTTTCCATTTAGTAGAACTTAACCTTTGTGAACCCACTCCAGTATTCTTGCCTGGAGAATCCCAGGGACGGGGGAGCCTGGTGGGCTGCTGTCTATGGGGTCGCACAGAGTCTTACACGACTAAAGCGACTTCGCAGCAGCAGCAGCAGCAGCAGCAACCTTTGTGAACATCTGGTAGGACTTGAATCCTATCCTGATTCTGTGTTTTTTTTTTTTTTTAAATATTTGAACAGTAACATCATCTGTAGTTTTGTAAAAGGTTCTTTCACAATTTTATGAGTGTGTGTAAATCAGCTAATTAGCCCAATCACTTGTATTTCTTCATCTGTGTGGCACCACTGGACCTGGGAGCCTGTGGTCACCCCTTTTGAGCTCCAAGCAGTGAGTCAGGGCAAACAATGACCTTGACCAGACTTATAATAAGGAATTTCAAGACCCTGTTCTGGATCTTTAGCAAGGAAATCCACTCCTTCTTAATGGGCAAGGATGAAGGTTTGGGGACTTTCTAAGCAACATCTTTTAAAGCAACTTAGAAAAAGAAAACAAATAAACTTCTAAAAGCTATCATGTGTGTTTGTAATGAATGATTCTCTCTCTGCTTCCTACCTGGTGACCCTGTTACACAATGGTCTATCAGTTGCTCTATTCCACCCCAATCCCCTCTTGTATTGTTCCCATTTGTTTTTCAAGGTTGATCTTGTTTCTTCAGAGATGTCATAATATCTCTGAGGACAGGAAGCCTATCTACTATTTCTTCTCCCAGGCATGTGGTAGGCACTTGATAAGCCTTCCCTGGCTGAGGAATTGTACTTGTGTGTGTGTGTTTTGGGGTGGGGGTCAGGGTGCGTGTTAGTTCTCTAGGGCTTCAAAAACAAAATATCACAGACTGGGAGCCCTAAAGAACAGAAATTTACTTAGAATTCTAAGACAAAGGTGGTATCAGAGTTCATTTCCTGTGAGACCTCTCTTCCTGGACTGCTATATGCCTTCTCACTGTGTCATCACATGGTTTCTCCTCTGTGCATATGTGGAATGAAAGAGATCTCTTGTTCTTATAAGGACATCAGTCCTATCAGATTAAGGCCCCATGTTTATGAGCTCATTGAACTTTAATTACCTTCATAAAGGTCCTGCCTCCAGATACAGTCACACTGGGGGCTGGGCCTTCAACACATGACAGTTCAGTCCCTAACAGGGTGGCAGCTACAAGCAAGTGTCCTGTGACCCCTGTGGCCCTGATTTGTCAGTGTCACTTAAATTACATATATTGTTGTTGTTGTTGTTTAGTCACTAAGTTGTCTTTGTGACCCCATGGACTTCAGCACACCAGGCTTCCCTATCCTTTGCAGTCTCCCAGAGTTTGCTCAAATTCATGTCCATTGAGTTGGTGATGCCATCCAACCATCTCATCCTCTGTCATCCCCTTCTCCTCCTGCCTTCAATCTTTCCAGGCATCAGGGTCTTTTCCAATGAGTTGGCTATTCACATCAGATGGCCAAAGTATTAGAGCTTCAGCTTCAGAATCAGTCCTTCCAGTGAATATTCAGGTTGATTTCCTTGCTGTCCAAGGGACTCTCAAGAGTATTCTGCAGCACCACAGTTTGAATTACATATATGGAGGTTTTAATTTGGGGGAAGGGTAGGTGTTATTTCCTAACTGTGCAGACTTCCAACTGCCCCCTCCCATCATTGCCTGGTCAATGAAAGCTCTGAATTGTGCATTGGAAATGAGACTGTTTTCCATACCAGTTGTGTATTAAATATTTACTTGGCACAGAACTGAGGCCAAACAGTGCTGGCAGCTTTTCAGAGCCTCCCTACCAGTAACCTCCCAAACATAAAGGCCAATCACATGCCTGACCTGAAGTTCTGGCTTCTCTAAAGTCAAATTCCAGCTTGGGTTGACTTTCAGTTCATCTGAAATAGATCTATATGGGCAGTAAGTAGGTGTATGTCCTACAGCAGGGTGTGTGGGGAGAGTGGGGTGAGTCAGAAGGGAAGAAGGGATCTCTGTCCTGACAGTGCTACTGTCTGCTTTCTTCTGATGAGTCTATATGGCTATACAGAATTTGATGTGGCCATGTGAAAACATGCCTCAGGAAAAGCAAAATGTCAGTGTTTTGAGGCCTTTCCGTTGGGGAGGGTGGAAAAGCGGTGGTCACTGTGTGCTCTCCTTAGACCAGGCAGGGGAAAGGGAAGTATTGTGAGTCTCTGATAACCCTCTTCTCTTTCTTCCCCTCGCTTTGGTTCTTCAATAAATCACCCAGGACAATCTGCTTCTCTTTAGTGGTGTGTTTTCCTAGGGTTCAGTCTTTGTTTGAAATTCTAGAACAACAGAGTTGCAGTAAACATGGTCAACCTATGTGTAATTACGCTGGTATGTCAACTTTGCCCCTCAGAGTTGGGTCTGCTCTGGTTAACCAGAGGCCCTCCCTGACTCAGAAATGGGACCTCCTGCAGGACCCTGTGGAGGGCCGACCCCGAGCCCTGCATCTGAAAGGGGTAAGCGAGCCCATAATTATGCTCATTGTTTAGGTCGGGGCACAGGAGGGTTTACATTAAAGACCTCAGCTGGCACACACAGCGTGCCTATGGAAAAAATGAAGGGGCTCCTCCGCCCGCTCCTCAGTCCCACATTGCCTGTCCAAGGGCTTGGGTTTCACAGACGCCTTCTGTGACTCTGCTTCTGACCACTCCTGATTAGAAGCTTGGATTCCCCCAGTTCCAAGAGGCATCTCAACGCTGAGGTCTGGAAATTGAGCCGTGAGATGCCTTTTCAGAATCTCAGAATTTAGGTCTTGGGAAGGACCTAGGTATGGTCTCAGCTGGTATATCTCAAACTTTACTGTTTACTTGAATCACCTAGAGATCTTGTTAAAAGTGCAGAATCAAATTCAGCAGTCCTGGCCCAGGGTTGGAATGTCTGTCTAAACAGCTCGTTGGTAATGCCCTGGGGCTGGTTACTGGACTGCACTTGGTGTAGCCTGCTAAGTCTTATGAAGGGTAAAAGGGAGGCCCAGAGACCTGAAGAAGCTTGTCAAGGCAGAGTAGAGTCTTGAATCTTTTTGTCTTTAGTGTGGTCATGGCCCTGTACCCGTTCTGCTGGAGGGGCTGGGATGCGTCTTAGTTGAAAATACCGTCCTGTGACTATACCTGGCCTTCTGGGGCAAGGTATCTTTCCCAGATGCTCTGGGTGGGTGGGGACCCCCAGAACTCTTGACAGAAGCCCATGGGCCTCATCAGCTAGGAGTCTGGATGGGAGCAGATCACTGTGTGTTCCTTCTGTTTCAAAGGGGCATGTGGGAAGGGAGGGCATTTTGAGCATGTTGTCTACTGAGAGATGTGGGCACTCCCTGATGCCAGGTTACTGTGGGAAAGATCAGGTAGGGCCAATGGGATAGCGAGGGCAGTCCATGGCGTCAGTGGGGAATGAGTGTTTTTAGTAGAAATTAGAGGATGTGAGATTGTTTCTGCCCATACCACCATGAGATCTTGGATGAGGGTATAAACCTCTCTAGACCTCAGCAGTAAAATAGGTGCAGTTACCTACCTGAACTGAGAGGTTAGGTCATGTGTTCTTTTAAAGTTTATTTTGACTCTAAAATTGAAATTATAGATTATATCTCTCATACATATCTCTCCCTCACCTTTTTCTACCTTCATCTTTGGCAAGGTACTTTGGTATGGTACGTGTAGCTAAGTAATGAAGAATTAACCTTTCCTAAAGAGATTCTTCGGAGAAGGCAATGGCAAGCCACTCCAGTACTCTTGCCTAGAAAATCGCATGGACAGAGGAGCCTGGTGGGCTGCAGTCCATGGGATCGCTACTAGTCGGACACGACTGAGCGACTTCACTTTCACTTTTTACTTTCACACATTGGAGAAGGAAATGGCAACCTACTCCAGTGTTCTTGCCTGGAGAATCCCAGGGATGGCACTGCCTGGTCGGCTGCCATCTATGGGGTCGCACAGAGTTGGACACGACTGAAGTGACTTAGCAGCAGCAGCAGCAAAGAGATTCTCAGCCTTTGTCCTCAGCTTCTGGGGGGTGATCTCTAGGCCCCTGGAATGTCCTTCCTTATAGAAATGTCTTTGTCTGGGGGCTTTGACCACTGGACTGCCTGACCATGTGATTTATGGTGGGATTTTGGGACTAACCTGGAGAGGAAGCAGAGAATCAAGGTGTTGGCCTGGAACTCCAGGGAAGTTTGGAGACTAAAGGGTAACCATGTGGGCAGTATGTGATTCAGCCCCCCCAAAAAACTGTGGACAGTAAAGGCTTGAGTGAGCCTCCCTAGTCAGCAGTACTCTGCCCGTACTGTCACAGACCATGGCTGGGAGGAGGTCACATCATCCATGACTCCATGGGGAGAGGAAAACCACAAGCTTTGCATTTAAACCCCACCTGGACTCTGTCCTATGTCCCTCTTCCCTTGGCTGATTTAAGTTTGTATCCTTTCACAATAATCAAGCTGTCATTTTAGGTATAGCATTCTACTAAATTATTGAATCTGAGAGTGTTTGCAGGGACTCCCAATTTGTAGCCAGCCAGTCTGAAGCAGGGATAGTTTTGGATACACTTGAACTTGCAGCTAGTGTGAGGGCAGTCTTATGTACACTCTTCCCTCACACTTTGCAGTTGGGCGAAATTTCACAACAGCAATACGACAAGTTAGCAAATATTTGGGAAGAACAGAGAAATAACTGTGGCTCAGACGGTAAAGCATCTGCCTATAATGCAGGAGACCTGGGTTCGATCCCTGGGTTGGGAAGATCACCTGGAGAAGAAAATGGCAACCCACTCCAGTACTCTTGCCTAGAAAATCCCATAGATGGAGGAGCCTGGTAGGCTACATTCCATGGGGTCGCAGAGTCGGACACAACTGAGAGACTTCACTTTCTTTTTTTCTTTCAAGAAAGCTTGTCTGGTTGTAGAGTGGATCAAGGAGTCTAGGATATTAGTAAAGAGCATGGACTTTGGAGACAGACAGACCTGCGGGTGGAGCTGGGCATCTCTATTTTTTGGTTGATGTGGACACATGACTTAATGCTGTAAAGCCTTGGTTTTCCCATCTGTAAAATACATCAATACTTACCTCGAAGGTAAGTTGAGAAGATGAAATGCAATCAGTTATGGAAAGTACAGGACATGTAGGAAGCACTTCATACATGGCTGTTGTGATTATTGCTATTATTATTACTCTGCCTTTACTGATGGTGTGATTTAGTTATCTACTTACACTTTTTTTAAAGAGAAATCTGTACCTTCATTGGCAAAGCAGTCTACTTGAGGAGGGGTGAAGCAGTAGTGAGTGGTCCCCAGCTGGGCTTCACAGGCTTGTAGGTGAGAGCTTGTTCAGGTGGTGGCCAATCATCTTGGGTTTGATTTCTCCCTGACTGAAGGTCATGCAATTGTAGATGCCCATCATGCTAGCCACCATCAAAGGCAGAATGATCATGACATCCAGGGATAGGTGTTCACCTCCTCCGGTTTCTCCTTGGGTGCAACCTTCTTCTGGGCCTTGCAGAGCTGCTCCCACAGAGATGCTGCTTCCTCACAGGCTTCTCTTCTGCCTCTGATGCTGCCACCAGTTTATCGGCTGCTGATAGGACATGTTCAGGGTCTGATTGAGGTCCACGCAGTAGGTGAATTTGTGGAATATATGCTTCTTCTGCTCCACTTCCACCATCTTGTTGGTTCTTTAGAAGCCTTATTTACTTTTATACTTACTAATATTTTGCCTTGTTCAAAAAAATATTAGAGTGGCTCACATACATGGAAATAAGATAGCCTGATAAAATAAGCTACCAAGAAGTAGAAAAAGAAGTATTGGGTAACTGGAAGCAGCAGCCGAAAATGTGATGCTCTTTTTGTGAGGGTCTCCAGGAAGACCACATCTGGCAAGACTGGGCTTGTCCATCTAAGATTGGGAGAGCTGCCACTGGAAACATGGTGACATGTCTTTATATCAGTTCAGTTCAGTTGCTCAGTCATGTTCAACTCTTTGTGACCCCATGGACTATAGCACACCAGGCCTCCCTGTCCATCACCAACTCCCAGAGTTTACACAAACTCATGTCCATTAAGTCAGTGATGCCATACAATCAACTCATCCTCTGTCATCCCCTTCTCCTCCTACCTTCAATCTTTCCCAGCATCAGGGTCTTTTAAAATGAGTCAGTTCTTCACATCAGGTAGCCTAAGTACTGGAGTTTCAGCTTCAACATCAGTCCTTCCAATGAATATTCAGGACTGATATCTTTTAGGATTGACTGGTTGGACCTCCTTGCAGTCCAAGGGACTCTCAAGAGTCTTCTCCAAAACCACAGATCAAAAACATCAATTCTTCGGCACTCAGCTTTCTTTATAGTCCAACTCTTACATCCATACATGACTACTGGAAAAACCATAGCTTTGACTAGATGGATCTTTGTTGGTAGAGTAATCTCTCTCCTTTTTAATGTGCTGTTTATGTTGGTCATAGCTTTTCTTCCAAGGAGCAAATGTCTTAATTTCATGGCTACAGTCACCATCTGCAGTGATTTTGGAGCCCAAAAGAATAAAGTCTGTCACTTTTCCATTGTTTCCTCATCTATTTGCCATGAAGTGATGAGACCGGATGCCATGATCTTAGTTTTCTGAATGTTGAGCTTTAAGCCAACTTTTTCACTCTCCTCTTTCACTTTCATCAAGAGGCTCTTTAGTGCCTCTTCGCTTTCTTCCATAAGTGTGGTGTCATCTGCATATCTGAGGTTATTGATATTTCTCCCAGAAATTTTGATTACAGCTTGTGCTTCATTCAACCCAGCATTTCTCATGATGTACTCTGCATATAAATTAAATAGGCAGGGTGACAATATATAACCTTGACTTACTCCTTTTCTGATTTGGAACAAGTCTGTCTTTCCATGTCCAGTTCTAATTATTGTTTCTTGACCTGCATACAGATTTTTCAGGAGGCAGGTCAAGTGTTCTGGTCTTCCCATCTCTTGAAGAATTTTCTACAGTTTGTGGTGATCCACACAGACAAAAGGCTTTGGCATATAAAAGCAGAACTTTATTGTATAAAGAGAGTTTATAAACTCTCTTGCTTTTTTGATGATCCAATGGATGTTGTCAATTTGATCTCTGGTTCCTCTGCCTTTTCTAAATTCAGCTTGAATATCTGGAAGTTCATGGTTCACGTACTGTTGAAGCCTGGCTTGGAGAATTTTGAGCATTACTTTGCTAGCATGTGAGATGAGTGTAACTATGTAGTAGTTTGAGCATTCTTTGGCATTGCCTTTTTTGGGGATTGGAATGAAAACTGACCTTCTCCAGTCCTGTGGTCATTGCTGAGCTTTCCAAATTTGCTGGCATATTGAGTGCAGCACTTTCACAGCATCATCTTTTAGGATTTGAAATAGCTCACCTGGAATTTCATCACCTCCACTAACTTTGTTCATAGTGATGCTTCCGAAGGCCCACTTGACTTTGCATTCCAGGTTGTCTGGTTCTAGGTGAGTGATCATACCATCGTGGTTATCTGGGTTATAAAGATTTTTTTTTTGTATAGTTCTTCTGTATATTCTTGCCACCTCTTCTTAATATCTTCTGCTTCTGTTAGGTCCATTCCATGTCTGTCCTTTATTGTGCCCTTCTTTGCATGAAATGTTCCCTTTGTATCTCTAATTTTCTTGAAGAAATCTCTAGTCTTTCCTATTCTATTGTTTTCCTCGATTTCTTTGCATTGATCACTGAGAAATGCTCTCTTATCTCTCCTTGGATTTCTTCGGAACTCTATATTCCAATGGGTTTATCTTTCCTTTTCTCCTTTGCCTTTTGCTTCTCTTCTTTTCACAGCTATTTGTAAGGGCTCCTCAGACAACTATTTTGCCTTTTTGCATTTCTTTTTCTTAGGGATGGTCTTGACCACTGCCTCCTGAACAGTGTCATGAACCTCCATCCATAATTCTTCAGGCACTCTGTTTATCAGATCTAATCCCTTGAATCTATTTGTCACTTCCACTGTATAATCGTAGGGGTTTGATATAGGTCATGCCTCAATGGTCTAGTGGTTTTCCCTACTTTCTTCAATTTAAGTCTGAATTTGGCAATAAGGAGTTTATGATTTGAGCCACAGTCAGCTCCCAGTCTTGTCTTTGATGACTGTATAGATTTTCTCCATGTTTGTCTGCAAAGAATATAATCAATCTGATTTCGGTGTTGACCATCGGGTGACGTCCATGTGTAGAGTCTTCTCTTGTGTTGTTGGAGTGGGTTGACCAGTGTGTTCTCTTGGCAAAACTCTATTTATTAGCCTTTGTCTTACTTCATTCTGTACTCCAAGGCCAAATTTGCCTGTTACTCCAGGTGTTTCTTAACTTCCTACTTTTGCATTTCAGTCCCCAGTAATGAAAAAGACATCTTTGTTAGGTGTTAGTTCTAGAAGATTTTGTAGGTCTTCATAAAACCATGTAACTTCAGCTTTTTCAGCATTACTGGTTGGGGCATAGACTTGGATTACTGTGATATTAAATGGTTTGCCTTGGAAATGAAGAGAGATCATTCTGTCGTTTTTGAGATTGCATCCAAGTACTGCATTTCAGACTCTTTTATTGACTATAAGGGCCACTCCATTTCTTCTAAGGCATTCTTGCCCACAGTAGTAGATATAATGGTCATCTGAGTTAAATTCACCCATTCCAGTCCATTTTAGTTTGCTGATTCCTAAAATGTCGATATTCACTCTTGCCATCTCCTGTTTGAACACTTCGAATTTGCCTTGATTCACGGACCTCATATTCCAGGTTTCTATGCAATATTGTTCTTTACAGCATTGGACTTTACTTCTATCACCAGTCACATCCACAACTGGGCATTGTTTTTTGCTCTGGCTCTGTCTCTTCATTCTTACTGGAGTTACTCTCCATGAATTTCCATTAGCATATTTGGCACCTACTGACCTGTGGAGTTCATTTTTCAGTGTCCTTTCTTTTTGCCTTTTCATACTGTTCAAGGCAAGAATACTGAAGTGGTTTGCCATTCCTTTCTCCAGTGGACCAAGTTTTGTCAGAACTCCCCACTGTGACTTGTCCATCTTGTTGGCCCTTGTGGGATGGCTCATAGTTTCATTGAGTTAAGATAAGGCTATGTGATCAGAATGGTTAGTTTTCTGTGATTGTGGTTTTCATTCTGTCTGCTCTCTGAGGGAGAAGGATAAGAGGCTTATGGAAGCTTCCTGGCGGGAGAGACTGACTGAGGGGGAAACTGTGTCTTGTTCTAATGGGTAGAGCCATGCTCAGTAAATCTTTAATCCAATTTTCTGTTGATGGGCAGGGCTGTGTTCCCTCCCTTTTATTTGACCTGAGGCCAAACTATGGTGGAGGTAATGAAGGTAGTGGCGACCTCCTTCAAAAGGTCCGATGCATGCACTGCTTTACTCAGTGCCCCCAACTCTGCTGACCCACGCTTCCACCAGAGAATCCTGGACACTCATGCCCAAGGTTTGTTTGAGCCCTCTGAGCATCTCTGGTAGGTATGGGGCTTGATTGGAAATGCAATTTTGCCCCTCCTACCATCTTGCTAGGGCTTCTCCTTTGCCCCTGGACTTGGGTTATCTCCTCAAAGTCCTTCCAGCGACACCCAGCTACCACTCTGTCTTTACATCAGGGGTAGGCTATGACCTTGCATAGACCAAGAGTTCAGAAAGATAGTAACTACCTGGCTTAGAGGGGAAGAGAGAGGCAGGTCTTTGGACTTTGCATCTTTGTGTTCACTAGTCATAGCTTCTGTGTTTTTCAGTTTGGTAAGTAGAATGTTCATTCATAGAGATATGAGTTGTGTTGTAAAGAGCTGGGGTAGAGAATAGAGGTGACATTTATTTTTCAAAAACTTCCACTTCTCCTATCCATTATTTCTCTTCGTTTTGTCACCTCCAGGCATTGTCAAACCTCTCCAGAGGCCATCAGTTTAGTTCAGTTCAGTTCAGTCACTCAGTTTTGTCCGACTCTTTGCGACCCCATGGATGCAAAAAAAGAAACAACAAAATTAGAAAAAAAAGAAACAACAACAGAGACATGATATAAGAATGATTCAGTCTTTTGATCACAAAATGTTTTATATGCACAAATTAACCACTGGCCACCAAAAGAGCCTCTTGATAAAAGTAAAAGAGGAGAGTGAAAAAGTTGGCTTAAAACTCAACATTCAGAAAACGAAGATCATGGAATCCAGTCCCCATCACTTCATGGCAAATAGATGGGGAAACAATGGAAACAGTGACAGACTTGTTTTCCTTGGGCTTCAAAATCACTGCAGATGGCAATTGCAGCCATGAAATTAAAAGACACTTGCTCTTTGAAAGAAAAGCTATGATAAACTTTAGACAGCATATTAAAAAGCAGAGACGTTACTTTGCCAACAAAGGTCCATATATGAAAGCTATAGTTTTTCCAGTAGTCCATGTATGAATAGCAAGGAGAGATAAGAAAGCCTTCCTCAGCGATCAGTGCAAAGAAATAGAGGAAAACAACAGAATAGGAAAAACAAGAGATCTTTTCAAGAAAATTAGAGATATCAAGGGAACATTTCATGCAAAGATGGGCTCGATAAAGGACAGAAATGGTATGGACCTAACAGAAGCAGAAGATATTAAGAAGAGGTGGCAAGAATACACAGAAGAACTGTACAAAAAAGATCTTCACGATGAAGATAATCACGATGGCGTGATCACTCACCTGGAACCAGACATCTTGGAATGTGAAGTCAAGTGGGCCTTAGAGAGCATCATGACGAACAAAGCTAGTGGAGGTAATGGAATTCCAATTGAGCTATTTCAAATCCTGAAAGATGATGCTGTGAGAGTGCTCCACTCAATATGTCAGCAAATTTGGAAAACTCAGCAATGGCCACAGGACTGGAAAAGGTCAGTCTTCATTCCAATCCCAAAGAAAGGGAATGCCAAAGGATGCTCAAACTACCGCACAATTGCACTCATCTCACACACTAGTAAAGTCATGCTCAAAATTCTCCAAGCCAGGCTTCAGCAATATGTGAACCGTGAACTCCCAGATGTTCAAGCAGGTTTTAGAAAAGGCAGAGGCACCAGAGATCAAATTGCCAACATCCGCTGGATCATGGAGAAAGCAAGAGAGTTTCAGAAAAACATCTATTTCTGCTTCATTGACTATGCCAAAGCCTTTGACTGTGTGGATCACAATAAACTGTGGAAAATTCTGCAAGAGATGGGAATACCAGACCACCTGACCTGCCTCTTGAGAAACCTGTATGCAGGTCAGGAAGCAACAGTTAGAACTGGACATGGAACAGCAGACTGGTTCCAAATAGGAAAAGGAGTATGTCAAGGTTGTATATTGTCACCCTGCTTATTTAACTTATATGCAGAGCACATCATGAGGAACGCTGGGCTGGAAGAAGCACAAGCTGGAATCAAGATTGCCGGGAGAAATATCAATAACCTCAGATATGCAGATGACACCGCCCTTATGGCAGAAAGTGAAGAGGAACTCAAAGGCCTCTTGATGAAAGTGAAAGAGGAGAGTGAAAAGGTTGGCTTGAAGCTCAACATTCAGAAAACAAAGATCATGGCATCTGGTCCCATCACTTCTTGGGAAATAGATGGGGCAACAGTGGAAACAGTGTCAGACTTTATTTTTTTGGGCTCCAAAATCACTGAGGATGCTGATTGCAGCCATGAAATTAAAAGACGCTTACTCCTTGGAAGGAAAGTTATGACCAGCCTAGATAGCATATTAAAAAGCAGAGACATTACTTTGCCAACCAAGGTCCGTATAGTCAAGGCTATGGTTTTTCCCGTGGTCATGTATGGATGTGAGAATTGGACTAGAAAGAAAGCTGATCGCCGAAGAATTGATGCTTTTGAACTGTGGTGTTGGAGAAGACTCTTGAGAGTCCCTTGGACTGCAAGGAGATCCAACCAGTCCATTCTAGAGGAGATCAATCCTGGGTGTTCACTGGAAGGACTTATGCTAAAGCTGAAACTTCAATACTTTGGCCACCTCATGCGACGAGTTGACTCACTGGAAAAGTCTCTGATGATGGGAGCGATTGGGGGTAGGAGGAGACGGGGACGACAGAGAATGAGGTGGCTAAATGGCATCACCGACTCGATGGACATGAGTTTGAGTGAACTCCGGGAGTTGGTGATGGACAGGGAGGCCTGGCATGCTGTGGTTCATGGGGTCGCTAAGAGTTGGACACGACTGAGCGACTGAACTGAACTGAGCTGAACTGATGTATGTATGTGAGAATTGGACCATAAAGAAAGCTGAGCACTGAAGAATTGATCAAGATTTTGAACTGTGGTGTTGGAGAAGACTCTTGAGAGTCCTTTGGACTTCAAGGAGATCCAACCAGTCCATCCTAAAGGAAATCAGTCCTGAATATTCATTGGAAGGACTGATGTTGAAGCTGAATCTCTAATACTTTGACCACCTGATGTGAAGATCTGACTCATTTGAAAAGACTTTGATGCTGGGAAAGATTGAAGGCAGGAGGAGAAGGGGACGACAAAGGATGAGATGATTGGATGCCATTACCAACTCAATGGACATTAGTTTGAGTAGGCTCCAGGATTTGGTGATGGACAGAGAAGCCTGGCATGCTGTAGTCTATGGGGTCACAAAGAGTTGGATATGACTGAGTGACTGAAATGAACTGAATCACTGGCATCTTGGGGTCTCTAAAAGTTTTCATTGGTGGGCTGGGAGTCCAGCAGAACAGATTAAAAAGTTGGAAAGCAATGTCCTTTGGTGATTCATCAAGCCTGATTCAGTTCAGTTCAGTCGCTCAGTCGTGTCTGACTCTTTGCGACCCCATGAACCACAGCATGCCAGGCCTCCTTGTCCATCACCAACTCCTGGAGTCCACTCAAACCCATGTCCATTGAGTTGGTGATGCCATCCAACCATCTTATCCTCTGTCATCCCCTTCTCCTCCTGCCCTCAATCTCTCCCAGCATCAGGGTCTTTTCAAATGAGTCAGCTCTTCACATCAGGTGGCCAAAGTATTGGAGTTTCAGCTTCAACATCAGTCCTTCCAATGAACACCCAGGACTGATCTTTAGGATGGACTGGTTGGATCTCCTTACAGTCCAAGGGACTCTCAAGAGTCTTCTCCAACACCACAGTTCAAAAGCATTGATTCTTCAGTGCTCAGCTTTCTTTATAGTCCAACTCTCACAACCATACATGACTACTGGAAAAACCATAGACTTGACTAGACAGACCTTTGTTGGCAAAGTAATGTCTCTGCTTTTTAATATGCTATCTAGGTTCATCATAACTTTCCTTCCAAGGAGTAAGTGTCTTTTAATTTCATGGCTGCAATCAGCATCTGCAGTGATTTTGGAGCCCAGAAAAATAAAGTCAGCCACTGTTTCCCCATCTATTTCCCATGCAGTGATGGGACTGGATGCCATGATCTTTGTTTTCTAAATGTTGAGCTTTAAACCAACTTTTCCATTCTCCTCTTTCACTTTCATCAAGGGGCTCTTTAGTTTTTCTTCACTTTCTGTCATAAGGGTGGTGTCATATGCATATCTGAGGTTATTGATATTTCTCCTGGCAATCTTGATTCCAGCTTGTGCTTCCTGCAGCCCAGCGTTTCTCATAATGTACTCCTCCTATAAGTTAAATAATCAGGGTGACAATATACAGCCTTGATGTACTCCTTTTCCTGTTTGGAACCAGTCTGTTGTTAGCAGTTGGAATGTTCATGTCACGGATCCTATTTGATTAAATAAAGGAAACCAACATTCTTCTCTCTTTGGCAATGATACACTGAGGTATTGGGGTTGAACAGTCTGCAGTTTGATGGCAGACTCAGATTCCCCTAGCTTTCTTTTTAACCTTGATCTTCAACTGCTGGATCTTGAAGTAGAACACAATTACAAAAGTCAGCTCAGCTTGGTGCTCTGAGATGTCTAGAGGTGTGGGATAGGAGTGGTGTGAAGGGAGGTCCAAAAGGGAGGGGGACATATATGTATGGATATGGCCTATTCACTTCATTGTACAGCAGAAACTAACATAGTATTGTAAAGCAATTATATTCCAATTAAAAAAAGAGCATAGTGGAGAGAGTTCAGGATCAAACATGAAGAGTGTGTTATGTATAGAATTGGATAGATGACAAATTTTGTGAGCCTCAGTTTCTCCATCACTAAAATGAACTTTACAGAACTTGTTTCATAGTGCTGTTAGGAAGACTAAAGGAGATGTTGTATTTCAAATGCTTTGGGAATGATTAAGGATAGTGAAAATTTTATTATTCATTTGTCCTTGAGATGAATTGACTCATGTCAGTGTTCCTAGAATGAGAACCAGACAGGTTCAGTGCCTTACCCAAGATGAGTTAGTGGGAGAAGGTGATGTGCCTTGGGTCTATAATGGGACTGAGCTTAGCAGTCACCTCCCACACTTGTCCAGCCTTGTGGGTCCAAGTGTATGTTGATCAGGGATAGACGAGTCAATTGGTTTTTTGTCTGCTTGGCTTAACTGTAAAGATCTCTGCTGTGTGTTGTATTAGGTTCCATTCTGTGTCCAATCACTGATTAATTCTGTAACTCAGTGAAGTCATGTAAGTCTGGTGTCTACATGAAATGGGTAGCCTTAGCTTCACCTGTCCTAAGAGAATTTGGAAAGTATAGGCAACAAAAGGGTTGAAAGTAAACGGACTTTACAGAAGACGCTTCTGTTCTGGAAGCAGGATAGTGTTAAGTGCACAGGCTCCTGAGTCAGATGCCTGTATGTCATCATAGCTCTGACATTGACTACCACATCCTTTAACTTCTCTGTGCTTTGGTTTTCTCATCTGAAAATTGGGGATAACAGTAGTAAGTTGGGATCATTGTGAGGATTTAATGCCAAACGGCTTCAAATAGTGCCTTACTCAGGTGGCTGTTCTGCACATTTAACTATGGTAGAGGATAGTCTGTTCTTCGTCCCCTTGGAAGGGAAGTTTCCTGCAGGAGAAATCAATCAGGGATGACTGGGACACTTTGGTCCCTATTTTTTTTTTAGATAGTATTGTCCGCCATAAGTCATTGGTAGGATGACAGCTTGCCAAGCGCTCTGCCAATCTTTGTAAAAAAGTAGATTAAAAATGTTTGAAGATAAATCCCCCAAGAGTAACCCTTTCCTGACTGTTTGCAGGGCCTGAAAGCAGATTTATATTTACATGAATGGCTCAGACACTAAAGTGTCTGCTGCAATGCAGGAGACCCAGGTTTGATCCCTGGGTCAGGAAGACCCCCTGGAGAAGGAATGGCAACCCACTCCAGTACTCTTGCCTGGCAAATTCCATGGATGGAGGAGCCTGGTGGGCTACAGTCCATGGGGTCGCAAAGAGTCGGACACAACTGAGCAACTTCATTTTCATTTTCACTTTCATAGGGAAAGAGGCCTTCAGTGGCTGATTTAATGCATGCAATGATTTGCTCAGTGGTAGTCATACCATCACAATGGAAATCTCTCATGTTCTAGAACTGATGGACAAGGTCATGTTGATGTTAAAATTCTACCTTTTATTTGTAGAGTCCACTTTCCCAAATGCTGAAAGGGAGGCTCTCTGTTCTCTGACCTGTTATTTCAAGCTCAGTGCAGATTTTGCCTATTTTGTAGACCATGAGTCTAAAATGCAGAGTCATATTAACTAGCCATTTTTACCGCAAATACTGATAATGGTTGTGCTATTTTGATACTAGTTGTGATGATTTTGGTTACCTCTTACTGGATAGAAATCCCACGTGAAGGAACTCAGAAGCATTTCATAGGAAATCATGATGGCCTAGTCCTGGTTTGGGAAGAGTTAGTTATTCATTATGACTGTTTGTAGGAAAACACAACCAACATGATAGTTTGATATAGAATCACCCAAAGAATACCCATGTTGATGTAGTTGAACTCAAAAACTGTCCCAGTTGCCTGGGTCCCAGCTTTGTATTGGAGCAGGTTCTGCCCTCAGGTTATTTGGGTGTCCTTGCTGAGGTTAGAAGGAACGGGAAAAGAGCTGATGAGCAGTGTCACCAGGAGCTCCGGATGCATGTGTGCCAAAGTGCTCCTTGGAAGAAGGAAGATGCCTTGCCCAGTCTCACTCTTCCCAAGGGCTCTCTGCATCCGTTGTTACTGGAAGATAGGAAAGTCTTACTCCCTTGCTTTAACTTGGGGCAAATCAGAAGGGTGCCTCAACTCCCGAGTTCCTCCAGGACTGTCACAAAGGTGACAGCTGCACCACACAGGTCAACTCTCCCACCTGTCCATTTCTGTTTCACCCTCTGTCTCACAGGTATTGTTCCCAAGTGGGGTGGGACAGGACTGAATTTGTGCGCTAGGATGTTTGCTCCTGGTGCAGCAGTAAGGTTTCTAAAAAAGATTTGCATTGCTCTATCTTCCCTCCTAGAATTGCTTTTATGATTGCTCATAAGGAAAAGAGTTGTTTTATTCTGTTGTTATTTTTTTTTAATTTCCAAACATATCAGTTCAGTTCAGTTCAGTCGCTCAGTCGTGTCTGACTCTCCGCAACGCCATGAATCACAGCACGCCAGGCCTCCCTGTCCATCACCAACTCCCGGAGTACACTCAAACTCATGTCCACAGAGTCGGTGATGCCATCCAGCCATCTCATTCTCCGTCGTAGCCTTCTCCTCCCGCCCCCAACCTTTCCCAGCATCAGAGTCTTTTCCAGTGAGTCAACTCGTCGCATGAGGTGGCCAAAGTATTGCAGTTTCAGCTTTAGCATCAGTCCCTCCAGTGAACATCCAGGATTGATCTCCTTTAGAATGGACTGGTTGGATCTCCTTGCAGTATAAGGGACTCGCAAGAGTCTTCTCCAACACCACAGTTCAAAAGCATCGATTCTTCGGCGATCAGCCTTCTTCACAGTTCAACTCTCACATCCATACATGATCACGGGAAAAACCATTGCCTTGACTATACGGACCTTGGTTGGCAAAGCAATGTCTCTGCTTTTTAATATACTATCAAGGTTGGTCATAACTTTCCTTCCAAGGAGTAAGCGTCTTTTAATTTCATGGCTGCAATCAGCATCTGCAGTGATTTTGGAGCCCCAAAAAATAAAGTCTGACACTGTTTCCACTGTTTTTCCATCTATTTCCCATGAAGTGATGGGACCAGATGCCATGATCTTTGTTTTCTGAATGTTGAGCTTCAAGCCAACCTTTTCACTCTCCTCTTTCACTTTCATCAAGAGGCTTTTGAGTTCCTCTTCACTTTCTGCCATAAGGGTAGTGTCATCTGCATATCTGAGGTGATTGATATTTCTCCTGGCAATCTTGATTCCAGCTTGTGCTTCTTCCAGCCCAGCGTTCCTCATGATGTACTCTGCATATAAGTTAAATAAGCAAGGTGACAATATACAACCTTGACGTACACCTTTTCCTATTTGGAACCAGTCTGTTGTTCCATGTCCAGTTCTAACTGTTGCTTCCTGACCTGCATACAGGTTTCTCAAGAGGCAGGTCAGGTGGTCTGGTATTCCCATCTCTTGCAGAATTTTCCACAGTTTATTGTGATCCACACAGTCAAAGGCTTTGGCATAGTCAATGAAGCAGAAATAGATGTTTTTCTGAAACTCTCTTGCTTTCTCCATGATCCAGCGGATGTTGGCAATTTGATCTCTGGTGCCTCTGCCTTTTCTAAAACCTGCTTGAACATCTGGGAGTTCACGGTTTACATACTGCTGAAGCCTGGCTTGGAGAATTTTGAGCATGACTTTACTAGCGTGTGAGATGAGTGCAATTGTGCGGTAGTTTGAGCATTCTTTGGCATTGCCTTTCTTTGGGATTGGAATGAAGACTGACCTCTTCCAGTCCTGTGGCCAGCGCTGAGTTTTCCAAATCTGCTGGCATATTGAGTGCAGCACTTTCACAGCATCATCTTTCAAGACTTGAAATAGCTCAACCGGAATTCCATCACCTCCACTAGCTTTGTTAGTAGTGATGCTTTCTAAGGCCCACTTGACTTCACATTCCAAGATGTCTGGCTCTAGGTCAGTGATCACGTTATCGTGACTATCTTGGTCGTGAAGATCTTTTTTGTACAGTTCTTCTGTGTATTCCTGCCACCTCTTCTTAATATCTTCTGCTTCTGTTAGGTCCATACCATTTCTGTCCTTTATCGAGCCCATCTTTGCATGAAATATATAGGTGAAACTTATCCAGTGTAATTCAGCACTCTAGGCCAAAGAGGAGGGAAATATCATTGTAGCCGTTTCTTATTGGCAACTGGAGTTAGGTCTGGATGTGTGTGATTGTGCAGGGCATGGCATAGTGCAGTATTCTTGGAAATTGTGGGAGTATTAGGTATGAGCCTTGGCATTTCAGATACAGGAGCTGTGTCAACATTTGGGCTGTGGCATTCTCTTATCTCTTCACTTAGCAAACTTTATTCCCTCCTGTTTACTCCTCAGCCTTTCTAGAAGAGAATGTTTTAGAACATCTGAGGGTCTTGTAGTGTATGCTGTGGTGGGCTTCCTAGCTTCCCGCTTCAAAATCCAGATATTGTTGGCTCCTGTTGATTCACAGCTGTACTCTTTCTGGAACCAGTCCTGGATGAAGGAAGTGCCTTGCCCAGTCTCACTCCGCTTAAGGGCTCTCTGCATCCAAGTATTAGTTACTGGAAGATAGGAAAGCCTGGCTCCCTTGCTTTAACTTGGGGCAAATCAGAAGGGGGTCTCAACTCCCTAGTTCCTCTGGGACTGTCACGAAGGTGATAGCTGCAATGCACAGGTCAACTCTCCCACCTGCCCATTTCTGTTTTCTCCTCTCTCTCACAGGTATTGTTCCCAAGAGTGGTCCCCAATTTGCTCTGCACCCAAATCTCTGTCAAGGTGTCTGTTTCCAGGAAATCTGATCCTTGGGGCCACAGTTAGGGATGAAGTGGTGACACTGGTCTCTGATCTTTTGATCTTTTCCAGAGATGTCCCCTAGTCATTTTTACTTTCGTGATTTTGGAGGCAGGACTTCTGAGCCTGTCTATTTTATTTACATGGAAAGTCTGGAAGGATACCCACTGAGCTGCCAACAGTAGGAGAGGAAGTGACGAATAAATTTCTATTTTACCTGTATAAACTTCAATATTGTCTGAATGTTAAAATGAAAATACATAATGTATCACTTATATAATTATTATATCTCTTACTTATTAGTTGACTTCAGTATCTGAACGTGACCATCATACAGACCATATGTTCACCATCCCCGCCTGGTCTGGGTCCGTCCTTCCTTCCCTCCTCTCTCTTAGTCTGTTGAGACCTTATGTCACTGGTCCTCTGAATGTTTAGTGGAGGGCTGTGGTGGGGTCGGGGGTGAAGTGTGGGGATGACTGCAAATCATGGGGGTCAGCTTCCTTTACTTATTTATTGACACAAGTCAAAGCAGAACAATGCTCTGAACCCTTTACTACAACGATGGAATTCTCTTTTCCTAGTATTTGAAGAAGTGTTTGCTAGTTTGTTATAAGGGATAATTCACAGAAAGGATCTAATGTGACTGGGAAAATGCTTAATAAATGATGACTATTTTACCATTATTATTATTATGTTATTGTTGTTGTAGCTGAGTTTTGTATTAGAGCATTAGCTCGAGAGTTTTTACCAGAAGGGCTCCCCTTCCTGCCCCTGGAATTCCACGTCAAAGCAGGAGAATTTAATGCAGTGTGAGAGCTATAGTGGGACTCTGTCCGTCTGGTTCTTTCATGGGCCAGGAGGTTGTGTCTGGTCCCTGGTCTGCTGAGTGGTTAGCAGGAGGGATGCACAGAAAGCTGCCCTTCTTATTGAGAGTGTCCTTTGGTATTTAGGGATACTTCTTTGGCCTTATCTATATAACGCAAGGTTTCAAAGACTGATCCTTTTCCACTGGGACAAGGATGAGTTATTTCTAGTTCGGTGAGAGCGAAGAAGGGTGAGCCCTCCTCGTGCTCACTCCCCCTTCTCCGTCTGTGAGCCCTAGTCTTCTGTGTCTCTCCCCCAGGTAGTGCTGGACACAAGATGTCAGAAAACAAGCAGGCCACAGAAACTGAGCCTGTGAAAATAATTTACCCATTCAACAGTAACCCTAGAATGGAAACCCAGATCCTATGCTTCTTGTTTTAAGAAAAGTTCCCTCCAGCCCCTTTGCTTCAGTTTACTCACGTGGAACATTGAAGTAGCCAGACAGAGGCTGGAGGGATGGGAGTGAAAGTTTGTGAAGAGAGGCCTGGGGCAAATGCTTCCTTATTACCACCTGTCTACCCCAATGCCCTCACAAGGCTGTGTTTGGGCCTTAATTGGCTAGGTTAATGAATGTGACTGTATAAAGCAGACTGCATGTAAATATAAGACGAATGAAAAATATGGTTCATTTGCTTTAAATAAGCTCTTCAAATAAACGTCTTCCTGGAAATCAAATGCTACAGTGCAGCTACCATGATAGACATGGGTAAAAGGGGTAACTTTTGTTGCTCTGAGGCAATGTTTTCTAAATGTGTTCTGAGGAACCCAAACCAAAAAGATGTTGCTTTGAAAAAAGTCTTTGTATATTTGTCTCTGTATGTGTGTGTGTATATATATATATATATATGTATATATTTGTGTGATCAACATGTTTGGGAAACAAAGTGTATAATTTGAAAGGAGAGAAGCTCTAAAAATGAATTCACATACAGAAGGAAAAATAAATCAAATCACATAATCATTGAAGGTGGCCCCACACATAATACTCTCTCCATAAACATTTATATACTGAATAATATAACCTTCCCCCCAAAAAAACAAGAAAAAGAAGTACAGATTCTAAATACTGACAAACATTTCTTGCAAATAAAATGACCATCTCTTTGCAAAGCCCCAGATCCAACCTGAAAACGATTGCGATACTGCATAATATAATGGTATTTAAAGACCTTCCTCCCTTCATCCCTTTTTCCTTTGGTAACCATATGCTTGCTTTCTGTGTCTGTGAGTCTATTTCTGTTTTGTAAATACGTTCGTTTGTATCATTTTTTAAGATTCCAAATATAAGTGATGTCATATTATATTTGGAAAAAAGATCTCATTCACAAAACAATGCTGACAAATGCTACATACATGACAAAATCTAGAAAACAAACATAATATTTTTGATTAGTTACTTGACATACTTCTGTGATACCTTCTTTCTTCCCATATTCTATGTGTACAATGACAACGATTTTGTAAAATTTTTTACAGAGAGAATAGAAAGATAATATAGTCTTTTGCTACAATTTTTGATAGAAATTTGTCTTCTATTATTGGTAATTAAGAAAATGTCAGCTTTGTGGCTTATAATTGCTAATGTCATAGATGTATAGGTTGTTGACAAACTTGGGACAATCTCTATCCAGTTTCCTTTGCATATGAGCTGCCAGATTTCCAGATGTTTCAGGTTTTCCAGTGTAGTAGCTCATCTTGCCTACTCTTTACATTGATGACTGTCATTAACCTCCTAGGATCTTGGAAGGGCCCCACAGAGAAGGACCCTGATGCTTAAGCGTCATTCACTTTAAGGTCAATTTTCCTTTGTATAAGACTCCTTCTCCTAGCCCCATGCATTTATTTGGGAAAATTTCAAACTTAAGGAAAAGTTGAAAGACTAGTACAATAAACATTTCTATACCATTCACGAAGATTCTCTGACATTTTTCTACATTTGCTTTACATTTCTTTCTACATTTGCTACATTTCTTTCTTTCTCAACCTATACCTTCCTGCCTTCCCCATGTAGACACACACACACACACACACACACTTCAGACTACCTCTTCTATTCTAGGAATAAGTGTATTTTCATACATAGTCATGATATTATTCCCATGCTCAATAAATGTAACATAGATATAACAGTATAAAGTTTCCCCCTACAGCCCTTGGAAAGAACAGCTTTGGAGACCACGGAACACATCTTAAACTAAGGAGAGTTGACAGGCCTAGGCCTGAGGTGGGTAACAAGTGTGACAACCAGGATTCCTCATGTGAACTTGCTTCCCTGGAGTTACTTCATGGAGCTGTTAATAAATTTTGTGAATTTTTTTTTTGAAAAATGTCTTTTGGAAGAGTACTAGAGAGGATCTGACTCTGTAAAGGTGATGATATCCAGAGCCAGACTAGCTAGCGGAGGGGATGAGGAACCCTGGGCTTGCCATCCCAGTTGTAACTGAAGTGCCCCAGGAGAGGGCCTAGGGAGGCACCGATGAGGTGAAACTGGAGGTGACCACTGCTGAGGGCTTCCAGGTGTGGGGACAGATAGGAGAAGCCACGCAGCTGCTGCCCTGGGTAGGAGCCTACACTGAGACTGAAGACCCTGGCAGGAAGCCCTTTTGTTGGAAGCAAAATTTCCATCATTCTCCTGCCTGGGCAAGTGGGTAAGGGAGGAAGTTGGAATATCAGTTAACCTTTCTTTAATGTGATTTCCTCTGCTTTAAACCAGGGGACTGGATAAGATGACTGATTTTCATGACTTAAAAAAAAGAACAAAACTAAGCCTTCTGTGGGAGCCTGATTAGGTAGAAGTACAGCTGCTCTGCTTGAAGAGGAAGTTGGGGCCCCAAAGCCTTGCCAGGAGCCCCACCACCTCATCTTCCTCCACCTCTTGATGGCCCCTGAAGGCAGTTCTGGGTTTCGACAAACAGATTCCATCTGGAATTTAAAAAAACAAACAAAACAAAGCAAAACAGTTCTAAAATATTTCCCTTATTTTAAACATGCAAATACAGGCAGAAAATTGATAAGTTGGAATCTTTCATGGAATGTGAGTGCTGGTTTAGGAGGTACAGAAAGTGCTTCAGGACCATGTGTTTAGATAGCTGGTGGGGAGAGCAAATGAAGGACCCCAGAGTGACTGGGACTGCTGACTTTGATCAGGACTAAGAGGATCAGATAAACCCTCCATTGAAGGACCCCAGAATCGCTGGGACTGTTGACTCTGATCAGAGCTAAGAGGACCAGATGAACCCCAGTCCTGTGGCTGTGAGTCCTGTCTATACGAAGTCAACAAAGCCTTGAGGTCCAAGTCTGAATGAATCCCAAGTGCCTTATAAAGGCTTTATCCTTTCTGTTCTGCCTGCCACAGGTCTGAGTTGATACTGTGTGCACTAACTTTAGCCTTTAGGTTTCCTAGAAAATATGAGCAATTCTGGTAGTTTGGGGAAGCTCTATCCTATCCAATTCTTATTGTAAAAGAGGATCTGTTCCTTCAATTTTTGCACAAGACCCATGAGAAATATGGGTATACTAGATAGGACCTTATGTGTCCAGAAGGTTTTAATTTTCAGAGAGCATTTCATGATCCCATTTGATTCTCACAACAAATTAGAAAAATTAGGCTTATTTTTCAGATGGACAAACAGAAGCCAAAGAGCAGGTAAGTGACTTCTCATTCTATGTGGCTGACACCTGGTGAAGGTGGGGCTGAATTTTCTGATTCTGCTAGGCCATCCCCAGATGGCCAGTTCTGTCTAGATACTAGATCAAATGCAGGTGCCTAAAAAAGTATTTTGTGGCTGTGGCTTCTGTTGGAAAGGTTAGCCAAAGGCAACTTAAAGGCAGAATTATGGCCCCTTGGCACCAAGTACCTGCTCCAGTCTCCAAACTTCACAGCACATGCTGGCATCCCCTGGCGAGAGTAGTGCTCCCTGCTCCTGCCCAGCCTCCGGCTGTAACTGGTTTTCCTCTTACTCCCTGGGGCAGCAGGATGTGGCAAGAGACTACAGACTTTAATATTGCTCCTAACTCCGCGGCCAACAGGTTATGTGTCTTGGGTAACTTCTCTGAGCCTCAGAGGATACCAGACTACATCCTTGTTTCTCAAAGTGCCATACTTGGGTCACCTGTGACAGAGATGTGTGTGTGCATGCAGGTGCCTGGGTGATTTTCAGTCCCACTGCACCAGAGTCTCTGGGGCTGGGCTACAGGCTCCTCTGGTGATTTGGTGGCTGTCACTAGACTAAAGAATCCTCAAGTGTCCTTCCAACTCAGTTTCTCCTTTCAGCAGTAACTCTTTGCCTTGACCATGGGCAGGCTGAGGTTTCTGTAGGGAGAAGGTGGCACTTGATTTCTTGATTTAACTGCAGATTTAAGAAGCTGTTTCAGGCAAAGACTTGTGAAAACTTGAGAGTCTAAGGAGGAATTTACTCAACAGGTGGTACAGGTGTGGCATGAAAAGTTCTCTGTGCTTGTTTCAGGAACTGCTGTAAAGTTCTTAAACTCTGCTTATGCCAAGCAAATGTGTGAGGACTGTCTTGCCTCTCATCAAAGTCAAAAGAAATTACTCTTCTGGGGAGATGCCTCTTGATCTCCTCTGCCTGTCTCTCTTAATTCAGGTGCTATCTGGGGATTGAGCCCAAAGGAAGATTTAAGTTCTTCCTTCCATTTCCCTTGGCAGACATGGATGAAACAACGTACTGTATTGACTAAAGAAGTGAGACCAGCAGCACTGGGATGAGGAAGAAGGCCAGCAAAAGAGTCACGTTTAAAAATATATGCAAAACTTATTATAACTGTAAATATTATAATTGTTTTATGCCCTCTTAGATTTCACACTTTATAAAGTCTGCCTTTCAAACTGAATGTGATATTGCCATGTAATCAGGTTGCATACATCATCTTACAGAAAAACCCAAATGAACTTCTTGACCAACCCAATAGCTATAACAGCCTAAAGAGCTAGTTTTAGGATTAGACTCATGAATCAGTGTTAGATAGGTGATGCTTATGAGCTTGAATTTGGATATTTTAATACGTTGGGAGTTGATAAAGTTATCAAAAGTGTCATGGCAAGAAGTCAAATCCTAAAGGGAGACCACTTAAAAAGTGGTTAGTATTTATAGCTTATATGGAAATTAAGTCCAACTCACCCAAGAGTTCAGAAATGATGAGTTTTTGATAGTGAAATGTGTGATCTGTAAGATTTAATGTGAAGTACAAGTGTTGGCAAGTGACAGGGACATCTTGCTGGATAAACCTTGGTTATCCATTATCTCTTTATGTGATTCAGAATTTATGATTGTTAACTAATGCCTGTAGAGCATTATTAGCTGCTCTTAAGATGAATTTTAGATCTTCTCTTTTCTGTGGGGTCCAGAACGCAGTAGTTTGGAAATGGATTTTTTTAAGAAGTGGGCACGATCCACTAGAACAATAAGAGGTGCTGTTCAGAGCAAGGAAATAGAATTGGTCCCATCAGAGTTCCTATGCTTTTATTCGCATTCTTTAATTCTTCAATGATCACACACAGAAGTTCCAAGGCCAAAGCTGCAAGTTGTTTCAGTATCCTGGGATCTTATTTAGCAGAGCTAAGGAGATTCAAGTTTATTTTGAATTGTTAGGCTCATTCTTCTGAGCCTCTTCTCTCTCCTGTGTGGCCATTCCAGTGTCTACCCCTAAGCAGCTTTCTTGCAGCCAGCCAACTGATCCCCAGCATCTATGGTTTAGCAGATTTCTGAATTCCAGTCTTCAATTTCAGCTGCTGCTGCTTTCTCCTGTCCAATGATCATGCTGAAATGAACTGTTCAGGTGGAGTGAAAATATCTAAAATATCTGTCAGTCTGAGTCAGTAGAAAAGTCTGCAGAAGTGAAGGCTCCCTGAGATGTGTGTTAGTGGTGGGAGCAGCAATGTAGGGTGATGCTCATCCTCCCAGGGCCACTGTTTCCACATAAAACATCTTAAATTTGAGTTTCATATAGTTAGAGTGGGGCTCCCAGGTGGTTTAGCAGTAAAGAATCTGCCTGCAACCCTGGAGACACAGGAGACATGGGCTCGATCCCTGGGTTGGGGAGATCTCCTGAAGAAGGAAATGACACTCCACTCCAGTATTCTTACCTGGAGAATCCCATGGGTAGAGGAGCCTGGTGGGCTATAGTCTATAGGGTTATAAAGAGTTGGACATGACTGAAGCGAGAGCATGCACACACATAGACTATTTTGCATTTACTGTTCTAGCTACTTTAAAAAATAACTGTTCTTAAAAAGTTGCTTGATTTTCCATTTATTTTTTAAATTATAAAAGATGCATAGCATTGCTGATTGTTTGAGAAGCAAAGATAAGGGAAAATAATCATCCATAATCCCTAACACAATTATTATTTTTGTTTATTTCTTTCTGGTCTTTTTTTATACATATGCTTTTATCTAGTTGTAATCACAGTGAAATGCAATTTCCAGTCCCTTTCCCACTTAGCATATGTCACTTGCATTTTCCCATGTTGCTGTATGGTCTTTATCCTCCTAATGGCTTCATAGTGGTCCATTGTAGTGTAACATAATTTACTTAACCATCTACCTATTGTTATCATTTTTATTGCTTCCAATTACCTAATGTTATAAAGCACATTGTAATGGGCAACTTTGTGCATATTGTTTTCCCATATTTGGGTTATTTATTGCATTTTTAAAAAAAGTGTCATTCAGGAACCAAGAGATTTACTCAACAGTTGAAATTACATTTGAAACTAATGGGGAAATGAGGCATTTATTAGCAATTTGTTGAATCTTCACCATTCCATAGATTGAGGGGAACATGCAGTAGGAAGGTATTAGCATAATCATAAGTGTTTAGACGTCTGAAAAGTATCTCTGATTCATTCAGAGGTCCTGGGTGTTGTTAGACTCTTCTGTCCTTAGCGACATGATTGAGTCCTTTGGGGCTGGTCTTCATTGTGTCATTGCAATTTCATTGCCATGTGCAGATACATAATAGGCTATGTGAAAGGGTGAAAAAACCCAGCATATTCTTTGGTCACCATCCCTCAGAAGGGATACCAGTGATTCCTCTTTATCTGAACTTCTCCTAAAGGTGTGAATTTTGTGGTTGTCATAGCAATGCAGTTTTTGTCATGTTCATTGTCAGTAATATAAACCTTAGTGAGTGTCCAGGCGAAGGCTGTGATCTCTGGCTTAATATTCCTGAGGCACTGAATGTATTGGTCACTCCCATGCCAAGTACAGGCTTGTCATTACAGTGACAGTCTCTATTTTTTTTCAAGAGTTACAAAGGTTTTTATCTAATGAAACATGCTTAAAACTAGAACATTTTTTCTGTGTCTCTTTCTACCTCTCTTTTCCTGACTGAACTTCATTCCCTTAGTGTGAATATGTGAGGGTAAATTTTGGGAGGCAAGGAAGCAGGGTTCACAGTAGTGGGTCTCTGTGAGCTAATAGCAGGGAAGAAGAATAAGCATTGCATTTTTTAAATGAGGGAAAAATCAGGAAAAAGGCATGCATAAAGGATTTATCCTTTCCATGAAAACATTGATTAATGAAATCTAGTATGAACGGGGTGTCACGCCCTTTAAATATTAGATTTCATTCTTAGTGGATAGTAGGCTTCTGAAGGGATATTTTGCCTCTGCCGGCTCTTTACGGACACAAATGTTTCATGCCCTTGCACTGATCAAGGATGCAAATGCCTCAGGTAACCGAATCACTGGACAGGGTGAAACATTGTGCTAGACAGATGTGTTGTCAGGAAAGGGCTTTTGCTGATAAAAGGGACAGCTGCCCTCGGGATGGGGTGGTGGAGGGGGGAGAGGGGGAGTCAAGCGAGAGGGAAGGAAGTATGCAAGGGAAGGTGACCCAACCACACGAAGCCAGTCTCTCGAGCCCCCAGCTGGGAAACTCTACCAGCTTGCTAGCTCTTCCGGTTCTAGCAGAGCTGGCCAGACATCTGGCCTCTATTCTAATTAAAGTGGGCAACCAATTTGGTGGCTGTAGTGAGGAAAACAGCAGTGAAATCTTGATGCCTGTAAGGTCATAACAGGGCCCCACATAATTCTTCATGACTGAGGCTTTGCCAAATCATATCCATTTCCTAAGGGCCATTTAATTCAACTCCGCTTAGATTTATTGAGTGCCAGTTATATAGAAAGCCCAGAGCTGTGCCCTCAGGAAACCCTTGTCTTTTGGGGAAGGCAGACAAGGGGACAACAAACTATGTCACAGGGAAGACTGAAGGAAAGACCATGATGGAGAATATTCAGGGTTCTGTAGAAGTGTAGCAGAGACAGTAATTTATTCTTACTGAGAAAATCTGGGGAGGCTTCCTGATGGAGTTGACATTTTCTCTGAACTTGGGATTTTGAAGTCAGGTTCTAGGCAAACATTCTGTAGGATTGTGGTAGTCAGAGAAACAAATTGTTTAAATGAAATTTCCCACCTGGAACCCTCCTCTCTTCTGGGAAAGAGGCAAAAGACTCATTCCAGTATAGTCACAGAATTTCCCACATTTCATGGGTAGCAGCTCAGGCCCTGTGACCTCTAAGACTAGGAGTTAAACAGATGCAGCAAACCTGGAGCCTGGCTTTTCATAGAACTCCAATTGTTGGAGAAGGATCCTTGTAGTCCCTTGATATCTGGCTTTTGTTTATGCTCCAAACAGTGCATATGGTAACCTGTTACTATCAGGAATAATTAAACCCAATCGACCTAAGTTATCTCCTGCTAGGTAGTTAACCTGACTTGGCTCTGTTGGTGGCATTGGCGACAGGCAACGTGAGAGCTGCCCATCTCCATATAGATGAGCCAGTTGGAGCTGATTTGTTAATTGTTTTCTTTCCCTTCCTGCCCCCTCTGACATTCTTCCCCCTACCTTCTCTCAGAGTGCCAGAGGACTGGTTGTCAAGACCGTGCCAGGGATCTGCAAAACTCTGATTTTATCTTTGTTACTGAGGGCGAAAATGATCTGTTATGTATATTTCATAAGAAAATGCATTTTGTTTGTAGCTCTACAGTCAGCCCTCCCTCTCCCCCTCCTAATAAGCTCATGTCAGAGCTCTGAAGTAAGTTTGCCATAATGGTAGCCTAAAGGACATATTTTGTAAAAATGAAAAATGAACATATTATTTATATATCAATAGTGTAAGAAGCATTGATCAATGCAAGCAGCCTGATGTTTTGCTTCTTTATTTTCCTTCCAACCCTCCTCTACCTTCCTCTGCTTCCCCCTCACTTCTTGCCTCAGGTGCCAGTGACACTCCTACCATTTAGAAAGAGAGTTCTAGCCTGTCCTGGTCAGTTTGTGCTGGGATTTGGTCTTTAATGTGGAGCCTTCAACGGCTGAACCTCCAAAATGACTCTCTGACAGCCAGCCATTAATTACCATCATCCGCATCTAATTCATTCATCCCTCTCCCTCTCATGTAGAGGGACAGCTAGGGCTGAGGGCACTCAGGGAAATGTAGGCATGATTCCATGTTCTTTATGCAGAGAGGGCTGTCGGAGACTTTGTTGGATGCAGGGGCTTTAATTGAATTGGCTTGCCAATAAAGCTGTTGTCATTCAGTAAGTGAATTTGTTGTACTACTCGAACCACAGCTGCTGCAGACAGCCCGGAATTTCCTGAAGGCAAGCCAGGCCCTGGGCTTGCCTGGGTTCAGCCTTTTCGACTTATCCTGAAGGCCATGCAGAGCGTGGCCCCATGGGGGTTGGTTTTGGCACTCATTGGATGGCCATGAGTTGCAGGGGCAGGCTGGAACCTGATGAGCCAGTGGGGTGTGACCCTGGGGGATTTTTCAGGGAACAGGGAACCCATAGGAATGTTAAGGGCAGTAAGTGGTGAGCAGGAAAGCCTTGCCCACCACAATCCAGTGTTTTTTTCAGTTCCCAGATGGCTGCTGCCCTTGGCTCCATCGAGCTAGTCATAAGAGGATATCACTTCCCATTGTAAAAAAGAAATTGAGAATATGACAGTTAATATATTTGTAGAGCCTTGTTTAAGAGGTCGAGTGGTATTGAGGAAATACCGCAGCATTAGAACTGGCATTTGTTACTGGGAGATCGTTGGGCCAGAAATATTCTACCTCTCCCCACAGTTTATAAAACATGGCAAGATTGGCAGGTTGTATGATTTATGATGGCTTTAAAGTAACATCAAGATTGAGGAAAGATTTTCAAGGGACTGCAGGGCCATTTTATTTTCTGCATCTAAGCACATGCATGTAGTTGGCTCAAGTGAATGAGAGCAAGACTGGCAGGTAGATTTTCATGTTTTGGTGTCTTTACAATTTAGATCGGTGGAGATCTCTTGTTGAATTCTTCATTCAAGTTATTTTTCTTCCTTGTAATTTGAGATTCTCTGACTGGTGCCCAGACCTTTTCAGGGATCCCACTCTCCCATTGTGAAGAGTTCATAAAACAGAAGGCTCTCTAGTCTGCTTTCAGTTATTCAGGAGCAGAGGATTTTCCAGCCCTTTGTATCTGTTCTCCATCATCTACCTACCTTTTAGCCATTTTGCTGTATCTTCACCAGGAAGTAAGTGTCTTTTAAACTGTGGTGTTGGAGAAGACTCTTGAGAGTCCCTTGGACTGCAAGGAGATCCAACCAGTCCATTCTAAAGGAGATCAATCCTGGGTGTTCATTGGAAGGACTGATGCTAAAGCTGAAACTTTAATACTTTGGCCACCTCATGCGATGAGTTGACTCACTGGAAAAGAGTCTGATGCTGGGAGGGATTGGGGGTGGGAGGAGACGGGGACGACGGAGAATGAGATGGCTGGATGGCATCACCGACTCAATGGACATGAGTTTGAGTGAACTCCGGGAGTTGGTGATGGACAGGGAGGCCTGGCGTGCTGTGATTCACGGGGTTGCAAAGAGTCGGACACGACTGAGCGACTGAACTGAACTGAACACCAGAAAGTGGGAGGGAAAAAACCCCTCTAAATCAAATTTTGTTTGACTGAAATTCCAATAACCTAGAAACTCTTTAAGTTGATCCTATGTATTGGCTCTGTTCTTGACCTGAGAAGTGAGAACTGAATTGATATGTCAGATACATGACTGTAAGATTATAAGGGAAAAAGATGGAAGACCATGGGAAAGAGACTTTGGGATTCTCTATCAACAGGAATACATTTGGAGTGAGCAGAGAGCAAGATGGAGTGTGTATGTGCTCGTGCGTGTGTGTAAAAGAGAGGAGAGAGAGACAGACATAAATAGAGACACACAGAGATAGGTATTGAGAGAGAGCTTATTTTGATTGTGACTTTGGGGTGAAACAGATAAAACAATGTCCCTAATTCTAGTCAGTGAATGCATTGACTGTAACTTGCTCTAGGTATAATCATGCCTCTATAGACTCTTCTCCTCCCAAATTTAATCATGGTAGAGGATGTAAATATATTAAGTACTGTTTCATTGCAAGAAGGGAGATTGCACTACAGGTAAAATTTAAGGTTCATCTTCAGAAGTTTCAGGCTTAGGTTAATTTCCCCCCCTCCCCAAATTGGTTAACTTTTAAAGTCAGAGCCAAATTTAAGTTATGTGAGTTGAAGGCAAGATCTTTTTTTTTCCTTGCAAATGAGAAGTTTGTCCTA
The DNA here is from genome assembly GCF_049115385.1 of Moschus berezovskii. Classification (NCBI taxonomy): domain Eukaryota; kingdom Metazoa; phylum Chordata; class Mammalia; order Artiodactyla; family Moschidae; genus Moschus; species Moschus berezovskii. The sequence goes on from NC_142470.1 coordinate 64,430,938, forward strand.
AGCCACAGATGTTCTGAAACAATAAGAAAAAGACAAAACAAATGAAAGTTATTCCTCCAAATGGCACAAGCATGCCTCCTCAGTACAGGATTTTGGTGGCTGCTCTTTTCCATTCCCACCATCTGGCCTCTTCCTTTGTTTTCTGTCCTCTGTCTTCTGGGCTTTGTATCCTTCCTACTATTCCCTACTATTTCTTCCTGACCTCTGTACTTCCTTTTTCTTCCATATGTCTCAATCTTTTTTCCTGTTTATCTCATACCATCTTACATCACATTATCTAAGAATAAAGTTCAAATTTAAAGTGGTCTTACCTCCACACACACAGTTTCCTTAACCTGCTTCCCCAGATACTTCTTCTTCCTTCCTTCGTGTTGGGAGGTTTGCACAGCTGGTACCCACTGAGGAGGCCACCGTGACCCTGGTGATGTGCTCCCAGATGCTGCTTCCCCACCAGCTACCATCTTGGGTGGAGGACTTAGTTGAACTTTCCAAGGTAATAAATTCAGGGAAACCCAGCTGAGACCAGACCACAATATTCTTCATTTGGGGTTTCTGCTTTTCATAATGAATGCCTCTCTGTACTTCTCTTTGATACGTGTAATTAATGTCTCCACTTGAACTGGAAATGCTAAACTGATGGTAGTCTCTTGAGGATTTTGCGTCTTGCTCTGACACCTTCAGTGACTTCATCAGAATTTAGGTGTATTAAGGGATTAAGGAGTTGGGCTTCCTGTGTATGAAGTTCTCAGGGTGTTCTCAGAGCGTGTTCCTCAGTCAAGTCCTGATGGTCCCTATGGGAGAAAACTTTTCACATGCCAAATGAACACAGTTCAGTGCGAAACCTCATGACAAACTAACATAATACTTGAATCGTTTTCTGGCAGTGGCTATGGTAAATGGTTATGGAAAAAAATATTGATCCCCCCCTACTTTGTTAAGCATTGTTTTCACTTCTCTTTCCAAGATTCAGAATTCTGCTTTGGTTCCCTTGTTGCTTTTCTTCTCAAGCTGAGGTATGTGGGGTTGAGGTGGTGGTATGCTGATCAAAACTTGGGGTTGTAGGATAAATGTGGCGATTTCCCCAGAGCATTTATTTTACCGAAGGGTATTTGAGGAAATGTTAATTAATGGAAGTATTATTATTACATTATAAATTTGAATACAAAATTTGCATTCGTTTGAAATAAAATCAGGAAACTTCAAAATTTTGCTTGAAAATGGTCAACGTTTTCCTTTGTCTGGGCCCTCAGAAGTGTGATTTCATTCTTCTTGGCATGAGGAGTGGGAAGTTGCATGACCCTTGAGCCAATCACCCAACTAGGTTTCTTATCAGAGGTGAGAAAGATTGATTGTCCGACAGTGGATCTCAGTGGAGCATGGATCTCATTGTATATATCACATACACTTCAACCACTCAGGATACTGATGCATGTATTAGCAGTTGTGTTATATGCAAGTGTAGGAAGGTTAAAAGACTTTGGCCAATTTAATCTCTTCAAGGTTTATGAGAATATCTCGATGTTCACAGAGGCAATCCACAGTCATTTGCGGACATGACATTTATGTGAGGGTTATCTCAGCTTCTTAAATTCCAAATTTCTATTTATTTGATTGTTCAGTGGTTGTGATGAATTGGAAAGCTATTTAACCGGGTCCTAAACATCAGCTCTTAGATCAGGCTTGAGGGACATAGGTAGAGTGGGCATTCTTGGTCAGGTATCCTATTGATTTCCTCAGGGCTTTGGCCCTATGCTCTGATGTAAACTTCTGTTCTTGCCGAAATCTGCACTAGCATGGGTCACAGCTCCTTCTGGCTGAGGGCTTAGCCCCAAAGCAGTCTGGCGATCCCTTTAATACTTTAGCCCCACCCTCTGAGCTCAGTCTTTTAGTCTCACCTTTTGAAATGAGAAGAAGTGCGCATCTTCAAGGAAGGGTCAGTGAAGAGGACGTTTCTCTTTAAGGCTAGAGTTGATCTAAGATGCCCACCTTGGCCAACCTACAAAGGTAATGTTCCCAGGTTCAGTGACATGGGGACATTAAGAGAGAGGAGTTTGAGTATATGAGATTTGAAAAAGCACCAGACCCAGGCACTCCATACTTCATCACCTTTCTCTCATCACAGGGAGAAGTTTGGGAGTGGGAAAAGGGGAAGAATTAGGGCCCCAAGGCCAGTTAGTGTAGAGCAGGATGTGGAGAGAAGTTTAATGGAAGGAGCTATCAGGTTTCATTGGAAGGACTGATGCTAAAGCTGAAACTCCAATACTTTGGCCACCTCATGCATCGAGTTGACTCACTGGAAGAGTCTTATGCTGGGAAGGATTGGGGGTGGGAGGAGATGGGGACGACAGAGAATGAGATGGCTGGATGGCATCACCGACTCGATGGACATGAGTTTGAGTGAACTCCGGGAGTTGGTGATGGACAGGGAGGCCTGGCGTGCTGTGATTCATGGGGTCGCAAAGAGTCGGACACGACTGAGTGACTGACTGAACTGAACCTTTTATCCCTCACCGTACGAAGGCTGTGCCGAGAGAGGGAGTGATATTACATGATGCCTCCTTTATTTTTTATTTACTTTCCAGGTTCCTAGGTGTGGTAAAGTGGCTCCATTGTGGTGGCAAATGCATTTTTCTCTCAAGGTGGCTTTGGATTGTGTGTGGGCTTTGCTAGCAGGGCACCTGGGGCTGATGTTCACGTGATCCACGAGGAAAGGGTTTGCTTAGCAGATTAGCTATGGGAATGACTACAAGCGAGATTGTTCTTCTGCCTGAGAACAAACTGTTTTCTAGCACTTTAGTAGCACCACTGATGTACAATTTTAATGTGCTAATGGCAAGTGATTATTACTACTGAGTTCACTTGAAAGAAATAAAATAGGCTTTTCTGTTCCCTGGTTCAGACATCTCACTAACAGACTTGCCAGGTGCTTGGAACCAGAGAGGTGTGACGGGAATGTTCTCTCAGCTTTTGGGCACTGAGCATGCATTCAAGCAGGGTTCCTTTCCTTCAGAAGGAAAATAAATGACAACATTCTGTTTTGGGGCTTGAAACCGCATGACTGAAAACATAAAGGTGACAACTGTGATATGCTTTTTAATGAGGGCAGAGATGTCAAGAGAAACCAGCCTCCTAGGAACAAAACAATATTCTGTCAGGTGCTGTGGACTTAAGACCTTTTTCTCTCTTGGAATAATGTCCTTAAAAATAACCAAATTTTCCATTCAATAGAAAAATGTTCATACCTTCCTCTCCATCAATATGAGTTGTCATCGAGCATGGGGCACTAGCAAGCCATATTGATTTTGGAAATTAAAATGGGAATGTTCAAGAACGTTTTCGAAGAATTATATGGGATTTTAGCCATCTGAATGGCTTTCTTTTTAGGGTCAGTGAGAGTATTCTTGCTAAAATGTAGCCCATTGCTTTAGAAATAGTTTCCTTAATGTCTTTCCTGTCGCCCCTACTGGGTCTGTGCAGGAAATGTAAACCAACATACAATATGTGTGTTTATTTTCATGTCCCATTTTATGGGAAATTGGATGGGGTATTCCACTGAGGCTTCAGCTATGAACTGTTGACAATATGGGGAGAGCAGGGCATGTTATTGCTGAAAGAGTTTTCTAGGGAAGAAGGGGCTTCTGAAACCTTTGAGAGCTAGAAGGGGCTTCTGAAATCTTTGAGAGCTATGGGGAAGAGCCAGTCCTGCCTGCAGGAGTTCCATTACTCAGGGGTGAGGAGGAGGCATGTAGTAATGAAACTGGCTGGGAGGCTGCTGAGCCTTTGAGCAGCATCCTCACTCTCCAGCCCAGTTGCCAGCGCAGTAGAGTAGGTTTGTGGTGCTGTACCTCATCTTGTGGGATGTTATGTCTGGTATTGTGTGGTCTTCCCTCCCCTGCTAGCCACAGGAAACTCAGGATACCAAACACCCAATCCAAAGCCCATAAGGTGTCATTAACCAGGCAGGGGGCAGAGTTACTCTGAGGACCCCTGCAGAACTGGAGAGGCTATAGATTGTCAGACCAGTCATATCCTGGCCATGTGCAGGTGGTAGTTAAATAGAACCTTTTCCTGGGATCCTACTGGAAAAGCAATTTAAAAAGTATCTGGGTAGTGTGGGGCCTGGGCAGAGTATGTATGTGTGTCAGTGTGTTTCCTGTAGAATGTTTGAAATCTCAGGGCCAGGCCCATCTGTAAGACAGCAGTAGGTGTCAGTGGGAATGCAAGTTCTTCCTACAGAAGAAAGGAGTTAGTATGTTTGCATTTTAAGCTCATAAACAGCTGTAGCTTGGACCATCATCACAAGCGCACTGGGGCTGGAGGCACTAAGGGCTGCTGTTTGCCAGTGCACTGTGGCAATTTCCAAGCTGCAGACTGAAATACTGTATAAACTTCCAATTTGATTAGGATTTTGTCTTGTGTTTCTAAACAAGAAAATTGAGGAGTGTCAAATTAATTTTGTAGTCTTGGTCACTTTTTAATTCCAGTTGGCCATCTCAGCCTTAGAATTGTGCAAATACTGATTCCAGGAAATAGTAAAAAAGTACTAAACTTGGTAAATAAATGTGTTTATTTTACAAATAGATTCAAGATGAAACACCCAGCACTTCTCCAGGGCATTTCTGTTCCTGCCTGTTCATTTTAGCAACTTGACCAAATGAATTCCCTTCTCTTAGTATAATATTTAAATGGACTCCTGGCATCTGATGCATTGCCTGCTGCTCCAATTCCCTAAGAAAGTCATTTAAATAAATTTTGACTATCTAGCACCTACTATGGAAGCCAATCCATTAAAAATCCTGGTCACTTCTCTCTCTCTCTCTCTAATTTTAGACAAACCATGTGGAATTATTGGCATTTGAAAAAATTCATCTATCAGAGCTGAAAGTTTTGGATTTAATTTTTAACAATTTTTCCCCTTTTCTAGCCTTTCTAAATGAACAAAGACAAATAAGAAAGAGTTGCCATGAGAATTCAGCAAACTATCAATTGAGATTTCAATACTAAATGAAACTCCACTCCAGCTTTCAGAGGGAAGATTTACACCTCCCCTTCTTCCAGTCCCCAGCTTTCCCTCTATTCTGCTCTTCCCATGCCCAACATGAGAAAGGAAAAGAACACTGACGGGTGTCTTGTCTTCCAGGAATTTGCAGTCTGACTGAGGAGACAGGCTCTACCCATTCACAGGGTAGCTTGTGTGATTTGGGTTGTTTGCTGAGCATGAAATGAGGGTGCAGAGTGGAGAGAGATGACTGTACATGGATCAGGGACCAGGATGTGGGGGCATTAAGTTTTCTAAGGGAATAGTGAGAAGTGGGAATACAGAGAGAAAGGAAGGAGATACTGGCAGTAGCACAAAGATGGTGACTATAAGAGGAACAGCATCCAGAAAAAAAAAAAGAAGTGGAAAGCAAAAGTTCAAGTTGGAGGGCAGGGACTTGGCCAGCTTGAACGCATCCCTGGAAAGAAAGGGGTTCATGTAGTGGAATTGTTGGAGACAGGACTGGAAAAGGCATGTGGGGCTAGTCTGGGAGAGGCCTTGAGGTTGGGTTAAGGAGTTTGGATTTTCTGGTGTGGCTGGTGCAAGGGGGTTGTGCCAAGAAGTGGTGGACTACAGTGAACGAAGCCCAAGGTAGAAGCTCCTGTTCTCAGTGTCCTTGGGCCTTGGGTGCATGTGTCAAAGCACAAAGTGGGTCACTAGAATGAGCGCCTCCTAGACGCAGGAGGTCAAAGCATTTCTCCACATGGTGGGAGGTAGAGGATGCAGCAGGCAGGAAGGTGTCTTGGAAGAGAGGAGGGTTTTTGAGGTGGAGGGAGTGGTCCTAGGCAGTACTTAGATTCACCTCTTATCACGGAAAGATGATTATTAAAGCGACACTAGATCCTACCTTGGCAGTCAAAATGTATGAATAAAAATACATTGGTTGCCAAATTTACTTCCTGTTCCCTTTCTTCCCGTTCAAAATAGTAATTGGTGCTTCCCCTCCGACCCCAAACAGATGTTCTCAAGTTTTTAGCACGTTGTGAGGTTGCAGAGTGTGTGCTGGGGGCAGCAGCTGGTGATAACATCTTTTCTTTTTTCTTTTCTGGCTGTGGGTTGGAGGTAGATCAGGATTTAGAAATGAGGAAGCCGTGTCTTGTGGTCCTGCATCCTGACCCCTCACAATGCATCGCAGGTAGCAGTTATCCTTGTGAGTCAAACCTGCAATCTATTAGCAAAGTAGGTTACATCTTTATATTATGCAAGTTATGCCTGCTTGTCGTAAAAAAGAAAGCAACACAGGACATTTTTTTCCGCCAGTATCTCTCTCCAGAGGAAGCCACTGTTAACAATTTGGTATTTATCCTTTGCCTGTTTTGTGGATGATGATACTGATGATAACTAACTTTTAATATGTGCCAAACACTTTTCCCAGTGCTTTACTCATATGAACTCACTCAGTCCAGGCGTTAGTCCTATGATGCAGGTGTTATTACTTTCCTCATTTGACAGATAGGGAAACTGAGGCACTGAGGAGTTCAATGATTTGCTTAATCTTACCTAGGTAGTAGAAGATGAAGCCAGAATTGATACTCAAGCAGTCTGAGTCCTGAATCTATGCTCTTAATTATGAGTTCATGTTGCCTCTATGAATGTGTATAATATATTCACACACAATTGTATATTTAGTTCTTACTTAAAAAATAAAATCATTGTACATATTGTTCCACCATTTTCCTTTTTTTCCTGGTAAACAATAAAAATGTGGACATTTTCCCATGTTAGTGCATATAAAGACACTTCATTCTCTTTAAAATCTTCATGGAATCTAACTGATGTACCATCAATTATTTAATGATTCTCTTACTGCTGGCCACTTGTTTTCTTTCCAGTTTTTTGCTGTTATAAACAATATTGCAGGGAACATTCTAACAACAATAGCAGTAGCAACAGCTGCCATTAACTCTGAATAGTATGCTTACTATGGGCAGGATTCTGTTCTGAGCTCTTTCCATGTATGAACTCATTTAAACATCCATCTTTGTCTAGATGAACAAGTATTTCTACAGACTAGATGCCTGGAAGTGACATTGCTAGGTTAGAAGCCAAATGCATTTAAAGTTTTGATTTTAGCTGTCAACTTTTCCTCCCACAAAATGGTGTGTTTATTGAGTGTCAACTTTGTCCTTTTTTTTTTTTTAAAAAAGTTATTTATTTATTTAGCTGTATCAGGTCTTATCTGTGGCACAAAACTCTCCGGCTATAGCTCGAGGGCTTCAATAGTTGTGACTCCATGGCATGTGGGATCCCAGTTCCCTGACTAGGGATTGAACCTACGTCCCCTGCATTGCAAGGTGGACTCTCACCTACTGGATCACCAGGGAAGTGCCTTGAGTGTCAATTTTCAATTTAACATTCTGTTAGGCACTGTTTGGTATGCACAGGCACATAAGATTGGGGTCATCTTTGAGGTCTACAGGGTAGAGAGACAGTAGAAGTCACCGGGTGATTAAAGCAGACTTTACAGAGGACAAGGCTGCTGGTACAGCTGGGAAGCAGTACAGGGGTGCAGGTAGAAGGGAGGTTTTGAGTAACAGAAGGTGTCAGCAGTGCTTCAGATGGGCTGTAGGAAGCTTGGAAGATTTGGAAGGGCTGGGTTGGAGAGCATTCCTGATGAGGGATGGAGAAGAACAAGGCTGGGAGAGGAGGTGGTGTCATTTAAGGATGGGGCAATGAGTCGATCGGATTGTGGTTCTGACTGAAGCAGTGTTGCAAAATGGCAGGCCAGCCTACTGCCAAGAGAAGAGTAGGATTAGAGTAAAAACCGAAGCTCACTTCTGTGTCTAAATGTTTTTGAAGACCCAAATAAAGGTTATAAATTGCTAAAATATGTCCTATTCTTTTGCCTTGACACATGAATATTCATAATGACATGGAACAGGTTTGAACTTAAAATCCTCAACTACATGGAACATGGCAATGGAAAGTGTTGTTTTATGTTTCCAGATCAGCCACAGTTCAGAAAGGGAATAGGACTTGGGGTAATCAGGTATATTTGCCTCAGTCACTTTGATTAACTCTTCTCTGCCATCAGTACTGAAGCATACTGGTGGTATAGCTGTTTTCAAGAGCAGATAATCACAACCCAGAAAAGGTGAGGGGGTGCCCTGGACACACAAAGGTTGAAAACCCCCAATGTCTGGCTTGACGTTGAGAGGTGGGGATGGAAGCATCCCTCTTCTTTCTCACCCACTCCCAGCTAACAAAGAAAGACAGGTGCTTGGCTATGACTTTCTGTTCTGCAATGAAATGGCCCCTGTGTTTTTGTTTCACCAGCACAGTTAAGGTCTGATTTCAATGCTACAAAGGAAATGAGGGCAATGGTAAGAAACCCAGAACTTGGATGCAAATCATGAGCCATTTTAAATTTGTTCAGTCTATTCAGGTAGGGGAAATTCTATATTTGAATATAACCAGCCACTTTGAACCAGGTATTGAAGTAGCTATATAAGCTGTGTTTGGTGACGCATTGCTGAAGTTGTAAAAATTTGTTAACTCTCAAAACAAGGACATTGAAAAGTTAAGTTTCTCCTGGCAATGCTAACATGCCTGCATTACATTGCTTATGCAATTCTGCATCATAAATAATGGATTTACAGGCTTAACTACTACTTAGGAATATTACACGTGTGGAATGTGGCTGAATTAATGTCACCATGAGACCCTTAGCTTTTGCCAAGGAGATTTCCTCAGCCTTAGGCTGGAGCCAGGTGGGGGTGGGCCGAAGAGGGCCTCTGTTGCCTGACTCTGAAACTTTGCCTAATGGGCAAAAACACTGTTTGGGAAAAAGGATTTTGAGTGCTGTAGGCTACAAATCATGGGAAAAGCGAAGTCAAGCATTAAGGTCATCTTCAGATTATTATTGCCCGGAATGGTATAGAAATTGTAAGTTCTTTCTAAATGTCGGCAGGGACCTCTGTGAGGTCCAGTGACATGGTGGCGTTTGCTTTTACTGCTATTTCTCCATTTCTGGCTTTACTTGCTCTGAACCCTGTCAGAGCCAGTGTGGAGAACTGCTCTCAGGCTTTTCCTGGAGCTGGGGGGAGCCCTGGGAGACAGTTTGGTGGTGGGTAATGCGTGGAGACCGGGGCATGACTTACAATCCAGTCCCTATGAGCCTCACGATCACACCAGTCTTAGCTCATTCCACAGGAGGAGCTGGGTGAAAGGACTTCAGAGGCAGCAAGTGAAGGGGAACACATGCACATCGTGAGTGAGTGTGTATGTGTGTGCGTGTGTGTGCGCGCTGTAATGACTGAAGGGTGGATGGAAGGTGGACTTAATGGTTCCTCGACTGCCACATGCAGCTGGTCCATAAGTCACCACGCAGCCCACCACAACTGGTTGACTTTAGATTCTCACACCTTGGAGGCAACTTGCCACGATGAACTCCTCTCTGCTGCACCTTCTGATGTGCTGGTGTGGGGCACGCAGGTTGTTTTCCCTCTCCTTCAGTGGGAGAACTGGTATCAGTTGACCAGCAAGTCACTACTGTGCACCTTTTGTGTGTTCTGTGGGGCTAGGGGCTGGCTGTGGAGGATGCTTGGAACCTTGGCTTAGAACATCAGCAGATGACTGCTGATGAATGAACGTTCTAAAGAGCAGCCCAGGACATGTCATGGGTGGTCAATTCAGAGGATGGAGACTTTGAGTGTGTGTGTGTGTGTGTATGGTGGGGGAGGAGGTGGGATGGGGGCCTATAGTCAGGAAAGACTTCAAGGAAGTGGAAGCCCTGAGCTGCTATTTGAAGGAGTCAGGATTTTGGTCAGGCAGAGAGAAATGGGGTAACTCAGTAAAAGAAGGAAATTCCAGAAGCCCTGAGCGTCTCCTGCCCTGGAGGGAACAGGGCTCCTAGTAATAGCTTTCTGGTCTGAGTTGAAGCCTGACTCTTAGTTTTATCTTGAGTGCTGGTCAGCTTTAAGACAACACTGTTACTTCACTCTGCTCCCTCTTGTTCTGTTCATGACAGCGGTGATAAGTTTGTACCCAACATTGTGCTCTCAGAGGCAGGCAGGCAGGTAGCTGGCCTTTGCCACTGGTGCAGAGAACCGATGGAGAAGGAAATGGCAACCCACTCCTGTGTTCTTGCCTGGAGAATCCCAGGGACCGGGAAGCCTGGTGGGCTTCCGTCTATGGGGTCACACAGAGTCGGACATGACTGAAGTGACTTAGCAGCAGCAGCAGAGAACCGAATCAACCAACCGGGGTTCCCGCCAGAACAGGAAGCTGTGGGGCGTGTCCGCCTGGCTGCACCCTCTGAGACAGTTTCCCACCCTGTACCCCAAGAGCAAAGCCTTGATGTGACACCTGCCTCACTGTGAATGTGTGGACCAGGCCTCCGGAAGGTGGGAGAGGGCCCCGACAAGCTTTCCTGAAATTGGTTGGGTGGCGTATCATTGATGACTGTTCCCCCTCAGGCAGCTGTGAGCTCTGGGTGAGTGACTTCCTCTCTCTGGACTCAGTTTCTGAATCTGGAGACTGAGAGGGTGGACCAGATGTCCTTGGAGGTCCCTTCCAGGTCAGCTCTCTCCTGTCCCTAAAGGCAGATGGAGGCAGGCGGGGAGGGCAGTGGAGCAGAGAGAAATCAAGAGGAATTCCCCAGCTAGGCTCTTGGGAACCGCTCAGTTCCCCATTCTGGTGCCACCTGTTCAGAGGGTATGGGTGAGAAGGGTGCTGGCCTTGAAGGCTGCATGGATGGGTAGTTTGACCTCCCCAGATGTGCCCCTAGGTTTCCTGGGGTCCTGTATGTGGACAACCGTGCAGACCTTACATAGGCCATTCTTGTCTTATCAGAAGTTCTGCTTTGGGTAGACAGCTGCCTGTGGTCCTGGGGAGGAAACTGTTACCTTGAGATGCTCACTCACTGTCTTGTGACTGCAGCAGGGGCTGTGTCGTCATGGCTAGGACCAGCAGACCCAGGTCCAGGGGAAGTGCCCCAGGTGCATTCATGCCCTCACACCCACAGCAGAAGACATCTGCAGAGCCAAGGCTGGAAGACGCTGGCCAAGGACTGTCCTGATGCTGGGAGGCCCTTTGAAGAGTGAGGCCTGGAGAGGATAGAAGGCTTGTCCAGAATTGTGCAGCCACTTGGGGATGCAGGTGCAGCTGACTCCAAGTCTCTGACTCCCAGTCCATTGTGCTTTCTCTTCTACCAGATTGAAAGATGACAAGAGTCTTGGCATACCACAGGATGAAACTTGCACTGAGCCCCCTGGGGCTCAGACCATGCTCTAAAAATGTGTCAGAGGAAGTGAGAATGCAGGGCCTCTCTTCACATGTTGGAGCTGTAGGTGTGGCACGTGCTCTCAGCTCCAGGGCAGAGAAAGTTTTGGAAAGGCAGCCAACCAAGAAGCACTCATTTAAGCATTTGTGTACGTCCAGACTTGAGCTGGGCATAGTGGGGCTTGGAGGAGCTTTAAGGCACACACCTCCTACGGCAATTTTGCTGCAGCTGGTGAGGCAAATTTAACTCCCAAATCAATTGTCAAAACACCTAAATACAAGCTGCTGTTTGTGTTATAAAATAAAAGAACATATATTTACATTTGCATAAAGAAAATCTGGAAGGATGCAAAAAACTAATAAAATTGCTTAATGATCAGTCATGTGACAAAAGTGGGGGTTAAGATGTTCTTTGTACTTTTTGATTATAAGAAATTATTTTGAACCATGAGAATATATTATCTTTGCAAAAAATTTGGTATAAACAATAATACCAAGACCAATCAATTACATGCTGAATTGAATGACTGGTGGCTAAAGGAATTCAGAAAAAGCAGAGCTCAGGGGATCTCCTAGAGCCTTCTCAGGCTCCTGGAAGATTAGAACTAGAAGGGACTTTAGCTGCCATTTTGTCTAACTTCTCATTCAATGCTGGCATGTCTTATACAACCATCAAGACCTGGATCTTCCAGTGTCCCTTACCCAATTTCTAAGCCTTATGACATACATGGACAGTGCTGATCCAGGTATCACAATGCACAAAGAAGCATCTGTTCTCAATGGTCTTATGCTCTCAAAGTGCATCTTTAACTGAAATGCAAGATTTTGAGCCCCAGGGGAATAACCAAGGTGCTAAGGAGCTTGGAAGGAGGGTAAAAATCAGAGAAAGCAGCAGAATTAACATAAACATTTGAAATAACAAAGGATGGGTCCCATTTTGACAGTCAGATGACAGGAGTACCAGGTAGAGAAACATGAATTCATGAATTCAGCAGTTCTTGGGACTGGCTGGAGATTAGCCCAGGTGTGATGGAATACTGGGATGGAAATTTGGGTTGGGCTTATGTGTGGACTGTACTGAGTGCCAGTCTGAGGTGTTTTTTAAAAATTTAATAAAAGTGAGGAACCAGTGAAGATTTATGGGCATGTGCTTCAGTTATTTTTGAGATTCTCTAGAGAGTGAGCACTTTTACTTCATCCAAGAATCCATGAAGAGAAGCTCCCTGGAAGCAGTAGGAGTTGAGCTGGACCGTCAAAGGATCAGTAGAATTTAGACAATATTCTTTCTTGTGGGGCGGAAGAGTGTGAGTCCAGTGTTGATGGACAGCATTGAAGGACTTGAGCATGAGAGAATATGTTGATGCTGTGCATTGGAAAGATATCTCTGGCTGTGCTATTTAGAACAGAATGGTAAAGGATTCCCTGAAGTGGGGGTGATGGATGAGGTAACTTTCTCTACAGTCTCAAGGCAAGACACTGAAGGCCTGACTTAGGTGACAATAATGGGAATGGATAGAGGCAGACACACCAGAAAGGCCTTTTCTTCTCCTACCCATAAGGTCCTCTTTGTTGGATTTAACTCATTCGCCAGTCCTGAGAGAAGAGATCATTCTTTGCTCAACACTCTAAGCTCTCTGTTAAGCAGATGTTTTCCTGGGCCATTTCTCCACTGTTTGTGCCACTGGCAAGGAGTAGAAGCCATGATTAGCCCAGCCTTGCTGTTCATTTGTCACTTTGCTGCAATTTGGGTTGTGCTGATGGTGGGATAAACATTTCCCTCTTGGGCATCTTCTTCCTGGCTGGAAGAAAAGTTGCTCCAAGTCCTAGACATTTTTTTTTTTAAGTATACCTTACAGTTTCTATTGAATAATGCTAATATTTACTGAGCACCTACTAAGTGTCATGTACTATGCTAAAACTTCAATATCATTATTGGTCTCCTGATGACCCTATCATTATTCCTGTCTCTTCAGATGAGAAACAGAAAGTCAAAGAAATGAAGTAATTTTCCCAAGGTCACACAACTAGGAAATTGCCAATCCAGAATTTGAATACAAGTCTCTCTAATTCTAAGGATCAGTTCAGGTATAAGAAATGCTCAAAGTTATTTGTTAAAAATAATTGACTTCAATCAAAGTTCTATTTTTGGCATTTACGGTTTGAGAAGATATAGTGAACTCAGTAATACCTTTAGGCGAATTTATATTTGAATAAGGGCTTCCCTGGAAAAGAATCTGCTTGCAGTGTAGGAGACCAGAGATCAATGCCTGAGTCAGGAAGTTTCCCTGGAGGAGGAACTGGCAACCCACTCCAGTATTCTTGCTTGGAGAATTCCATGGACAGAGGAACCTGGCGGGTTACAGTTCATGTGGTCACAATCAGTGTCTACATGTACTTTGGGAAATATATATTTGGAAAATAACAGTAGCATATTTGTAAGACCTGGCGGGAATGAGATTTAGAACTCAGCTGGGTGGAAGTGAAAGAGGAGAGTGAAAAGGTTGGCTTGAAGCTTAACATTCAGAAAACAAAGATCATGGCATCTGGTCCCATCACTTCATGGGATATAGATGGGGAAACAGTGGAAACAGTGTCAGATTTTATTTTTTTGGGCTCCAAAATCACTGCAGATGCTGATTGTAGCCATGAAATTAAGACGTTTGCTCCTTGGAAGAAAAGGTATGACCAACCTAGACAGCATATTAAAAAGCAGAGACATTACTCTGCCAACAAAGGTCCATCTAATCAAGGCTATGGTTTTTCCCGTGGTCATGTATGGATGTGAGAGTTGGACTGTGAAGAAAGCTGATTGCTGAAGAATTGATGCTTTTGAACTGTGGTGCTGGAGAAGACTCTTGAGAGTCCCTTGGACTGCAAGGAGATCCAACCAGTCCATTCTAAAGGAGATCAATCCTGGGTGTTCATTGGAGGGACTGATGCTAAAGCTGAAACTCCAATACTTTGGCCACCTCATGCAATGAGTTGACTCACTGGAAAAGAGTCTGATGCTGGGAGGGATTGGGGGTGGGAGGAGACGGGGACGACGGAGAATGAGATGGCTGGATGGCATCACCGACTTGATGGATATGAGTTTGAGTGAACTCCGGGAGTTGGTGATGGACAGGGAGGTCTGGCGTGCTGTGATTCATGGGGTCGCAAAGAGTCGGACACGACTGAGCGACTGAACTGAACTGGGTGGAAGTGAGGTGGAAGAAGGTAGTGGCTTGTGAAGCATACTAAGGCAAGCGGTCTCACTGAAGAGAGAGAGGATTTTCAGGTCTCTGACATAGCCTGACCCACCAGCCTGTGGGTGTGATTGGCTCATTATTCCTACCTGTATAACCCATGACCTTGGGTCCTCCTGAAAAATTTCCTACTTAACACTGGTAATCCTGGGACACTCTAAGAGGTATTGTATATAAACAAATTAGAGCCTGTTGATGGACCCTGGCTAGTTGTTATATCTTGCTGCTCTTTCCAGGGCCTGCTCAGTGCCTCTGTGCTCCAATATACTGCTGTATTGGAAGTTAGTGATCTGTGGAAGAGTTTGGGGGTGGGAAAGAATTAGACAGGGGAGTGCCTTTCTGTTTTTCAGAGGCACTCTGAAAATTCTGTTAGAGATTACTTGAGGTACTAGTTAGTGCGTTACAGAGTTTAGGGGCCCATTTCTTTCTAATTTTTGATTGGCTATAATTTATATTCAATAAAGTACATAGGTCATTAGTATTCATTTCAATGATTATTGACAATTGTACATGCATATGTAATCAACAAAGATATAGAACATTTCAGAAATTGCTCTTGTATCCCTTTAGAATCAATTTTCTTGTCCCCAGAGGAAACCGGTTTCTAATTTTTATCATCTTACTTTTAGTTTTTCTTCATATAAATGGAATAATAAATACGTACTCTTTGTGTCTGGCTTCTTCATCTTAAAAGAATGGTTTCAAGATTCACCCATGGTGTTGCATGTATATAAATTTAGGCTGTATTCCATTGTATGGATGTGCCACAATTTATTTTTCTATTCTCCTAGAGATGGATATTTGGGCTATTTCCAGTTTTTAACTATTATGAATAAAGCTGCTATTCACATTCTTGTGTAAGTCTTTTTGTGGAAGCATGTTTTTATTTCTTTTGTGTAAATACTTAGTAGTGAAATGCTGCATCATAGGATAGATGTGTGTTTAACGATATAAGAAATAGCCAAATAGGTCTCCAAAGTGATTGTGCTATTTTATACATGTACCAAATACTGCTCCACACTGTCTCTAATATTTGGCATTGCTAGTGCTTTTCACTTTAATTGTGCTAGTAGGTGTGAAATTATGGTTTTAATTTGCACTGAAAGATGATGTTGAACAGCTTTTCATGTTTAATTTGCCATATCTTATTTTGTGTGATGCATTTTGCCTATTAAAAAAATAGTGCTGTTATTTTTTCAAAGCTTGATTTGTAAGTCTTCTTTGTGTATAGTGGATACACATCCTCTGCCAGATATATGTATTGTAAATACTTTTCCTCAGCCTGGGGATAGCCTATTTATTTTCTTGATGGTGTTTTCTGATGCACAGAATTATTCTTATTTTCATAATGCTGCAGATACTATTATGGCATAATAAACTATTCTTCTTGGAGAGGGAAATGGCAGCCCACTCCAGTATTCTTGCCTGGGAAATCCCATGGACAGAGGAGCTTGGTGGGCTGCAGTCCATGGGGTTGCATGAGTCAGACATGACTTAGTAACTTAGCACCACCACCAAGCTATTCTCCAATATTGTCAGCTTAATGGTGGTGTTTATTTGGTTCATGCATCTATAATTTTGGTAGACCTCAGTAGAGATAGCTTGTCTCTGCCCCCTTAGATGTCAGCTGAGGTGGCTTAAAGACTGAGGCTGAAGTCATCTGAAGGCTTGATCACTCACATATCTGGCCATACAGAAAAGGAAAACAGCTGCCATCTGACTCTCTTTCTCTTTTTGGGGTGCTCTTACCTTTAGAACCCAGGCACATGGAGAGGTCATAGCATTTATTCCTGCTAACAGCCCCATCTAAGATCTAAGCTGACAGTTCAATTCAGTTCCATTTATTTGCTCAGTTGTATCAGACTCTTTGCAACCCCATGTACTGCAGCATGCCATTCCAGTCCGTCCGTTCCGTCGCTCAGTCGTTTCCGACTCTGCGACCCCGTGGACTGCAGCCTACCAGGCTTCTCCGTCCATGGGATTCTCCAGGCAAGAATACTGGAGTGGGTTACCGTTTCCTTCATGTATGAATGTGAGAGTAAGACCATAAAGAAAGCTGAGCCCTGAAGAACTAGTGCTTTTGAACTGTGGTGTTGGAGAAGACTCTTGAGAGTCCGTTGGACTGCAAGGAGATCCAACCAGTCAATCCTAAAGGAAATCAGTCCTGAATATTCATCGAAAGGACAGATGCTGAAGCTGAAACTCCAGTACTTTGGCCACCTGATGTGAAGAACTGACTCACTGGTAAAGACCCTGATACTGGGAAAGGTTGAAGGTGGGAGGAGAAGGGGACAGACAGAGGATGAGATGATTGGATGGCTTCACTGACTCGATGGACGTGAGTTTGAACAAGTTCTGGGTGTTGGTGATGAACAGAGAAGCCTGGAGTGCTGCAGTACATGGGGTCACAGAGTCAGACATGACTGAGTGACTGACCTGAACTGTCAGCTTAGATCTTAGATAGGGCTGTTATTAGCAATAAATACTATGACCTCTCCATGTGGCTGGGTCCTAAGGATGGCAGCACCCCCAGAAAGAGTGAGAATTAGACGACAGCTGTTTTCCTTTTCTGATCTAGTTTCGGAAGTCATGTGGCATCACTCTTACTTTACTCTGGGCTACCCAGGTGGCTCAGTGGTAAAGAATCTGCCTACCAATGCAGAAGACAAGTGCTTGATCACTGGGTGGCAAAGATTCCCTGGAGGAGGAAATGGCAGCTCACTCCAATATTCTTGCCTGGGATATCCCACAGACAAAGGAGCCTGGTGGGTTACAGTTCAAGGGGTTGCAAAGAGTTGGACATGACTTAGTGACTGAGCATGGTTGCATGCTACTTTAAAAATTAAACAGCTTCCAATTCACCTAGGTTTCAGGGAAGGCTTAGTCAACTCAACTTCTCGGTAGGGGAGTGGCAAAGTTTTGGAAGATTATGTGGGGCTGGAAGTACTGCTGTAGCCATTTTTTGAAAACAAAATCTTCACCAGACTAATTCTTTTTTTCTTTCCTTTTCCTTTTCTTCATATATGTCATGCAGCTTGTGGGATCTTATTTCTCCATCCAGGGATTGAACCTACACACTCAGCAGTGAAAGTGTGGAATCTTAACCACTGTACCATCAGGGAACTCCTCTCCAGACTAATTCTAATACATGAGTTTATTTTCTATTGGTTAGTGCTTTTTGCAGCCATCCTAAAAGGTCTATGCTTATCTCAAGGTTGCAAAGATATTCTGTTTTCTTCCAGAAGCTATATACTTCTATTTTTTACATTTAGGCCTATGATCCATCTTTCTTGAATTAATTATTGTATAAAGATTGAGGTAGGTATTGTTCACTTTATTTTTAACACAGATATCAATCTGACTTAGTGCCATATGTTAGAAAGCCTTTTCTTTGTAACAAAAGTTTAAATCAATTGACCATATATATACACACATGTATATGTATATCTCATAGCTCAGTTGGTAAAGAATCCACCTGCAATTCCCCGGTTTGATTCCTGGGTTGGGAAGATCCGTTGGAGAAGGGATAGGCTACCCATACCAGTATTCTTGGGCTTCCCTTGTGGCTCAGCTGGTAAAGAATCCACCTGCAATGTGGGAGACCTGGGTTCAATCCCTGGGTTGGGAAGATCCCCTGGAGAAGGGAAAGGTTACCCACCCCAGTATTCTGGCCTGGAGAATTCCATGGAATGTATAATTCATGGAGTTGTAGAGTCGGACACGACTGAGCGAATTTCACTTTCACTTTCAGTGAATACTCTACCATGTTCTATTGATCTCTTTGCCTGTTTTTGCATTAATATCAAATTATGACTTTATGATAAGGCTTGAAATCATAGAGTATAAGTCCTCCAAATTTGTTATTCTTTTTCAAATATTTTGGATTTTCTATAGCCATATAACTTTTAGCTATAACTTGTGAATTTTTCAAAAAAGTTGACCAAAATTTTTATTGGGATAGTGTTGACTCTATAGATCCATTTAGACAGAGTGGATGTTTAACAATATTTTGTCTCCCAATTTATGGGCATGGTATCTCTCCATTTATTAATCTATTTAACGTCTTTCTGCAAAAATTTTGTACCTTGCATGTTTTTAAATAGTTTTGCTTATCAATATTTTGATATTATATGCTTTTGATATATACTTTTTGATATATAATGCTTTTGATATTATAAATGGAATTTAAAAATTATTTTCTAATTATTCATTAATACTATATAGTAGTTAAATTGCTCTTTGTATATTGGCCTTATATCCTATGACCTTCCTAAATTCATGTATTAGTTCCAGTAACTCAGTGGTTCCATAGGATTTTCTACCTATGCAATCATATTATATACAAATAACAATGGTTTTACAATATTCTTGCATTGCATTTTTTTCTTGCCTTATTGCACTGGCTAGGACTTCTAGTATAATACTGAATATAAGTAGTTAGAGTGGATATAAATATGACAAAACAGTAGGTTTCTTGAGATTCCCTTTATAGATTAAGGAAGTTCCCTTCTCTTCCTGTATTCCTATATGTATATATACAGCTAAACTTGTTATGCTAATATTTGCTTAAGGGTTTTTGTATTTTATGTTCATGAAGGATATTTGTGTTTTTTTGGTACTGTCTTTGTAAGATATTGATATTAGAGTTTTATGAGCCTCATGTGGCAAGTTGGGGTGTGTCTCCTCCTCTAATTTCTGAAAGCATTTGTGTAAGATTGGCACTAATTCTTCCTTAAAGGTTTACATAATTAATTGGTAAAGTCATCTGAGCCTGGAGTTTTCTTTGTTAGTAGGTATGTTGTTGTTGTTTAGTTGCTAAGTTGTGATGGATTCTTTTGCAACCCCATGGATTCTATACCAGCAGGCCCTTCTGTCTATGCGATTTATCAGGCAAGAATACTGGAGTGGGTTTCCATTTCCTTCTCAGGGGATCTTCCTGACTCAGGGATCAAACCCATACCTCATGCATTGGCAGGTAGAA
Source organism: Moschus berezovskii (assembly GCF_049115385.1). Taxonomy (NCBI): domain Eukaryota; kingdom Metazoa; phylum Chordata; class Mammalia; order Artiodactyla; family Moschidae; genus Moschus; species Moschus berezovskii. The sequence continues at coordinate 64,450,424 of NC_142470.1, forward strand.
TCTTTACCACTGAGCCATTAGGGAAGCCAGTAAAACTCAGTTATTATGAGTTTTCTTTTTTTTTTTTCCGGTAAATTCTTTTTTTTATTTTTTATTTTTATTGGAGGCTAATTATTTTACAATATTATATTGATTGGTTTTGCCATACATTGACATGAATCTGCCCCAGGTGTACATGAGTTCCCCCTCCCGAACTCCCCTCCCACCTCCCTCCTCCCCTTATCCTCCCTCTGGGTCATCCTCACATACCAGCCCCGAGCATCCTGTAACATGCATTGACCCTGAACTGGCGATTCGTTTCACATATGATAATATACATGTTTCAGTGCCATTCTCCCAAACCATCCCACCCTCACCCTCTCCCACAGAGTCCCAAAGACTGTTCTATACATCCGTGTCTCTTGCTGTCTCGTATACAGGGTTCTCATTTACATCTTTCTAAATTCCATATATATGCGTTAGTATATTGTATTGGTGTTTTTCTTTCTGGCTTACTTCACTCTGTATAATAGGTTCTAGCTTCATCCACCTCATTAGTACAGCCACTATGGAGAACAGTGTGGAGATTCCTCAAAAAACTGGAAATAGAACTGCCATATGATCCAGCAATCGCACTCCTGGGCATACACACAAAGGAAACCAGAATTGAAAGAGACACATGTACTCCAATGTTCATTGCAGCACTGTTTATAATAGCCAGGACATGGAAGCAACCTAGATGTCCATCTGCAGACGAATGGATAAGAAAGCTTTGGTACATATACACAATGGAGTATTACTCAGCCATGAGTTTAATTTCTTTAATAAATACAGGATCATTTAGATTTTCTATTTCTTTTTATTTCAGTTCTGGTAAGTTTTGTTTTTCAAATAAATTTTCCATTTTTATGTAAGTTATTATTATTAAATTTGCCATCCATCTGTTCATAGCATCCTCTTATTTTTTTTTAAATATTTAAATGATGTCTCCTCTTTTACTCTTTGGTATTTTGTGTTTTATTTTTTCTTGGCCTGTTTTGTTAAGAATTTATGAGCTTCATTAATTTTTCAAATATCCAACTTCTAATTAAAAAAATTTTTTTTGCCCATTTTCTATTTTATTTATGCTATTATTTGCTGTCTTCTACTTGACTTGGTTTTAATTTGCTCTTTTTCTTGCTTCTTAAGGTAGAAATTTAAGTTTTTGATTTACTCCTTTTTTTCTACTATAAGCATTTAAATTTCTGAAGTTTTCTCTACGCTCAGCTTTATCTGCGTCCCACAATTTTTGTTATGTTGTGTTTTCTTTAGTATTTAGTTAGAGATATTTTCTAATTTTCCTTATGATTTCCTTTTTGAGTTATAGGTTATTTAGAAGTGGTAATTTGGTCGAAGACAGCAGGATGGGAAGAACCTGAGAGCACTTCCTTCCATAGGCATACTGAATTTCACATATATGTGGAGCAATTTCTCTTGAAGAAGAACCGGGGACTGATTGATATTACCTTCTGCACAAGAAACAATAGAGGGATCATATAGGAGAGGTGGAGACATGGCCTTGGCAACCCACAGAGAGAGGGATATCACTGAGGAGAGTCTGCATGTGGACTCATCCTCTCTGGAGCACAGAGGAAAAACAGTGGTTTTAAAAGGCACCTATACTGTATGAAGAAAACCCACTTACTAACTGTAGAGTATCTGCCAAATGAATGGGGAACTGCTGGAACTCTTTCCAGGCACTGGAGAGCAGCAATTTTTTTTTTTTTGTCATTTCCCCTCCACATTGATAGCATAGGTAGGCATACAGTTCAGATGCTCTAGTCAGACTGTCAAAGTTACCGCAGCATGCCCCTGGCCTACACTAGCTCTAGCTCTTCTACCAGAGCAACACTAGTGTGGTGTAACTAGGACCCTCTGGCCCATTCCTGCTCCATCTCCAGCTGTCCAGCCAGGACAGCCCTATTGTAATGAGCCCTGAGGCCCCCATGGCCCCTGTCTGCTCCAGCTCTAGTTGGCCTGCCAAATCCACTTGGTACATGCAGTCACAGAGTTAAACAAATTGAGAAGACAGAAATATGTTCCAAACAAAGAACAAAATAAAACCCCAGATATAAGCCCAATGAAACTAAGATAAATAGTTTACCTTAATAAAGAGGTCAAAGTAATAATCATAAAGATGCTCACTGAACTTGGTTGAAGTTAGGAAATATAAGAACGAATCAATCAGAGCTGAAGAATGCAATAACTAAAATGAAAAATACACTAGAGGGAATCGACAGCAGATTAGATGATAGAGAAGAATGGATCAGTGATATGGAAGAATAGTGGAGATCACTCAATCAGAGAAGCAAGAAGAAGAAATAATTAAAAAAAAAAAGGACAGTTTAAGGGACCTCTGGGGTATCATCAAGTATGCCAGCATTTGCATTATAGGGGTCTTAGAGGAAAAAAAGAAAGAGGGGATAGAAAACTTATTTGAAGAAATAATGACTAAAAACTTACCTAACTTGGAGAAAGAAACAGTATTTAGGTCCATGAAGCACAGGGCATTCCCAACAAAATGAACCCAAAGAGATCCACACCAAGAAAATCATAAAATGTGAAAAGTTGAAGATAATGAGAAAATTTTAAAGGCAATATAAAAAAATAGTCACATACAAGGAAATTCCCATAATACTACTAGTTGATTTTTCAGCAAAACTTTTGCATGTTAAAAGGAAGTGGCAGGATATATTTGAATTACTTAAAGGAAAAGAGCTTACCACCAAGAATACTCTACATGGCAAGGTTATGATTCAAACTGAAGAGGATATAAACAGTTTCCCAGACAAACAAAAGTTGAATTCATTACCACTTAAACTGGCATTATAAGAAATGTTAAAAGGTCTTCTTTAAGCAGAAAAGACTACAACTAGAAATAAGAAAAAAAAATGAAAGAAAAATATCTCACTGGTAAAGGCAAATAAACAGAATAGTGAATCAGACCTTTTAAAAGTTAGTATAAAGGACAAAAGAAAAAATTAGTAAAATCAGCTATAATTAAAATAGTTAAGAAATCTATGAAATAAAAATAAGTAAAATGTGATATCAAAAACTTGAAGTGTGTGTGTATGTGTAGTAAAAATGTAGTGCTTTTAGAATGCATTCAAAATTAAATATAACTATATATCATGACCACTGGATAAACCATAGCCTTGACTAGACGGACCTTGGTTGGCAAAGTAATGTCTCTGCTTTTTAATATGCTGTCTAGGTTGGTCATAACTTTCCTTCCAAGGAGTAAGCATCTTTTAATTTCATGGCTGCAATCAGCATCCGCAGAAAAGGCAGAGGAACTAGAAATCAGTCAGTATCCGCAGAAAAGGCAGAGGAACCAGAGATCAAATTGCCAACATCCGCTGGATCATGGAAAAAGCAAGAGAGTTCCAGAAAAACATCTATTTCTGCTTCATTGACTATACCAAAGCCTTTGACTGTGTGGATCACAATAAACTGTGGAAAATTCTGAAAGAGATGGGAATACCAGACCACCTGACCTGCCTCTTGAGAAACCTGTATGCAGGTCAGGAAGCAACAGTTAGAACTGGACATGGAACAACAGACTGGTTCCAAATAGGAAAAGGAGTATGTCAAGGTTGTGTATTGTCACCTATGGATGTGAGAGTTGGACTGTGAAGAAAGCTGATAGCTGAAGAATTGATGCTTTTGAACTGTGGTGCTGGAGAAGACTCTTGAGAGTCCCTTGGACTGCAAGAAGATCCAACCAGTCCATTCTAAAGGAGATCAGTCCTGGGTATTCATTGGAAGGCCTGATGCTAAAGCTGAAACTCCAATACTTTGGCCACCTCATGCGACGAGTTGACTCACTGGAAAAGACTCTGATGCTGGGAGGGATTGGGGGCGGGAGGAGAAGGGGACGACAGAGGATGAGATGGCTTGATGGCATCACCGACTCTGTGGACATGAGGTTGAGTGAACTCTGGGAGTTGGTGATGGACAGGGAGGCCTGGCGTGCTGTGATTCATGGGGCTGCAAAGAGTCGGAGATGACTGAGTGACTGAACTGAACTGATATCTATATCATACATGTTATATATATGAAACTGATGGTAAACACAAACCTACAGTATATACACAAAAAGCAAAGGGAAAGAAACCCAAACCTAACACTAAAGAAAATTATCAAACCACAAGGGAAGAGACCAAGAAAAGAAGAAAGGATCAGATAAGAGCTACAGAACATCAGAAAATAATTCTTTAAAATGGCGTTAAGTACATACCTATCAGTAATCACTTTAAATGTAAACAAACTAAATACTGCACTCAAAAGACATATGGTGGTTGAATGGATTTAAAAAAAATAAGGCCCATATATATGCTGCATACAGGAGACTCACTTCAGATATAAAGACATACAGAGACTGAAACTGAAGGATGGAAAAGGCTTTTCCATGCAAATAGAAATGGAAAGAAAGCTGGGATGAAACTTTCTTATTATTCTAGTACTCGTATTAGAACAAACAGACTTTAAAACAAAGACTGTACCAAGAGAAAAAGAAGGGCATTATATAATGATAAAGAGGTCAATGCAAGAAGCAGATATAATATTTGTAAATATTTATGCACCCAACATAGAAGCATCTAAATATATAAAGCAAATATTAACAGACATGAAGGGAGAAGTTGACAGAAATACAATAATAGTAAACAACTTTAATATCCCACTCATAAATGGCCTCCCCAATGGCTCAGCAGTAAAGAATCTGCCTGCAATGTAGGAGACACAGGAGATGCATGTTTGATCCCTGGGTCAGGAAGTTCCCATGGAGGAGGAACTGGCAGCCCACTCCAGTATTCTTATGTGGAAAATCCCATGGACAGAGGAACCTGGTGGGCTAAATTTCATAGGTCACATAGAATTGGTAATGACTGAGTGACTGAGTATGTACATAAATGGATAGATCATCTAGCCAGAAAATCAATAAGGAAACATTGGCTTTAAATGACACATTAGATTAGATGAACTTAATAGATATATATAGTATATTCTGTCTAAAAACTGAAGAATAAACATTCTTTCCAAGTGCACATGGAACATTTTCCAGATCACATGTTAGGCCACAAAATAAGTCTCAGTGAATTTAAGAAAATTAAAACCATATCAAGCATCTTTTCTGACCATAACAGTATGAAACTGGAAATCAGTTATAAGAAGAACTCTGTAAAAAGCACAAACATGTGATGACTAAAAAGCATGTTGCAAAACAACAAATGGGTCAATGAAGAAATCAAAGAAGAAGAAAAAATTCCTTAAAACAAGTGAAAATGGAAACACAACTTTTCAAAATCTGTGAGATGCAGCAAAACACAGTTCTAAGAGTGAAGTTCATAGTGATACAGGCCGACCTAAAGAAACAGTGTAAAAAAATCTCAAGTAAACAATTTAACTTTACACCTAAAAGTTGGAAAGGAAGGAAGATTGATTAGGAAAGTTGATTAGGGAAGGAAGAACAAATGGAGAGCCAAAGTTAGTAGAAGGAAGAAAGTAATAAAGATCAGAGTAGAAATAAATGAAATAGACTAAAAAAAAATAGAAAAGATCAGTGAGACTAAAAGCTAATTTTATGAAAAGATGAACAAACTTAATAACCCTTTAGTCAGACTCATCAGTTCAGTTCAGTTCAGTTCAGTCGCTCAGTCGTGTCCGACTCTTTGCGACCCCATGAATCACAGCATGCCAGGCCTCCCTGTCCATCACCAACTCCCAGAGTTCACTCAAACTCATGTCCATCGAGTCGGTGATGCCATCCAGCCGTCTCATTCTCTGTTGTCCCCGTTTCCTCCCACCCCCAATCCCTCCCAGCATCAGACTCTTTTCCAGTGAGTCAACTCGTCGCATGAGGTGGCCAAAGTATTGCAGTTTCAGCTTTAGCATCAGTCCTTCCAATGAACACCTAGGGTTGATCTTCTTTAGAATGGACTGGTTGGATCTCCTTGCAGTCCAAGGGACTCTCAAGAGTCTTCTCCAACCCACAGTTCAAAAGCATCAATTCTTCGGCTATCAGTTTTCTTCACAGTCCAACTCTCATATCCATACATGACCACGGGAAAAACCATAGCCTTGACTAGACAGACCTTGGTTGGCAAAGTAATGTCTCTGCTTTTTAATATACTATCTAGGTTGGTCATAACTTTCCTTCCAAGGAGTAAGCGTCTTTTAATTTCCTGGCTGCAATCAGCATCCACAGTGATTTTGGAACCCCCCAAAATAAAGTCTGACACTGTTTTCACTGTTTCCCCATCTATTTCCCATGAAGTGATGGGACTATGAACAATTATATGCCTACAAATTGGAGAAACTAGAAGCAATGGGTAAGTTCCTAGAAGCATGTAATCTTCTAAGACTGAATCAAGAAGAAATAGAAAATGCAAACAGACCAATCCTAGTAATGAAATTGAATCAGTAATAAAAATTTCACAACAAGTAAAAGTTTAGGACCAGATGATTTCATGGGTGAGTCCTAACGAACATACAAAGAAGAGTTAATGTCTAGCCTTCTCAAACTTTTCCAAAAAATTAGAGGAGGAAGCGCTTCTAAACTCACTCTACAAGGCCAGTATTATCCTGTTACCAAAATCAGTGAAAAACTGAAAAAAAAATTACAGACCAATAGCCCTGAGGAACATAGAAGTAAAAATCCTCAAAAAAATATTAGCAACCCTAATTCAACAATATGTTAAAAGGATCATATATCAAGATTTATTTGCAGAAATGCAAGGATGGTTCTATATCTGTCAATCAATCAATGTGATATACCACATTAACAAAATGAATAAAAACCATATGATTGTCTCAATAAATGCAGAAAAAGCTTTTAACAGAATTCAACATCTATTTATGATAAAAAAATTTTCAACAAAATGAGTACTGAAGAAACATAACTCAACATAAATGTAAAGGTCATATGTGACCAACGTATAGTTAACATCGGTCAGTGTTGAAACTCAGGAAACTTTTCCTCTAAGATCAGGAACAAGACAAGGACGCCCACTCTTACTGCTTTTGTTTAATATAATATTGAAAAGTTCTAGTCACAGGAATCAGACAAGGTGAAAAAAAGGCATCCAAGTTGGAAGAGAAGAACTAAAACTCTCCTTATTTGCAGGTGATATGATACTATTAATACATACAGAAAACCTAGAGAAGCCACCAAAAAGCTATTAGAACTAATAAAGAAATTCAGTAAAGTTGCAGGAAATAAAATTAATATACAGAAATCTGTTGCACTTCTATACACTAAACTATCAGAAAGACAAATTAAGAAAACAATTCTACTTACAATTGTATCACAAAGAATTTACAAACTGGGAATAAATCTAACTAAGGAGGTGAAAGACCTGTATTCTGAAAACTATAAGACATTGATGAAAGAAATTGAAGACAACACAAATAAATGAAAAGATACACCATGCTTTTGGGTTGGAAGAATTAATAGTTAAAATATCCATACTATGCAAAGCAATTTACAGATTGCATTGCAGATTCATTGAATCTATAATGCAATTTGTATGAAAATACTCATAGCATTTTTCTCAGATCTAGAACAAATAATCCTAAAATTTGTCTAAAATGACAAATGACCCCAAATAGTCAAAGCAATATTGAGAAAGAAGATAAAGCTGGAGACATCCTGCTCCCTGATTTCAATCCATACTATAAAGCTATAATAATAAAAAAAGTATGGTGCTGGCACAAAAACAGACACGTAGATCCATGGAATAGAATGGAAAACCTGGAAGTAAACCCACATTTATATGGTCAATTAGTCTACAACAAAGGAGGCAAGGATATATAATGGGGAAAAGATAGTTTTCAGTAAATGTAGCTTTAGGACAGCTACACGCAACATAGTATTATCCCACTTTCTCACTACATGTACAGAAATAAATTCAAAATGGTTTGAAGACTTAAATGTAAGACCTGAAGCCATTAAACTCCTAGAGAAAAACAGGCAGTAAGCTCTTCAATACTGGTCTTGCTGCTGCTAAGTCGCTTTAGTCGTGTCCGACTCTGTGCGACCCCATAGACGGCAGCCCACCAGGCTCCCCCGTCCCTGGGATTCTCCAAGCAAGAACACTGGAGTGGGTTGCCATTTCTTTCTCCAATGCATGAAAGTGAAAAGTGAAAGTGAAGTTGCTCAATTGTGTCTGATTCTTAGCGATCCCATGGACTGCAGCCCACCAGGCTCCTCTGTCCATGGGATTTTTCAGACAAGAGTACTGGAGTGGATTGCCATTGCCTTCTCCATCAATACTGGTCTTAGCAATGTATTTTTTGGATCTGTCTCTTAAGGCCAGGGTAACAAGACCAAAAATTAAACAAACGAGACTACATCAAAGTGAAAAAACTTTTGCACAGAGGAGGAAATGAAAAGGTAATCTACTGAATGGGAGAAGATATTTGTAAATGATATATCAAACAAAGGGCTAGTATCCAAAATAGATAAAGAATCCATACAATTCAATATAAAAATCTTATTAAAAACTAAGCAGAGGACCTGAGTAGACATTTTTTCCAAAGAAGACATGCAGATAGCCAACAGGTATGATAATTCATGCTCAATATCCCTGGTCATCAGAAAAATGCAAGTCAAAACCACAATGAAATATCACCTTATACCTGTCAGAATCACTATGATTGAAAACATGAGAAATTAACTATCGTTGGCATGGATGCAAAGAAAAAGGAATCTTCATGCACTGTGAGTGGGAGTACCAGTTGGTACAAACACTATGGAAAACAGTATGCATCTTCCTCAAGGAATTAAAACAGAACTCACGTTCAGTTCAGTTCAGTCGCTCAGTCGTGTCCGACTCTCCGCGACCCCATGAATCACAGCACGCCAGGCCTCCCTGTCTATCACCAACTCCCGGAGTTCACTCAAACTCATGTCCACAGAGTCGGTGATGCCATGTGGACATGAGTTTGAGTGAACTCCAGGAGTTGGTGATGAATCCAGCAATTCCACTTCTGAATATTTATCCAAAAAAAATGAAAATAATAAATTGAAAAGATTTATACATCCTGATAAAGAATCCACCTGCAATCCAGGAGACCCTGGTTTAATTCCTGGGTCGGAAAGATCTCCTGGAGAAGGGATAGGATGCCCACTCTAGTATTCATGGACTTCCCTGGTGGCTCAGATGGTAAAGAATCTGCCTGCAATGCGGGGGACCTGGGTTTGATCCCTGGGTTGGGAGAATCCCCTGGAAGAGGGCATGGCAACCCACTCCAGTATTCTTGCCTGGAGAAGTCCCATGGGCAAAGGAGCCTGGTAGGCTACAGTCCATGGGGTTGCAAAGAGTCAGACATGACTGAATGACTAAACACTCACACACATGCACCCCAACCTGCATCACAGCATTATTTTCAATGTCCAAGATATGGAAATGACCCAAATATCCACTAAGAAATGAATGGATAAAGAAGATGCAATATATAAAGACATATATATATATATATATATACACACACAATCGACTATTACTCATCCATAAAACCGGAGAAGGCAATGGCAAGCCACTCCAGTACTCTTGCCTAGAAAATCCCATGGATGGAGGAGCCTGGTAGGCTGCAGTCCGTGGGGTCGCTAAGGGTCGGACACGACTGAGTGACTTCACTTTCACTTTTCACTTTCACACATTGGAGAAGGAAATGGCAACCCACTCCAGTGTTCTTGCCTGGAGAATCCCAGGGACGGGGGAGCCTGGTGGGCTGCCGTCTATGGGGTCACACAGAGTCGGACACAACTGAAGTGACTTAGCAGCAGCAGCAGCAGCAGCAGCATCCATAAAAAGAATTAAATCTTGCCATTTATGATAACATGGATGAAGCTAGTGGATATTCCATGAAATAAGACAGAGAGATAAATATTGTATGATTTCACCTACTTGTGAAATCTAAAAAAATAAATGAACAAACATAGGGAGACAAAAACAACTCGTAGATACAGAGAAAAAACTGGTAGTTGCCAGAGGGGAGAAGGTGGGGAAGAAGTGATATAGATAAAGGGCATCAAGAGGTAAAAACTGCCCATTATAAAATAGATTTTGGGGTTGTAATGTATAGGGAGTAATGTAATAACTTTGTATAGTGACAAACTAACTGGACTTATTGTGGTGATCATTTTGTGATGTATGGAAATATCAAATCACTATATTGAACACCTGAAACTAATATAACATTGGAAGTCTTCAATAAAAAGTGGGTATTTAAATTTTGAAACATTTCAATATTTTCTAGGTTATCTTATTGTGATTCCTATCTAACTTAATTCTGCTGTGATCACAGAATTGTATTCTGATAATTTGATATGATTCTGAGTCTTTGAAAAACTTTTCAGATTTGTTTTATGTCCCAGCATATAGCCTTTCTTAGCAAATGTTTTAGAGGCACCTGAAATTAATGGACAATTTGTAGGTTTGGGTAGTTCAGTTCAGTCGCTCAGTCGTGTCCGACTCTTTGCGACCCTATGAATCACAGCACGCCAGGCCTCCCTGTCCATCACCAACTCCCGGAGTTCACTCAAACTCATGTCCATCGAGTCGGTGATGCCATCCGGTCATCTCATTCTCTGTCGTCCCTGTCTCCTCCCACCCCCAATCAAGTGTTTTATAAATGTCAATTACGTCAAGTTGCTTAAAAGTGGTGTCCAACTCTTATGTCCTTACTGATTTTTTGATCTATTTTTGTATCAGTAAAAATAGAGAAGGGTGTTAAAATCTCCAACTATAAATATGTATTTCTCTATTTTTTCTCTTTAGTTCTGTCAATTTCTATGTTGTAATTTTGAAACCCTGTTTTGAGCATGTACACACATAGGATTATTAGGTGTTCCTGATGAATTGACCCCATTTATCATTATGAGATGTTCTCTTTGTCTGTGGTAAAAACGTTTTGTCTTAAATCTACTTGGTCTGATTTTAATATAGCACATGAGCTTTTTTATGATTCCTTTCATTCTATCTGTGTCTTTACATTTAACATATGTTACTTTAAAATAACATATAGGTAAGTCTTACTTTGTTATCCAGTCTGGGAATTTATGCCTTACAGTTGGTGTGTTCAATCTATTTTTATTTAATGTAATTAAATGTATGAGTGGGTTTCAGTCTACCATTTTGGTATTTCCACCATATGTTCTTTGTTTCTTTTTTTTTCTTTCTGTATTCTTTTGGGTGAATCAAGTATTTTTTAGTTTTCTGATTTGTCTTCTCTATTGACTTTTTAGCTATACTTTTTGTGTAATTTTTTTACAACAATATAATTAAAGTATGTATCTTTAAGTGATCACAATCCACCTTCAAATACATTCATACATTATGAATAATGTAAGGACCTTACAACAATGATCCATTTACCTGCCTTTTGCCTTTGTGCTTTTGTTTTCATATATTTTATTTCTATTTGTGCTATAAACCTCATAATGAATCATCACTATTGAAGTTGTATTTTTTAAAATCAGTAGTTTTTTACATATATATATATATATATATACACTCTCTGCCTATTTGTCTCAGTATCTCTCTTGGTCTCTCTTTATAAATATACATACATACACACACACACACATACATACAAAATATACACATACATATATGTGTCCTTATATAAGTGTTTGGATAGATCTCTCTCTCTACACATGTACACACATGCAGAAACAAATATATGTTATACACCTGCACATACACACATATATTGTATATATATATATATAAAGCATTTTGAATGGGACATTTCTTGTAGTACTGGTCTGCTGGAGACAGATTATCTCCATTTTTGTTTCTCTCTGGAAATATTTGTATATTGCCTCTGTTTTTGCAGGATATGAAATGTTGATAGTTTTTTTCTTTTTTCCTTGAAGCACTATAAAGAAGTTATTCCAGGTTTCTGGCTTCATTCTCATTGTTGTTACCTGTAAGTAATGTATCATTTTTCCTCTGGCTATTTTTATGAATTTTTCTCTTTGAGTCTCAGCAGTTTAAATACAGCTAGGTGTGATTTTCTCTGTATTTATCCTACTTGGGTTCTTTGAGCTTCTTGTATCTATGGGTTTGTTTTGGCAAGTACTTGGTTGTTATTTCTTTAAAAATAATAAAAACATATTTACCCTCTTATTGCTCTCTTTTCCTTCTAGAACTTCAAGTACATGTTTTCCTTACCTTTTGTTGTTATCCCAGAGTTCTTCTTTTTATTTCACTTTTTGTTTGGGTAATTTCTATTGATTTATGTTTAAGTTCACTAATCTATTCCTCTGCTGTATCAAGTTTGATATTAAGTCCATTAAATAAACTCTACTTTTGATATCATATATTTCATTTCTTTTGTTTCCTTTGGGTCTTTTTTTATAGTTTTTTTTTCTCTCTTCTCAAATTACTAATCTGTTCATGCATATATTTTTTTCCCACTGGCTTCTTTGAAATATTTATCACTGTTGTTTTAAAGTCTTTACCTGGGCCATCTCAATATGTTTCAGTTGACTGTTACCTCTTTTGAACATAGGTAATATTTCTTTGCTCCTTTGCAGCTTTCATATGTTTTGGTATATGGGATATTTTGAACAGAACAACAGCAGAAATTAAGTAAATCAGTGGTCCCCAACCTTTTTGGGACCAGGGACTGGTTTTGTGGAAGACAATTTTTCCATGAACTAGAGAGTGTGCTGGCAGGTGGTTTCAGGATGATTCAAGCATATCACATTTATTGTATACTTTATTTCTATTATTTTACATCGTGATATATAAGAATCTATGAGAATCTAATACTGTGGCTGATATGGCAGGAAGTGGAGCTCAGGCGGTAATGTGAGCCAATGGGGAAGATCTGCAAATGTAGATGAAGCTTCACTCTCTTGCCTGCTGCTCACTTCCTGCTATGTGGCCTGATTCCTAACAGGCCATGGCCCAGTATCAGGCCATAGACCAGTATTGGCCTATGTCCTGGGGATTGGGGATCCTTAAAGTAAAAAATGTCACCTCCAGTGAAGGGGATCATCTTTTTTTTTCCTGAGAGCATGTGTTGAGAGATGAGTCAATCTCATCTGAGTAGTTCAACTGAGTCTGGGCTTGATTGCAGCTGAAGTTAGATTCATTTTACCACTGCCTTAAAACAATGTGAGGAAAGAATCAAAACTCTCTTTATCAGGGTTTGGAATCTGGGCACTGGTGAGATCTCAAAAAATTCTTTATCTTTTAGAAATATAAAATATACATATGAAAGCATTCTGTGTTCCAATTTTACCTTCAGCTTTCTGCATCTTGAGAGATATCTCTCCATTCAGATGCCTTGCGTACACACTTTGGAGAATGGCTGTAATGCACTTGATAGAGGCCCCAAGTGCCCTGGAAGGATTTTTCTTAAACCTCTGGCTTCAGCCTTGCACTTTGGGAAGGCCCTGGATACCTCAGAAGGATCTATCTCATCCCTCTTGCCCTAACCCCCAGCCCTCAGCATACTAAACTCTGGGTATAGATGAAAACAAGAATCGGTCAATGGGTATGTGCAGGTTCACGGTCTGGCACGGGGCATCTCCAAAGTGGAATCCCATAAGACTGCTGGTGTTTGAGCCAAGTCAGTATCCTCTGGCCCTAAGTTAGGGCTGTGAATGGTATATTAGGACCCCCTCAGGGTCCTAATCTTTCGTGCCAACCCATTCACCGTTATAAGTTTACCAAAAGTTTGACAGGTTTCTCCTTACCCCCATCCATGGCAGATTTCTGTTCGTCTGTGTCTTCACCAATGATGAAAGCATCAAGGCTCTCTTCTTGTCAGGAAGGGGTCATTGCTTTCTGAAATTTAGTTCATTTCCTCTTCTTTGCATCTTCAGTTCTCTGATGATTTTTAAACAATTGTGATTTTTCACTTAGCTGTCTTGTTCTCATTGTTAGCGTGGTAGCAACAGTCCCTTGTGATTTTATGCACCCTAACTGGAAGTGGAACACAGTTCTATTTTATTTATTTTCTATATTCAGGACCTAGATACCTATCCGTGTAGCTGGGAGAGGGATAGATTTGATTGACTCCAGCTCAAAACCTCTTATCCCATTCTGTGCCAAAGGCTTTCTCCTGGGCAATGTACATAATTTCTAGCTCCTTCACTCAGTAGGAGTCGTCTCCCAGAGGTCTCTTCAGATCCTACTGAGTTTCTGTTGGGCCACTTCAGTGTATCAGAGATATCTGCATCTCATTCAAGGTGTGGCAAGCTTCTCCACCCCTCAGCTATCCACTGCATCATATTAAAGTGATAACACCTCAGAGAGGGGTGATACCTTAAGGACATTTTCACATTGGGTGACATCAAAGTCTACAGCCATGAGAGATCTCAGGATAGAGGGGAGAGTAGGAAGCTTCTACCTACTAGCATTTACTTGATAGCTACTTTGAGTCACCTTTCTCACAGTTAATCCTGGGGTGTCCCCTTGAGATAGATATTTTTACTTTACATGTAGGGAAGCTGAGATTCAGAGGTTATATAACTTGCCTAAGAGGCAGAGCTTGGATTTGAACTCACTAGTGACTCATCCCAAAACCAAGTTTTTTTTTTTTTTTCCTTTACCAATATGAAGGAAGGCACAGAAAAATGTAGGACTGGACAACCACTCCTGCAGATGTTGGTCATGGGATCAGAATTGGTCTCAGTGTTTGAGACTAACTTTTTCCATCAGGACCCTTCCATAATCAAACCTGGTATTTTCTTGGTGACCTTGAGCAGTTCATCTAATTTTTTTTTTAGCATCAATATTTTTCTAAAAATCTAAGCTACTCCCATTCTTTTGGGGAATTCAGAGCAGCTCCTCCAGGGGTCCTCTTTTCAAAAGGCTTCTTTCCCAACAACCAGATTTGTAGAAAGGAAAGGAGAGAAAACAGCAGCCCCTACACCCACACCAGCCCCCACCCATCCTAATCTGCAGAAGCCTTTGTACTGTGCCAAAGGCCACTTCACACTTGGCCTCTTCTCCCTGGCACGGCAGCAAACACAGGAAAAGCCAAAGTGTAATTAGTTAATAGCAGAGCTCCTCTGTTAATGGAAAGGGCATTTCAAACTTACTTATGCAAACAGATACTGGGGGATTTGTCAGAAACCATCAGTAGGATGCAACAGAGAGGACTCATAGGTCACTTGTCAAGTGGGGACAACGCTTTTCTCATTTAAGCGTTGAGACCTGGAACGGCTCTCTAGACCACTGGCTAGCTTAAAGGGAAGAATACTGGGAAAAGAAGCTGGATACCCCTCTTCTGAACATCTTCCCCCTAATAATAGCCATGTGTCAAGACTGTGTTACATACCCAACTGGCATTTTCTCAGCTTTCCTCTATGAAACCTGATGAAATAGATGCTATTACGGCCCCCATTTTATAGTTGAGGAACTTGAGACTTAGAGAGTCGAGTAACCTCATTGAGTTCAAGCAAGTGCTCAGTGGTGGGCCTGGAATTTGAACCCAAGACACCTGAACTCTGGTGGTTCACCATTTTGCATGGTGTTTCCACACTCAGTAGTTGGGTACATGAGCATCTGAGTTGTTAATAGAAGATGCACTTAGGTCTTGTTAAAGTTGGTAATCGATCACCATAACCCTTTTCTCCTCTTTCTGGGCTCTCAATCACACTATACATTTCCCAGACTCCTTTGCAGCTGAGTTAGTCATGTGACTGAGTGCTAGCCAGTGCGGTGTGAGCAGAAGTCCCAATTTGATCATCATGCCTTTTTCTCCCTAAAGCTGGCTGGAATGATTCCTGGGGCAATCTTGTTAGCCATGTGACAAAGATGGTGGACTCACAAGTTAGAAAGAGCCTGTATCCCTGATTCATCAGTTGGAGAACATTCCTACCAGGAACATGCGTGTCAGATTCATTTATTGTATTAGTCCACTTAGGAATGAAGGTTTATCAGATGCAGCAACCCATGTTACCTTGAGCAATACAAGCATAAGCCTCCAGGCAGGGACTGGAAAGTTACTAAGGAACTGGGCTTTGATTGTACCTATGATTTCTGTGATTAGCTTGCCTAGAATGGTGGGGGGTGGTGAGCAAGCTTGGTCTTTGTTGCTGTAAAGAGTTAGGCTTGAATGCAGGCTTCATGATGGATTAGTTGGGGACCTTGAGTAACTCATTTAATTTTTCTGAACATAAATTTTTTTTTTCTGAAAATGAGAATGATGGGTACAAGATTCTGTATCAGTTCAGTTCAGTTCAGTCACTCAGTCATGTCTGACTCTTTGTGACCCCATGGACTGCAGAACGCCAGGCTTCCCTGTCCATCACCAACTCCCGGAGCTTGTTCAAACTCATGTCCATAGAGTTGGTGATGCCATACAACCATCTTATCCTCTGTTGTCCCCTTCTCCTCCAGCTTTTAATCTTTCCCAGCATCAGGGTCTTTTCCAATGAGTCAGTTCTTCATATCAGGTGGCCAAAGTATTAGAGTTTCAGCTTCAGCATCAGTCCTTCCAATGAATATTCAGGACTGATTTCCTTTAGAATTGACTGGTTGGATCTTCCAGTCCAAGGGACTCTCAAGAGTCTTCTCCAACACCACAGTTCAAACACATCAATTCTTCAGCGCTCAGCTGTCTTTATGGTCCAATTCTCACATTCTGTATAAATTTAAATTATTCAAAAATTTTTATTGAGGACTTACTACAGGCCAGAGATTATTCTAGGTGCTGGGAACAAAAGGAAAACATCCTTGTCTTTACTAAACTTACATTCTGGTGGTGGAGGGAGTGGAAGGGGCTGGACAGTGAATTAATAAGCAAGTGTGTTATATGGGGATTAGCGATATGGAGAACTTATAAAACAGTAAGGGGGGTAAGAATACCAGGAGTAAAAGGGTTCGGGGTATGTAGTCAGAGAAGGTATTTCTAATTAAGGATATATGAACAGAGACCTTAAGGTAGTGAGGGAGTGAGCCCGTGGGAATACATGGGCAAAGAGTGCTTCAGGCAGAAGCACTGGTGAGTGCAGAGACCTGAGGCTAGAGAGTGCTTGGCATGTTGGAGGAGCCACAAGGTGGTTGATGCAGCTGAAGTCCTGAAGGCAGGGGGTAGATGTGGCACTGTTGGAAAAAGCATCCAGCATGGGACCTTTTAATAAATGTTAGACTCCTTCCTCCTTGTGTAATGGCTTTGTAATCACCCTGGGAAGTCCTCATTGCAAAAACAAACAAACAAATAAATAAAAATAGAAACAAGTCAAACATGAATTTCCTTTACTGAATGGGCTGATGCTTGGGATTTCACCAGGAGGTCTTGTTCTTTTAGTCCAAGTCTTTGATTCCTGTATCATGCAAATACTACAGGCAAAGGATTATACCCTTAGCTACTTTTAGTTGTTACACTTTAAAGGGGTTGGTTGCATGTTTGACTGAGGTTGGTGGGAGAGAGGAGTTTGAGACAGGAGGTAACTGGGAGTCTGGAAAGAGTAGAAGTAAAAGATCAAGCTAGGACTGGGGAGGGGAGGGATAAGGGAGATTATTGAAGCTTAACTTGGTCTGAGGTCACATTTTGAAGCTTTTCTGTGTTACATAGCTTTAGATGGGTGTCAAGGGAACTTACATCTGTAGACATTACTGATTTAAAGGAGAATTCACCTTAGCTTATGAGGTTGCCTTGTGTTGAAAAGCAGGGATAGCCCCTGCCCATATCTCCCCTATATCCCCCAGAAAGGGATGGCCCCTTTCCTCTATCCTGTCACCAGCAGGAGAGGAGAGCACCCCGCACAGAACATAGACAGCTGTCAAAGTTCTGTGAGCCCCGAGTTCCTGTCCCCTTGGCTTCAGAAATTCCTGTTGTCAGTGTTCTTAATTGTAGGCAACAGAAACCAAGCTGGCTGTTTCAAGAAGAACATGTATTTATTAATGATATTTGGTTCCCTCTCATCCCCTTAAAATCTTAAAAATTGAGAGTTGGGGGAGAAGCTTCCAGGAGAAGTGCCCCAACACTGCAGAATTAGTCTGAAGATGAAATCACCATTGCAGCTGCTGAGAACTGAATGCCAGTGACCCGTCGTCTCAGCTGCATGAACTGCTGTCTTTGGTAGTACTGTCACTTCTTTGTCTGGAGCTGGACTTAGTGTCCCAAGGCCTGATGCCTCTGCTGCTACTAAGTCTGGCAAAGGGATTCCCTTAGCAGAGCCTGGTTCCTTGTGTTGCTCACTTCCTCATTTCAAGAACGAAGTCTTATATGGATGTGTATGATGACAGAGCTGGATCATAGGCCTGCATCTCGGTTGCAAAAGAAGCTGGGAGTTTAAGTTGTGAGTACAGTGAAGAGGCAGGACTGATATCGTGGGAATATTTTCAAATATAGGAATGACTGGTAAAGATGTGGCTAATGTTGCTTGCAGGCAGTGTCTGCATAGGATCCGACTTAAAATTTAGAATCTTACTTAGAACAAAAGGCCTAGGTGACCTTGTTGAGCCCCTGCAAAGAGTGATGCCCGGGAAGGTAGCCTTTGAAATGGAGTAATCACAAAGGATGGCAGCATCTACTAGCCCTGGCGGAGGGGTGTACTGGGTGTGGTGTCCTCAGGAGCAGGCAAGGACTCCAGAACAAACACGTCTTCTTGGTCTTTCTGACTGTACCCCACCCTGCAAAGAGAAAAGGCCTTCATGGGAAATGATGGGAAAGCAAAATATCATCCCAGTTTTGTTTGTGTGGAGACATAATTACTGAGTTATCCTGATGCCTACATAAACTCGCGGCTCAGAAAACTGAAGAATTCTCTGATAAAGTTCTGGTAAACAGAAACCCATATGTGTCTAGAGGGATCCAGGAATGTTTTCCATTTATCCTGAGCTGGACAACAAACAGATGAACTGGTCCATCCCCACCTGTTTAGAAGGCCTCTTTCTGTCCTGAGTTAGTACATTTCAGGTTTGAAGGAGATGACCTCTATCTCCGTTTTCTGATCTGACATAATCCCATTTAGAAATTTTGGATAAATATTTAATAAACTGGAACCATGATCACAAGTCAGAACTCCACGATGACTCAGTAATGAATTTCCCACATAAGGCAGACACTTTGGTGTTTCCCAAAGCACTTTCCCACGAATGGTGAGATTCTCTCACCAGAGTCAGGCCTAGTCGGAAGGGAGAACTTCATCTCCTGCTTCAAAACAAGCTTTCGGCCCTGCTGTCTCTCACCTTCTTGTACACAGTGCTGTATTTTTGTCTTCTGCTTCCCCTGCCAGTCAGACCTGCCATCGTTCAAGGCAGGTCAGGACTTCCTTCTCCAAGAAGCCTCCCTCCCTTGGCAGGCATCCCTCCAGTAGCTCCTGTCTGTGTTGTGGGATGAGATCCAGTACAGAGATGCTCTGGAAGTTCCAGAGGCCAGTTCAGGGCTCACTTTCAGACTCCTGCCGAGCCTGATTCCCGAGGACACCGCATTGACTCATTTGGTCCCTGAGCTTGTCTTGTTTTTCATTTCCCGGCTAAGTTCTTTTCTCCAGCAACATATGACCCCCTTTTTCTACTTCAGTAACCTCAGTGGTAGCTCTCACCACGTTAAACAACGGTCTGATTTGGCATGGAAAAAAGCAGTCAATTGTTTCCTTTAAATCTTAATGTCTTAGGCCCGGGGAACATTTTAAGTAACTATTTAATGAGAAGACTTCTGGTGAAGCATAGGTAAGATCTTAAAGGCTCTAATTGCTCCCTGGAGAAAGCTGTCAGGGTTAAGTAACCTCGTTCGGGTTGTGTACATGGAGTGGAATGAGCAAAACAAGGCAGAAGTGAGGCACAGAGGCTGCAGGAGAGAATAACCTGCTGGATGAAACTTCTTGGACCAGGAAGATTTCTAGAGCCATGCCTTGAGCTCTCAACAGTGGGTACCTGCTGTTCCGTCATTAGACTCCCAAATGGTCAGACAAATGACTTACTTTTTCCTGGGCCTAGCTGCCTTCTAATTTGGAGCCCAAATTATAGTTCTTTCTTCTCCTCTTTCATTTAAATACAAAACCAAACCAAACCAAACTAAACCCCAAACTCTGTTTTCCCTTCTAACCCCCACGTGAACTTTTAATTTGTGCATCATTTATATGTTTATTCACTACAAAAATATACATAAAGTATCTCTTGGGTTGCAGGCATGGCCCTAAGCACTGGGGATGTACCCAGTTATTCCTTGTAGATAGTGGCAATAAAATGAATTTATGAGCAAAGAGCCGAGAAAAAAGGAAGACACGACATCTGCTGGCAGGGGTCATCTCCAAAGTGGAATCCCATAAGATTGCTGGTGTTTGGGGCAAGTCAGTATCTCTCTGCCCCTAAATTAGGGCTCTGCATGGTATAATGGAGGGGTTCTGTCATGTGAGAATGATATTCACTGTGTGCCCAAGGCAAGGGAGTGTGAGGCACCTTGGAAATGGGGCTTAAATCGGCTTCTTACTTAATTGAGACAAAAAGTCCTTTATGCAGGTCTCCCCGCCTCCAGCCCCACAGAGATGGCCTGCTCACTGTGGGCAGCCCCTGCAGCTGCTTCAGGTAGAAATGCTGCCTGGCCCCCAATAACCATGTTGTCTGTGACCATTACACGGGCCTAAGTGGGCCTAAGGGAGCTGTTACCCTTGGAATTAAGTGAGAAAAATGGAGGAGAGAGCAGGGCATGTGGTAGCCCAGACAACTCAGTCTTGATGTGAGTGCGACCTAAATTGGGAAGTATTTGGCAAAGGCAGATAAACGTTACGGATTTGATGTAATCCCAGACCTCAGGCTTGAAATGGAGCTTGACCCTTCCTGCTGAGCATGTTGGTGCAATACTATTGGACATGTAGTAACAAGAAAGGAAGCAGAGGAAGGATATCGGCTCAGCCATATGTCAACTCTGGGGGAGAAGATGACAGGGAGAGCCAGGCATGAGTTGTGCATGGTGCCAGAAGTTGAAGGAACAAAAGAAAATTCTGTAAAGTTCGAGTTAGTGTATCCTTGAGGAGACAAACTGATGTGAGGGGAATGATATTCCACTGTAGGATATGGGAATGGGGGGGAACTGGGGATGTCATCTGGTTGTTTAGAAGTCCAAAACAACCATACGCCCTGAAACACACTTTGTAAAAATTACAAACTACACACATTTGTCTTCATAAACCTAATGTTCACTATGCCTGCATTTGAAATGGGGCCACTGAGGTACGTGGGTTTGCATGACTGACTTGTTAGTCTCCAGTCATGTCCAACTTTTTGCGACCCCAGGGACTATAGCTTGCCAGGCCCCTCTGTCCATGGAATTCTCTAGGCAAGAACACTGGAGTGGCTTGTCATTCCTTTCTCCAGGGGACCTTCTGGATACAGAGATCGAACCCAGATCTTTTGCATCACAGGCAGTTTCTTTACCATCTGAGCCACCAGGGAAGCCCCAGTTGGTGGCTTAGTTTTGTATAAAGTGCAGTGTTTGCATCCTTTCCTCCCTTAATGATGATGCCCTGAATTTATCAAGGATGTTTGCATTTGTCATCTTACTGGACCAGTCTAAAACTGTAGGGAGTAGAATGGACCAGAGAAAGATTGAGGATGAGATGAAACTATCATTTTTGAATACTTACTATGTGCTCTGTGCTTTATGGATGCTGTCTCAGAAATTACAATCTTTTAAATGTAGGTATCATTAATCTTTGTTTTAAAGATGAGGCTAAATCTTGGGAGAGTAAGAAACCTGCCCCAGGCTACCCAACCAATAAATGGTAGACTTGAGATCCAGATCCAGGTGTCTGATGCCAAAGGCTGGTCTGCTAAATCACAGCAGATGACCCACTCAAACCCCTCTATCACCTGCCTGTAGATGCCCTGCAGCCAATCAGGGAAGAATCAGCATTAGAACTCCATTTTCTGGTCTCCTAACATTTCCATCAAGTAATTCGTGAAATAACAGCTTGGTGGTCAACAGCAGAAGTGTGGAGTTGGAGGGGACTGAATTTGGATCTGGGCTCCCCTACATCCTAGTGAAGGATCTAGTGTAATTAGTGCCTCTTAGGTCCAGTTGCCATGTTTGCAAAATAAAGATGAAAACTCCCTCAAGAAGGTTCATGGTGACAGTTAATGAGTGTAAACTGCTTCAGATGACACGGAACGTATGGTGAGTGCCCACAAATGATAGCAGAGGTAGCGCGGGACAGCTGGGCGCCCTGGTCCTGACTTGGTCTGCCTGTGTTCCCTTGTCCCGGCCCCTCCTCATTTCCACAGTCAGGCTCGCATTTTTGACATCTTCCTGTGCTCTCTCTCCCAGACATCTTCTCTCTTTCCTCGATTTCTCCTCTCCTGAGTTCTCATCGTGGGTGTGGAGTGACCTCTTTCTTCACTCATATATGCCAAAGCCAGTGCATAAAGGTGCAGGATGGATCCACCAGTTCTGACCTTTTCTTGGCTTCAGTCAGGGTTCTTCAGAGAAACAACAAGGAATTGGTTTATGAAGTTGTAGGCCCTGGCGAGTCCGAAATCTGTATGGCTGGCTAGCTGGCTGGAAACTCAGGTAGGAGCTAGTGCTTCAGTCTTGAGGCAGAATTTCTACTTCCTCAAGAAACCTCAGTTTAGCTCGTATGGCCTTTTGACTGATTGGATGAGGCTCATGCTAACTAGGATGATATCCTTTACTTAAAGTCAACTGGTTGGAGATACTAACCACATCTATAAAATATGTCCACAGCAACACCTGGATTAGTGTTTGGTTGATTAATTGGGTGCTACAGCCTAAGCAGGTTAACACATATGATTATTATAGCTTTCAGGGCTGCCCTCAGATGAAGGTTCTTAATTGGCCTCTTTTTTCTTCCTTTATCTGATGGGCAGGCTCCTTTTTTCCTCTGCCTACCCTTTAAATATTACTGATCTTCAAGGTTCCCTTGTTGGTACTTTGCTCATTCTAGATGCTCTCCTGGGGGCAATCTTACTTCCTTGCAGCAGCTGAACCTCTCTCCCTGTACACTGGCAATGCCTTGTTCTA
Organism: Moschus berezovskii; assembly: GCF_049115385.1. Taxonomy (NCBI): domain Eukaryota; kingdom Metazoa; phylum Chordata; class Mammalia; order Artiodactyla; family Moschidae; genus Moschus; species Moschus berezovskii. The sequence goes on from NC_142470.1 coordinate 64,473,398, forward strand.
TTTCCAGCAGTCCATTTCTGACTGGCCACTGAACACCTCCGCTGGATGCCCACCTCCGCTTCCACCCGATTCCCCACTCCACCCTGCTGAATTCAGCCATCCTGCTGAATTCTGCCTTCCCCACTCACCTTGTCAGCCCAAACATAGATCTCATCACCATTCTTCCTCTTTTTTTTTTTTAAATTGTTTATTATTTTAGGCTACATTGGGTCTTTGCTGCTGCACTTGGACTTTCTCTAGTTGGGGTGAGCGGGGGCTACTCTTCCTTGTGGTGCTTGGGCTTCTCATTGCAGTGGCCTCTCTTATTGAGAAACACAGGCTCTAGGTTCTCAGGCTTCAGTAGTTGTGGTGCGTGTGCTTAGTTGCTCTGCAGCATGTAGAATCTTCCCCAGACCTGGGATCGAACCCATGTCCCTCTCATTGGCAGGCTGATTCTTAACCCCTGGACCGCCAGGGAAGTTGTGGTCACCATTCTTGACTCTTCCCTGTGGCTCTCTCTTTTTTATGCTGATTTTTACCTACTGAATATCTCACTCAAGAAAATATTTGCTGGTTATCTATCTACACTTGACACCATCTAGGTTCTAGAGCAGTGTTTCTCAACCTTGGCACGATTGACATTTTGGGGTCAGATAATTTTTGTTGTGGAGAACGTCTCATGCATTTTATGAAATCTAGCCATCATCCCTGTTCCCTAAGGCCGCCCTAATAAAATGCCATAGTAGGGGGATTGTGCAGTAGAAATTTACTTTCTTACCATTCTGGAGGCTGGAAGTCCAAGAACAAGGTGTTGGGGGTGTTGGTTTCACTTGAGGCCTCTCCCCTTGGCTTGCAGATGGCTGCTTTCTCCTTGTGTCCTCACATGGCCTTTTTGCTGTGCATTTGTGTTCCTGGTGTCTCTCTTCTTCTTATAAAAACAGTGGTCATACTGGACTTAGGCCTATGGTAAAGGCTTCATTTTAACCTGAGTATCTCTTTGATGACCTTTCCTTCGTGCTGCGTGCTAAGTTGCTTGAGTCATGTATGACTCTTTGCAACCCTGTGGACTGTAGCCTGCCAGGATCCTTTGTCCATGGAATTCTCCAGGCAAGAATATTAGAGTAGTTTGCTTTGCCCTCCTCCAGGGGATCTTCCCAACCCAGGGATTCAACACACATCTCTTATGTTTCCTGAACTGGCAGGTGGATTCTTTACCACTAGCACCACCTGGAAAGCCAAGTACTGTTAAATTCTGAGATACTGGGAGTTGTAACTTTAACATTTCAGAGTGACAAATTTCACCCATGAAACCCAGCCCCCACCCATTAGATACAAGTAGAATCCTTCAATCCAGGTTGGGATGCAAATCAAAAATGTCTCCAGATATTGCCAAATATACCCTTGGGGCAAAATTGCCCAGGTTGAGAATCACTGTTGTACACAGTAGTAGTTTTAACACTCTGTACATTAGAATCACTTGAAGAAATTTTATAAAAAAGAACAAAACAACTAACATCTGCAGAAATGCAGTTTTAATATTTTGGGGGTGGAGCCCAGGCAGGGGTATTTTATAAAAGTGTTCCAGATTATTCTAACATGCAGTCAGAGGTGAGAACATTCTAGCAGTGTGAGAGTGAATAAGACAGACACTAAATAACACATTTCATAATTGAAAACTTAAAGCACCAGTACTACTATATTCTGCACACTGTTTTGTAACATTTTCCTTAGCAATGTATCTTGGACATTTTCTTGTGTCATTAGGTTACATGCAGACTAATCCACTTCAGTCCTGTCCAATTCTTTGTGACTATATGAACTATATATAGCCTGTTGCCAGGCTTCTCTGTCCATGGGATTCTCCAGGAAAGAATACTGGAGTGGGCTGCCATTTCCTTCTCCAGTCATTAGATTCAGTTCAGTTCAGTTCAGTTGCTCAGTCATGTCCGACTCTTTGCAACCCTGTGGACTGCAGCATGCCAGGCTTCCCTGTCCATCACCAACTCCCGGAGCTTGCTCAAACTCATGTTCATTGAGTTGGTGATGCCATCCAACCCTCTCATCCTCTGTTGTCCCCTTCTCCTCCTGCCTTCAATCTTCCCCAGCATCAGGGTCTTTTCCAATGAGTCAGTTCTTTGTATCAGGTGGCCAAAGTATTGGAGCTTTAGCTTCAGCATCAGTGCTTCCAGTGAACACCCAGGACTGATCTCCTTTAGGATGGACTGGTTGGATCTCCTTGCAGTCCAAGGGACTCTCAAGAGTCTTCTCCAAGTCCACAGTTCAAACGCATCAATTCTTTGGCGCTCAGCTTTCTTTATAGTCCAACTCTCACATCTGTACATGACTGCTGGAAAAACCATAGCTTTGACTAGATGGACCTTTGTTGGCAAAGTAATATCTCTGCTTTTTAATATGCTGTCTAGGTTGGTCATAGCGTTTCTTCCAAGGGGCAAGCATCTTTTAGCTTCATGGCTGCGGTCACCATCTGTAGTGATTTTGGGGCCCAAGAAAATAAATTCTCTCACTGTTTCCACTGTTTCCCCATCTATTTGTCATGAAGTGATGGGACCAGATACCATGATCTTTGTTTTTTGAGTTCTAAGCCAGCTTTCTTGCTCTCCTCTGTCACTTTCTTCAAGAGGCTCTTTAGTTCCTCTTCACTTTCTGCCATAAGGGTGGTGTCATCTGTGTATCTGAAGTTATTGAATTTCTCCTGGAAATCTTGATTCCAGCTTGTGCTTCATCCAGCCTGGCATTTCACATGATGTACTCTGCATGTAAGTTAAATAAGCAAGGTGACAATATACAGCCTTGACCTATTCCTTTCCCAATTTTGAACCAGTCTGTTGTTTCATGTCAGGTTCTAACTGTTTAAGTCATTAGATTATGTATAGATAAAATATTAATGAGTTTGCATGTGGATATGCTGTAAGTCATTTAATCAGGGCCTGAGTATATATTTTGGAGGATTCAAACTCTGCTCTATTGAAGTCATACTGAAGAGAATATTCTTGTATGCATATCTTTGTAAGCAGCTTTGTTCATTTTCTTTGGGTAAAACTGGAGAGGTGGAAATCCTGGGTTAAAGTGGTGAATATCTGTGTAGTTTTTTACACATATTACTAAATTGTTCCTCAGAATTGCATTAACTTACAACTCTGCCAACAAAATATATTTAAAAAGTCATTACCCTGTATCCTCACCAGTCTTGGGTATTTCAATTTTTGAAATTAAATGAAATGTGGTGCTTTATTTACCTTGAATTTATTTGGTTATTATTGACGCTAACCATTTCAAATACTTTTATATTATTTGTGCTTTTTCCTTTTCTGAATTGCTTGTCCATCTCATTTGCTTATTTTTAGCAATATTTTGATTTTTCCTATAGATTTGCAAGAGCTGATTATATAAATATTAATTCTTTATCTGTTTCATGTTGTAAAGTTTTTATGAGGTTGATATTTGCCTTCAGTGCTTGTTTATGTCATTTTTATTTCTAGAATTAGCTTTCATGTAGTTAAATCTGTAATATTTCCTCCCTCCCTTCCCTCCTCCTTCCTCCCTCCTTAATTTTATTCGTAGAAAAATTTTATGTACACATCATCGATCAAAGTTCACCTACATTTTTGTTCTTTCATTATTTTTTTGACATTTTGTTTTAAAAATCCATTTGGAATTTTGGCATGCCATATAAGGTAAGGATTGAATTTTACATTTTATTTCAAATAGCTGTCCTACAACTCATTCTTAAACATTTTATCTTTCCTGTTCATTTGAAGTGTCATACATTTCCTAGACTAAATTTTTATCTGGTTGGGCCTGTTTTGGTTCTTATTGTTCTGTTCTATATTATTTTATTTACTAGAATTAAAACTTCTTTTGGCAGCTGAAGTTCAACTTGTCATTATGCTTGATTCTTCAAAACAATTTTTGAGATTCAAAACCACTTTTTTTTTTCTTCAAATTTTCACTGTGATTTTGAGTAAAAGTCCATTAACTTGGGGAGAATTTATAGCTTTCTGTTATTAAATCTCATCTTTCAGACACAATATATAACACTCCTTCTATACTCAACTATTCTTCATGGATTTTTGTAAAGCATATCATTAGCTTTATAAAGATCCTGCACAATTTTCATTAAATTTATTCCAAGATACTTTGTATTTTTGTTGCTATTAGAAATAAAACTCTTTACCCATTATATTTACTGAGTGGTATTGCTGCTATTTTAAGAAGTTATTGTTATATATATGTATTTATTTTGTAATTGTCTAGTTTACTGGGTAATTTGTTTTGGTGGCTTACTACCCTTGAGTTTTCTTGATTGGTGACTATCAGTTTATGTAAATAATGCCAATTTGGTCTCCTTTTCACTGTTTGCATTTCTTATTTCTTCCTGTCTTACTGTATTGGCTAAATGTTTAGAAAAAAATTTCAGTTACAGTGGGAATAGTGAGTGTACTTAACCTACCCTTTAAGAGTTTTGATCTTTTCACTTGTACTAATATGAGATTGTCTAAAGTTTTGTTAGACTGTTTATTGTGATGTTTTTGTCCTTGTCAGATTTTTATATTGGCGTTATGCTAACTTCACAAAATAAACAAGGGAGATTTAAAAAAATTATATCGTCTGGAACATTTTATATAGCAATAGAATAGTTGATTTCTTGAAAGTTTGAAAGAATTTGCCCATAAAGCCATCTAGGTTTAATCCCTTGGCAGACTTTTCCAATTTCTTACATGGCATTAACTTTTCTACTTCTTTTGCATATAATTTTGGTAATCTACATTTTCTTATAAAATTATCTATTTTACAAAGATGTTATTTTTTATTTGTTATACTATGTCACATGAAATTCTTAAAAGAGTGAAAGTATTTTCAAGTCAGTGGATTATACATTTTTTCTCCTAAGTTTGAAAGTTTATATATTTTCTCTTCAACTTATAAGACTGACTCTTTTCTAATATATTAATTTCTGTTAATAATTTAAAAAAATTTTTGTCATTTGATTTGAAATTTTAGTTTATATATTTTTATCCTTTACTGATAAAAACATTTAAGGCTATATATTTGCTCTCTGAGGGGCTTCCCTGGTGGCTTAGATGGTAAAGAATCTGCCTGCAATGCAGGAGACCTGGTTTGATCCCTTGGTTGGTAAGGGAGCCATCCCTGGAGAAGGGAATGGCTACCTACTCTAGAATTCTTGCCTGGGAAATCCCATGAACAGAGGAGCCTGGTGGGCTGCAGCCCAAGGGGTTACAAAGAGTAGGACATGACAGTGAATTTCACACTTGCTTTCTGACTATAGAATTTGAGAGCGTGTCACATGTTCATGTTTACAATTTTCTGTGTACTTTTTTCTCCCACTTCTAAAATTATTTATGAGTGAATTAAAAAAAATCAAGGAACTGAAGGTATTGGGGGTATTATCATTTTTGTTAATAATTTTCATATTAGTCCTCTGGTGCATTGAGGATGTAGTTTAAACAATTTTCACTTTTTCAAATTAATTATAGTTTTTTGTTAGAAGGGTATCCACTTTGTACATGCCCCTAGTTCAGATGTACATTTTTTATAGTTATGTGTCCACATGTCCATCATTCCATTAGCCAATGAGCCCAGTGTGACCTTGGTCATTTTTGTATTTTTAGTGTTGAGAGCAGTTTGTAGTAAATACCAGGCATCAATAAATGTTGGCTGAATTGACCTTGAATGACAGATGGGAGCATGACAAGCTCAATTGGCTAAGGGGGCTGAGATTGTTAAGTACCATTTTCAGATGTATCAGTTGAATTAAGTGATCTACAGCAGAAGGCTAGGTACAAGGGAGTATTTGTAAAGGAGAGTAAAGTATGGTTTCCATATTGGGAACAAACTAGTATCATTACTGACAGGATTAGATATAACTTTTTGTGGTGCTACCACATAGGAGTCTACCTAGTTCCAGAGTTCTAAGGAGAAGAAATCTAGATAGTAGAGAACAGCTATTCGTAGAGCTGCATTTAGCCAGAGGTCAGACCGTGATTAGCTTGGGCAAGTTCTATAGGCTCTCAGGACCTGAGCTTCCATGTCTGTCAAGGGAGGACACTGGACAGGGTGATTTCTCATGATTAAAAAAATAAGAAGATCTTTGGTAAGTGGCAAGAAAAAGCATGATTGACAACACCAAAAGAAATTTTGTTAAAGGACATGAGAAACATTTTTTATATTTTAGAGTTAATTTTTAAAATTCCTCAGATCTCTGAAATAGAATGCAGAATTTTGTGTTTGTGTGTCATATGTGTGTGTGTATGTATATATACATATATTATTTTCTTTTTTTTCCCTGCAGAGAGGGTCTAACCAGGCTTTAAAAGTGTCCATGATCCAGGAAAGCTAAGAAACCTCCTTCTTGGCAGGGTTCTAGATCTGAGGGTCAGAAATCCTAGTAATACATGGGAGAAGTTTTAATTCCTTTTTCTTTCAAATCTCCCTATTATATCATCCCCTCATCTGTTAGTCAATCAAATATTTATAGAGAGGCTGCCATATTGAAAACATTTTGCTCTTCCAATGAAGAGAAGTAAAAATTGGGCATAATCCTGGCCCTGCCTTTTAGAGTTTTAAGGTGTGACAGGGGAGAGAGGATAAATAAATGTGGAAGGTTAGCAAATAAGACTTCTGGTACAGGGCAAATATATTGACTGCAGGCTAAAGCTTCTCCCTTTTACCTTGAACACTTACAGATAATGGGGAAAATGTTTTAACAAGTACCCAATCAATGCTTAAATCAAGAGTAGAAATTTCCACAGTTATAAATGGAGAGGTTTCCATAAAATGATTTAATACATGGTTCTCACTGAAATATGGAGGCCTTACCTGTTAAGCTTGTGTGGACTAGGAAAGGACTGGCTAATCACTAGGCTCAAGTTGGTATCCCATTTTACTGAATGCTGGAGGCTTGAGTTATACAGCCTATGAAAAGCTAAGGCCCGGGGTCAGATTCTCCCCATTAAATGTGGGAGGCCATCAGCAGAAAACCCCTGCTTTCCTTTCTGAGGGGTTTTCTCCTTTCTTTTTTCTGAGGGTTGTGGCTAAGGTCCTGAGAAGTACCACCCAGCATTACAGCACCTTGGGACCATCTTGTGTGCTGAGGACCAGGGTGAGTGAGCAGATTACTTTGAGCTGAGAAGCCTAAACCTGGTTATCAGTTTCTCCTTAAACCTACCCTAGGTTTTCTGGATGGTGATAGGAAGAAATATTTATAAAAGATAATTTCACAAATAAAAATTACATAGTGCCCAGGAAGTCCAACACCATGAATGATAAATAACAAACTGAGCAAATGGAGGTATCACTATTCAATGAAAGGAGGTTATAGAACAGCAATAAAAGTTTAAAAATGAACAATTTAAATGTTTTTGAATATAAGGGAAAACATAGAAATGATGAAATAAAAACAGAAGGCAATGAAACAAGAACAGGTGGTTACGGAAAAATTAGAAACTTTAGGAATGAAGAAATAGTTGCTAGAACTAGACAATCGAGTCTATGGGTGGATTAGTTAAAAATCATGGCAAAATTTAGTAGCTTAAAACAGTAAACATTTGTTATCTCACCGTTGTTTTGTGTCAGGAATTCAGGAATGGCTTAGCTGGCTGGTTTTAGTTTAAGGTCTCTCATGAGGTTATAGTGAAGATGTCAGCAAGATCTGCCATCATTTAAAGGCCTGACTGAAGCTGGAGGGAAGATGGCTCCTTCATGGGCCTGTTAGCAGATGACCTCAGTTCCTCCCCATGTGGGGCTCTTGTAGTGTGCTTTGATTGTCCTCATGATGTGGCAGCTGGTTTCCTCTAAAGCAAGTGAGAGAGAACACAGAGGAAGGAAGCAAAGATGTTTTTTATGACCAAGTCTTAGAAGTTATACATTGTCAGTTCAGTTCAGTTCAGTCGCTCAGTCGTGTTCGACTCTTCGCGACCCCATGAATCACAGCACGCCAGGCCTCCCTGTCCATCACCAGCTCCCGGAGTTCACTCAAACTCATGTTCACAGAGTCGTCAGTTCCACCATATTCTATTCACTAGATGAGAGTCGTTAAAACTAGCCCTAACTCAAGCAGAGAGGAGTTAGACTCCACCTCTTGGAGGAAAAGTTATCAAAGGATTTGCCAGTGTATTTTAAAGCCCACACAATAGACCAAATAGCATATTGCACACAGCAAAAAAAAAAAAAAAAGAAAAAAATTGAATTATGAAACTGGAAATCTGAGCTGAGGAAATGCCCCAAATGTGGGATAAAGGCCCAGTCAAATGGGAAACATGAAAAAAAAGTTAAGAAATCTGAATAACAGCTCAAAAGCCCCCACCATATGTTTAAAAGGAGTCCCAAGAGGAGAAAACAGAGGAAAAGATGTGGAAACAGTATTTGAGGGCTGAGAATTTCCTGAGACTAGAGATACTATTTCCCAGATTATAAAATATCATTAGGACTGAACATTATAACTGAAAGTTAGCCAACTCTACAAGGCAGTTACAAGGCAAGAGAGGGTAAAAAAAGCTACTTCAAAGAGAGCTAGAGATTGCAAGAGCTGGAGTAGCCAGGAAAGTCTTTATAGGTGGTAGTAGAAAGGCTGGGAAATTCTGCCAGGTCTGGGGGAGTGGAGAGAATTTTGGGCTCAGAGGACAGAAAGGGACCAGGTGTGGAGCTGCCATGATAGTGCCCTTGTGCCTTTTACTGACCTTTCACTGACTATGGGACAAATTCCTCCCTACCTCTGCCACTATCAAAATGCCCATAGAGATGATTGACGCAGCCCTGGGACTCTGAGGCTCAAGTACAATGGCAAGGCCAGAAGACACTGTACTTCTCCTGAGCAGGGAAAAGGCTGCTTTCTGCCCCATGATCCCCTCTCCAGCTCTTGGGCCTCAAAATGCTGCAGCCAAATCAAACTACTTCTCTTCTGCACCAAGGCCTCAACACCTGTTTATTTCCGCTCCCCCCGCCGCCCCCCAAAAAGCTGTAATTAGTAGTCAAACTTGGTTTTCCCTGCAGACTTTGAGACAAGAGTAAGTGTTAATTTGAACATTTGCAAGTAACAAATGTCTTCCAATTGGCCGTGCGTCATCCGATAGTTTTGAGAGATACTAAGTCTCCTGAGGAGGTGGGCAGGGAGAGGGGTGGGTGTTGGGAGGTCCCAGGGAGGTGGGAGCTTGTGCAGTCCAGCCCTGGCTGCATAGCCCATATCATCAGGCTGAGACTTGGAGATATGGCAGCTTTAAAAGGAAAAAATTGATGGGAAAAGGCAAGAGAAAGATACCTATAGCCAAACCCCAAAGAGACAAACATCACTCCTCTTGGAAGGGAGTTAAAGATTTGGCTGGGAAAATCAGTCACTTGAAGAGAGAAAACAATATCAGAGGAAAAATATCCCTCGGGCCAGGCAGTGTGATCCGACCCCATGAGAAATTTCTCTTAGGGTCAGACCTTTGCCCTTTGTGTCCTGGTCTCCTGATTTGGTCTGAGACTGCTGGATATATGTCTCTATGCTGAGATCACTATTGTCTGAGGCTCAGCAAAGCAGGGCCTAAGGGAACTAGTTTGGGGGAGAGAAGAGAAAAAATTATTGACAGGGAGAAATCAGAGTCATAAAACCAACAATCTGATGGCCACATGAGCGTTCACAGTCAGTTCTTAGTCCAGTTGCTGTCTTTTCCTCTGCCTCTTGCTGTTGTTTTCCCTGGTCTGCATTTTCTCCCCAGCTCTCAGCAGGTTATTTAAAAATTGAATAGAGAGAAGGTATTATCTGCTTTCCCTCCCCTCAAGGAGAAAAAGTTTCCATCATCGCCAACCACGATGGCGATTTATTCATTGTGGTTTCATTTCTAATCTCCAGGAACATTAAGGAAATGAGGGCATCTCCTTTGTCTTCCCTGCCTCTTTGTCTCCCTGTCACTCATCCTGTCTCCCTCCATCACTTGGTCTCCTTCTAAGTCTCTTTTCTGTCTCTCTCTGTGTGTATTTGGGTCTTTCTTTTCAGTTAGATTCTCCCTAGAGCCAAGTTGTGTGCAGTATATCATCAAGCCATTCAGCACCCTCTGCCAGCCACAGTCTCACATGCCACGCAGCCTTTACGTACCAAGCTGTATTTTCAACCTTGTTTGGGCACCCCTAGGTGGAGTGTACACTGTGAAACAGGTTCTTTCAGCTCTCTGGATGATCTTTTATTTTGGTGACTCTGGGCAGACCGCAGACTGAGCTCAGGCTGCAGATCGAGACCTGACCTCTTTTTATGTAGTTATATCGAGAGGGGCATCTGTGGGATCGCCAAATTTTCAGGCCAGTAGTTTTGGGATGGTTGTGTGTGTGTGAGTGTGAGTGTGTGTGCCATTTATTTGGGGGATGCTATTTAATTTCTGCATTCCTATGAAGTACCTTGAAAGCTTTTTTCCTTTCTCTTTTTATGAGAGAAGAAAATTGGCAATAATTCCAGCTACTGAGGAAAAAAGTGAGGCTTCCTATAGTGGAGGCAGTGCCAAAGTTGATGTCATGATGCAGGTAGAGGGTCAAAGGAATTGGGACAGAGGAAAGAGATGGTGACTCTGTCAGGGTAGAAATAGCACGATGGCAGGGAGGCTGCGGGACACAAGCTCTGGGATGATTCAGATGCAAGGTGGCTCTTCTGTGACTCAAGGACTCTGATTCTGAATGCCAGGGGGAAAGCATGACATGTGGTTTGAGTGAAACTCGTGGCTTTCTTGGCTTCTGTAGTGATTGAGGATGGAGGTCAAAGTTTTCAATAAATTTGAAAAGCACACCAGAATTTTAGGGAAAGATTTTTTTTTTTTTTTTTTACAAATTGCTGTATGTTTTCCAGTGAACAGGGTACTGGTTGACCTGTTTGGACTTCTGGCATTACACAGATATGTGGGAAGCCCTGGGGAAGAAGGGCTTCCCTGATAGCTCAGTTGGCAAAGAATCTGCCTGCAATGCAGGAGACTCTGGTTCAATTTCTGGGTCAGGAAGATCTGCTGGAGAAGAGATAGGCTACCACTCCAGTATTCTTGGGCTTCCCTTGTGGCTCAACTGGTAAAGAATCCTCCTGCAATATGGGAGCCTGGGTTCAATCCCTGGGTTGGGTAGATCCCCTGGAGAAGGGAAAGGCTACCCATTCCAGTATTCTGGCCTGGAGAATCCCGTAGACTGTATAACCCATGGGGGTTATACTGAGCAACTCACTTTCACTGGGGAAGAAGGAGGAGGCCAGTTACCTAGATAGAGACCAGCGGAAGTTTCTCTATGGATCCAAATATGGGAGGGCCCTGGAGTTCTGCACTGAGACCTGGTACTGGAACTCAGGCTTACTGGCCGCTGCGCAGAGATTTTTATCAGTTTCTTGCCCCTTATAAATATAATAGTAACTTGGAATCTTGGCGTTTCACCCTATGGGCATTTGCATGATCATCTCTTCATTACCAGCACTAATCTTTAGCAAAATTGCAAAGTAGGTGAATCCTGCCTCTGTGCCTTTAGCTTCTGCGCATTCCTCCCTCCTCCCAGCCCCCTTACTTCCTTCTTCCCTTTCAACTCTGTCCTGTGCGCCTTTCCCCTCCCTCACTCAAAATCCCATAGAAAACGTGGACCTTAGCCACTTCTTTCTTAGTTATCTTTCCCCAAACTCTTTGCATCTCTCATTGTCTTTTGAAAGGCTTCATCCTTTTGAAGGGATAGAATGTAAGTTCCTCGGGGACAGATTTGTCAGTTTTACTCACTGTTGTATCTCCAATAGTGACTTAGCATAGTGCCTGGAATATAGCAGACGAATGATGCATTCTATTGAATGAATGAATCATCTAAGCGAATTCAAATTTTGGTCAGCACTTAGGGACAACTCTTCCTTGTTGGGGTGTTGAGGCGGGTTGACTGGGGGAAACAGAGGCCCAATGTCTGTCCCTGATGTTTCTGGGGTTTCATATGCAGGCTCCCACCTTCTTGATGCCCCCTTAAATAACGTTCAAAGATGTAGCTTTCTTTTCGACAGGCTCTCTGGGATTCTAAAATCCACTGCTTTGGTTCCTGGCAAACTTTCCATACTTTCAGGGCAAAGATGGTTTCCTTTTCCACTCTCCCAGGCCCCAGGCTTCATTACCGTGACCTCTTCCAGTGCAGTGGTCAGTGCCTAACTGTTCATGCGTCCCTGGGGGATTGCAACGCTGCAAATGCACTGCCTACCTCTGTCCTCATGGCATCGGGAATGGAACAGTGTCTTCTGTTCCACGGAACTTCAGTGCCTGCGTCTCCTTTGTATGGCTGCTTACTAGGAAAATTGATCTACTTCTGGGCAGGGGCTTGAGGCCTAGTTACTTGGCCTTCAAGTCATACCTGCAAAGGACAACTGCCCCGAGCTGTCCCTCTCAGAGGACTGCCCCTTGTTAAGGTGTGAGATGGAAAGCTGACAATGGAATGAAAATATTTCGGGCTGTTTGGAGAGCTATTTTTAAGATGTGCAAGGGATGTGGTATTCCTTGTTTAGGCCATTTTCAGCTTGCCAAGGAGCTCTGTGAAAGGAAAATGTGAGCCAAGGATCTAAGGTGGAAAGGGGAATATAGATGCAGGGGCATCTGCAATCTGGAAAATTCACTGGCTGTTCCGAGCTGCTGGGTGTTTGAATTCTGCGTGTATTAAGGAGGGCTCTTCTTTTGTTTCTAGATATTCTTTCTTCATCCCTTCAGCTGGTGTGTAAATACCCATCAGCATCCTGGTCTGCAGGACCATCCCAGCCAGCCATACCATCCACAGAGTATTGTATACATAATGCCACACCATTAACTATGATGCTATCACCTGGCAGAGAGAGCACTTGGGAAGTTCTGGGAGGAAAGTAGGAAGCTGCTGACCGCCTGGCTTTCTCTTATATAATCATAAACTCAAATCCGCATTTCTCTGAAAGCAAGAAAAATCACCCAACCACCTTTTGATTACACTTTCACACAAATTAATGTCATTTTCCTTTCTGACAGTGTTGACTACAGGATTCATTTCGGTCCGGCAGGCCCTGGGTAACGGGAAGGCTGCTAAGGGCCTCTGTGTTAACAGCATCCCTCTTGAGAAAGGATTCTCTGAGGAGGCCGAGAGGGAAGAGGAAGACGAGGAAGAGAAGGGGGAAGAAACAACAACTTGCACACACACACACAGACACACGTGCGCGCGTGCACACACACACACCCCTCCCTGTGTGCTGCTACTGCTGCCGCTACGGCGGCTGCTTCGATGCGTCTAAGATGGCACCTCGGTGCCCTGCCAGATTCGGTCTCCTTGGTACCGAAGCGGCGCTCAGCTTCTTGTCACCGAGTGGCTGGTGATTATCTGCACCAGGGTCTCAAGGGTGCTCAAGCTTTGCTGGCGATTGGAGCTGAGCTGCTTCAGCTGAAGGATTTTAAAAGCTGTACAAGGCCAAAGAACCATTACCAGTCACTTGCTGTGTGATGCCTGTTGAAGAGGGGGGTGGGTGTGGAAGGAGGTGCTGGGGGCGCAGGGGAAGGCATGTGAGATCTTTATTCCCTTCTGTTCCTGCTCTCTCACCACTCCTCCCACCTTTCCACCTCCTCATGCCTTTTTAGCCACTGTACCCTTGCAGAGCCACTGCAAGGTTATGTCATTGTGGTCTGAGAATCTATTGATCATGGCCATCAAAGATCTTTACTGGAGTTTAGGGATTTGGGACTTTGCATAACACCCCACTCATCTGGGTTAACTCCTCCCATCCCGGCCTTGGCTCCCGGCTCCCGTCATCTCAGGGCTGAGCTGTTGGCAAAACTTGCTAATTTCTGTGACAGCTGTTTTCAGAACTATACTTTTAAGGCTGTCCAAATTGTTGTAATTGTTATTATAATAGAACTCAGGTACATGACCTGGGCAGCAAAGAAGTGGAGGGATTGACCAGACATAACAAAGGGAAAAAACCACCTAGAGATGTTACCACCCCCAACAGATGTGTGTGTGCGCACACACACACACACGTGTTCATGCACAGATACATGCATGCGTTTGCCTTGTTTTCTTCCCCTTCAGTTCAGTTCAGTTCAGTTCATTTCAGTCGCTCAGTCGTGTCCGACTCTCCGCGACCCCATGAATCACAGCATGCCAGGCCTCCCTGTCCATCACCAACTCCCGGAGTTCACTCAAACTCATGTCCACAGAGTCGGTGATGCCGGGGGTCACAAAAGAAAGGCTCGATAGGCAGAAAGTTTCAGGTTGATCTCCTACTCCAGTGAGTTTTCTTTTAGTCTGTGAAAAATAAAAGAAATGACAGAAGCCACAGAGATGCATGCTTGCATTCTTCAGCATATAAAACTTTTCAATAAATGTTTTTTGAGCATATAGTGACAACCAGCTGTTCTAGGAACTGGGCTAAAGCAGGATACAAAACAAAGTCCCTGCCTGCATGGAGTTGACAGTCTTGACACACTGCCCCAAAACACTCCAGATGCCTGTCTTCAAAATCTATGAGCAAGTGAGACATCTGCCCCGCCTCTCCCCTCTGCCCTGTGACTGAAAGATGACTGCATCACGGTTTCCCTCAGTGTGACTTGCACAAACATACACACTCAGGCACACACTCACCCATGATCATCATAGGGCTTAGTAATGCAAGGGTGAGAAATATCTGGGTCTTGTAAAAGTAATAAAAAAGGAAAATGTCCCAAACCTATGAGGCTTGGAGAAAAATGATGGTGGTTTTTCAGTCTGAATGACCATTGTGCTGTGGGAGGCCTTCATGTGAGCCAGACTCTGTCCACTCAGAAGGACAATCAGAGGAGCTATAGTGCATGGCAAAGTCCATTTCTTACAGTGAGAGGTGCATTTCACTGGAAGGTACTTGGACGGGCTGTACTTGTGGGGACCTGACCATAGTTTACCCAGGATAGGGAGGGGAGGATGGGATATAGACACGAGTGTGGCTGGAGTGATCCTGGACAGGAGGCTGAATCAGGGTGTAGAGAAGAGTCCAGGTCTCAAAGGCAACATTGTACTGAGCAAAAAGCACTGGGAACCCTCCTGGGATGCAGGGCATCATCACATCCAAGATGGTGACCCTTGGCATCCCATCCTGGGTGGGTCAGATTGCCCAGATGCCCCAGGAACAGGACACGCTCAGCCTGGTCAGGGCACACTTGCAGGCTTCTGGCCACAGCTGGCAGCAGAGAAGCCTCTGCCTGTTCCTCTCTCCTCTAGCACTGGGTGTCACTGCAGCGAACAAACGAACAAACGTGCATCCCTTCAGAGACTATCTTGGAGCTTGGAATTAATCACCTGGCTGAGGAGGGGTGGGATGGAGGCTGGAGGGAGAGCAAGTTCAGAGGATGAGAGAGAGGTACCACCCCAGTTCAGCAGTTCCCAAACCTCTCAGAACCTGACACTTCATCCTGTGCTGTCCTAGAGCCTCATTTGTGGAGACAGATGCCATACCTCGGCTGAATCCAGACATTTTATGCGTTAGTGTGCGGCCTTTGAATGTGCTGGGGGCTCTACAGGTTGAAATCCCAGGCACTCATATTTACAGAGTCCTCCTTTGAGAGGTGGTAGCATTTGTGTCATTGTCAGAGGCAAGGGGATGCTGGGTCTGGGCTCTACATGGAAATGGGGGGGCACTTTGGCAACCTCATATTCCAACCTGAAGCCTCAATCCCCAAACTCCTGTCTGGATGGGAGCTGGCAGAGGGTCAGTGCAGCACACAGCACGACCCTGTTTCCAGCCTTGAAGCTGAGGGGGCGGTGGGGGGAGGGGGTCCCACAGAAGAGAGCTTCTTTCCTCTCTCCTTTTTGTTTCTTCTTTTCTCTTCTCTTCTCAGTCTTCAGAATTGTGGGCCTGAATTTTGGGCGGTTCTCAAAAGGCATCTTGTTGTGGTTAAGCTTGTCCTCCCATGCTGTTGAATCACACAATGACTTTATTCACGAGGTCACCTCTTTCAAGGCAGTTGATCAGGGAATGTGGAGTCCAGCTCCACAGTGAAACCATTACCAGCCAAGCCCAAACCAGGGGTGCAAGCAAGAGAAGCTGACATCTTCCTCCAAAAAGGATTTGTTTTGAAAAAATGAGAAGATAAGTCACAGTGTGACTGTGAGAGTCCTGTGTGCTTCACTCATAGCCTGTATCACAGCATAACTGGGTGAGCTCGGTAAGCAGCTTGAACTTGGTCTTTGTGGTCCCCTGTATTTTTATAAGGAAACTGAAACACGAAACCAGTCACTAACTCCAGCCCCACCTCCAGCTGGCTCCTCCTTCTCGTAGCCCCCTTCCCTTCCCTTCCCTTCCCTTCTCCCCTCCCACACTTCACTCTCCTTCTTGTCGGGAGATTTCACTTCTGTCATGTTTTAGCATTTCTCCTTTAGGTTTTCTTGCCTTCCTGAATACCTTTGTAGTGAGGAGTGGGCTTCCTCCCCACCTCTTCTCACTCCTGCCGTTTTTTGTGATCGTGCCGTTTTAATGAGAGCACAGTCAATAACTACGGAGAGGTACTGACGACATTACAAAGGAACTCACCCTTAACAAGTCAGCTGTAGATGAGGTGCCAACGGAATGGACAAGAGGATTAAAGTATTTATGCCAAAATATTAGAAGCACATGCAGAATTAGTTCTCCCGTGTTAGATATTTTACTTTTGGCAAGTCCGTATTTAAAAATCTTTTATCCTTGTTTTGCTTAAAGTATTACAATAAGCCCCGGATTTTTCACAGTTACACTTGTATATTTTCACAGCTGTTTTAATCAGAAAAAATTAATGTGCTTTTGATAGCTCAGACATCTATCACTAGCAAGAGCTTTGCAAAAAAAAATGTGCTACAGAGCAGAGTGGAATCCTCAACGTTATATATTTTGCTGGCTATTTGAAATTCATAGAATTTCCTCTAAATATTTCCTTTTGCAATTCTTGCCTAAATTAATCTAACAGCTCAGGCTGACTTCTTTGATAATCTCTTTTGTTATGAATGCAGGGATTGCTATTGTTAACATTCTTTGGGAGCCAAACATGAACTGTCTGTTACTGGAGGAAAATACAATTGCTATTTTTGCTTGTATCGGAAGTATTTACTCAAATAAAATATACAACATAATGAAAAGGCAGGATTGGCAGTCTCCTTGATGGCTTTATGGCCACTGATTTAGCTACAGGGCTCCCCTGGATTTTCATGAGCTGCACAGAGAAGAACTTGACTTTTGCTTCTCCAGGTCTGGGACACTTACAGATCCTCAGAGGCACTCTTGAGTGTTGGGCATGATGAGTGTGCAAGGTCTTGGATTCAAATGCTAGGCACACATCTTGCACAGAGCAAGAGAGGAAACTACCAGGAGCAAAGTTCTGTGGTTCCACATCAGTGATAATAGGAACATCCACAATAATTGAAAAAAAAAATTAAAATCTTGCAACAAAGGAAGGAAGAGATGGGGAAGGAACAAAAGAGACAAACAAAAGTCTTGGTTGCCCCTGTCTGCCTGGCAAAGAAGAGGCTGATTTCCAGGGAGGGAGAATCAGTGGATTAATGCGAACCTTAATACTGAAGCAGTGTGTATTTATTGCTGGTGACCACAAGACATAAATCTTGCAAGCACAATATACAATACGATGCAACCCCCGTTTTTTTTTTTTTTTCCCTCTCCAGTCTCAATTTGTGTGTAAGTGTGTGTTAAGTGCTGTTGAAAAATAGTGACCTTTAATAAAGGATTGTATCCTGCAACTATTTTCCCAGACACACAGTGACCTTTCAAACCAGACTGAGGTGAGGGGGTGTGGAGTTTGGACTTTGAACCGGCCAGACCCCGCTGTGCTCCTCTGTTAGCCTGGCCACTTTTTATTGTGTCACCAGGGAGCGTTCTGTATGCAAAGCAGGCCAGGCTGGCAGCCTGAACCTTTGCAAATCAATTTGTCTGTGAAGGCGAGTCCACTGGAGTGAAAGATGGTCTAACAGGGCACACTGCCCCTCTCTTTGTGACATCATTGCCTGTGGTACTCTTGTCAGTCATGTCTGCCCAAAGGACTGTTGGAAGGAGGGGGAATGCCGGCGTGGGGGGTGGGAGGGGTTAATCCTCATGGCCAACTGCAGCCTGAGAGACAGGGGTGTTTTTAATAGGACAGAGCTGGGGGGTAGTCTGCCTGGCTGGGAGGGTGATGAAGGAGGGCACTGTTTAGATCCAATATTGTTGCCTGGCTGTGGTCACCAATGCTACTTATTGCCTCTCTCTCCTGATCTCAACGTGTTACAGGACCAGATTACTGGATTACTATCCCTCGGACCAGGAGACAGCTTGGATCCTGGGGAAACATTAAAGATCACAGTAGCATGGAAGTTTGTCCCCCACCCTACCCTCTGCCAATAGAGCACTGGCATCCATGAACTCTTACCTTTGGCTATTTTCCATCGAAGACTCTCGGTTACAATTCCTTCTCATAGCAAACCTTTTCATAAGGGTTAATATTATTATTGATTTCCAGAATTCTTTTCATCACTCAGGACTCTATATTAATCAGTAGATGAAAATGCCAGGAAAGACGGAAAAATTCAGTTACTTTGTTCTCTAATTCAAATTTCTTGGAGAAGTTCCTTTAAGGATATGGAAATCCTGCATTTTTCATAAAATAGTGGTTAGATCAATTTCTGTATAAGCAATTAATCATCTTTATACTCCATAAAAGATGGGGAGCAAAGCTTGACTTACTCCAGCACTGCTGACTGATGAGTCTCCTGGTGAGTAGCCTGGTGGGAGGACCTCAGACTCCCCAGCCTTGTATCGGTTTAAAATGTAGCCCTCTGTGAACCCTTCAAGAGGATGAGCACAGGGGGATAGGCAACCAATGGGCTCTGGAGTGGATGAGCTTGAGTTCTAATTCCCACTGTTGTTTGCCAAATTACGGGAACTTTGGCAAGCTACTAATTCCCTTTAAACCTTGGTTTCCTCATCTGTCAAATGAGAATGATAAGAATAGTTACTTTGTTTGGTTTTGGTGAGAATGAAAAGTTAAGGCAGGTATGCTGCTTAGCACAGTGCTGGTACGTGGTCAGTGCTCAGTAAGTGTTAGCCCTCGTGATAACAGCATATGTGATGATTACTGAAATTAAGTACTAAATAGGATATAGTTGTACACATGGATGAAGTACCACTAGCATTTTGAATAGCTTCTCCAAGCCAGGCTTCAACAATATATGAACCGAGAACTTCCATATATTCAAGCAGGATTTAGAAAAGGCAGAGGAACCAGAGATCAAATTGCCAACATCCATTGGATCATAGAAAATGCAATTCCAGAGGAACAACTACTTCTGTTTAATTGACTGTGCTAAAGCCTTTGACTATGTGATCAGAACAAACAGTGGAAAATTCTTAAAGAGATGGGAATACCAGACCACCTTACCTGTTCCCTGACAAACCTGTATGAAGGTCAAGAAGCAACAGTTAGAACTGGACATGGAACAACAGATTGGTTCCAAATAGGAAAAGGAGTACGTCAAGGCTGTATTTTGTCACCATGCTTATTTAACTTATATGCATAGCACATCATGTGAAATATCAATAACCTCAGATATGCAGATGAAACCACACTTTATGGCAGAAAATGAAGAGAAACTAAAGAGCCTCTTGATGAAAGTGAAAGAGGAGAGTGAAAAACCTTGCTTAGAACTCAGCATTCAAAAAATGAAGATCATGGCATCCAGTCCCATCACTTCATGGCAAATAGATGGGGAAACAATGGAAACAGTGACAGACTTAATTTTTTTGGGCTCCAGAATCACTTCAGATGGTGACTGCAGCCATGAAATTAAAAGATGCTTTCTGCTTGGAAAAAAAGCTATGACAAACCTAGACAGCATATTAAAAAGCAGAGACATTACTTTGCTGACAAAAGCCCATCTAGTCAAAGCTATGGTTTTTTCAGTAGTCATGTATGAATATGAGGGTGCTCAGTCACTCAGTCCTGTCCGACTCTTTGCAACCCCATGGACTTCTTTGCAGCCTGTCTGGCTCCTCTGCCCATGGATATGAGAGATGGACCAAAAAGAAGGCTGAGTGCTGAAGAATTTATGCTTTTGAACTGTGGTGTTGGAGAAGACTCTTGAGAGTCCCTTGAACAGCAAGGAGATCAAACCAGTCAATCCCAAAGGAAATCAGTCCTGAATATTCATTTGAAGCACTGATGCTGAAGCTGAAGCTCCAATACTTTGGCCACCTGATATAAAGAACCAACTTATTTGAAAAAACCCTGATGCTGGGAAAGACTGAAGGCAGGAGAAGGGGACAACAGAGGTTGAGGTGGTTGGATGACATCACTGACTCAATGGACATGAGTTTGAGCAAGCTCTGTGAGATGGGGAAGGGCAGGGAACCCTGGCATGCAGCAGTCCATGGGGTTGCAAAGAGTTGGACATGACTGAGTGACTGAACAACAGTTATTCGTGAGACACTGGCTTCACTTTAAAGATCTTTAGATGTTTAGGCAGAAGTTGTGTTTCCTTTTGCAGATTATCATGTTTGGTTTAAAGCTATTGACATATGCACTATTATATATATAATATATATGTATAATATTTGTGTTATACACACATCATTTTTTTTTCTGACTACCAATCTGTTTTCAGTTACAACCCCCAAGTGTAGGACACTACAATTTATTTATGTACCATGTCCTTTCTACATGGGATCACAGGATGATTTACAGAGTCAGCGGTGAGCGGACAGGGAGAAAATGTTTGGGGGAAGGATTAGAGAAGGAAAGTCAGTGTCAGGGAAGACTAGCATCCATTTGTAAAGAGCACAGATATGATTGGCTTGGGCTCAAGTCTGAAAGAAAAATTCCAAAACAATACAGTTTTTAAGTTGAGTTTCACTATAAAAATGGTGAAGGGGAATTGATTGAATGTATATCATTTTGAGGGGAAAATATTTTTATTGACCCTCTTATTTAAGAACTCACAACCAAGGGAAGAGTAATGGGGGATTTGAGAAGGATTATGGACACAGGTAGAGATTTCAGAGAGGCCCAAATTAAGATGTAATGTTCTAGGTGATGAAAAGGAAGTATTAGAGGCAAAAAGCTAAGAATGAAGTCAGATATCAGATACCAGAACCAAAGTTAGGATCCTAGGATCTCTAAAAACAGTAATACAGTACAACAAACAACCAACATCCCAAACAGATAAATACAGAAACAATCCTCTTAGCCACAAGTTAGTGGTGTAAAATGAAAATATTGAAAGTGCAAGCAAAAAAATAAAAAAGAAAACAAACACAAAAACCCTTATATCAAGCATCAGTTATGAAGCACTGATTACTTTGGGATTAAAAGCAGATATAATGTTTAGTATGGAAGCAATTAGTTGTATATTCCAGAAATTGAAGAGAGGATGGTAAAAATAGGACATGTAAGTTCAGCAGGTTCTTGTTTTCTCATTTCTGAATTCAGTTACCTGGAGATAACTGGATGAAAAAATTAGGTGTTTCCAAAGCCTAACCCCGGGGAAGGCAATGGCAAGCCACTCCAGTACTATTGCCTAGAAAATCCCATGGATGGAGGAGCCTGGTGGGCTGCAGTCCGTGGGGTCGCTACTAGTCGGACACGACTGAGCGACTTCACTTTCACTTTTCCCTTTCACACATTGGAGAAGGAAATGGCAACCCACTCCAGTGTTCTTGCCTGGAGAATCCCAGGGATGGGGGAGCCTGGTGGGCTTCTGTCTATGGGGTCGCACAGAGTCGAACACGACTGAAGTGACTTAGCAGCAGCAGCAAAGCCTAACCCAACACAAGCAGCACCTGAGGTGGCCAGCTTTCCAGTCCCTCGGCTTACCAAGAGTTCATCGCACTCCCTAAGTGAGAGCTGAATCAAGATCACTGTAACCAAGCCTGGACAAGGCCAGGATAAGAAGCAAGGGAAGGTGGGGGAGGTGGCTAACTTATTGGGACAAAGAGGAGTGCAGACTGCTCTTAGGAAGGCTGGCAGTGTTGATACCTCGAAAAGTGCTTAAGCATGATGCTTCCATTGTCCCCAGGGGCTGAGCTGGAAAAAGTGATATGGAAAGCTGGAAGTAGTGTGACCTCTGTGAACTTGTTAGATTCTGCTCGGTTTTTCTTAGACCTTTGAAAACCCTTGTTGAATTGTCTCCTTCAGCTGCTTATGAATAAAAGGGATTACATTATCTTGAAGGCCTCTTCTACAGTGAGAGAAAGTTGATGACTATTATCAACTGGAATTATGGAGAAAAATGAGAAGAGATTAGGAATCCATAATGAGACAAAAGAAGGGGCATTTGTCACCTAGGGCAGGGCAGCCATCGCCAGACGGAAGTGAAAGTCTGGGTGAAAGTGATGTGGGAGGAGGTGATTGGTAGGCTCACAGACCTTTAATACAGAAAGGAAACTCAGACACCGTCTTTCTCCCTCTGTCCACAAAGGAGTGATCGCAGAGAAATTTTCTGCTATTCTTGGGCCATAGCATGTGGTCTGACAGGAGCCATGTTTTGGGACCCAGTCCAATTTGGTACTCCAAACATCCCTGAGGCTTGAACAGTTTAATCAGTTTAAGGCACTGTGTATGAGGAAAGTAAGAAATGGAAAAGAGCAGGATCTCTTATCCTAACAATCTCAGATTGGTGATTTTAATTACTCATCAAATGAGAAGCCAGTGTCTCCTTTGGCATCTCTAACAGTGGGTGGGAGCTTCCTTGTGGTTTCCAGCTGCTTAGGCAGAATGCTTGTGATTTTTGGACAAGGTGCCGGGTGCATCATATGAGGTCCTGTCTGGGAATGTAGCTAGCATAGTGCCCACCAGCGGAGTGTCTCACTACACTCCGATGCTAAATTGTATACGTTCTTTTCGTTCTTTTCACTTATGGTGTGATGCCTTGAGGGCAGGGCCCATATCTCTATAGTAACATCCCCTGGACTCTAGGACAAGTGGCCAGAAACTTGGCAAGTGAGATAACCTTGTCATGTAGGTACTGAAGGGGTAGGGGAAGGAGGAGAAGAGGCTGGAGAAGAGATCCCCCCATTGTTGGGAAGGGCGGTGTGTGGGTGGTGGAAGATGACATGAGTGGTTAATAACTTTTTTCTGAATCCTTGTAAACTTTATCTAAATGTCTTTTCTGCTTAGAGCTTATCTGATCTCCACAGGGGTCATGGAAAGCTGCTTGGTCTGGGTGCTTGTCTGGATTTATAGCTGTGGATACCAATGTTCCAGGACAGTGCATGTCCTCAGTAAGGCAGGGGTTGGAATGGACAGCTGAGGCACTTTGCTCTGTGTAGCGCTCTGCCATTTTGCAATTGTCTTTATAAAGTGGATCTCCAGGTAGAGTTGCCAGATAGACTATAAAACACTCAGTGCTATTTGAATTTCAGATAAATAACCAACAATCTTTTAATATGTATCTGCCCAGAATATCGCATGGGACATACTTAGACTAAAAAATTGTCATTTATCTGAAACTCAAATATAGTTGGGTGTCCTGTCTTTTCTATTTTTTCCCCTTAAATCTGAGAGTACTATCTCTAGGTAGAAGATTGGCATGATGGTTAAAGTCCAAACATTGTTAATATGGATGCTGTTTGTACTCCAAACTCTGTAACTTACTAGCTTTCTGTCTTCGGGTAAAGTTTCTTTTTAAAAAAGGAACCAGAGTTTTCCAGTGTGTGCCAGGCCATGTGGTGAGGTTATAAGGAGAGAATGCATATAAAGTCTCAGTACATAGTGGCTGGGGAAGTTGCGGTAACTGGTGGTGGCCTGGTAACAGACAGCCAGGCATTTCTCTACCCACGTAGCAGAGATGTTTCAAACTTGGACTCCTGAGTTCAGCTTTTCCTACTAGGTTGGTACTAGGTTGTACTTGGTTTTGTTTTGCTGCCGTCTTGACTTGGTACAGCAGATTCTGCTGCAGATTCGCCTGGTGCTACCTGTCTTCTTAGAGCAGGGAGAGCAGGCCTGGCCCTCACACATGCAGCCAGTCAGTTCTCTCCCTCAGTTGTGTGGACTCTTTGCGACCCCAGGGACTGCAGTACACCAGGCCTCCCTGTCCATCATCAGCTCCCGGAGTTTACACAAGCTCATGTCCACTGAGTAGGTGATGCCATCCGACCATCTCATCCTCTGTTGTCTCCTTGTCCTCCTGCCTTCAATCTTTCCCAGCATCAGGGTCTTTTCCGATGAGTCACTTCTTTGCATCAGGTGGCCAAAATATTAGAGTTTCAGCTTCAGCATCAGTCCTTTCAATGAATATCCAGGACTGATTTCCTTTAGGATGGATTGGTTGGATCTCCTTGCTGTCCAAGGGACTCTCAAGAGTCAGGAGGAGCCAGGAGGCAGGCAAATCCCTTTGCGCATCAGCACCTGCAGCCAGAGGGGAAGAAAGGGGCATTTTTTTTCCCTAGGGGTTTGGGTCATGAGCCTTTGGTGCTGCAGGCCATGACCCAGGTCACAGAAGGCTGAGAAGCACTTCCTGATACCTCTCTTTCTGTAACGATCAGAGGCCCTGCCCTAGAGGAATCTTTGGCTCAATTCTTGCCACCCACTTATGCAGGACAGCCTAACCCATACTTATTCCTGGGCTAATTTACATATTACTAATTGTTCCTCCTGGGAAATAGGTATGTTAGGAGGACACAATGAGTGCAAGCCAATCGAAACCTGACATAAGCGAAAGGGAGATCTGGGCTCCCATAACCCAGTCTCAGCAGAGCAGCAGGGACTGCCTTAGGGATAACTTCAGCCAGGGCTCAACTGTGGTCACTACTCTCTCAGCTTCTGCCTTCTGTTTGTTCTCTTCATTTTCTCTGACCACAGATGGTTTCTCTCTTCTGAAAGGGAACAGGCAGCTCCCGACTTTCATGCTTATAACCTCACAATCAGAGAGGGAGGAGTTCCTCTCTCCCAGTTCCTATAGTGAAATCTATGGGAAAGGATCTTATTGGCCCAGCTTGGGTCATCCCTGGACAAATCATTGTGACCAGAGAAATGGGTGGCTCATCTTCGTGGCTATCCTTGGACAAGTCATTGTAGCCAGAGGGATGAGCTACTTGGCCCTCATCAGAACCATTGGTTATGCTGCAAAAAGAGCAGTTTCCAAAGTGTTGGCTGAGGGAGTGCTATTATCATAAGGAGGAAGGGTTGATGTCTGTGTCCTCTTGTAAATGAAGCGCTCAGGGCAAGGAGAGGCTGGAATGGGTTGGACTGGTTGGATCATCTTCTTGAGGTGGGAGGTTACCTGGGTCATGGAGATGGGATAACTGATATCTAGTTCAGTCTCTGCTGGACCATACATCATTTTGGTTTGATCTGGGCAGTGGGATGGGGCTGGTGGTAACTTCTAAAGGAAAAACAGAGGTATGCTTGTGGCTTTTAGTACTTAAGAGCGTAGTTACATCTATGGACATTCTACTAGGCATTTACTTGATGTCTGGTAAAGTATTAGGATGTCCCAGTTGGCTCAGTGGTAAAGAATACGCCTGCCAGTGCAGGAGATGTGGATTGATCCCTGGGCTGGGAAGATCCCCTGGAGAAGGGAATGGTTACGCACTTACGTATCCTTGCCTGGAAAATCCCATGAACAGAGGAGCCTTGCGGGCTTTAGTCCATGGGGTTCAAAAAAGTCGGACACGACTGAGAACACAGTATAATGTACTAAGCACTTTAGGAGTTTCAAAATCAACAGAAGACAAGATCTTATCCTTTGAGGAATGGGAATTCTTGAGGAATTTATAATCTTCCTATTTTGACAAGATATCCACAGGTGAAACACTTAAAAAAAGCTTTATTTTTTACTTTAAATTATTTATTTATTTTTGGCTGCTCTGGGTCTCCTTGGCTGCATGTGGGCTTCTCATTATGGTGGCTTCTTGTTGTGGAGTGTGGGTTCTAGGGTTTGTGGGCTTTGGTAGTTCCAGTGCATGGGCTTAGCTGGCCCAAAGAATGTGGGATCTTCCTGGACCAGTGATCAAACTGGTGTCCCCTGCAGTGGCAGGCAGATTCTTAACTACTGGACTACCGGGGAAGTCCTAGAAAACTCTTTAAGGAAGTCCCAGGCTGAGCTCTGAGTTCTGTGACACATTAGGGCATGGGGATCAGGTCTGTGGGCTGAAAGAAACGGGGGGCTGCCTAGAGTGATGTGAGCTGGGGCTTGGAGAACAAATTTCAGGGTGAATGCTGAGGATGAACTTATAAATAATAGAGGTTTTTAAAAAATTTTAGTGTGCTTTAGGATAGATAAATGAAAATTAGGTTTTGTGAAGTATGTAGCCCGAGTGGATGCTGCCTTAGGATGAAGACTCAGGTTTCTTGTCCCCCAAAATATGAAAATAAATGTGTGTATTTTGTTTGTTTGTTTGTTTTTACCATACTAAAACTTAGGGTTTGGCAAAGGGCAATTTGATTTCTATGGATATCTCGGCTTTGCTAATGTTCCAGGAGGTACTTAGCTATTGTTTATTCACTAAGTCATGTCCAACTCTTTTGCAACACCGTGGACTGTAGCCCTCCAGGCTTCTCTATCCATGGGATTTCCCAGACAAGAATACTGGAGTGGGTTGCCATTTCCTCCTCCAGGGGATCTTCCCAGCCCAGGGATCAAACCCACATCTCCTTCCTTGACAGGCAGATTCTTTACCACTGAGTCACCAGGGAAGCTATGGATCATGTAAATAACCATAGACTAGGGAAAAATCACTGATACTTTTTATCTTAAGCAAGCTAAAACTTGTTTATGAATGAATAAATGGGGAATGTTAAGGGAGAAACATTAAAAAAAAAACCACAGTTGGCAAATCAGGCAAGTCTTCATAAATATTGTGAGGATACAGGAAGAAGCAGATGTGCAGGGAAGAACAGGATTTTTAAAGTGTAGAGGATCCTGGTTTGAATTTTATCTCTGAAGCTTACTAAGGAGCATGAGCCTGCATAATAAAAGGGGAATGAGGGTGGTACTTCAGAGGATTTTATTTTTGAGGATACAACAGATTATCTGTGCAAATACTTAGGGTGGTACTTGGCAAGTAGTAGAGACTTAATAAATGATTGTCATAATTGTTGACATAAAATATAAATATGTGTGGGTAGTGGGGGCAGGAACCATTATGCTTTAACACCTATTATGTGGTGGACACTGGACTCTTATGCATTTTACATGAATGATTAAGTGCCATTGCCACAAAAGACATTTGAGGAAGATGCTGTGATTTTCATTTTAGAGATGAAGAGACTCTGCCCCAAGGAGGTTAAGGGGCCCCACCCAGGTCAGTTTGAACCAGGGTGTGTCTGACTCCAGAGTCTTGCTCTCTTTTCTTTAGAGGGCAGATCAAAGGTGGCTGGTGAGGACTGGCAGGCAATTTCCTGGTCAGGGCGCTGCACTGTAGACTTTTTTTCAGATATTTTGGGAGGGACCCAGAAGGTTGGGGGTGAGGGGCAGCGATGCAAACCCAGTAGAAATGGTTGGTAAAGGCAAGATATAGGTAGGAAATCTCTTCTTGAGCCAAGCTCCATAATAAGCTCCTAAAGCAGCATTTCCCCAGGAATGCCAGAATCATACAGAGAGAAAGAGACCCTTGGAACCGATTTCCTGAGGAGGTTTGCTAAGCAAAGATGGTGGATTCTTCTGGCAAGATGGTGGAGTGAAAGGATGTGTGCTCATTTTCTCCTGCAAGAACTCCAAAATTACAACATGCTGCTGAACAACCATTGACAGGAGAATGTCGGATCCCAGGAAAAAAAGATACCCCACATCCAGGGGCAAAGGAGAAGGCCCAGCAAGATGGTAGGAGGGGCGAATCACATTTAGAATCAAACTCCATACCCACCAGAGATGCTTGGAGGTCTCAAACAAAACCTTATGCACAGCAGGACCCAGAGACCCCACAGAGACTGAGCCAGACTTGTGTTTGAGTCTCCTGTGGAGGTTCGGGTCAGCAGTGGCCTGCTGCAGGGGCAGGGGCTCCGGGTGCAGCTACCTGGTCATACAGACTGTCTTGGAGGTCGCCATTAACCCCACATTAGAGCTATCAAGCAGACGACCCACAGACTGCAGAACAATATGCCAAAGAAATTCTCACACTGTTAAGAAAGTTCTAGGACCCACAATAGATTTCCCAACCTGGGGATCTGGCAAAGGGACTGAGAAGTCCCAGAGAATTTGACTTTGGAGGCCAGTAGAATTTGATTATAGAACTTACATAGGACTGGGGAAACAGACACTTTGAGGGCAAAAACAAAACCTTGTGAGTACCAGGACCCAGGAAAAAAGAGCAGTGACCCCACAAAAGACTGACCCAGCCTTGCCTGTGAGTGTCCAGGAGTCTTTGGGGGTGGCGTGGATCGCTGCAGGGTTAGGGGCACTAAGTGTGACAATCCATGCATGGGACCTTTTGAAGGAAGTTGCCATTATCTTCATTACATCCACCATAGTTTGGTCTCAGGTCAAATAACAGGGAGGGAACAGAGCCCCACCCATCAACAGAAAATTGGATTAAAGATTTACTGAGCATGGCCCCCTCCATCAGAACAAGACCCAGTTTTTCCCACAGTCAGTCTCTCCCATCAGGAAGCTTCCATAAGCCTGTTATCCTTACCAGACAGAGTGAAAACCACAGTCACAACAACTAATCAAACTGATCACATGGACCACAGCTTTGTCTAACTCAGTGAAACTACCATGCCATGTAGAGCCAACCAAAATGGATGGGTCAAGGTGGAGAGTCCTGACAAAATGTGGTCCATTGGAGAAGAGAATGGCAAACCACTTCAGTATTCTTGCCTTGAGGACCCCATGAACAGTATGAAAAGGCAAAAAGATAAGACAGTGAAAGATGAACTCCCCAGGTCAGTAGGTGCCCAATATGCTACTGGAGAAGAGTGGAGAAATAACTCCAGAAAGAATGAAGAGGCCGAGCCAAAGTGAAAACAACACCCAGTTGTGGATGTGACTGGTGATGGAAGTAAAGTCTGATCCTTTAAAGAGAAGTATTGCATGGGAACCTGGAATGTTAGGTCCATGAATCAAGGTAAATTAAAAGTGGTCAAACAGGAGATGGCAAGAGTGAACATTGACATTTTAGGACTCAGTGAACTAAAACGTACTGGAATGGGTGAATTTAATTCAGATGACCATTATATCTACTACAGTGGGCAAGAATCCCTTAGAAGAAATGGAGTAGCCATCATAGTCAACAAAAGAGTCTGAAATGCAGTACTTGGATGCAGTCTCAAAAACGGCAGAATGATCTTTGTTTGTTTCCAAGGAAAACCATTCAATATCACAGTTACCAAGTCTATACACCGACCAGTAATGCTGAAAGAGCTGAAATTGAACAATTCTATGAAGACCTACAAGACCTTCTAGACTAACACCCCCAAAAGATGTCTTTTTTTGTGTGTGTGTGTAGTTAATTTATTTTTTATTGGAGGCAAATTATTTTACAATATTATATTGGTTGGTTTTGCCATACATTGATATGAATTTGCCCCGGGTTTACATAAGTTCCCCCTCCTGAACCCCCCTCCCACCTCCCTCCTCCCTTTATCCTCCCTCTGGGTCATCCCCGCATGCCAGCCCCGAGCATCCTATAACATGCATCGACCCTGAACTAGTGATTCGTTTCACATATGACAACATACGTGTTTCAATGCCATTCTCCCAAATCATCCCACCCTCACCCTCTCCCACAGAGTCCCAAAGACTGTTCTATACATCTGTGTCTCTTTTGCTGTCTCGTATACAGGGTTATCATTTGCATCTTTCTAAATTCCATATATATGTGTTAGTATACTGTATTGGTGTTTTTCTTTCTGGCTTACTTCACTCTGTATAATAGGCTCCAGTTTCATCCACCTCATTAGAACTGATTCAAATGTATTCTTTTTAATGGCTGAATAATACTCCATTGTGTATATGTACCAAAGCTTTCTTATCCATTCGTCTGCAGATGGACATCTAGGTTGCTTCCATGTCCTGGCTATTATAAACAGTGCTGCAGTGAACATTGGAGTACACGTGTCTCTTTCAATTCTGGTTTCCTCGGTGTGTATGCCCAGGAGTGAGATTGCTGGATCATATGGCAGTTCTATTTCCAGTTTTTTGAGGAATCTCCACACTGTTCTCCATAGTGGCTGTACTAGTTTGCATTCCCACCAACAGTGTAAGGGGGTTCCTTTCTCTCCACATCCTCTCCAGCATTTATTGCATGTAGACTTTTGGATAGCAGCCATTCTGACTGGTGTGAAATGGTATCTCATTGTGGTTTTGATTTGCATCTCTCTGATTATGAGGGATGTTGAGCATTTTTTCATGTGTTTGTTAGCCATCTTTATGTCTTCTTTGGAGAAATTTCTGTTTAGTTCTTTGGCCCATTTTTTGATTGGGTCATTTATTTTTCTGGAATTGAGCTGCAGGAGCTGCTTGTATAATTTGGAGATTAATCCTTTATCAGTTGCTTCATTTGCTATTATTTTCTCCCATTCTGAAGGCTGTCTTTTCACCTTGCTTATAGTTTCCTTTGCTGTGCAGAAGCTTTTGATTTTAATTAGGTCCCATTTGTTTATTTTTGCTTTTATTTCCAATATTCTGGGAGGTGGGTCATGAAGGATCCTGCTGTGATTTATGTCGGAGAGTGTTTTGCCTACGTTCTCCTCTAGGAGTTTTATAGACTCTGGTCTTACATTTAGCTCTCTAATCCATTTTGAGTTTATTTTGGTGTATGGTGTTAGGAAGTGTTCTAGTTTCATTCTTTTACAAGTGGCTGACCAGTTTTCCCAGCACCACTTGTTAAAGAGACTGTCTTTTCTCCATTTTATATTCTTGCCTCCTTTGTCAAAGATGAGGTGTCCATAGATGCGTGGATTTATCTCTGGGCTTTCTATTTTGTTCCATTGATCTATATTTCTGTCTTTATGCCAGTACCATACTGTCTTGATGACTGTGGCTTTGTAGTAGAGCCTGAAGTCCGGCAGGTTAATTCCCCCAGTTCCATTTTTCTTCCTCAAGATTGCTTTGGCTATTCGAGGTTTTTTGTATTTCCATACAAATTGTGAGATTATTTGTTCTAGTTCTGTGAAAAATATCGTTGGTAGCTTGATAGGGATTACATTGAATGTATAAATTATTTTGGGTAGTATACTCATTTTTACAATATTTATTCTTCCAATCCATGAGCATGGTATATTTCTCCATCTATTAGTGTCCTCTTTGATTGCTTTCAGTAGTGTTTTATAGTTTTCTATGTACAAGTCTTTTGTTTCCTTAGGTAGATATATTCCTAAGTATTTAATTCTTTTTGTTGCAACAGTGAATGGAATAGTTTCCTTAATTTCTCTTTCTATTTTCTCATTATTAGTGTATAGGAATGCAAGGGATTTCTGTGTGTTGGTTTTATATCCTGCAACGTTACTGTAATCATTGATTAGCTCTAGTAGTTTTCTGGTAGAGTCTCTAGGGTTTTCTGTGTAGAGGATCATGTCATCAGCGAACAGTGAAAGTTTTACTTCTTCTTTTCCAATTTGTATTCCTTTTATGTCTTTTTCTGCTCTGATTGCTGTAGCCAAAACTTCCAGAACTATGTTGAATAGTAGTGGTGAGAGTGGGCACCCTTGTCTTGTTCCTGACTTTAGGGGAAATGCTTTCAGTTTTTTATCATTGAGGATAATGTTTGCTGTGGGTTTGTCATACATAGCTTTTATTATGTTGAGGTATGTCCCTTCTATTCCCACTTTCTGGAGGGTTTTTATCATAAATGGATGTTGAATTTTGTCGAAGGCTTTCTCTGCATCTATTGAGATAATCATATGATTTTTATTTTTCAGTTTGTTAATGTGGTGTATTACGTTGACTGATTTGCGGATATTGAAGAATCCTTGCATTCCTGGGATAAAGCCCACTTGGTCATGATGTATGATCTTCTTAATATGCTGTTGGGTTCTGATTGCTAGAATTTTGTTAAGGATTTTTGCATCTATGTTCATCAGTGATATTGGCCTGTAGTTTTCTTTTTTTGTGGGGTCTTTACCAGGTTTTGGGATTAGGGTGATGGTGGCCTCATAGAATGAGTTTGGAAGTTTCCCTTCCTCAGCAATTTTCTGGAAGAGTTTGAGTAGAATAGGTGTTAGCTCTTCTCTAAATTTTTGGTAGAAATCAGCTGTGAAGCCGTCTGGACCTGGGCTTTTGTTTGCTGGGAGATTTTTGATTACAGTTTCAATTTCCATGCTTGTGATGGGTCTGTTCAGATTTTCTATTTCTTCCTGGTTCAGTTTTGGAAAGTTGTATTTTTCTAGGAATTTGTCCATTTCTTCCAGGTTATTCATTTTATTGCCATATAATTCCTGATAGTATTCTCTAATAATCCTTTGTATTTCTGTGTTGTCAGTTGTGATCTCTCCATTTTCATTTCTAATTTTATTGATTTGGTTCTTCTCCCTTTGTTTCTTGATAAGTCTGGCTAGTGGTTTGTCAATTTTATTTACCTTCTCAAAGAACCAGCTTTTGGCTTTGTTGATTTTTGCTATAGTCTCTTTTGTTTCTTTTGCATTTATCTCTGCCCTAATTTTTACAATTTCTTTCCTTCTACTGACCCTGGGATTCTTCATTTCTTCCTTTTCTAGTTGCTTTAGATGTAGAGTTAGGTTATTTAGTTGACTTTTTTCTTGTTTCTTGAGGTGTGCCTGTATTGCTATGAACTTCCCCCTTAGCACTGCTTTTACAGTGTCCCAGAGGTTTTGGGTTGTTGTGTTTTCATTTTCATTCATTTCTATGCATATTTTGATTTCTCTTTTGATTTCTTCTATGATTTGTTCGTTGTTCAGCAGCGTGTTGTTCAGCCTCCATATGTTGGCATGTTTAATAGTTTTTCTCCCATAATTGAGATCTAATTTTACTGCATTGTGGTCAGAAAAGATGCATGGAATGATTTCAACTTTTTTGAATTTACCAAGGCTAGATTTATGGCCCAGGATGTGATCTATCCTGGAAAAGGTTCCATGTGCACTTGAGAAAAAGGTGAAATTCATTGTTTTGGGGTGAAATGTCCTATAGATATCAATTAGGTCTAACTGGTCTATTGTATCATTTAAAGATTGTGTTTCCTTGTTAATTTTCTGTTTAGTTGATCTATCCATAGATGTAAGTGGGGTATTAAAATCTCCCACTATTATTGCATTATTGTTAATTTCCCCTTTCATACTTGTTAGTAATTGTCTTACATATTGCGGTGCTCCTATGTTGGGTGCATAAATATTTATAATTGTTATATCTTCATCTTGGATTGATCCTTTGATCATTATGTAGTTTCCTTCTTTGTCTCTTTTCACAGCCTTTGTTTTAAAGTCTATTTTATCTGATATGAGTATTGCTACTCCTGCTTTCTTTTGGTCTCTATTTGCATGGAATATCTTTTTCCAGCCCTTCACTTTCAGTCTGTATGTGTCCCTCGTTTTGAGGTGGGTCTCTTGTAGACAACATATATGGGGGTCTTGTTTTTGTATCCATTCAGCCAGCCTTTGTCTTTTGGTTGGGGCATTCAACCCATTTACGTTTAAGGTAATTATTGATAAGTACGATCCTGTAACCATTTTCTTTATTGCTTTGGGTTCGAGTTTATACACCCTTTCTGTGTTTCCTGTCTAGAAAAGATCCTTTAGCATTTGTTGGAGAGCTGGTTTGGTAATGCTGAATTCTCTCAGCTTTTGCTTGTCTGTAAAGCTTTTGATTTCTCCTTCATATTTGAATGAGATCCTTGCTGGGTACAGTAGTCTGGGCTGTAGGTTATTTTCTTTCATCACTATAAGTATGTCTTGCCATTCCCTCCTGACCTGAAGAGTTTCTGTTGAAAGATCAGCTGTTATCCTTATGGGAATCCCCTTGTGTGTTATTTGCTGTTTTTCCCTTGCTGCTTTTAATATTTGTTCTTTGTGTTTGATCTTTGTTAATTTGATTAATATGTGTCTAGGAGTATTTCACGTTGGGTTTATCCTGTTGGGGACTCTCTGGGTTTCTTGGACTTGGATGATTATTTCTTTCCCTATTTTAGGGAAGTTTTCAACTATTATCTCCTCAAGTATTCTCTCATGGTCTTTCTTTTTGTCTTCTTCTTCTGGGATTCCTATGATTCGAATGTTGGAGCGTTTAACATTGTCCCAGAGGTCTCTAATATTGTTCTCATTTCTTTTAATTTGTTTTTCTTTTTTCCTCTCTGTTTCATTTATTTCTACAATTCTATCTTCTAGCTCGCTTATCCTGTCTTCTGCCTCTGTTATTCTACTGTTTGTTCCCTCCAGAGTGTTTTTGATCTCATCTATTGTATTATTCATTGTATATTGAGTCTTTTTTATTTCCTCTAAGTCTTTATTAAACCTTTCTTCCATCTTCTCAATCCTTTTCTCCAGGTTATTTATCTGTAACTCCATTTTGCTTTCAAGATTTTGAATCATTTTCACCACCAAAATTCGAAATACTTTTTCATGTAGATTCCCTATATCTTCCTCTTTTGTTTGTGTTGGTGGGCATTTATCTTGTTCCTTTACTTGCTGGGTATTTCTCTGCGTCTTCATCTTGCTTATAATGCTTTGCTTGGGGTGGCCTTTCCCTCTTCTGGCCGTTTGTGGAGTTCTCTTTATTATGTAGTTTCCTTGCTGTGTGTGGGGTTGGACAGGTGACTTGTCAAGTTTCCCTGGTTATGGAAGCCTGTGTCGGTGTTCTGGTGGGTGGAGCTGGATTTGTTCTCTCTGGAGTGCAATGAAGTGTCCAGTAATGAGTTGTGAGATGTCAGTGGGTTTGGATTGACTTTGGGCAGCCTGTATATTGAAGCTCAGGGCTAGTTTCCTGTGTTACTGGAGAATTTGCGTGGTATGTCTTGCTCTGGAACTTGTTGACACTTGGGTTTGCGTAGGTATGGAGACGTTTGATGAGCTCCTATCGATTAATGTTCCCTGGAGTCAGGAGTTCTCTGGTGTTCTCAGGATTCGGGCTTAAGCCTCTTGCCTCTGGTTTTTGGTCTTATTCTTGGAGTAGTCTCTAGACGTCTCTATCTGTCATTTCCAAGGTGGTTCCCTCTGTTTTAGCTTCTGTCTGCTGGTCTCTTCAGTGTCTAATTTCTGCCCTGATACTAGGGGGTGGGTGGACACTTTTTAAGGCTCAGTTGTTCAGTCCTGTTCTGGGAAGGGAGGAACGCTGCAGTCGAATCTCTCTGGCGTCTGTGGGGAGTGCTCGCAGCGTCTTGGCCACACTGGGTTTGCCCCCGCTCACAGCACGTATGCTGTCCCAGTCTATACTGCACAGGCTCTAGGTTGCTCTGCCGGGAACTGTCCGAGGCCGGCGCCAGGTTGAAGGACTTCCCAGGTCTGAGCGGCTCAAGTTCAGGTTCTCAGGTACTTCACAAAGGCGCAGACTTGGTTGGGCCTGCGTTTTGTGCCTTCCCCGGTCCGAGCAGCTCAGGGGACCAGGTGTTTGGCGAGCGCGGTCTCTGCGACTTATCGCCTCCCCAGTCCCCGCCACTCAGTTTTCTGGGTGTACAACCGGCGCACCTTCTCAGGGGGATATCGACCGGCCCGAGCCCAAGAAGTCCTGAATAGCAACAAGCCTGCCTGCAGTTTGTATCGGATGCCTTTCTGGGGCCGCGGTTGCCCGCTCCGGCTCTGGCTGCCCTCCCTGCCTGTCTCGGCGGGGAATGGGGGATGGGCCGACCGCAGCCGGCTCGCTCTGCTCAGTCCTTTATTCTGTGAGCGGGGCTGGCCAAGTCATAGGTTAGAGCTTTCCGCCTTTTCATGGGGAAGCTATCCCACAGTCTGCTTTGTTCTCCCCAGTTCTCTCAAATTGTTCTCGCGGCATTCAAGCCCAGTCCTCTCTCTAAGCAGTTCAGCTGGCTCCTCCCTGCCCAGCCCCCGCTGCTAATGGCGTATGCAGGCGTCTGCGCTGCTTCTCCGCTGGGAGTTACCGTTTGGCGGGTAGTCTGTGGGTTTTAAAAAAATCTTAAAAAAAAAAGAGGGTTATGTGGCCCTCTGAGCTTCCAAGGCTCGCCACAGAATCGCCAGTGAGAATGTTTCCTGGTGTTTGGAAACTTCTCTCTTTTTAAAGCCTCCCTTCCCGGGACGGAGCTCCGTCCTTACTTCTTTTGTTTCGCTTTTTATCTTTTATGTTTTTTCCTACCTCCTTTCGAAGACAATGGGCTGCTTTTCTGGGTGCCTGACGTCCTCTGCCAGCATTCAGAAGTTGTTTTGTGGACTTTACTCGCGTTCAAAAGTTCTTTTGATGAATTTGTGGAGGAGAGAGTGGTCTCGCCGTCCTATTCCTCCGCCATCCTCAACACTACCCCAAGATGTCCTTTTCATCATAGGGGACTGGAATACAAAAGTAGGAATTCAAGAGATACCTGGAGTAACAGCTAAATTTGGCCTTGGAGTACAAAATGAAGTAGGGCAAAGGCTAATAGGGCTTTGCCAAGAGAACACACTAGTCATAGCAAATACCCTCTTGCAATAACACAAGAAAAGACTCTACACATGGATCTTAACAGATGGTCAATACTGAAATCAGATTGATTATATTCTTTGAAGCCAAAGATGGAGAAGCTCTATACACTCAGCAAAAACAAGACTAGGAGCTGACTGTGGCTCAGATCATGAACTCCTTATTGCCAAATTCAGACTTATATTGAAGAAAATAGGGAAAACCACTAGACCATTCAAGTATAATGTAAATCAAATCCCTTACAATTATACAGTGAAAGTGACAAATAGATTCAAGGGATTAGATCTGGTAGAGTGCCTGAAGGACTATAGATGGAGATTCATGATATTTTACAGGAGGCAGTGATCAAGACCATCCCCAAGAAAAAGAAATGCAAAAAGGCAAAATGGTTGTCTGAGGAGGCCTTACAAATAGCTGAGAAAAGAAGAGAAGCTAAAGGCAAAGAAGAAAAGAAAAGATATATCCACTGGACTACAGAGTTCCAAAGAATAGCAAGGAAAGATAAGAAAGCCTTCCTCAGTGATCAGTGCAAAAAAACAGAGTAAAAAAACAGGATGGAAAATACTAGAGATCTCTTCAAGAAAATTAGAGATACCAAAGGAACATTTCATGCAAAGATGGGCACAATAAAGGTCAGAAATTGTATGCACCTAACAGAAGCAGAAGATATTAAGAGGAGGTGGCAAGAATACATGGAAGAACTATACAAAAAAGATCTTCATGATGCAGATAACTATGATGGTGTGATCACTCACCTAAGCCAGGCATCCTGGAATGCGAAGTCAAGTGGGCTTTAGGGAACATCACTACAAACAAAACTAGTGGAGGTGATGGAATTCCAGTTGAGCTATTTCAAATCCTGAAAGATGATGCTGTGAAAGTGCTGTACTCAATATGCCAACCAATCTGGAAAATTCAGCAGTGGCCACAGGATTGGAGAATGTCAGTTTTCATTCCAATCCCAAAGAAGGGAAATGCCAGAGAATGTTCAAACTACTGCACAATTGCACTCATTTCACATGCTAGTAAAATAATGCTCAAAATTCTCCAAGCCAGGCTTTAACAGTACATGAATCATGAACTTCCAGATGTTCAACTGGATTTAGAAAAGGCAGAGGAACCAGAGATCAAATTGCCAACATCCACTGGATCACAGTAAAAGCAAGAGAGTTCCAGAAAAACATCTACTTCTGCTTTATTGACTATGCCAAAGCCTTTGACTATATGGATCAGAAGAAACTGGAAAATTCTGAAAGAGATGGGAATACCAGATCACCTGACCTGCCTCCTGAGAAATCTGTAAGCAGGTTAAGAAGCAACAGTTAGAACTGGACATGGAACAACAAATTGCTTCCAAATTGGGAAAGGAGTACATCAGGCTGTATATTGTCACCCTGCTTATCTAACTTATATGCAGAGTTCAGTTCAGTTCAGTTCAGTCACTCAGTTGTGTCCGACTCTTTGCAACTCCATGAATCACAGCACACCAGGCCTCCCTGTCCATCACCAACTCCCGGAGTTCACTCAAACTCATGTCCATTGAGTCGGTGATGCCATCCAGCCATGTCATTCTCTGTTGTCCCCTTCTCCTCCCGCCCCCAATCCCTCCCAACATCAGAATCTTTTCCATTGAGTCAACTCGTCACATGAGGTGGCCAAAGTATTGGAGTTTCAGCTTTAGCATTAGTACATCATGTGAAATGCTGGGCTGGATGAAGCACAAGCTGGAATCAAGATTTCTGGGAGAAATATCAGTAACCTCAGATATGCAGATGACACCACTCTTATGGCAGAAAATGAAGAGTAACTAAAGAGCTTCTTGATGAAAATGAATGAGGAGAGAGAGAAAAAGCTGGCTTAAAATTCAGCATTCAAAAAACTAAGATCATGGTATCTGGTCCCATCATTCCATGGCAAATCGATGGAGAAACAAAGGAAACAGTGACAGAATTTATTTTTTTGGGTTCTAAAATCACTGCAGATGCTGACTGCAGCCATGAAATCAAAAGATGCTTTCTGCTTGGAAGAAAAACTATGACCAACCTAGACACCATATTAAAAAGCAGAGACATTATTTTACCAACAAAGGTCCATCTAGTCAAAGCTATGGCATTTCCAGTAGTCATGTAGGGATGTGAGAGTTGGACTATAAAGAAAGCTGAGTGCCAAAGAATTGACGCTTTTGAACTATAGTGTTGGAGAAGATTCTTGAGAGTCCCTTGGACTGCAAGGAAATCAAACCAGTTAATCCCAAAGAAAATCAGTCCTGAATATTCACTGTAAGGACTGATGCTGATGCTGAAGCTCCAGTACTTTGGCCACCTGATGTGAAGAACTGACTCATTTGAAAAGACCCTGATGCTGGGAAAGACTGAAGGCAGGAGGAGAAGGGGACATTAAAGGATGAGATGGTTGGATGACATCACTGACTTGATGGACATGAGTTTGAGCAAGCTCCAAGATTTGGTGATGGACAGGGAAGCCTGGCGTGCTACAGTCCATGGGGTCGAAAAGAGTTGGACACGACTGAGCAACTGAACTGAACTTTGCTAAACAATTGTGACCTTTCCCTTCCCTTCGGTCAGTGCCTCCTTTCTTAGGGATGCCTGGAGCCCTTGGGAGCCCTTTTGCTTCTGTAACCCCTCTCCACACCATGGAGGAAGAATGTTGGCTTGAGCTCCCTATGTTGGGGTGGCAGTAACCTCTGCCTTGGCCATAACTCCCATCTAATGAAAACATTGCAAGATTGACAAGGCTTAAAGCAAAGCAGAGCCACTGATGTGTGGGCAGGTGTAGGCAAAAAAAAAAAAAAAAATGTGGTGGGGGGTTAGCATGCAAAGTTGAATTGCTGAGATAACAGGATATCTTAATAGCGTGGGAAAAGGGGATTGTGAGATCAAAGGCCACGATAAGAGGGTGATTACTTCATCATGACTGTTCTGAGGAGAAGGACAGTCATATACAGAGAGCAGACACCGCCCCCGCCCCTGCCCCCCCACTCAGTTTCTTTGATTTCAAAGTGGGAAACACTCAACCCAACCCCAAACAGCCTGGTCCTCTTCCCTAACTCCCCACACCCCCCTGGCTGATTCTCCCCTGGTGTTATTGGCTGATGGAATGCCTGACTTTCAGTGCCCACTGCATTTGCTCTTGTGTGATTTTATATTTATTTCTAGCTCATATTTTTATTTCTTCAAAGCTAAATAATTTTCTCTGTGGAGCATCTTGGTTTTTGCTTGAAGTCTTGCCTATATTCTTTACTTGGTTGTAACCACTGGGAGTTGATTTGGAGGCTTTTTAAACAAAATTATTTCATTTTAAGAAAGACAAACCAGTTTACTAGCATTATTTCTAGTCCTTAAAATTCAAAGCAGTTTTTTAGAGACTGTTCTTTGCTTTTGGAGATGGAGCTGATTTCAGTTTATAGCTCGTTGTCTTCACACCCATCTCGGTGACTAATACTGTAAGATGGATTTCCTTTTTTTTTTCTCCTTCCTTGAAGTGGGTTTCAAATCCCCAAAGAATTTCTGGGAGGGGAAGAAAAATCCTTTAATTGAAAGCAAGAGAAAACAAAACAAAAAAGCATAAGAGAGCTGACAAAAATATCATGTTTAATGAAACCAAGTTCCATTCCTGCAGATGGCTGTGGAAGCACAGAATGACCTAAAGATAGAAAAACGGGTTTTCTTTATGTGCCTTGTAAAGGGTGGTTTCTCTTTTGAATGTCACATGAGTGACGGCCAGTGCCTTGCAGAATCCATGAGTGAGCAGGTAGGAGTCCAGCTATCCTTCAGGCTGTATAGGGTCCTGTGCTGAAGTGGCTTGTGTGGGTGTCCTGGGTTCTGCTCTCCACTGCCCGCTAGAGCATGGGCAGCATGTTCCACATTGTTCGGCACTGGGTCAGATGCCTTTAAGTCTAGACTCAGCCACTTAGCAGCTGTGTGACTTCAGGCAAGGGATTTAACCTCCCTGGGCCTCAGTTTTCTCCTTTGTAAGAGTCAGACAGGACTGAGTGACTGAACTGAATTGAACTGAAGCTGACAGGAATCATATCTACCTGCATGGTTATCTGGGAGGATTACTTACGATTCAGAGTGGAATGTTCTTGGCACAATGTCTGACCCTTAAGAAAGGGTGCTGGTTCTTCCTGTGGCCTGATCCGCCCAGCTGCGTGTGCAACCAGATTGTAATCTCCGTGAGGAGGGGCTGGGCCTTGCACACCTGAGGAGCTTCTCTGGTGCTGGAGACCAAGGAGACCCTTACAGTCTGCAGAGGCTGAATGAATAACGGAATTACTGAGGCAGATTTCTTAAAATAACCCAAAAAAGTACCAGTCTCGCTGAACTTCCCTCTTAAACAAATTAAACAAAACCCATAAAGAAATAAGCACATTTAAAAACTCTACAAGTTTAAAATTAACTTTATTTCATTAGGAATTAATGACTTTGAATGTTTTCCCATTCTGCTGTCAATTCTTGCATCTCTAGTGACTTTTCACTTTCCACCTTCTGTCTATGAAAGTACTCTCCTTCAGGCTGAGAGAACTTGGGCAGTTTTTGTGGCTGGAAATGGACTTGACCTTTTTCCGTTAGAGAAGGGTGTTGTGGCTATAAGAATGGTGTATGGACCTCTGGTCCATGAGACTCCAAGGTAGGAAAGGCATAGTTTATTTTGGAATCTTTGCTAGAGAACAGGGGAAGCTGTGTATCTCAAATCCCCTCTTTCTACCTTCCTCTTCACACACTCTCCACCCAGCCCAGGGCTATTTCGCACCCTCGACTGGAGTCTCAGAATTCCTCCAATGCCCCTAGCCTGTATGCATTTTTCTTGACCTCACTGCTTTTCTCTTGCTTGCCCTCTGTTCAGTTAACACCTTCTGTCTTTGGATTTCCAGCCCAACAGTTCATCTCTCTGCATGCTGTCTGCTCATCTCTGTCCCTTTTAAGATGAGCATGGACATCTCAATTCATTGCACTGGGTTTGCTGAACCCAGGCGGTGCGGGGTGGGGGGTAGGGGGGCATTGTCTCTTACTTTCTCCCCTTTTCCTATTAGTTTTCTTTCTCTCCCTTAGTTTCAGTCCATGTACCTGGCAACTGCATTTCTGACTGGAGGTTCATACATTAATGCATTCAGAAACCCCCTTTTTTTGTCCTTTACTTGATAAAAATTCCATATCATACCTACCAACCCAAATTGGCCCAAAAGATAAATAGCAGCTACTTTTTCTTTTTCAAATTACAAAAGGTTTCCCTCTAGGAACAATAGCTGGTACACTGACAAGTGAATCCATTTATTAAAACGATTTATAGTTCACTTTTATGAAATATGTCTATTCTGTAATTTGAGGCAAACCTGTGTTCCTCTACTGGTTTTTTATCCCATCATTTTTTTCACTCTATCTCTTTCCTGCCCATCCTAGCTGTGGCCAGTTTGGTAGAAACTTAGCAGCACGTGCACTTTAATACAGTCGCCTGGTAAATCAAGTCTAGATCTGTTTGATTTGCATCCTTCCCTTGCTTTGTCAGGGCAAGATGGCAGGGATGGCGGTAAGTGTGCAAGACAGATTTGAAGGGATTGACACTGCTTTTTAATCACTTGGGTAGCATACCCTTCCCTTTGGCTTTGTTTTTGTTCAGAGGCTTTTAAGCCTGTTAAGTCACACCTTGTTTCCCAATCATTGCCTCCTCCATATTAAAGTCTATTGCTCGCTTCAATAGAGATGGAGTGAAAACTGGGAAATTTAGAGGCAAACCACGGGTTTTCAATGAGCAGTAAGATTCATCTGGGCATGATAGTGTGGTGTGAAGTAACCCCAAGGAAGAGAAGACAGGCAGGGATGGAAAGCACCTCACTTTCCATGGGGCCTGTGGGTTCTGAATGCATGAAGCCTGTAGATCCTGAACAGTAGGAAGCACCTGTGTTTGGGGGACTGGTTTATGATGCCCCCTACTTGTTTGGTGTGATATTAAGTTTCCATATTTTAAAAATTTATTTCTTTCAAATAGTCTCAAACTGTCTTACTGTTTCTTCTCTGCCAATGCCAAGGGAGCAGCATGGGTTAAATCTAGTTGGCTGTGCTTGTGCATAATTTCTGTCTCTCTGTCTCTCTCTCTGTCTCCCTGTGTCTCTGGACTTGATTGGTTTAATTTCCATTATGAAAGGTGAAGTCCTGGTAGGGAGTTAGGGGATTGGCTTTGAGAGCAAATCTAACAGCACATGGTTGGAACACTGTGCCTGAGATAATGCCCCCACCCTTTTTTTTTTTAAGGGCAATAAGGTGACTGAGTCGGTGCAGTCAGGACACCCCCAGGAGAGCCTTGTACACTGCAGACAGGCTGTTTTTGCCCCCTTTTCTGGTCATCCGATCTCTTTCCATGTGCTGCTTTTAGAACTTCCTGCTGCTCAGGCCTGGCCTCGCAAAAGGGAACAGCCATTCAAGTCCAGACACATTGCAGACTTCTGGCAAAATAGCCGGAGCTCACGAAAATTTACACTTTTCCTGGCACCTGGCCGACAGAATGAGCCGGACTTGGCTTGGGTTTGCTTTCAGTTAGCAAAGCCCTTTGGGGTGGGGGGTGGAGGGTTGGGGGTGGGGTGGCAGCAAGATTCTTGAGAAGGGTCAGAGCTGCTGAAATAAATATCAGCTCGGCTAGAGAGAGCAATTTCTGTAATTATATCTGCCTGATGACTTATAATCAGCATTCTTAGCAGAGTCTGTAACTTTCATGTCTTCTCCTGTGTGCATTGATGGTGGGGGTGCCGAGGGGCGGGCTGAAAAAGTGGTGTCACTTTTATAGTGATTGTTGTTGCTGTTAACGTGAATACCGTTTTCACTGAAGATTACCTTTGAAATAATGCCAGTGGGGCATTTGCTGGATTTTCTTGGTGAAAGGGTCTGAGGACTGTGTACTATTTTTCACTAGGGAGAATCCTGTGTATATAGACATTTAAAAGAGCAAAACAAAGCTGAGTGTGTGAACAAAGCTCAGACTCGTCATGCTGGCCCTGTCTTCCAAGCAAGAGTCCATTTTGGATCCTCACCTAATGTAGCCCATTCTCCATCTCCCCTCTTTGAAAAACTTGAGAGAAACCAGTCGTCTGCCAGTCCACAGGCTGTGTGTCATTTCCTTCCTTCTCCAAGCCTCACTCTTTCCACAGAGGAGACTTTTCAAATTAACGTTTTCAGTTCATTAAAGACCTTTTCGCAAACATTTCATTCTGG
Organism: Moschus berezovskii; assembly: GCF_049115385.1. Lineage (NCBI taxonomy): Eukaryota > Metazoa > Chordata > Mammalia > Artiodactyla > Moschidae > Moschus > Moschus berezovskii. The sequence goes on from NC_142470.1 coordinate 64,517,053, forward strand.
TAAAGGCAGCATTTCATCTGGAAATGGTCAGGCTCACGTTGGCACAGAATGGAGCGAGAAAGGGAAAAAAAAAGAATCAAATCCCTTTTCATCAAGTGGACAGTGTGCAGCAAGCCTCAAATGGGTCTTCCCGAGAAGCTGGGGAGGTTTCTTTGGAAGGAAAAAACAAAGTCAATGAATGAAAATCATTTGCTCTTGTTTGTTTTGCAAAACTAGCAAGGGAATAGGGGAGCTGGGCTTTCATTCCCTTAAAAAAAAAAAGGATTCTCTGGGAAGAGGCAGCTTGTAATTGTGTCCCTTTGTCTTGCTTCTGCTAACATCCACTGCAGCCTCTCCAGGGCACACTCTGCGTCTGGGGAGGAGTGCATGAAAAGTCTTCTACTGCCAGATGAAAATATGGCCTTCTCTTCCCTGCCTGGCTTGAACCAGACACTCTGAGAGTCTCATGCAAATGGTCAGCTTCCCCAGAACAGACCAGTGGAGCAGAGAAACAGTACCTTGACAAGCTTGAGTGCTTGGGGCTTGTTGGACAAAATTACAGAAAATCTTTAGTTGATGCAGGACTGGAGATAGGCAGGCAGAGCATGAGTTTCTGCTGCTGTTGTTGGCCCAGCCTGGGAGAAAAGAACCCAAGCATCTTCCAGGAAGGAACCTGAGAGATGAGCTCATTTGTGTGGTGCTTGCTTGCCTGTTGTTACTGTGTTGGCAGACAACCTTAGGATCAGCTCCACTTTTATCTGTTTCATACGGTGGAGTTTGGCATAAGACTTCCACTAGGCCTCAAGTTTCTTGTCATTTACACAAAGTCAGCTTTAGGTAAATATTTGTTAATGAATAAAGAATGAATAATGTAACTTAAAAGGAGTTTGAAAATATGGAACCAGTTCTTTTGCCCTCCCTTGCTCTTACCCATTTTATGTCATGGCCAGAGAAGCTTGGTGATTTTCCCAAAATCCTCTACCCAGCTGGTCACTGGCAGGGCCAGGACTGGCTATTCAGGTCTAGTCCAGAGCTAGTGTCTTAGTATTCCCTCTACCAGTGGGACCCAAAAAACTCAGAGATGCCAGTTTCTTGGGGGCACCATGCACTGTTTTCCATTCACCATCCAACTACTGGGCATGACTAGCTGGGGTATTTATGACTGTGCATAAGAGCAGAGAGTATGTCTGTTTTGTCATCACTGTGTTCTGTGTGCCTAGCACAGTGGCTGACAATCACTGCTCCATCCTTGTCATGTTTGTTGAATGAAGGAACACAAACACAACTCCAGCCAAGTTCCATTCTTTTGAATAATCTAGAGAGAGAAGATAATGCTTAGTCCCACATTTTTCCTTGAGAACTCTGGGGTCACGAAGGTCTTTGGGTCTTAACCGAAACATCAGCACCAATAGAAGTTCACTCTGAGCTGCATCCAGCCTCTGTAGTCATCATCAGCATCAGTATCAGCAGCAGCAGCAGGCAGATAGGAGTCTGTACAGGGAAATAAGCAGTTCTCACCTCGTTTTAACATGGCTGCCAGCAGGTCTTACCCCTATAATCTTCTCACTCTTGTCCCATGTAAATTATAGACTTCTACAGCCTGAATTCATGGGTGATGCAAAGAGCTCTGGACTCCTGAATTAGCAGACTTGGGCCGAAGAGTTGGCTCCTCAACTTCCTGGTTCTGTAATCCTGTGCATGTTCTTTGTCCTATTTGACCTTCAGTTTCTGCATCTGTCAAAAATAAAAATAAACCATGTGGATTTGCTATTTAGCAGCTGAATGACACTGGTCAAAGTACTTCATCTTAGGTCTAAGCCTTAGCATTCTCAGTTGTAAAATGGGTCAAAACAGTATGCACTTCTCAGGGTTGATGTAAGGAACATGAGTTAATGTATGCAAAGTGCTTGGTATAATAAGTGCTCAATATTTAGTGATCCTTGTTCTCATCTTATAGGAATTATAAAACTCATATGGAATGGCTCATTCTACAGAAGAATACTATATATAAGGGGTGTTATTGAAATTTTAGCTATTTTCTCTGTGCATGCAATTACCTACTAGCATTCATATTTAGCTGTTTTACAGAAATACCGAAGGTAAATTGCTCCAAATGAAAGTATGACCTTAGCTCATTTCTAGGGCTCTCCCCACCCCCTCTTCCTGCCCCCAACTCATCTTCTCTTCCTGTGTTTCCTGTTTCATAATGATGTCAACATCTTTGTAGTTGTCCAAACTAACAGTTGGGAAGAAGTCAATTTCCACCTCGTCTTCAACACCAACCAATTAACCAAATCCTTTCAGTTTCCTCAGTGGGGGAACCCTCTCCTATAGCTGGATATGCATCAATCTTAGCACTGGTCTCCCCGCTGTCATACCAGAGCCTGTATCTAGTCTTGGGCAGCTGTCTCTCAGTGGTCTCATTCTCTGTTGTCATATGTTTCTGTCTTTCCATTTCTAGCCTCTGGCCTTTATGCAAGCTACTCTTCTTTCTCTCACCTGGACAAGCCTTCAGAGTTTAGCTTAGATGATTCCTACAGGAAGTCCTCCTTGACTACCTTTCTGCAGTCTGAATGAGAAGTTCGTGCTGGGGTCATCTTAGATATACTGTCCTGAGCATACCACTGTCATGGTATTTATCATCAGACTATATTAAAAATTTTAGAGACTTTAAACTTGGAATGGATTAAGGTGTCTTTGTTTCAGTATGCAATCTAAAATAAAAACAATACCAAGCTATAGAAATAATAGCTAACATTTCCTGAGTTCTTGTTATGCATGAGGCTCCAGTGCTTTATGTATATTAAAATTAGTGGTGAGTATCTACTTATAATTCTGATTATCTAGGAGAGGTCAGCCTGGGCTTGGTGTTCTCCTAAGGAAGAAGGTCTCCAGTTGTTCTTGGCACCAGTGACTCAGGGAAAGACATGGTGAAAGAAACTTTAGAGTGTTCCAGGAAAGATGAGCTCTTTCATTATGGCCAGTCAACGTGATCTTGTGCAACTCACTTAATTCTGGTTTGTCTTGCTTTCTGCACCTGTCAAATGGGGCTTAATGGTAATTATTTTATTTACTTCATGGGTACAAGGGATGCCCAAGCTTTTAGATACAGTGTAAATTCAGTTCAGTTCAGTTCCGTCGCTCAGTCGTGTCTGACTCTCTGCGACCCCATGAATCACAGCACGCCAGGCCTCCCTGTCCATCACCAACTCCCGGAGTACACTCAAACTCATGTCCACTGAGTCGGTGATGCCATCCAGCCATCTCATTCTCCGTCGTCCCCTTCTCCTCCCGCCCCCAACCTTTCCCAGCATCAGAGTCTTTTCCAGTGAATCAACTCGTCGCATGAGGTGGCCAAAGTATTGCAGTTTCAGCTTTAGCATCAGTCCCTCCAATGAACATCCAGGATTGATCTCCTTTAGAATGGACTGGTTGGATCTCCTTGCAGTATAAGGGACTCTCAAGAGTCTTCTCCAACACCACAGTTCAAAAGCATTGATTCTTCGGCGATCAGCTTTCTTCACAGTCCAACTCTCACATCCATACATGACCACGGGAAAAACCATTGCCTTGACTAGACAGACCTTGGTTGGCAAAGTAATGTCTCTGCTCTTTAATATACTATCAAGGTTGGTCATAACTTTCCTTCCAAGGAGCAGGCGTCTTTTAATTTCATGGCTGCAATCAGCATCTGCAGTGATTTTGGAGCCCAAAAAAATAAAGTCTGACACTGTTTCCACTGTTTTTCCATCTATTTCCCATGAAGTGATGGGACCAGATGCCATGATCTTTGTTTTCTGAATGTTGAGCTTCAAGCCAACCTTATCACTCTCCTCTTTCACTTTCCTCAAGAGGCTTTTGAGTTCCTCTTCACTTTCTGCCATAAGGGTAGTGTCATCTGCATATCTGAGGTTATTGATATTTCTCCCAGCAATCTTGATTCCAGCCTGTGCTTCTTCCAGCCCAGCATTCCTCATGATGTACTCTGCATATAAGTTAAATAAGCAAGGTGACAATATACAACCTTGACGTACACCTTTTCCTATTTGGAACCAGTCTGTTGTTCCATGTCCAGTTCTAACTGTTGCTTCCTGACCTGCATACAGGTCATTATTAACGGAAATGGACCCTTTATTTTGGCATGGTACACTGGACTGTTTATTCTGGCATAGTACATTGGAGCTATACCACATGGGTTTGGGAGTCCAGGCCTTGGAATCCATGCTTGGGCACTTTCAGCAGGAAGCAGAGAACTCATCTCCCAACCAGACCCCTCTCCTCTTTTTAGCAAGGAAGCCCTTTGAATAAGTTCTCAGATGGTTTAAGTGAAGTGAAGTGAAGTGAAGTCGCTCAGTCGTGTCCGATTCTTTGCGACCCCATGGACTGTAGCCTACCAGGCTCCTCCGTCTATGGGATTTTCCAAGCAAGAGTACTGGAGTGGGGTGCCATTTGCTTTCCCTAAATGCTGTTCTGAGGTGGCTACTGTTGTCAGTACCTCAGTGGGATGCGAAAGTGTGACTGAAGTGGATGTGAGATGTTTATGTACAAGCTGGTTCATCATAGCTGGGAATGAGTATCTAGGTAAAAACTGAGAGGAGAAAATGATTGAACATGGATTTCTCCACAATGACTTCAGTATTTCGACTCAGGTGAATAAACAGAATGTGTCACATGCATAATATAATTCACAGTGCATTTGAGAGTTTACAATGTGCCTTTTCATGCACATTATCTCATCCATGTATATATTATCTCCCTATGGGCAAAAATAGGGAAAAGGCCATTATTTTCTCTATACATCTGGGAAGGTCCCCAGTTTGCAGAAAGGGTGAATGGGCAACCAAACCCAGCTCACACCCTCCCTCCTGCATGTAGGTATCCTTCACCATTTGGGCAACACCATCTCCTTTGTTTCTTACTCTGCTCCATGAAAAATGCTCATTTAGCATTTTTATCATTGGTGCTGATTTTGAACTTGGTACCTTTTTTTCTAAATTATTTTTTTAAATTGGCAGATAATTACTTTAAACGATTGTTCACAGGATGGTTGCATTGTCAGCTCCATGAACGGAGAGATTTTTGTGTTTTTTTTTTGTTGCTGTTCATTGTTTTGTTCACAGTATCGAGAATATTGCATGTAATAGGTGCTCAAGGAATATTTCTTGTATGAATAAGTGAACTGTTGTTCTTCATAGCTCAGTCATGTCTCCTCAACTAGATTCTAACAGCTATGAAGGCAAGGACTGTCTCTTCATCTCTCTGGTGCCCCTGGAGTACCTGGCATGCTGCTAAAGAACTTGAATATTAGTGGTGTCATTTATATGTAAATGACCCACGTGTGCACAGGGAAATGTGCCTTGGATCAGTAGATGTGGCCACTTTTAGGACTTTCAGAGGCTGAAGGCACCTTTATTTTTGGAAACTGCACCCAACATTATATTCATCTTTAAAATGCATGTACTTTCCACTAAACATGTGTGTCTATGTATATGTTCACACACATAATTTTGCTGTTAAAGGTAAGTAACTTTTGTAATTTGTTTTGTTATTTATTACTTCAATTACCATGTTGATTTCACAGTTTCAGTTTTGTAATTTGAAGCCAAAATGTTTTTCTCATCTCAAACATTTTCTTGGCCCTTGACAAGCCCACAGGCCCCAGGCCTTGTGGATGTACCCAACGGTTTTGGCTATGAATATTTTCGGGACAAGAGTGGCTGACCTAAGAGGAAAGAGACAATGCATTAAAATCGCCCTCATCATCCCAGTGAAACTCTTCTCCATCCCTCTTTATTTTGTTCCTAGGTCTTTTCTTCTGCCCTGCCCCATCTGCCAGACTCCGGGCGTGCGCGGAGAGAGGATGAGCGCTGAGTTTTATGGTATCCCTAGGTGTCCCCCAAGTGTAAGCGTCTAATTAGGCTTGACACTACCGAGGCGTTTCCCTGACATTTATGTCACTGTCTTTCAATCTTTAGCAGCATTAGGTCTTGTGGGAAGCACAACAAACAATGTCAGAAACAACATAAAATTCCCCATTAGAGGGGGCCCTCAGAAACCTAGCCGGTGTTTATTAGCCACACTCAAAGGGAAGGCCGAAGGGTGGGGCCGGTGTGTGGATTCCGGGCTAGGAGGAAGAAATAAAACAGCTCATTTAAATTCTTAAGAACTGCATAGGAGGCAGAAGACACAATGAGTATCTTAGAGAAGAAAGGCCATCAGTTGAACAAACTAATCACATGGTAATCAAAGGGGAGTGAATCGCTGCCTACTGAGAAGTACTTTAGAAGAAGTTCCAGGCAGGGAGAGTAAAGACCCTATCGAATGACAGGTTTCATAAATTATAGATTTTTAAAAATTGCACAAAGGAATGTGTAATAACGTGTGAAATAGATTTAGAAACGAAAAGTGCCCAAAGCATCTGAGAAAGGCCAGGGAACAAGAAAGCCTGAGTGAAGAGGGGCTGTGATAGCTTTTGCGGGAAGCCCCGCCCCTCATAAAACCCCGCCCCCAACCGAGTCTCCTGGAGTGGACCTAGGGATACCCTATGCGATGTGTTTGCTGTCCAGATTTGGACTCTTGGAGCCTCGCTCTACCTAACAAGGAGCTGCAGGACTCTGTCTGGCTTCTGCACTGTGGCCAGTCTACCAGCCAGGCAGTGATGGTGGGCTCCCGCCTTTGCAACCAGCAGACCTTTCCTCCCACCTGCCCACCGCAGCTTCCTCGAGTCTCTCCTTTCTCCGGTGAGTGCCAGCCAGTTCCATACACCCTGTTAGCGGATAATAACTAAGGTGGTAACCGAAAATGCCTCAGATGTGACTGTACTCAGGAATTTCTGTCCTTTGAAAAGGTGATTTGAGAAGTTGGGGAGTCATGACAAGTTAGAAGTGTTAGGATGAGGTGCTCTTTCCAGCTGTGTGATTTGGGGACCTTAGCCTTTTGGGGTTATATTTACAACAGAGAGAAGTTTCATACCTTCTTCTGAGTTGCGTTGAGAGGCTCAAATGGGGTCCTGAATGTAAAGTGCCCAGAACATCGCCCAGCGCAGAGTTAAGTGTTTGTTAGTGCCAGCCCCTCAGGTCTCCCTGAGCATGGTGGTGGACGCAGAGACAGGTCCAGGTGCGTTTACGTCTCTTCTGACCTCCTAGGGGAGCCAGAGTGGAGAAATGTTGTCCTAGGTGCCTTACTAACACTGCCTCCAAGGAAGCGGAAAGCTCCTCCTCTCACCACTCATCCCGTGAGTGACAGTTGACCGAAAGACTTTTAAAGTTTATGATGCCGAGAGGGCTTTATTGCTGTTTCCTCCATTCTCCCTTTTTTAAACAGCTCTTGTGTGCTAAATCGCTTCAGTGTGTCACACTCTTTGCCACCCCATGGACTGTAGCCTGCCAGACTCCTCTGTCCACGGGATTCTCCAGGCAAGAATATTGGAGTGGATTGCATTTCCTTCTCCAGGGGATCTTCCCAATCCAGGGATCAAACCATATCTTTTATGTACCCTGCATTGTCAGGTGGGTTCTTTACCACTAGCGTCACCTGGGTTCTTAGGTAATCCTAATGTGGCAAACCATTCAATATTACAGTAATCCAAGTCTATGCCCCAACCAGTAATGCTGAAGAAGCCGAAGTTGAACGGTTCTATGGTTCTACAAGACCTTTTAGAACTAACACCCAAAAAAGATGTCCTTTTCATTATAGGGGACTGGAATGCAAAAGTAGGAAGTCAAGAAACACCTGGAGTAACAGGCAAATTTGGCCTTGGAGCACGAAATGAAGCAGGGCAAAGGCTAATAGAGTTTTGCCAAGAGAACACACTGGTCATAGCAAACACCCTCTTCCAACAACACAAGAGAAGACTCTACACATGGACCTCACCAGATGGTCAACACCGAAATCAGATTGATTATATTCTTTGCGGCCAAAGATGGAGAAGCTGTATACAGTTAGCAAAAACAAGACCAGGAACTGACTGTGGCTCAGATCATGAACTCCTCATTGCCAAATTCAGACTTAAATTGAAGAAAGTAGGGAAAACCACTAGACCATTCAGATATGACCTAAATCAAATCCCTTATGATTATACAGTGGAAGTAAGAAATAGATTTAAGGGACTAGATCTGATAGAGTGCCTGATGAACTCTGGACGGAGGTTCGTGACATTGTACAGGAGACAGGGACCAAGACCATCCCTGAAAGAAATGCAAAAAAGCAAAATGGCTGTCTGAGGAGGCCTTACAAATAGCTGTGAAAAGAAGAGAAGTGAAAAGCAAAGGAGGAAAGGAAAGATATAAGCATCTGAATGCAGAGTTCCAAAGAATAGCAAGGAGAGATAAGAAAGCCTTCCTCAGCGATCAATGCAAAGAAATAGAGGAAAACAACAGAATAGGAAAAACAAGAGATCTTTTCAAGAAAATTAGAGATATCAAGGGAATATTTCATGCAAAGATTTGCTCGATAAAGGACAGAAATGGTATGGACCTAACAGAAGCAGAAGATATTAAGAAGAGGTGGCAAGAATACACAGAAGAACTGTACAAAAAGGATCTTCACGACCAAGATAATCACGATGGTGTGATCACTCACCTGGAACCAGACATCTTGGAATGTGAAGTCAAGTGGGCCTTAGAGAGCATCACTACGAACAAAGCTAGTGGAAGTGATGGAATTCCAATTGAGCTATTTCAAATCCTGAAAGATAATGCTGTGAAAGTGCTGCACTCAATATGCCAGCAAATTTGGAAAACTTGGCAATGGCCACAGGACTGGAGAAGGTCAGTCTTCATTCCAATCCCAAAGAAAGGCAATGCCAAAGAATGCTCAAACTACCGCACAATTGCACTCATCTCACATGCTAGTAAAGTCATGCTCAAAATTCTCCAAGCCAGGCTTCAGCAATATGTGAACCGTGAACTTCCAGATGTTCAAGCAGGTTTTAGAAAGGGCAGAGGCACCAGAGATCAAATTGCCAACATCCGCTGGATCATGGAGAAAGCAAGAGAGTTCCAGAAAAACATCTATTTCTGCTTCATTGACTATGCCAAAGCCTTTGACTGTGTCGATCACAATAAACTGTGGAAAATTCTGAAAGAGATGGGAATACCAGACCACCTGACCTGCCTCTTGAGAAACCTGTATGCAGGTCAGGAAGCAACAGTTAGAACTGGACATGGAACAACAGACTGGTTCCAAATAGGAAAAGAAGTACGTCAAGGTTGTATAGTGTCACCCTGCTTATTTAACTTATATGCAGAGTACATCATGAGGAACGCTGGCCTGGAAGAAGCACAGGCTGGAATCAAGATTGCCGGGAGAAATATCAATAACCTCAGATATGCAGATGACACCACCCTTATGGCAGAAAGTGAAGAGGAACTCAAAGGCCTCTTGATGAAAGTGAAAGAGGAGAGTGAAAAGTTTGGTTTAAAGCTCAACATTCAGAAAACGAAGATCATGGCATCTGGTCCCATCACTTCATGGGAAATAGATGGGGAAACAGTGGAAACAGTGTCAGACTTTATTTTTTGGGCTCCAAAAATCTGCAGATGCTGATTGCAGCCATGAAATTAAAAGACGCTTACTCCTTGGAAGGAAAGTTATGACCAACCTAGATAGCATATTAAAAAGCAGAGACATTGCATGCCATCCAAGGTCCATCTAGTCAAGGGTATGGTTTTTCCCGTGGTCATGTATGGATGTGAGAGTTGGACTGTGAAGAAAGCTGATTGCCGAAGAATTGATGCTTTTGACCTGTGGTGCTGGAGAAGACTCTTGAGAGTCCCTTGGACTGCAAGGAGATCCAACCAGTCCATTCTAAAGGAGATCAATCCTGGGTGTTCACTGGGAGGACTGATGCTAAAGCTGAAACTGCAATACTTTGGCCACCTCATGCGACGAGTTGACTCACTGGAAAAGACTCTGATGCTGGGAGGGATTGGGGGCAGGAGGAGACGGGGACGACAGAGAGTGAGATGGCTGGATGGCATCACCGACTCAGTGGACATGAGTTTGAGTGAACTCCGGGAGTTGGTGATGGACAGGGAGGCCTGGCGTGCTGTGATTCATGGGGTCGCAAAGAGTCGGACACGACTGAGCGACTGAACTGAACTGAACTGAACTGAATGTTCAGCCAGGGCTTAAAACCACTGCTTCAGGGAAGGCAGAGGTAGAAGGAGTGCTTGGGCTGGTTATTTGTATAAAGGAGCCCCGTGTTAGGGTAATTATGCTAGCTGATGTAACACATGACCCCCAGATCTCAGTGGCAGACCACAGTAAATGTTTATTTTTAGCTTTTGTCACAGCCCTGTGTAGATTGTTTATGGGGAGGAGGTCTTACTGATCCATGTTGTCATTCAGGGACCCAAGTTCCTTCCACATAAAGGTGTAGTAATCTTCAGTGTGCAACGTCAAAGCGTCCCTGGAATTGTCCAGCTGGCAGACTAGGGAGGATTGAGGGTAGGGAACGTGTGCCTCCCGCTAACTGCCTCTGATCAGAAGGGCCACATCACTTCTGTCATGCCCCTTTGTAAGAATCTGTCACACATTCCCATGAATGTGCAAGGGCACTGAGACATGTAGTTTTAGCTGTGAGACCAGAAAACAGGCTTGATGAGAATCTAGCTGTCTCTTAAATAGACTCTAAAATGGAATCAGTTCAGTTCAGTTCAGTTCAGTCGCTCAGTCGTGTCCGACTCTGCGCGACCCCATGAATCACAGCACGCCAGACCTCCCTGTCCATCACCAACTCCCGGAGTTCACTCAAACTCATGTCCACAGAGTCGGTGATGCCATCCAGCCACCTCATTCTCTGTCATCCCCTTCTCCTCCCGCCCCCAACCTTTCCCAGCATCAGAGTCTTTTCCAGTGAGTCAACTCATCGCATGAGGTGGCCAAAGTATTGGAGTTGCTTTAGCATCAGTCCTTCCAATGAACACCCAGGATTGATCTCCTTTAGAATGGACTGTTTGGATCTCCTAAAATGGAATAGGATAGCTCAAAAACTGGACCTGAGGTTTTTAACCTTAGATCCTTGAATTTCTGAAGGGCTTCATGAAATTGGATGCAAAATGTTGTGTATATGAGCTTTTTAACTTTTATTCGTTCTCAAAGGCTGGGAGGCTGAAGTCCTGCCCCTGCTTGGACTACAATAGTATTACAGTACTTACTTTATGATTCTGATTTTCTCTGAAAAAAAATGATATGGCTGGGTCAGGATTTCTGTCCCCTTGTCTCTTTCCTTTCCTTCTTCCCCTCTAGTGGGGAAAGAAGGATGGATAAGAAGCAGAGGGCTATGGGCACCGTATCCTGAGGCAGTGCTGCTATTGAGAGGCTGTCAACATGAGCGGGAGGAGGATTCATGTGGCCGTGAGGGATCTGAGTGTCTGCAATGGGCAGGGTAAAGACCCAACCTTGCCCTTCCAGAATGGAACCAGGAATAGCAGTCATTCAGACCTTGCCAGTTCTTAGTTTGTGGGGGGGATGTGGCTGTGAGAAGAGAGAGGGAGATCAGAGGGAAGGGACTCCCAGATACCATCTGAGAGCCTCTGTAAGGAGTGAAAAGAGAGTAGATGAGAACATTGACATTTTGCACCCTTGTCTCAACGCCGCATCTGCCTGTGATGGGTTCAGTGTGCCGTTGTTTTTTCCTCGTAATGGGCTCCACCTGAAAGCCCTTCCAGACGTTGAGGGCATGGCTGAGGGATTACAAACGGTTCTGTGGCTTGGAAAGAAAAGTTGGGAAACCACTAGTGTAACCTAACAATGGGGCATTGTGCTCTAGCCTGACCCTGCCCACCGGAGGGCCTTTTGTTTCCCCACAGTTTCTGGCACTGGACTTCAGGAGGCCAGCGACACTGCTTCTCCCTTAAGGTCAGAAATACTTGCAGCTGGCATTTTGTTTTCTCCCATCTCCTTAATTCCAGGGACCGCCCCTCCTCTGAGGCCATGGCTGAACAGGAGTGGCCTGCTTTCTCTCCCCTGTTTGTATGGCAGGGCGGGAGACAATGCTCAGGCCAGCCGGGAGCGCCGGCTGTCTGGAGGAGTGCAACGCCAGCTGTCAGCCTGGGAGAGGTCAGACAGAGGCCGCTCTGGTCCCAGGTGGGCAGGGGTCACCCAGGTGACCAGACTGCACCGGAGGTCCAAAGAGTGTGCAGGAGCATGAACTGTTGGCCTCCTCTGCGGGAGAGGAGCTGCAAGCACTGATAGGAATGAACCGCAGACTCTGGCCAGGGGGCAGACATTCCAGGTGCCGCTGTCATCCCTTCAGGAAGTTTGGGCCCTCCATTGAGTTTCTACGTCTGCAACCTGAACACAGGGGCTATACTGGCTATACTGGTGGGGCTGCCTGTTCCTGTTAATAGTTTTATCATCTGCTGGTATGCGTTAGGTGGGGCGTGTGTATGTGTGTGTGTGTGTGGCGGGGCATCAAGCCCTCTTTCTGCCTCTGGAGGTAGTGAAGTGTAATGATTAAGAATGAACATTCTGGAGCCAGACAACCTGTGTTCAAATTCTTCTCAACCTTGTAGCTCGGTGACTTTGGGCAGGGGACTCATTTTATTCATCTATAAGTAGGCCTAGGAAATTCTCTGGTGGTCCAGTGGTTAGCACTCTGCACTTCCAATGCAGGGGGTCTGCCCGGGTTTGATCCCTGGTCAGGGAGCTAAAATCCCGCAGGCCTTGTAGTGTAGGCTCCCCTCCCTGCCAAAAAAAAAGGCCTAATGAACATACATGCTTATTTTATAGTGTTGGTGTTAGTGTGAATGAGTTGCTGCTTATAACACGCTTAGAACAGTGCCTTGTAAACAGTAAGCAGTCAGTAAGTATCAGTCTTTATTAACAGCAAACAGTACTCAGCCTACGAGCAGACCTCTAGAGGTCACCTTCCCACTTGTGACAATGCAAGGGCTCTGTGAAAGGTGTTTATGTGCATCTATCATTGTTCTTGAGAAGCTTTCTCTGATCACTCAAACCCTCAGGAGCTGTCCTTTGTTTTAACTGCCCTGGTATTTGTCTTCTGGTACCTTCTTACCTATATGATTTCTTTAGATTGGAGTCCCAGCCTTATTTATGTATACAATTCTCCTAGCTACTGATAGGGTGAATTCATATTAAATATTCTTTTTGGTAGGATTATACACTTAAAAATGAACTTGCTCTCTTTGTATAAGTATACATCATGAAAGGAAAAATCTCTAATCTAGAATAAGGTCCTGACAGTTTTGTGCACTTTATGAACTTCAGTTAAAAAAAAACAACACTCTACCAGACAAAAAATATATTGTAAAACTATGGCAATAAAACAGTATGGTACTAATTCAGGAAAAAGATAAAGCAATGGAGCAAAATAGAAAGTCCAGCTATACATCCAGAAATGTATGAGACTATTAAATTATAAAGATGGCATTGCAAAGTAATAGGTAATTCATATATTGTTATTCGTAAATGATGTTGAGACATCTGGCAAGTCATTTGGAAAAATAAATAAACCTGGATTCCTAATTGTAAAAAGAAAAAGTGAACCATAAAAGTATAATCACAAAAAAGAAGGAAAAATTTAATGATATTCAAGTAGGACAGACATTTCTCAGTAAGACATGAAACCATGGGAGCTATTAAAAAAAAACCTGACTAGTTTGATAATATAAAATCTGAAACTTCCACATAGCAGAATATTATAAAAATAGAAAATAAAACATAGCTAATTGATTCTACATAGCCAAAATACCATAAACAAAAAAACTGACTAATTGGAGAAAATCTTTCTGTATTTCCTTAATATGCAAAGTGAAAGTTGTTCAGTTGTGTCCAACTCTTTGCAACCCTATGGACTATACAGTCCATGGAATTCTCCAGGCCAGAAACTGGAGTGGGTAGCCATTCCCTTCTTCAGGGGATCTTCCCAACGCAGGGATCAAATTCAAGTCTCCTGCAATGCAGGTGGATTCTTTACCAGCTGAGCCATAAGGGAAGTCCAAGAATACTGGAGTGGGTAGCCTATTCCTTCTCCAGTGGATCTTCCTGACCCAGGAATTGAACTGGGGTCCCCTGCATTGAAGGCAGATTCTTTACTAGCCGAGCTATCAGGGAAGCCATAATATGCAAGATCTCTTCCAAATCAATAAAATCAATAGTTAAGTTCAGTTCAGTTGCTCAGTCGTGTCCGACACTTTGCGACCCCATGGACTGTAGCACATCAGGCCTCCCTGTCCATTACCAACTCCCGGAGTTTACTCAAACTTATGTCCATTGAGTCAGTGAAGCCATCCAACCATCTCATCCTCTAATGTCCCCTTCTCCTCCTGCCTTCAGTCTTTCCCAGTATCAGGATCTTTTCAAATGAGTCAGTTCTTTGCATGAGATGGCCAAAGTATTGGAATTTCAGCTTCAACATCAGTCCTTCCAATGAACCTTCAGGACTGATTTCCTTCAGGATGGACTGGTTGGATCTCCTTGCAGTCCAAGGGACTCTCAAGAATCTTCTCCAACATCACAGTTCAAAAACATCAATTCTCTGGTGCTCAGCTTTCTTTATAGTACAACTCTCACATCCATACATGACTACTGGAAAAACCATAGCCTTGACTAGATGGAACTTTGTTGGGAAAATAATGTCTCTGCTTTTTAATACGCTGTCTAGGTTGGTCATAACTTTTCTTCCAAGGAGTAAGTGTCTTTTAATTTCATGGCTGCAGTCACCATCTTCAATGATTTTGGAGCCCACCCCCCCCAAAAAAAAAGTCTGTCACTGTTTCTACTGTTTCTCCATCTATTTGCCATAAAGTGATGGGACCAGATGCCATGATCTTAGTTTTCTGAATGTTGAGCTTCAAGCCAACCTTTTCACTCTCCTCTTTCACTTTCATCAAGAGGCTCTTTAGTTCTTCTTCGTTTTCTGCTGTAAGGGTGGTGTCATCTGCATATCTGAGGTTATATTTCTCCTGGCAATCTTGATTCTAGTTTGTGCTTCATCCAGCCTAGCGTTTCTCATGATGTACTCTGCATATAAGTTAAATAAGAGGGGTGACAATATACAGCCTTGACCTACTCCTTTCCCAACTTGGAACCAATCTGTTGTTCCATGTCCAGCTCTAACTGTTGCTTCCTGACCTGCATACAAATTTCTCAGGAGGCCTTGTGGTATTCCCATTTCTTTAAGAATTTTCCACAGTTTGTGGTGATCCACACAGTCAGTGGCTTTGGTGTAGTCAATAAGGCAGCAATAGATAAAATCAATAGGGTGATATGCAAAACTCATGAATAGATATTTCAAAGAAAAAGGTATATTAACGGCCAATAAAAACACAAAAGATTATCTTGTAATTTAAAAAAAGTCTCATAGGTAGTTTCAAGTATTATATCTTCAAGACTCTCATAATACCTAATATTTCCAAGAGTTAGATAATATACTCTGAAACAGTGTTGGTGGACATGTATTGGCACTATTTTTTAAAAAGGCAGTTTGGTAATATCTATCAAAATTCAAAATGTTTTTTCCTGTTGACACAGAGATGCCATTTCTAGTATTTTATCATACATACACTTGAGTATATGTGTATACATTTACATCTCTGTGCATACAGAAATGAATCTTTAATGTGAAATGTTGCTTATAATAGCAAAAATTGGAAATAACCCAAATTATCATTGCAGGAGGATGGTTAAATAGATCATCGTGTTTTGATAGAAACAAATTCTGTACAGCTGCTGAAAAGAATAAGTCTCTGTATTTTCAAAGAAACATGTACAAATATGTTAAGAGAAAAAAAAAAACTAGTAAAATAATATATAGCATTACCTCATTTGTAAAAATGTTTGCATGTAATATATTCTTGCATATGTATAATAGTTTTGGAAGGATATACATACAAGGAAGAGTTAACAGTGCTTACCTGTGAGAATAGGACTGGAGGGGTGCTGGTGAGGGAAGAGGGGTATTTTAACTTTATGCCCATCTACACTGTTTTAGTTTTGTTTATAATGAATTGATATTATCTTTAAAATATAAAAATTCTAAAATTAAAAATGCCTTATTGAGATCAACACAATAGCAATATCAATAGTGATGGGTTTCAGAAAATATTTTAATAGTCACCATGTCTATTTGCACCCCTATAAGGTGGTTCAGATGGTAAAGAATCTGCTGCAATGCAGGAGACCCAGGTTGGATCCCTGGGACAGGAAGATCCTCTGGAGAAGGGAATGGTGACCCACTCCAGTATTCTTGCCTGGAGAACCCCATGGACAGAGGAGCCTGGTGCGCTAGAGTCCATGGGGTTGCAGAGTCAGACATGACTGAGCAACCAAGCACATTTTTTTATGTCTAGTTGCACAGATTCTTGATTCTGTAAATCCAGAGGGTACTATTCACAGAAATAATCTGCACAGCCATACATATATGCTATGCATATGTGCTTTAAAATTTTCTTTGAGATTCACCACTTCTTTTTATTTGATCAACAGGTGTAAAGTCTTTGGTCTCTGTAGTACTCTCTGCTGTTGGTTGGTTGTTGTTTAGTTGCTAAGTCAACCCAGGGATTGAACTCACATCTCCTGCACTGGCAGGCAGATTCCTTACCACTGAGCCACCAGGAAAGCCCAATACTTTCTGTCAGGGCAGGCCTCATCACAATAAAAAACAAACTTTAGGGTCAGTCTTAAAAACCAAAGAGCAAATGAACATGGCATAGCTTCTAAACCAACCCCACAGGATCTGTGGATACAAGCTGATGTTTGAAACACAGTAGATACCAATTGCCATAGGTGAGAGTGGAGATGGAGGGAGAAAACTGAAGAGAGGAAGAAAAGATTCAATGAGGGGGTGTGGGAGGACTAATGATGATGTGCAGCCTGAACTGGGGTCTAAGACTGACTCAACTCTGGACACTTGTCATGTGTTCATTACCCATCCTAGACTCCAGGTCCACCTAGCATACCATTTGAAGGAGGGTATTAGTATGGTAGCTCAGCAGGTAAAGAAACCGCCTGCAGTGCAGGTCACCCTGGTTCAATTCCTGGGTCAGAAAGATCCCCCGGAGAAGGGATAGGCAACCCACTCCAGTTTTCTTGGGCTTCCCTGGTGGCTCAGATGGTAAAGAATCTGCTTGCATTGTGGGAGAACTGGATTCAATCCCTGGGTTGGGAGGATCCCCTGGAGAAGGGCATGCAATCCACTCCAGTATTCTTGCCTGGAGAATCCCCATGGACAAAGAAGCCTGGTAGATTATAGTCCATGGGGTCACAAAGAGTCGGACATGACTGATCCACTAAGTACAAAACAGCACAGAATTGGCATGGAAGGCTCCTCACAAGTCCCCACCACCCTTCCTTTTCTTCTGCATGCCCTTGCTAAGGGCTTCCCAACAGCCTGGTAGAGAACAATATAATCAGGCTTCCTATTTGTGTCATCTGTCTCCTTTTATTTCCATTGCAGGTGACTTCCCCTCTGCCTGGCCTTTCCCTCACCTGGTGTGTATCATGTTTTCAGATCTGAAGGAGTGGTACAGAACTCTCTCCCTGCATTCCCTATGCTCTCCCAAGGCATCTTTGGTCTGCTACTCAAGAGACCACCTTGAGCACACTTGATCTTCAGGGCTCATCTCTGAGTCCAAAGACAACCTTTCCCTTCTGGAAGGTCTTCTTTCTTGTTAAAATGTTGTTGTCAAGCTTACCTCACATTAGTTGTGGTCAGCATCTTGACTTAGTTAACAGAGATCCATGTGAATGTTTAAAAGCATAAATGACCAAAATGAACTTTCAGCAATTTTGGTAACATTCAGTTCAGTTCAGTTGCTCAGATGTGTCCAGTGCTTTGTGACCCCATGGACTGCAGTACGCCAGGCTACCCTGTCCATTACCAACTCCTGGAGCTTCTTCAAACATGAACGCTCTTATCTCAACTAGGCTTTAGCATCCTTGGAAATAACTTGCCTATGGTAGTGAAACTTGTAACTGGTTCAGTTCAGTTCAGTTCAGTTCAGTCGCTCAGTCGTGTCCGACTCTGCTCGACCCCATGAATCACAGCACGCCAGGCCTCCCTGTCCATCACCAACTCCCGGAGTTCACTCAAACTCATGTCCACAGAGTCGGTGATGCCATCCAGCCATCTCATTCTCTGTCGTCCCCTTCTCCTCCCGCCCCCAACCTTTCCCAGCATCAGAGTCTTTTCCAGTGAGTCAACTCATCACATGAGGTGGCCAAAGTATTGGAGTTTCAGCTTTAGTCCTTCCAATGAACACCCAGGATTGATCTCCCTTAGAATGGACTGGTTGGATCTCCTTGCAGTACAAGGGACTCTCAAGAGTCTTCTCCAACTGCCTCTTAATTGCACCCGTTATTCAGATACAGAATGACTCTTGCCACTGGGCAAGGAAATCAGGAAATTGACTGTCTCTGGCCTTGCCAGAGCAATGAGTATATTCTCAAAGTTCACCAGCTAAGAAGCTGTGGTGTGTTTGCTCATTGTAGTTTTTCTTTCTGAATCTTCAAAGATGAGGAAAGGAGTCAGGAACTTGAATAAGCAAATCCTGGGGTTTTGAGTCAGAACTATAATAGGGAAACATTAAAATATTTTCATCTGGATTAATGCCCTGCTGGTAATATCTCTCTGTAACCATCCAGTGATAAAGTCCAAATGGAATAATAGTATTAAAAAATCCCGATCAAGCCTCCGAAGATTCTATCCTCACTAGAAACTTCACAGCATCATTCTGGGGTGGTTTGGTGTTGCCGTCTTGAGAAGCAGTATGGCCTGGAAAAGTATACCTCTATAGCTTTCCTGTCCAAACTTGGATTCCAGGATGAAGATAGCCTGTGATATTTTTCCACCTCTTGGTTTTGTACACATGATTTACATTTTCATCTTGTATTTTCCCTTTCTGAAACTTTAACTGATGTATCAACATGGCAGTAGATGAGTCTTCTGAAAAGGATTCTTTTGAGTGGAAGTGGTGGTAGAGGGAAAAAAATGGGAAAGATGTGGCAGCTGGCACAAGTGGGCATTGTGGGGTCAAGGGTTACCATTTGGCAGAGCCTGTGTGCAGGCACCACTGGCAGAGAGGCTTCTCTGGCTCTAGAAGTTTCCACAGGATGTCCTCCCTTGTCTGCTATTGTGAGAGAACCTGGGGCGGGGGGGCGAGACTGGGAGCATCCACCTTGATCTTCCAGTGTCTTCTCGCTTTTATCAGGGGTTTACTAGAGCCATCCTACTATAATGGAGGTCTTGCAAGTTTCTGTGGTTTGAAACCACCTTCCTTTTTATTAGTGGTGGCATTTGGGATGCATAAGAAATGATGTTACCCAGATCGAGATTCATGTTAGTAGTGAGGGGAGAAAGGGACTTGGTGCTAGAATCAGTCTGGAGTTTGGAGCCAATTATTTTGGCTAATTATCTTTCATTATGCTAGTGGACGAACTTCCCAGGTGGCTCTAGTGGTAAAGAACCTGCCTGTCAATGTAGGAGATATGAGAGATGTGGGTTTGATCCCTGGGTTGAGAAGACTCCCGGGAGGAGAGCATGGCAACCCATTCCAGTATTCTTGCCGGGAGAATCCCATGGATAGAGGAGCCTGGCAGGCTACAGTCTCTAGGATCCCAAAGAGTCAGATACAACTGAAATGATTTAATACACACACATGCTAATGGACAAAGCATTTGGCCCTCTCTGATTGAGATAAAGTCAGTAATTTCTGGTAGGTTCTGATACTACTGTTAGAAGAAAAGGTGTGGTAATGATTGTGTAGGAGAAACTGGGGACTAGAAATAAGAATGAACTCCCATTTGAAATGTGTCTAGATACTTTTCAGAGGAAATGAATGTTTTAAAGCTGGCAATTGTAGCACAAACTGTTATGCAATGTCTTGGTATCATAGTCTTAAAAATAAGCACAGACATATATATCTTTCCTATACAAATGTTTTCTCAAATGAAGGATAGTAGTAGGAGAGTGGATGAAATCAGTATTTATTTTTCCTACTGGTAAAAAATTAAAACATGCTGATAAAAAATTTAAAAAACAAATAAATAAGCTAGGCTTGCAGGTAAGGACTTATTTCAAAGGCTATCCTAAGAAAACCTTTTTTAAAGGGAGGTAGCACTAGTATAGAGGGTCATAGCATCCAGACACAAGAGGAACAGTAAATCCAAGAGCAGTTTCCTCTTAATTGTGCCCCGTGTCTTTGGCCTTGAAGGGCAGAGACTCAGAATTGGTCCAGTGTGATGCTTCATCAGTCATAAAGATTTAATTACAATCCTTATTCGACTAGGATTGTTAACAGGAGGCCCAGTTAGTATTTTCTGGGATTTTCTCTCATCACCCCTCACTTTCTCCCCTTCCCACCCACCTTCCTTGACAACCCCCCCCCCCACCCCATTAAAAGGATGACCAGTTTTGAATTACGGTAATAGCTGCACTCTTGGTTAGGACTAACCTCCCTGAAATTTTCAGGACCACTAATTTGTGGTTACTCCAGTGCTAGAATGAACTTGGTGCTCTGGCCTTTAGACTGGCAATGCAGTAAAAGTTTAAAGCGAAGACTGCCTCAGAGCCAACAGAAGAGAAGAGCTGGAAACCTAAAGGTTATCCTGAAATGCACTTTACTGTTATCTATGAGAACAAATGAGTTAAAAAAATTTCAAATACCAGAATACCCTACAGGGAGGAGATATAACTATTAAAGGGCTGTTATAGCTGCAATAAATGTAGGAACAATAAAAATAAATTGATGAAGTAAATGTCAGCGCTGTTCCCCTGAGCTGCCCCCACACCTTTGTCCAAAAGTAGAACATCTCCAATTACAGAGGGTGGAAACAGCCTTCAATGACAATATGACAAGGACAGAACACAGAACGCTGGCACAGAGAACACAATTATGCACAGCCTTGAAAAATTGTATCATAGCACAATGCATGGGAGAAATCAATTAATGATGCAGGCTTCCACGGCTGTCTAATAATCCTAGAAAGGAAAGGAGGGGGAAAAAAAACCCGAACACCCAGTGCATCAAAAAGGTGACCTGTAAGTGGAAGTCTACATAATACCAGAGGTCAGTCTTCAGAGTTTATAGCATCTGAAATACTCTTTTTTTTTTCTTCTCATTTTTTCCTCTGAGGAAAAAAAAATCTAACAGTCTTAAGGAGGCATTTAAGTAAAAGTCACTTCTTCTCTGGTTAAATAGGCTTGCAAAAGAGAGTTCTTTGGTGAAAGGGCAGAGATGAGCAAAGCGTGTGGCTGTCGTCGCGAGTCAACCAGCTGAAAGGGAAAAGGCAAAAGTTAGGCATAAACACGGTGGAAGGTAGAAGGTGATTTATCTTGTGCAATTTACAACAGGTGCTAAACATTACGAAAACCAGAGCTATTAAGCAATCAAATTAAGCTATAATTATAACCAAAGAAAACTGTACAGGAATTCTAATTAATTCAAATCTGAACATGTCCAAGAGGAATGCTCCGGCAACCCCACTTCTGAATAAAAGAAAACAAAAATAACCCTTGGATAATGCCTTCAGATTGCACAGGAAATTAAGAAATACTTCTCAGCCGGAGTATTCCAGGCATTCCTTATTAAATGGTGAGAGAAATTACCTGCAGTGTCTGAGCACTTGGCTTTTCAGGTATGGACCATATAAAGCATGCAGTTGGGGGGCCCTTCACTTGGCAGGATTCGTCGATGGAGTGGACCAGGGGATTCCACCTCCCGTGTAAGTACTTCAGTGGGTCTGAAGGGGTGGCTCCTTCTTCTCTCCTTTGAAGGTTTCTCCTAGGGCATGTGAGGCTTTTAAAGAGCTCTTCACACTCCCTTTATATATTAAAAACAAAATTTTTTTTGTGTGTGTATTTTGGACCAATTCCATTTTCTTTTTAGCCACTCCTCTTCCAGTTCTTAATCCCAGTCTTTCCATGTGACTTGAGCTTTCTGCTGTTCTTCCATCTCGGGGAACCCTGGGGTGTCAGAAGACCAGGGCAGTATACCCGAATCACGCAAGTGGTGTCCCATTACCACAGAGTTATGGGAAGAGGTGGATGTTTCGCTATTAGAGTAAGATTTCCAACCCCAAAACTGAACCGTTTGATTGGGGTACCTGTTTTCCCTAAATCACGAATCTTTCATTTTAACAACTTAAGAACAGGAACAGCAGAAACAACAGCACTGACAGCTAACGTTTATCAGAAGCTTATTATGTACCAGATATTGTACTGAATTCTTTACCTGGATTATCTCAATTAATTCTTTCAACCGCTCTATGAAATAGGGAATCTTATAGTACTCATTTTACGGAAGAAGAGTCAAGGCCCACTGTTGACTGTTAAATCAGTTGTTAAACAAAGACCCCTTCTGTGTTATTCACATGATGCTCTTGTATTTCTAAATAATTTAATGTAAATCCTCTTTGCTTTTATTCTCTCTGGTTAAACTGGTGGGGGAGTGTGGTTGGAAGGAGAGTGGTTTTTCTCAGGATGGGTTTGACTTCTGGACTGACAGCAGCATGGCTCCTGTTGTGAGCACAGTTTTGCCCACCATTTTGAATATTTACCTCTGGACGCACCCTTGACTTTTCTCTGTTCATATTACACAGTGGTTCTTGTAGGCAGAGATGTGTGAAGAAGCACTGATTCTGTGCATATTTGAATTCATAGCTCTTTTTAAACCATCACTGGAGTTTTTGTTCTAATAGGAATCTCATGCTGACTTTTGATTAGGTTGATAATGGGCATGTAATGCTACTTTCCTTCTGTGGTGTGGGTCCCTAGAGCCTTCCTCCAAGGCTGCATGGCCTTGATTCAGGGGAAAGTGGAGAGTCAGTAGCTTCCTAGTTTGGCTAAAATAGTCCACAAGTGTTTGCTGGAAGCAATTCTAATAATAGCACTCCGGAGAAATTCTAGTTCTCCTGAATAGGTGAGGAAACCAAGAATTAGAGAGTTAGAAATTGGACCAAGGTCACATTGCCAGTTACGTGGTAGATCCAAGAAACGAGCTAGAGTGTAAATGCTCTTCCATGTGTCCACCTGTGCATGTCCATGGCACCACTTCCACAGTGTCCCTCCTCTGCCCTGTAGCACCCTACAGGAGACACAGAACTCCATGCGGCTACCCTTTCTTCCCCTCTTGCTTTCTAGGCCATCCGTTCAACTTGGGAGTGAGGGGAGTACAGAAACTGCCCCAAGACTCGCTGCAGGGAAGAGTTATGCCAACAAAAATGGCTTCTGTGCAGGGTATCTGAGAGTGAGGCCCTCCAGCCTGGAGCCTCCTAAAGAGTAAGTTTAAGGAGTCACCAGTCTAGCAGAGGACTTGACACAGTAGCTCCTCAGTAGAAAGAAGCTGACATTATTATTATAGCTGAGAGATGTGAAGATGTTGTCATGGGAATATGCACAAGCTGGCCAAAAGCTACACTACACACACATTTAAAAAGTACTTATTATGTCACCTTCCTTAAGTACTTAATATGTACCAAGGCCGTTGCATATATGCAATTAGACTCTCATGGCAACCCACTAAGATTGGTACAACTGCCGTCCCCAACCCAAGTCTGAAGAAATTGGATCTTAGAGAAAGTCAGACTTTTGTAAGATCTCATAGCTAGTAAAGGGCAGAACCGGGATTCTAATCCAGGCAAGTGGACACAGGAGTCCAGCTCCTAAGCATCTAGCTGTGCCCATCACAGGCTCATAGTGCAAGAGGGGATTCCAAAGGCAAAATGTGAGGAACTTATTGAGGAAGGGCTGTGGACCTAGGGTGGGGGTGGTTAGGAAGATAATCTTTTCAGCTGG
Source organism: Moschus berezovskii (assembly GCF_049115385.1). NCBI lineage: Eukaryota > Metazoa > Chordata > Mammalia > Artiodactyla > Moschidae > Moschus > Moschus berezovskii. Next base: position 64,540,790 of record NC_142470.1, read on the forward strand.
AATCTCACAGAAAAGTGGGGTTTGGGAAGGCAGTGGATGGTGGAGGATGAGAGAGATGTATCGGCCTCACCAAAGGTGTGAGCAGAGGGCAGCCCAGCCAGGGGGCCTGGAGCAGAAGCGCTCACAGGGAGAGAGCCCCTGGTTTCCTTTCCCTTCTCTTCCTCCCAGGGTTCAGCCAGGACCACTTCAAAGATGGCCTCAGGTTTGGGCAGACCCCCCTCACCCTGAATGTAACCTTGCCCCTGACATACTCTCCTGAGCTTGCTTCTCCTGTGGGGGCAGTAGGTGCCCTTGGGACCGACCACCCACCCAGGAAACGACTGGCTGTGGGCTTCGTGGTCTGAGGGATAATCCAGGCTTTGTGTGTTTTGAGAGACGCGTGCTAAGGCCTGCAGTGGCCAAGCTCTGCTTGTCGGTCTGACCTCCTGGGGATTTTTCCAGCCTCATCTCAGCCCCCTGCAATCCTGTCCTCCCCTGTGAGGAGCTTCTGGAGTTGAGGAGGCCCTGGCAGTCCTTATGGCTTCACTCTGCTTCTGGGTTTTGAAATCCTCCCCAGCTTTTGAGTGGGCTTCCCTGGTGGCTCAGAGGTTAAAGTGTCTGCTTGCAATGCGGGAGACCTGGGTTGAGTTGTGAGCATTCCTCCTGCCCGTGGCTGAGGCTATTTTTTTTTTTTTATTGGAGTCTAATTATTTTACAATATTATATTGGTTGCTTTTGCCATACATTGACATGAATCCGCCCCGGTTGTACATGAACTAATTTTGACCTCATGCAGTGAGATCTGCTTTTAAACTGCCCTGGAGGGGTGTGGCTGGAGCCCTGGATGGGCAAACCAGGATGGCAGCCACCCAGGTGCCCTGTGTCCTGCTTGCTCTGTAAAGTTGGGCCAGGCATCCTGTCCGGGATCTGTGTGTGGTGGTGATGAGCTCTGGCTGTTGGATCTGACTGGAGTTAAATCTCACATCTCCTACCACCAATAGCATGGTCCTGGAGAAGTCCCTTAACACTGGTCTCTGCAGCATCCTCATTGCACGTTTCTCAGAGCAATGGAAAAATGACATGGAAAATACTTAGAAGGGCATGAGGCATATAACAGTTAGCTCAAAGAAAGTTAGTTGTATTTTTGTACTGAGTTCCTAGAAGCTCATCCTACCTGCCCACTTTGCTGATGAGAAGTCTGAGGCCCACACAGGTTGTTTTCCTGCCTAAGATCAACCACCTGGGATAAGAGCTAGGCTGTTCTCCAGCACACTGGCCTCCTAAGCCAGGGCTTTCCCCACTTAGCATTAAGTCCCGGGGTTTGGTCCGTTTCTTGAAGGAGGACACAAGATCCTACTCATTTTGTTACAAATAGATTCCTGGACCCCAACCTAGACCCGTTAAAACATAATTTCTAGAGTGGTGCATCAAAATCTATAATTTAGCCAAGACCATGCCCTTCTCATCTATACTTTCCACTTGATTCTGCGGTACTCTGAAACTTCAGAACTGCTGGCTTAGCTTTGTGTAAATTGGTAAGAATACAGAAGGATCAGTCCCCACAAAGTCTCCATGTTCTTCAGTCAGCCCGAGTTTGTGTCCTGCCTGCTGTGTGCCCTTCACGCACGTCCTCAGGGACCTTGCAGATCTGTTGCTCAGCGTTTGGGAGGATGGGGTGCTGGAGAGGAAAGGGGAAGGGGAGAGGGGGTTCACATGTTCCAGGGGGGGCAGAGATGACTGGTGACACTGATGTTCAGCGAGGGCAAAGGACAGTGAGTAGGCAGTCAGGAGGGGCTCAAGTGGAGAGCTTTGAGAAGCAGAGGAGAGAACCAGGGACAGCTCCACCCAGGCTACCCTTGGGGAGTAGAGTTGCAGGGAGCAGGTGTCACTGGGGGCAGCTGCGAGATGTGGGGTCAGGATGGCCCGACTTCCTAGCTACCAAGACACCCACCCCCTTCTTTTGATACCATCAGGCTGCTCTTTTATGATCGACAAACAGCCTTTCTCCAAAAGCTTCTGTCGACTTGATGTTTATCTTTTTGTATGACTTTGGGGGAACTGTTTGCCCCTTCGCAAACTTTGTTCCTACAACCCCCTCAGGGACAGTAGAGGCTAGTGTGGACACGGTGTGGCCCCAGGAGGCATTGGAGCAGCAGGTGGGAGGGGCAGGAGGGAGATGGTCTGGCAGGGAGGGGTGCCACCCCTGTGGTGCTGGGCAGAGCACCAGCTCCCTGTACCCCATCTGCTCCCTGGTTACCCCCCTGTCTGCTCCCTGGTTATACCAAATTTGGGGATGGCAGTAAAAATGCCTCCCTGAGCCCTTTAAAGTCAGAGGTCAGGGTGTGTGTGAGGATGAGAACCAAGCAGCTGCTGCCATCTCAGCTATCTCCCATTGAGCAGAGGCGCCAGCCACACTCTGGGTGGAAGAGAGAGGGCACATGTGATAACTGCTGATATTTCCAAGTACTGACCATTGACCATTCACTGTGATAAGCCCTTTATGTGGAGTAGCCCATCAGGATGGGTACCAATATCACCATTTTACAGGTGAGAAAAACTGAGACCCAGAAAGGATAAGTTAGTCCCTCAAGGCCGTGCTGGTGAGCAGTAAATTGAAATTGGAACGGGGGCAACTTGGCTCCAGAGGCCACCTCGAACCCAGGTCACAGAATACCTGCCTTATTCACTCAGAAGGGAGAGGGGTTCTCAGGAGGAAGCAGGGTTAGAGAGACAGCTGATGTGCTTGGCTCTGTTGTGTTTGGATGCTGGCTGAAATCAGCATTGTTTGTGCTGGGCAGACTGGCAGCTCCTTGAAGGCAAGGTTGGGGCAGGTTGAGTTGCTCTGCCAAGGCCCCAGCACCTCTGACTTGTGCATGCTGCTGCTGGTCAAGATGGGTCAAATGGTCAAGTGCGATTGCTGTTGCCCTGCTCAGCATTGATGGAGACGCACCTTTTTTTTATTACTGGCAAGATCTCCCTTTCCCGTCGTATATTTGTCTACTAGGTTTAGCTTTCATCAGTGGTCATCGCCTGTCCTAGCTACTCCAGTGTATTTGCTTGATGGTGATTTTCTGTTTCTTTAATTTCTTCCACATTTATTAATTGAAATTCTGCTGTAAGAAATAGATGCCCCTTCTCTCTCATCTATTTATTTATTTGTATCAGCTTGTGAAAAGTAAAAGTGTTAGTCACTCAGTCACGTCTGACTCTGCGACTTGATGAACTGTAGTCTGCCAGACTCCTCTGTCCATGGAATTCTCCAGGCAAGAATATTGGAGTGGTTGCTATTCCCTTCTCCAGGGGATCTTCCCAACCCAGGGCTTGAACCGGGGTCTCCTGTGTTGCAAGCAAATTCTTTACTGTCTAAGCCACCAGGGAAGCCCCTTGTATCAGCATTTTTGCTGTTCAGTTGATCAGTCACATCCCACTCTTTGCAACCCCATAGACTGCAGCATGCCAGGCTTCCCTGTTCATCACCAACTCCTAGAGCTTACTCAAACTCATGTCATGGAGTTTGGGTATGATGCCATCCAGCCATCTCATCCTCTGTCATCCCTTTTTCTTCCTGTCTTCAATCTTTCCCGGCAACAGGGTCTTTTCCAATGAGTCAATTCTTTGCATCAGGTGGCCAAAGTATTGGAGCTTCAGCGTCAGTCTTTCCAATGAATATTCAGGGTTGATTTCCTTTAGGGTTGACTAGTTTGATCTCCTTACAGTCCAAGAGACTCTCAAGAGTCTTCTCTAGCACCACAGTTTGAAAGCATCAGTTCTTCAGAACTCAGCCTTCTTTATGGTCCAATTCTCACATCCGTACATAACTATTGGAAAAACCATAGCTTTGATTATATGGATCTTTGTCAACATATCAGCATAGACCATGGCTATTTATTATATTGAACCCGTAAGTCACCTTTAAATTCCATTGTCATGTTTGTGAGTTGAGCCTTGCTCCATTTCTTGCCTGGATCACAATATTAGCCTTCTAACTGGTCTCCTTGCCTCCAGCCTCCTTGCTTTCAAGCCAAACTTTACACGTCCACCTGAAGTCATGTAATGTCAGTCTGACTATGTCACAACTCTTCAGCTGCTTTCTTTTGCCCGTAAATTCCTCTGAATGGTGATATGACGACTAAAATTAATGAATATTTACTAAATGATTTGCATGCATGTTCTCACTGAATCCTCATGATACTTGGACAGATTGAGTAATATGAGCCTCAACAGCATTCCTCTAGTGCAGATGAAGAAACTGAGGCACAGAAGCATTAAGCAGCCTCCCCAAGGCTGCTGAGCTGTTATGTGTTGAGCTCATACTCTCAGCCACTAGACTTACCACCTGCTAAATAGGCCCTTAATGATCTGACCTTGGCTACTTCTATAGCCGCGTTTTCACCAGCCCTGGCATTCACTGTACTTTCCGTAAATAGTACTTGTTATGGAAGCAGGCTTTCTCAACCAGTGTTGCTGAAGATCCAATTGACATTTTGGCTTGCAGTGATGGTAGGGACATTGGTAGCGGCAGAAGGAATAGTTTTTCTAAGAAGTATAAACAGTGGCCAATGGTCCTATGACTGTACATGAGTCTAAGTCCTTGTGAGTTTCTCGCCTACCTGCCCACACCAGACTGTCTTCCAGACTTTATTGCTTTTTCTCTTCCTCCTTTACCACTCAGGATAAGGTAAACCTTGTCTCCAGCATTCTTCCTGAGCTGCCATGATGCCTTTCTCATCAGATTCCTTCATTAGGCCCCCACCATGTCAATTCTACTTGAGGTCTTCAGAATATTCTATAAGAACTCTGGTCAAGGACCATGCATTTTAATTCCACCCCCTGGAAAGTTGCCATCTGTATAATATGTGTTCAATTTGAGGATTCCCTGATTGATAACTAGATATAAGACACAAAGAGTCATAACTCTAATGCAAGTGAACGCAGGCCCTGTACTCATTATCTAAAACCCTTTGGGTCATATGAGTTTTGGAATACAGAATTTTTCTGATTTTAGCAAGATATTATGGTGTGTATCTAATATAATTAATAATACCCCTTGTGGTATCTGGGAATTATTCCATTGTCAAAGATATTAATATTTTTCTATTGAGATACATGAAAATTCTAGGGGAGGTAAATAAAAATTTTAAATAGCCTCATGGCAAGCCTTATCATCACATAAGTTCCAATTTTTTTCATTTTCAGAGTCTTTTCTCTTTTGGAATTGTGGATAAAGAATTGTGCACTGGCATTAAGGTATTAATAGGAGGTGTAAAGAGGCATCGACATTTTATCCTGGGAGTTGAGACGAAAGACCTCCAGGGATGAGAATGCCAAGGCCATTGCCAGTTTTGGTTGGGGGAGTCCTTTGGCCCCTCGCCTAGTTGAGAATTGAGCCCAGTGCCAGGATGAAGAGGCCAGTGAGGAGCAATGACAGTGGTCTAGAAGGGAAGTCACTGATGTGGGTGCTGGTAACAGGATGGAGAAACAAGACTGTGTGAAATGTTGCAAAGAAATGAGCTGCAGAGCTTGAGGGGGCAGTCGGTCAATCAGATGTTCCCAGGTTTTGTGCTCCACAGTTTGGGAGAGTGTTGATGAATTAAGCAGCATGAGAGTAGAGGTGAGATGGGCTGAGGACAAGGTGGATGCATTTGAGCGTTTGGAGTGTACTTTACCCCACTGGGTGGAAATAACTTTTAAGAATAAGAGGGAATGGGAGGGGAGTTTGGGGGAGACTGGATACATGTACATGCATGGCTGAGTCCTTTTGCTGTTCACCTGAAACTATCTTTACATTGTTTGTTAATCTGCTATATTTGCTATTTTTGTGTGTGCTCAGTCATGTCTGACTCTTTTGTGACCCTATGAACTGTAGCCCACCAGGCTTCTCTGTCCATGGGATTTTCCAGGCAAGAATACTGGAGTGGGTTGCCATTTCCTGCTCCAGAGGATCTTTTGGACCCAGGGATCGAACCCGCATCTCTTGAGTCTCCTGGATTGGCCGACAGATTCTTTACCCGCTAAGCCATCTGGGAAGCTCAATACAGAACAAAAAGTTAAAAAAAAGAGAAAGAATAAAAGCGAAAATAGTATGACACTACTTCTACAGTGATGCATGCATCATCGCCAATATTTAATTATTGTCATCAATTGTTCTGTCATTATTATGATGCTATTAGTTTGCATGCATCCTCCTCACCAGCCTGCAATCCTCTGCTGTCCAAGGCCAGGCCCATTCTCAGACCAACATCTACCCAGTCCAGTCTGATTTGCTCTTGAGTCTCCCAGGAGACCATCACATGTGTGCTCTGTTGGTTATATTGTCAACCTGTAAGTCAGTTAGTTCAGTTCAGTCGCTCAGTCATGTCCGACTCTTTGTGACCCCATGAATCACACCACGCCAGGCCTCCCTGTCCATCACCAACTCCTGGAGTTCACTCAAACTCATGTCCATAGAGTCGGTGATGCCATCCAGCCATCTCATTCTCTGTCGTCCCCTTCTCCTCCCGCCCCCAATCCTTCCCAGCATCAGAGTCTTTTCCAGTGAGTCAACTCGTCGCATGAGGTGGCCAAAGTATTGGAGTTTCAGCTTTAGCATCAGTCCTTCCAATGAAATCTGTAAGTGGTCACTTATTTGTTGAAAAACAACAGGCTTTGTCTCTGAGGGGATGTCTTGATCCCAGTCCTCCCCACAACTGACTAGCTGGCCCAGAACCTGTTCTGGAACCCGAGCTGGAAGGAGAGGGGGTGGGACTGGTAGAGATCTCCTCTCTAGAATTCTGTCTCTCTCAGGGGAGCTCCTGAAGAAACCCTGAAGCAGAGAATTTTCCTGCTCTCCTTATCAAAGAGAAGTTCATTTGCTCCTTTATAAATGGGTGCTGTCTAATAGTTAAATCTGCTTGGGGACTGGGGCGTGGGAGCATGTTTGAGAGTTTCTTGATAAATATCACGTGGAAATGGTGTTCTGCTTGCATAAGCCAACTCCTGAAAAATGGGTCCTTTAATGTCCTCTCAATGAGACCAGCTACATGACAACTGGCCCAGGGAGCTGAAATGCTGGTGAGAAATTGAAGCCATAGAGTGTGGCCTCATCAGCTGTGATTGTTAGGTGTTAAGTTGAAGACCCTACAGCCCTCTGGTCTCACCTGCATGTGATGGATGGCAGCTTGGGCGTTAGCCAGGGTTGGATAGGCTGGTGGTGGGGGCTGCTGCTGCTGGGTGCTGATTTGATATGTGTCCCCCTCTGGGACATGCATGGATGATGCATCGGGGGAGGAGAGAGACCCAAGAGGGCTGGTGGTTGCATCTGTCTTGGTCCAGCTGGAAAAGCAGGAAGCATCTGAGATATTTCACACAGAACAGATTTAATGAAGAGAATTGGTTACAGAGGTGTTGGAAGAAGGGGCTCAGGGAGCCAAAGGGAATTGGTAGGTAGATGGGGAGAGGCAGAAGAAAGAAGAGGCAATAACCAGAGATGAGGAGGCTGCCAATCCCGCTGGACCGGGGCCTGCGCTTGAACCCAAGCTGTGCTGCTGGAACGTCTCGGGAGGTGCGGCCGCCACCTTCCCTGAGGCTGGAATCAGGAACGCTCCATCCGCTGCCGCTGTGGCAAGTGTGGGCCAGCGCCGGAGCTACCGCCCGCTTCGGGGAAAACTAGCAGGGAGCTTTCTTCTTTCTGCCACCTTCTGATCTCCCATCAGTGCCGCCCTTTGGCAGAACCGAACCAGACGGCCGGAGAGTTTGTGCAGTGTTCTCCCGGACTCCAGGCTCCAGCGGTAAAGAGGAGTGGATGGAAGGGTCTGTGCAAACTGAGGGGTAGCAGATAAATAAAGGACACAGAGTTCTGGGGATGAGGTGTGCAAGCGGAAACTAAGGGAAGTTCCTGACTTGGTACGGTGCCCAGGGTGCATTTATGATTTAAAATCCATTGTGCCCTGAGTAGTTTCTTTGGTTTTTTTTCTCTAACAATTCTCTGGAGAAAAGGTGTTAGAGTTGGAAATGATCAATATTTCACCTTATGCAGGAATATCCTCTGCAGTGCTTGGAAGCACCGGAAGATGGTCCTGAAACTGCTGAGACATCTCCAGTGGCAAGGAAGCTTGCTACCTGGGTGAGGTAGCCGGTTTATTTCACAGTCGGACAGTTGTAATTACTGGCAATCACCCCGCTGGGTGGAAACCTGTTTTCTAGGAGCTTCTGCCCACTGGTCCTTGTTCTGTACACCATGGGCAATATCCTTACTTCACTTACTCTTTACTTTGTGTTATGTAAGAGATGGTGGGCTTTGGATTCTGTATTAGTCAGAAGTAGATTGGTCCATGAAAGACAGGACCCCCTCCCCCCCAAGAATGGCTTAAGTAAAGTTCAGGATCTGGGGGAGGCAGTACGGGGAAAGTTGGGGGTGCTGTCCTGTCACGTCCCTTAGAGCCCAGCCTCCTTGCACATTTCTACTCTGCCAGTCCAAAGTATATGCCCCAACCCCATGGGCGAAGATGGCACTGTGGTCATCTCGCCCATGCTCCAAGCAGTAGGATTCATGGAGGTGGCGGGGTGGTGGTGAGTGAAATCCTCCTTCTCTCTTAAGGAAGTATCCTGGAAGCTGCCATTAGTAACTTCCCCTTACATTTGATTGGCCAGAACTTGCTTGTTGTTTTGTTCAGTCACTCAGTCATGTCCAACTCTTTGCCACCCCATGGACTGCAGCATGCCAGGCCTCCCCTGTCTTTCACTATCTCCCGAAGTTTGCTCAAACTCATGAACTTCGTTACATGGTCAAAATCAAGCTGCCAAGAAATCTGGGAAATGTATTCGTTACCTGGATACCTCAGTGCCCAGAAATCTTTGACTATGGGAAAGAAGGCAGTGGATACTGAGGTACAGCAAATACTCCAGCAAGAGTCAAGTTTTATAGGCCAAGCAGTGCACTAAGCCCGTGCTTCTCATATTTAATATGTGGATTTCCTGGGGAGTTTGTTAAATGCAGATGCTGACTTAGTAGGTCTCACTGAGGGCTGGGATTCTGCATTTCTGTCAGGTTCCTAGCTGACACCAGTACTGCTGGTCCAAGGACCATACGGTGTACAAAGGTCTGGACGTTGTTGAACAAGACGGACAGAGGCTCATCTTGAATCCTGCAAATGAAGTTGAATCCCAGACTTTTTACTGTAAACCTGCCTTTGGGGGATACTGTGAGATTACAAGAGCCCGGCTCCTAGGAGGCCCTGAAATGTAGCTTCCTTCCTGCTTTTGGAGTGTCTCCTCCAGGAGGGCACTGATTGGGGCAGACCGCATGAGCTGTTCAAATTGTGTATCAGCTACAGACTCCAGGAAAGTGAACAGGTTGGGGGTCACCCAGAAGCAGGCGAGATTTCAGAGGGGGTCCAGCCGGCATGGACAACTGCAGAGAGGAGGCTTCAGGCTGGGCGGGGGCAGTGCAGGAGAGCACTTCCCCCTGTGCCAGGGAAGACTAGGGCCTGCAAGAAACAAGGCCGCCACCGCAGGCCTGCCCAACTCCCCATCTGCTCGGGAGAGAAAGGACATGGAGCAGAGGCAGGAATTCAGGCAATTAATCCTTTATTTAAAGAATAATAAACAGCCAGATTTTACATACTGAAAGAGGGAACAAGGTAAAAGGGGTTAAAAACTAAAAAGCAAGGATGGCAGACACCAATTAACACAATGCTAATTGACAATTTCCCCAAGCTTCCATGAAACATGCCAGGCCGATTTCCCCAATTGCTAATTAAATCAAACCGCACACACAATACTAATTTCCCTAACTTAGGGAACTCAGTAGACAAATAAAATGAGAAACTAACTTAAACATTTTGTCAAAGTATGGGAAGACGGATGAATGAAATCTTAACATGAATAAACTTTGGCTTCGTGTAAATTTGTTAAAGTTCTGACATGTTTGATGAAGTCGTGAAATATTCAGGTATCTCTGTTCTGCTCACAATTGCATAAACGTTCTTGGCTAATCACAAAATAATACACAACAGTCCTCTTACACTGACGCTCTCTCCCTCCGGTGAAGGGTACCCAGCGCATCATGGAAGTGACATGGAAATGACACCTTTTAAAAAATTATAAAATACCTACTTAATTACAATTAAAAACAAATATAACTTTTTCTTTAAAATAGTCCCCGAGGTCTTTTGAGCTGGAGTCTGGCTTTTTGAAAAAGGGAAGCCAGTCACTTAATCACAGAGTTGAGAGTGGAGGCAGCTCACGTTGGCTGGTGTTCTGGCGACCCCCTGCCCCCCAGCCCTGCTCTGATCTATCTCAGGGGCCCTGTGGCTCCCTTTCCCACCAGCCCCTGCTTCAGCCTGCTTTGAAGTGTCCCCTTTACGCTCTTGCCTCTTGCTACACTCAGGGTCTGCTAGATGCATCCCGGCTGAATTTCGTTGTCACAGAGCAGGGACGGATCTTTGAGGTCATCTGTCTAATTCGCTCATCTTCCTGTTGAGGAAACTTAGGCCAAGAGATGCGAATGTGCCTGAGATCTGACAGTTGGCCTGAGGCCCCCAGATTTTTGTTTTTTTTTTAATTATGTGAGAATTATATGATTGTCTGAGTAACTGTGGTTTCCATACTTCCATGTTTATTGATACTGTATTCCAGTCACTGTTGTAAGAGCTCCACACAATTAAGCCAGTTGATCCTTGTAATGACCCTGAGAGGTCAATATCATTATCTCCCCATTTTATAGATAAAGAAACCGAGGCACTGCAGTGTTGAGTAGCTCACCTGAGGTCACATCCCTAAGTGGCAGAACTAGATTTAACTCCGGGAAGACTGACTCCAGGTCCACGCTCTTAACCACTCCATTAACCTGCTTTTTTGTAGACTAATTAGAAAATACAGCGAGAAATAAAGTAGAAAATGAGAATAAATGTCACATGTAATAACACTTTTCAGAAAAATATAACCATTATTAGAATTTCGGCCATGTCCTCCTCCTTCTTACATATTAAAAATAGAATTAAACATATCCACATGCTTCCCTATGATTCATTTGAATTTGCTTTTTTTTCTTAACAGTGTACTATGAACAGCTTTCCACTGCCTATAAACGCGCATGTGCAACGTGATCTTCAGTGGTTGAAATGCATCCCACTGAATGGATGTGCCACAGTTGAGTTAACCTATGCACTGTAGTTGACATTTAGGTTGTTTCTTCTGTCTCTCTCATAGCAGGCTGCAGTGGACATCTATATACCAACAGCTTTATTTTCTTGTTGCATTTTCCTTGTGGTGATCCCTTCACTGTTATATGTATATGGAAACCAGAAGATCTGAAAGGTGAGGGGGAGAGAGTGTTAAGTGGAGGTAGAGAACACCCCTAGATGTGCAGATCTAGGGAACTGGACTCCCAACCAGCGATGGAGGAAACCCCACTCCCTAAGTGAAATATTTTACCACGGGTCCATCCTTGTGCAGTTTCTTGTGGATCACTAAGGCAAGGGTCACAGTCCCCCCAAATAATATAATGGACACTCACCATCTGAGGTTCAGTAAACTATTCTTTAGGGGTGATTAGCTTCAGACATATGTGTGTGTGTAAAGAATTGTTGTTATCATTTTAAGGTATTGTCTGCTTAGTGAAGCATATGAGAACTAGGCTGTCGGTGAAGCTTGTTTCCATCGATTCACATGTTCCAGTCGCCAGAGGGGCAAGTGGGTGTCTTTGCTCAGCCTGGGATGTAGACATGGGAGATGGCCATGCGCAGCTGCGGAGCTGGGTTCTTTGGCCTCTTTGTCCTGACTGGCATCGGTAATGCATTTGTCAAGAAGGAGGATGCTTATCTGTCCTTGTCCCTTCCTGGGACAAAGGCAGACCTGTCACTGTGAGATCAAGGGAACTCTGGAACCGTGTGGAAGGACAGCTGAAAGTCTTTCTCGTTCATTGTGATTTATCATAATCACTGACCCCTCCCCCAGGATGAAATAGGAATGAAATAGTAATGTGATAGGTTAATGCTGATAATTAAAGAGAGTTTAAGACCAGTATGAGACTGAATTGTGTGTGTGGGTGGTTGAAATGGCTGTTTGATGTGAAAGTCAATGATTGAATTATTCAGAGAGAGTGATTTCCAAATGATAATTTTACACTTTACATAACTGGTTTTGATTTATTATAGTGGCACCCAGTCGAGCCGCTTTAGTTCTAAGGGGCTGTCAGCTTTTCCCTCCCCAGCCCCTGGTTTGGAGCCCACACACACAAAAACCTGCTCATGTCTGAAATTTGATGGTATTGTTGTTATCTCTCTGGCATGAATTTCCCCCCTCGTCCCTCATAAGAGTTTATGGCTTGTTTGGCTTTGCAGTTTATAATCTGGCAGAGGGTGTGTGTGAGAGTGTACACGAGCGAGTGCACACATGCCTGTGTATGTGTATAGTGAATGGCCCAGATAACCTGATCTCTCCTTCCCTTTCATTGTGGTTTTATGAAAGCTTTGATCTTTTGTCATTTAGCAAGAGGTAGGGCCAGGCTGGGAACAGGACCCCACGGGCAGCTGGAATGAAATGGTATGGCAGCGGCAAGTTGCAATGCTGCTTCAGAACTGAGAGGAGAGTGAAAAGCTTGGGAGCCCCACTTCCGGATCAACCCAAGAGAAGGAATGTGAAACTTAGGGAACGTATGAACTTATGCCAAGTAAATCCATCTGAAAAACCAGGCCTCCAGAGGCTTCTGTTTCTCATCTGAATCTTTTTTTTTTTTTTTGCTGGAAGTGATGCAAACCAACGCACAGTTCTCCTGCTGGTCTTTTCTGAAGCAGCCTAGAATGCAAGTGCCACGGGACAGGCAGGGAAGTTACTTATCCTAACAGATCTTGGTTGACACCATGCTCCAACCCTCACCTCCCAATACTGCAGCCTCCATCCCTCCTTTGGGATTGAGGGTGGCTTATTCTTATGAGTAAAAGCAGTAGCAGGAAGATCATTTGTTTAGTGACAACCCTGAACACTTACATATGCTGTAATAACGTGGATAGCAGCTAGCATTTATTGAGTGCTTGCTTTGTGACAGGTACTGTTTTAAGCACATTTACTGTATTAACCCATTTGATTTTCCATAGAGCCCTTGAAGTATTATATTTGTTTTTGCCTCATTTTATACATCAGAGGCTGAGGTTCACTAGGTTGCCCCTGAATGTAGTGTCTGCATTCAGAATTCTTTTTCAGCACTGGTCCCAGCAAAAGATGCCACACTCCATGCTTACTCCTTCAGTAAAGGAGGTCTTTATTTTCTGAAGACTTTTGGATAGCCGGTTGCATGTCTCTGATCTTTGGCTCCAAGGCTGAATAGAACAGATCCATCAGAGAATATGCTGGAAAATTGTGGGGGGAACTCAAGGAGTTTGGGGATGGTGAGGAAAGGCTGGGTGAGTGGAAGCAAGGAAAGGAGTTGGGACAGCACTGTGGGGGAAGAGCAGGAGCGGGGAGGGAAAAGGGGCATCAGTAGATTCAATAAAGAGGAAGTCTAGACCTTGCCCCTCCAGTTTGGCACTTGGGTCAGATTCCCATGATGGCCAGTCCTGAAAGTAGCTTAAAGTTCCCTAACCTGTAGAACTGGTCAACTGGACACTGTCTCTCCTCTCTGCTTTGATCTCATTTTAAAAACAGTGTTCAAAATGTCTCAAACTGGGGCTTATTTTTAAATTAAAAATTTTTTATATTTATTTACTTATTTTACTGTCTTGGGTCTTAGTTGCCACACTGAGGACCTTTCATTGCAGTGTACAGGCTTCTCTAGCTGCCCTGTGGCACGTGGCATCTTAGTTTCCTGACCAGGAATTGAACCCAAGTCCCCTGCATTGGAAGGTGGATTCTTAACCACTGGACTACCAAGGGGAGTCCTAAGAACCGGGGTTTAGATACTGCTGGAGGTACCCAGTATTGCCAAATAAATCTGGGGTATGATTTCAAGGAGGGGAAGTTAAATGATTTCATTGGCTAGTAAGCAAAATATTACTTTTATAGCAAAATACATCTCAGTAAATTATGACATAGAAAACAAAATTCTAATGAATCCTTAAAGCCTGGGATTTCTAAGAACTGATCTAGGCCCCCAGAGCCCTGGCAGGGTGGATTCACTCTTCTCTGCCCTTTGGGCCTTTTGGGGAGTGAAGTGGAGCAGTCTTCATGCACGTGTTCCCCTGGCCTTGCCAGGAATCCCGTCGGGCAGATGAGACGTGGCTCCTACCCAGCCCTGTTTCTGATTGATTCCAGGGGACTTCCATCCTCAGAACTTCTGTGGATAATATTCTGATAAATTTTTGGGTTAGGATACTTTTCAAAGGAAGATAGGAACCCCAGAGGCCTTGGAGAAAGAAGAATGGAAACATAACACTCAAAAGCACAAAGTTTGGTACTTGACAAAAGATAATATAAACCAACTCACAAGACAAATGACCAACTTTTGGGAAAAGATATTTGTATCATACATAAAGGATAATATTCTTAGTATACAAAGAGGTTTTATGAAGCAAAAAGTAAAGGACAACAGATAGAAAAAATAGGGGAAAACATACTTTGTATTTTTATAGAAAAAAATGACTGATAAACATTTGAGAAGAAAGTCTTACAAGTTATTAAAGAAATGTTAATTAATCAGTAACATATACATTTTTTAACTTGGGAGATTTGAAAAAATGGAAACAGTTCGATGCTGGCAATCATGCTGGAAGAGGGCAGACTCATACAGTGTGGGTGGAAATGGGTGTATTGGTACAGCCTCTCTGGTGATTGGTTGGACTGAATTTCTTAGAATTTAAAATGATCATGTTAAGTACTTAAAAGTATAATGTAGCAGGAGTATTGTGTCTGTATAATGATGAATGTATAGTGACATTCTTTATAGTTGGTTATGAAGTAGTTGATTGCAACTTAAATGTCCAGTGAGAGGGAAAATGGTGAGATATATAGCTTCATCCATGTGATGGGAAGTTACCTTATTGTGTTGTGTGCTGTGCTTAGTCATGTCTGACTCTTTATGACCCCATGGACTGTAGCCTGTCAGGCTCCTCTGTCCATGGGATTCTCCAGGCAAGAATACTAGAGTAGTTTGCCATTGTCTACTCCAGGAGATCTTCCCGACCGAGATGAAACCCAGGGCTCCTGTGTCTCCTGCATTAGCAGGCAGATTCTTTACCATTGTGCCACCTGGGAAACCCTCATTATCTTATGAGATAAGCCTTTATATGCAGATGTGAGAATAAGCACGGTGCAGGCTGACAGTGTCACTCACTTTTTGATTAAAAAAAATGTATATTTATTTATTTTTTCTTTTATTTTCTTATGGTGGTTACACCCATGTAGAGTGAAGCTGGAGCAACTTTATTAAAGGTGAATCACTGAGCTTCCCAGGTGGTACGGTGGTAAAGAATTCTCCTTCCAATGCAGGAGACACAGGAGACTTGGGTTTGATTCCTGGTTCAGGAAGATCCCCTGGAGTAGGAAATGGCAACCCAATCCAGTATTCTTCCCTGGGAAATTCCATGGACAGAGGAACCTGGAGGGCTACAGTCCATGGGGTTGCAAAGAGTCAGACATGACTGAACAGCTGAGCATTTGCATATGTGGGTGTATGAGAGAGAAAGGGACAAATCCTTGGAGCAGCAATGAAAAACCAGAGCTGCCAACTATACCTGGCTCTTTTAAGATTTTTTAAAGGATGTATATTTATATGTAGCTATGTTGTCTAAACATAGGTACAAATCAAGGAAGAAAAATGTGCCAAGAGGGCTATAGTCAGTGAGATTA
This sequence comes from Moschus berezovskii, assembly GCF_049115385.1. Lineage (NCBI taxonomy): Eukaryota > Metazoa > Chordata > Mammalia > Artiodactyla > Moschidae > Moschus > Moschus berezovskii. The sequence goes on from NC_142470.1 coordinate 64,556,528, forward strand.
GAGATGGTTTTTCTTTTACGTGTTTTGTAGTGTTTTTCAGAATTAAAACAAATGCCCTCCTGTCATATCACTTGCTTCCTGTGCACCCTTCACTCAATATTCAATATTCACCATTTTGTGTTTCTGGTTACCTGTCAAAATGAATATATTCCTCCTCGCCACCACCCCCCGCCCCCTACCCCACCCCCACCTCTACCTGACTATATTCAAGGAATCCAAGTTTTCAGTCCTGGAGGTTACCTTGATGTTTCATCCCACCTCCCTACTTTGCCGTGTTTTGCAAATGAGTGATGAGTGTGTGAGACTCTGAGGGAACACACGTTGCCATATGCTTAGGATAGCCCTGATGTGTCTGTGTGCCAGCATCCTGTCTAATTAGTTCTCCCTTTCAGTCTATGTGTCATGATCTGGCCTATAAATCACATGGCTACCCTGCTTGGAGCAGTCATGTGATGGTTCACGTTCATGACATTGGTGAGAAGCGGACATAGGAATGAAACCCAGAGCTCCCGATGTCACTGGATATGGTCAAAGGCAAGCCCTTCCTTCAGTGAGCTTCTAGTAACCCTGGCAGTAAAAGGCATTTTCCTGCAAAGACAGGTGGTTCTCTGGGGAGAAATATTGGGTTTGACTCTTGGTTCTGCCCCTACTGGCCGTTCTCTGAATCTCAGCTGCCTTATCTGTAAAGTGGGGTTACTATGCCTGTCTCAGAGGGTTGATGTGAGTATTAAATACAGTGCTGAGCATTACGCTTAATAAATAAACCTCATTTATGAAAAGAGCAGTCCAATATAATGCTAAATTACATAAGGCTCCAAGCATACTGTGGTTCAGTCACTTAGTCGGGTCCAACTCTTTGACCCCATGGACTGTAGCACGCCAGGCTTCTCTGTCCTTCACCATCTCCCAGAGTTTGCTCAGATTCATGTTCATAGAGTCAGTGATGCCATCCAACCATCTCATCCTCTGTTGTCTTCTTCTCCTCCTGCCTTCAATCTTGCCCAGCATCAGGGTCTTTTGCAATGAGTCAGCTCTTCATATCAGGTGGCTGAAGTATTGGTGCTTCAGCATCAGTCTTGCCAATAAATATTCAGGGTTGATTTCCTTCAAGATTGACTGGTTTGATCTCCTTGCAGTCCAAGGGACTCTCAAGAGTCTTCTCCAGAACCACAGTTCAAAAGCATCAATTCTTTGGCACTCAGCCTTCTTTACGGTCCAGCTTTCACATTCATACATGATTACTGGAAAAACCATAGCTTTGATACATGGATCTTTGTCCCTGATGTAAAAATGAAAGTTTGATTATGTACTGGAACTGAGAGACACTGGTTACCTTGGACAAGTCCAATCTTCCTTCATAGGCACACTTTCCAAATACCCTAGGGCAAATTCTTCTTTAGGGATGTCAGAAGATGGAAAAGTTTTGAGTTGCTTGTTAGAAGTTGAGCTTGATGACTGAGTAGGTTGATTCATTCGGGTGAGTGTTGTGGAGCCAGAGGCTCTTGCAGTAAGAAGGGTACTTGGAAATGACATGGTCCCTCTCTGGGCAGAAATTGCTCTGGGAGTCTTGGCAGCCAGAATCCATGTTGTCTTGTGCTAGTCCCACTGGGAGACAAGCACCAAAAGCCTGCTGGACCTCTCCCTTGTCCCTGGCTTTCCTCCTCTAGGAGCCCTGGTGGGGAAAAGACCCTGAAAGGCTCACCTGCCACATCTTGCTTGGACCCTGACCACCTCACTCGTGTCAGAGGTGGTCAGTTCTTACCCTCTTCATCCATGGAAAAAGCTGAATCTGCTACTAAATATTTCCCTTATTTTCTGGTGGGCATAGAAAAGAGCCTTGGGTTTTCACTTCTGAATTAGCAAGAAGGGACAAAGGACCTGGCTGAAAGCAGTAACAACAAAAAACGCTTCCCCCGCCCTCCCCTCCCCCTCAACTTGATCTGTTCGGAAATTTGAGCCTAAAAGCTCACTCATTCTAAGAAAGTAGATTATTCCAGGACAATGAGGGCATATTCCAAGGGGCTACGTGCTTGAACAGGAGCTAGGATCATTGGACAAAAACTTGTCTACTCCTTTGTGCACCACAGCAGTACTTTCTAATATTTTGTGAGCATTTACTATGTGCCAGCCACAGGGCTAAGTGTTCTATAAGCATAATCTCATTTAATTCTAGCAAGAACCTCTGAGCTTGGTGCTATTATTATCTCCATTATTCAAATACTGAGACTGAGGCTGAAAGAAATTAATTTGCCCAAAGTTCTCAGCTAGAAAAATCCAGAGTTTGAAGCCAGGCTCTGATGTCAACAATGATGCCTTATCTCCAAATGCTATAGTCTCCCTGTTAACATAAAATGTGCCAGGCACTGTCCTAGAGAAGAGCTCTATTATTGGCAGGTGTTGACCATGAATTTTCATGGCACATTTAAAATATTTTTTTCCTAATTCTGATTGACGCCTCCCTCTTCCTCCACCTCCTCCTTTTTTTCTAGAGGAAGAAAATCTCAAATACCTACTGGTTGCTGTCCCTCCCAGCCTATGTGGTCAACATTTAATTACATTAACATTTGTTTTCACTAAAAAAGTAATCACATTACTGCCTTTCATGTCACATTAGTGAAAATGGATACCAATATGATACATATTAATAGAATATGATGGGAAATTGCTAATACAATTAGACTTTCACATTTTATTAGTTCTGGAGTGACACCATACACAGAAGAACAGCTCACGTTAGTGGTGATGAGGAATGGCTGAGAGGTAGTAGATGCCTGTCTATCCTGCAAAGGCAGCGCAGGCTCTCAGGGAACCCTGGAGCATTCAGGGGGTCTCATGCTAGATTTTGGAGTCCTACTTCCTGTTCCCTCCTGTTACATGAGCACCTTTGGGCTGGGACCGGAGTTCTTCCTTCACAGCCAGACTATGTTGCCTGAATTGTGGTCATTAAAGCATCATGTGACATGATCCTGCCTGGGTGGCTCCAGATCAGATAGAATTAATATTTCATGATCCCTTCTGTGGCGGGTACTGGCAGGGAGGGGGACACAGGCAGGGAAATGTCCCTAGGGCCCATCCCAACACTCTTTAGCAGCTTTATGATGGTCCTCTGCCTTAGGGTCAGGGCCTCTGGAATAACATTTGGTTGCTTTTGCCTCCCAGAGGTTTCCCCACCTTCCATCCTTCTCTTCCTGCTCAGCCTCTGTTTCCCAACTCACCCGAGTGATGGTAGGAAACCCTTCTTGACTGTGTCACTGTTGGACATCTGCAGGTGCATTGTTCATCCTCAGTCCTGGTTAATTACCTCTTGGTGTGTTAGATTTTATTCCTGTGACTTTGTCTCCTTCCCCACTTGAAACACTGTCCAAATCCAATTTGTCTTTTCAGGCCCATTTCAAATCCCATTTCCTCCATGAAGATATCCCTATATACCCCAAGCTGATGTTACCCCTGAACTCAACAAACACCGTATACCTGCTTGTGCATCTCATGTGACTTTACTAATAAGTGACAGTGGCCACTTACTGGCCTTGTTTAAAAGAAAAAAAAAATTTTGATTAAAATCTCTGAGAGTGAAGCAGACAAAACCTGATAATATTAGATTTGAAAGAAAATGAGGGCTGCCGTGGCCTCTGCAGAGCTTGGGGTGTGGTACAGTGTGATATATAAGGACCAGGACTCAGACAGTGGCAGGGTTCCTGCTTCCTTCCCTCTGCAGGCTTTCTCCTGGCCTGCAATCTTATCTGTCCTTCCCTGGAACAGGATCCAGAATTTGGGACCTTGGACTGAAAGCCTGTGGTGTGATAATTGTGAAGAAAAACTGTCACAATTAAGGAAGATGTCTATTACCTTGACAAAGGATTCAGTTTAAAGAGCGGGGAAACAGAGGAAGAGAAAAATGTGAGACGAGGATCACCTGGCCTTTAAATAATAGGTAATTTACTTTGGAGACAGTTATACACTGTGGAAATACTAAAAAGAGAACGTGTAGCCTCAGAATAGTCAGCGAACGTAAATCAGTATGGCAGCAGGAATTTCATTCACCAACTCTCTCATGCTCCTTTTTGGGGAGGGCCACCATGGAGGCTCTCGAGAGAATGGGGAGAAGCTGCAGACTGGGAGCTTGCACTCTAGAAGCTTATGAGGCCACATGGCCTGGAGGCAGGCTCTCTGATCTGAGGACGGTGAATCCTCAGTCTGCACTCAGATTCCTCACCTGAAGAACTGGGGGTGCTGCCACTAAGATGCTGAGTCAGGCTGCATTCTCCTCTAAAATTCTGTAACTCTGCTGAAGGATGCGTATTGCTGTTGTTCAGTCACTAAGTCATGTCCGACTCTTTGTGACCTCATGGACTGCGGCACGCCAGCTTTCCCTGATCTTCACTATCTCCTGGGGTTTGCTCAGACTCATGTCCACTGAGTCGGTGATGCCATCCAACCATCTCATCCTCTGTGTCCCCTTTCTCTTTTTGCCTAATCTTTCCCAGCCTTAGGGTCTTTTCCAATGAATTCACTCTTTAAATCAGGTGGCCAAAGTATTGGAGCTTCAGCTTCAGCACCAGTCCTTCCAATGAATATTCAGGGTTGATTTCCTTTAGAATCGACTGATTTGATCTCCTTGCTGTCCAGTTCAGTTCAGTTCAGTCGCTCAGTCGTGTCCGACTCTTTGCGACCCCATGAATCACAGCACGCCAGGCCTCCCTGTCTATCACCAACTCCTGCAGTTCACTCAAACTCATGTCCATCGAGTTGGTGATGCCATCCAGCCATCTCATTCTCTGTCATCCCCAAGGGACTCTCAAGAGTCTTCTCCTCCTTCTGGCCCGGAGTTCCATTCACTTCCTCCACCTTCTGACCTGCGCCAGCTGTAGGCAAGACCGTCGCCACGTTCCATCCTCTTGTGGCCCTTGCGGCGCCTGAGCCTGCAATGTTGGGTCCCAATGGGGACCTGGGCATGCTGGTGTAGGTGGGCACTAGAGGTGAGGAAGACGGCTTTGGGGAAGCAGAATATGCTGCCATCAACTCCATGTTGAACCAGATCAACTCCTGTCTGGACCACCTGGAGGAAAAGAATGACCACCTCCATGTCTGCCTCCAGGAACTGCTTGAATCCAACTGGCAGACATGCCTTGAGTTCCAGCAGCAGCTTGGAGAGACCCCCAGCGATGCCAGCCCCTAGGCTCTGGGAGCCGCCAGCCAGGCCCCAACCCTGCCTTGCTGGGCCAGGCTCTGGTCTGAACACTCACCACCTGGCTTAGATACCTCCTCAAGGGCTGGCTGACAGATCTCATGGGGGGGTCTAACTGCCTAGGCCACCTTTCTGGTACTTCCTTTGGTGTGCCTGTGCCAGCCCCCACCTCCCAGCATCCCCTCCTAGAGCCAGGTGTGGGCCAGCGGCTCACCCACCATGCCTGCCTGCCCAACTCCTGGACACTCACCACTCTGCCCAGGCCTAGAGTGTCCACATTAAATGGGTCTCCAACACCAAAAAAAAAAAAAAAGAGTCTTCTCCAGCACCATAGTTCTAAAGCCTCAATTCTCAAACCCTCCCCTTTCTTTATGGTCCAACTCTCCCATCCATACATGACTACTGGCAAAACCCATAGCTTTGACCAAACAGACCTTTGTTGGCAAAGTGATGTCTCTGCTTTTTACACTGTCTAGGTTTGTCATAACTTTTCTTCCAAGGAGCAAGTGTCTTCTAATTTCATGGCTGGAGTCATCGTCCGCAGTGATTTTTGAAGGATGCATATACCAGGTGTCAAAGGAGAGACCCTGAGAGCCCGATCTGGTGTTGTTGCACAGGGAGGTGGGTGGATATGGGGCAGACCTGGTAGGATCAGGATGCGTGCAACAGGAAGGCTGGAAAAGGGGCACTGGCAAAGGTGGGTGCCGAAGTTCTGGTCAGGAGTACTCAGAGTGGTGTCTCCACACCATGTGGCTAAGAGGATTTCTGTAGGGAGGTCCAGGTGGTGGGCAGCATGGGATAGCAGCCTAAAAAGTATGCACTTTGACACTGTAGGTGTAAGGAAGTCAGTGAAAGCAAACCCTTTCTATTGCCTGGAGCTCGCCTCTCTGTGATGGCTCGTGAGGGCCTCCCAGAAAGGTCACAAGTTTTGTCCAGTCCATTCTCTAGGCCCTGGAGTGCTGGCAGACCACCTGCTGTCAAAGCAGAGGGTCCTGTGGGTGGTGGGTGAGAAGGAAGCCCGCCTGGAGTGGAGAGATGTTGGATGGATAGTTTTATTAATCAGTTTTCAAAGTGAAGGAAAGGCTGAGAGTGTATTAGAGGCCTCTTTTAAAATTCATATTTACTTTGCCTGTTAGTAGGTGCAAGGCTTTAAAAGTTAAGCAGATGAAGTCAGTTCTACCTCTCCCATCCAGATGTCTCTGTAGGCTTTCTGGCTCTTGCCTTTTAAGAAAACAGACACATACACACACAGAGCTTGCAGGTGACTGTGAGGGTGTGCCTGGCTCAGGCTGAGTCCTGCAACATCCCACCCAAGGTAGAAGTAAAATTGAGGCAGTAGTTAATCATTTAATGAACCCAGAGTCCTGACCCCGGTGTTCTGTGCCAGAGGGTTCAGGCCACCAAATGTCCCCCAAAGTGGGATGTTTCATTAATGTCAGCATTACTGTTGCTGTCACAGGAAGGATAGCCCAGCATCAAAACGTGCTATTGACCAATGCAGTACCCTTTTATTTGTTCTCTTCTTTCTAGTGTATTTCCTAAATGCACAAGTAAAATGGGTATTTGTAAGTTCTGCGGATTGCATATTGAAACCGTTATCACCATGCAGGCCACTATAACAAACAATACTGATTATAGAGCAGGGATATATTTTGTAATAATAATGCTCTTCAAACTTCTCTGATTGACACACAGTGTATTTAAACAGGATGATCAAAAATTACGTTCACAGCGCAGGCCTTGTCTTCCTCTCGGAAGCACAAAAGCTCTCTTTAGTAGGTAACAGCTACCCGGCTGCCTTTGAGCAGCTGTGTCGAGATGGGATTCAGTTTCTTTGGAGGTGGGGTGGGGTGGGGGAGACACCCCGGCTTTTAAATCAAAGACAATTCAGTTTAGAGAAAGATGTACCTTGTAGAAATAAATAGGAGGAGGCACGGTGTACTGTCAGCTGGCCGTTTTAAATCAATAACGCAGGCAGTCCATCTTGCATGCCCGTTCAGCTCCCTGCTCATCCTGAGTGAGGGGGGAGGGGCATCTGCCTTCCAGTGGGGTCCTGGAATAGAAGCCCTTGTGGGGAGAAGGCCAGGAGTGCAAGTGGATCCTGCTCTGCCCTTCAAGGTCTCTCTAGAGCTGGCCTGGCAGTGTGCCTGGCAGAGGTCTGAGGATGTTGATATCTGGTACCTCCAGATCACATCAATCTGCATCCATTATTTTGCCAAGCAGGGACACCTGGATGGGAGGCTCTCTTTTCTTTCAGTGGCCCCTGGCTTATAAAACAAAACCAGCAAAGAGCACACAATTCCTTTGAATCTTCTTCTGGTGTGCCTAATAGGGGTTTCTCAGAGTGCCAGGTACTGTGGGAAGACTCTGGGATTTAAAAATAAAAATAAAAAAGCAAGCAAGCAAGGCAGCATTTTTTAATCATCTTCTTTGTTTACAAAGTGATGACATTCAGTCTTGAATCAAAGGGAACAGTTTCCAGATAGAAAAATCTCGTGTTTGTTTTTTGTCAGCTACCAGCTACCAGCATATCTCTCCTCCAAACTTTGCACAAAATCAGCTTACCTTGATTTAAGCAACAAAGGAAGGGTTGGGGGTTGGAAGGGTGGGAAGGGGGGAAGCTTTTAAAAGATTATCCTTTTGGAGTTTTGATAGATTAAGAGAGTGATCAAACTAGGCAGCATCTTAATAATAGGGCCATGTGAAGTTTGGCTAGATAATGGAAGCTCTTTTGTCAATTTCCTGTAACCTGTACTTGACAGGACTCAGGAAATGGCACGACTGGCCCACCTTTGATACCTAGAAGGGGCTTAATGAGATTTAAAGTTGCAGTACCATGACTGGAGTTTCCCACATTAGGTATAAGTTACACACAAAGTCCTTCTATGCACCAGTTCTTAGCTGGCTTTGTCGCCTGTCTGCAGAATTCAGAGTGTGTTTTCTCTATAGAAGTAACAGCTGAAAGTGGGCAGCTGAATTTCCGAACAGAAATTGTTTTTCTAAGAAGATTTTTTTTTTTTTGGTTCCATTCAGGACTGTGTCTCTGAAGTATTATCTATCATAAAAAAACATGACATGAATTTACTATGGCAGTCAGCTGCAATTTTTAAATACACTCGTTAGGTTAGTGCGTAACGTCTTCCCTTCCCAAAGAGACAGGGAAGAAGAGAGGGAACATCAGACTGCTATTTCTTGGGGGTGGATAGGGAGGGGCGTGGGCAAGGCCATGCCAGAATGTGTGAGCTCAGATGGGGCCCAAACGTTTCTGATGGAATATTTGAGCTGGAAATATTCAATGTGAAAGATCCCGCCTCAAGGAGTTCTCCGTGAGCCAGAAAGGGTCTGGGAGTCATGAGTAGTCGGTGTGTGCCTGTAATGTGGGTTTGAGGATGGAGCTGTTTGGGCAGCGTGTGAGGGTTACAGAGTCAGTCTTGTTAACCTTTTATGACCTTAAGGGGACTCTTCAGGGGACTCTCACAGAAGCAGAAAGTTCTGTCTGGCATAGTGGTGATTCTGGTGAGTCTCTGATGGAATAGAAGAGACCTCAGTTAGAATGGGTGAGAAGTGCTCTTAGAATCCTGTTCATTTTGGTGCCTGTCTCCCGTTTGCATTCAGCCTGGTTGCCTGGAGGCAGGAAGTTCCTCTACTCGCCAGGAGATCCTACATCATACCACCTGCTGAGCACACACCTCCCTTCCTGGGGCTTGGCTATCCTGTGCTCTCTGTCACTTCCAAGTAAAAGCTGATGGTGCTGGTCTTCTTTAGCACTTTGGTTATCTGCACACTTGTAGCAGTGGCCCCTGCTCTTCCCCAGTGGGGTGATGGTACTATACCTGTATGTTGTCTAAAAACAGAATCAGACCATGACTGCTGCTTCCAGCTTTTGGATTGAATGGCAAAATGTTCATGTTCTCCAAAGAATCAAGGCCTAATAAGCATCTTAGGATCCAAATTCATAACCATGTTGATTGGTATTTGAGGGGGTAAAGCTCCCAGGAATATTTAAAACTGATCTTCATGATACACAGTATCTTGGTTTTGAATTGTCTTATTAGAGTTCAGATTTTTCTGTTTTACCTCATCCAGCCTTATAAGAGTGGATTCTGTTTCTTCTTTATTTTCTATCTGATGCTCATGATTTATAAATATCAGGTCTCCCTTTGCCACCACTGACCTGGCATCAGACAGCCTTTCTTTCTGGGTTTTTCTTCTGTGGTTTTCAATACCACTTGGGAGAAATCAAATACAAACTGACCTGTTTTAAGATAGGCTGAAAAATTTGTATTTGTGTGTTTGTGGACATCTGTTTAAAATATATGCAAATAGAAGCCACTGAAACTTTCACACATAACTCCTAAAAATGTGTGAAGGGCCAGGTAAGGGTGGAGGTTCCATGCCCAGGCACCCTGGGTGGAGCTAGCCAATGTGGCCGTGGGCCAGTGGCTGCTGGCTATACCAGCTGCAATGAAGACCAGCATATACACGAGCTTGGTGGCAACCAGACCTCTGCCCAAACACCAGTGCCACCACTTAGTATCTTTGTGACTTTGAAAAATCACTTAGCCCTCTGAATGATGCTTTTAGCTGTGAAGTCGAGATAAGACCTACCTCATGAAGTTGCTCTAAGCTTTCCATTTTTTTGGACTACAAACCACATTAAGAAATGCAATTTACACCATAACCTGGCAGACATAAATACATACATGCATGTAAGTTGCAACCAAAGAGAAAAAGAGAGATGGAGAATCTCATGGATCCTTCAATGACTGGATATGAAAGTTAGTGTCACCAACTACAGCCACTCAGCTCAGGCTGCAAAGAAGTCTGGGGCATGCAGTCTTCTGTGTGTGCAGAAGAAGGAAACTGAGGAGACCAAGTGAATGATACAAGCCACATAAGGCAGTAGTTAGGCAGGACAGGTCTTTGATACACTGAGGCTTAGCAAGCATGTAATTAAGATGTAGGACTGGTCTGATTTGGGGATAATGCTGCCCCTCCTCAAAGGAACTGCCTGAATTAATGATTTCAGGGGGCTCTTTGTGCTCTTCTTTATGCCATCCTGATGATTCTAAAGTTTCACAGACTCACCTGTGGCTATAGATACAGTTTTCTGCAGCTGGTGTGAATTTACCTGTTGCTTGATCTTAGCGCTCAAAGATGGTATTCTAACAAGACAATGGAATAGGACTGAAAATTCTGTTTCAAGTTGGTGAGCCCAGGCTGTGCATATCACAACTGATAATTATAGCGAACATTTATATTGAGTGCTTACTGTATGCCAGGCATTGAGCTAAGCAGTTCACAAGGTTTATCTCAATTCATCCTCATCATAGCCTTATTAGGCAGAATCATACACATCCTGGGCCCTTTTGAGATCTTCTATTCTGCTTCCTAGAGGAAGCAGATGGAAAAACGGCTTAAGTTCAGAGAGGTTAAGTGGTTTTCCCAGGGTTGCCAGCAAATTAGTGCTTATGCTAGGATCAGAAACCTGGATTTTTCACTCTACAACATGGACATGAGACCAGTGGGGGCATCTGAATATTTCTGTGGCCTTAGCAATATGTTAACTGAACCTTTAATTTTAGAATCTTCAGTTTTATTTCAGGTATACACCAGAAACACTAAATCGTGCTGGAATCAAATGCCCAAAACTCTATTGCCCAGCCACTCTAATGCCCAACCACTATTAAACTTGTAGTTTTAATTTGAACTGGTCATTTTTAGGTAGAAATAACCAGCCTGTAATTTAAACTGTTGTTATCAACTTCAGGTAAAACTGCAAGTCTAGATTGTAGTAAAAGATCCTTATCTGTGATTTGTTTTCATGTAAATCAGTATGTTGGCCTCTTATTACTTAGTGGTTCTTGGTTGCTACTAGTACTGAAGGGAAATATTAGAATTTGCCAAAAGAAAGTAAATGTGCTTTTGGAAATCATAGGACAGAGGTAGCTGGATTAGGCCACAGCTTAGAGGGTGTAAATTCTTCTTAAGAAAGAAGCTAATGGTGATGAAATGGTTGGACTCTCCTAAGGAAGGACTGATGCTAAAGCTGAAACTCCAATACTTTGGCCACTTCATGTGAAGAGTTGACTCACTGGAAAAGACTCTGATGCTGGGAGGGATTGGGGGCAGGAGGAGAAGGAGACGACAGAGAATGAGATGGCTGGATAGCATCACCAACTCAATGGACATGAGTTTGGGTGAACTCCAGGAGTTGGTGATGGACAGGGAGGCCTGGCGTGCTGTGATTCATGGGGCTGCAAAGATTCAGACACGACTGAGCGACTGAAATGAACTGAACTGAACTGAAAGGTGACTGAGGAGGTTTTAATATATGTCTTTCTGGAGTTCTTTAAAGGTGCTTTTCCAGGTTGGTTCAAACCAGAGGTGGTGACCCATGACCTGATTTCTTCTCCCTGGGCAGAGGGATTCTATGGTTCCATGAAATTATCTTTTTCTAGCTCAGTGTTGCAGATGTCTCCTTACACAGTTACAGAAAATAGTAATGAGTGTACACAATTTGCACATGAGTGACCCACATCCCAGGGCCCTATAGAATGCCTTCCTCCAGAGGACCAAAGGGCCTGGATGTTCGTAAAGAGGTGTTCCCAACCTGGCCTGGTTGGAATTTTCAGTCTTACTGTCTGTGGATGGATTTGCAGCTATACAATTTGACATTCTTTTTCCTATTCACCCCTCCCTTCACCCATTTATATCTTCGGGATCAAGAAAAGGACAAAAGTAACACTAGTCAAGGCAGGTGCTTCCAGAGTCAGTGCCCGCTCTTCCTCCACCCCGCTGTAGGCCTCTGCAGATATGGAGGTTCCTTTAAGCCTCAGTTAATCAAGTACCCTGAAAAGGGTGGGGTGATTGGAGAAGCATTTCACAGTTTCAACGCTAACCAGTGTTCAAAGGACTGTGTCACTTGGTGGCACGTGGGCCTCCAGGCCTACCTACTCTGAAGTGTGCACTCAGCTGGGGAGAGCATTTTTGTGCTGTGCATGTAATGATAATTTTATTAACTGGAAACCAAGTCTTCTCTGCCTCAACACAGACTCCTGATATTCTTGCATAATGTGTTTGACATTTCTGAGACGTGCAGCCTGAGGAGAGCAAACACTGAATAAGGAATCGGGAGTGCTAGTTTTTGTCCTGACTTGGTTGCTGACCTGCTCCTTCTCCCTGGGCAGCTCACCTGACCTCTCTGTACCTCATTACTTTCCTTTCCCCACCTGAAAAATAAGGACCATTTCTTCTACCTCCTCTGACTCGGAGATCTCAGGCACATTCAGGAAATTTGCTTGGTGGGTAAAGTAGGCTGTACACTCATGATAGTGTTTTTTGTCTTTATTGTGATTATAGTTACTTTACTTTTTATTGGCTCAGTAAGAACTGCTGTGAACCCTGTATTGGAGGAAAAACTCTATCATATAATGATCTGCTGTTGAGATGCGATGTGATCTTTCAGAGCTATGATATAATTTCCAAATGATATAATTTCTGAATGCAAACCAGCATTTTATCCTAACTCTGAAGATCCAGCTCTGTGCGTCCCCATTCTGAGAGATGTGGCCATTTTTCTTGTACTTTTCTGTTGGACAAGGTAGGCTCTCTCTCTATCTCTCTCTCTATATATATAATGTATATATATATATATATAATTATGTTATATATATATATATAATACTCTAAAGATTTGGATGCTCCCCTCCCCACCCCTGACCTACTCATTTCAATTTTTTTCATATGTCCTGGGCGGAGGAAAGTCTCCTCAGGCTTATCACCTGCAGATGGTGCTTCTGAAAAGGAGACTGTTTCAAAAAGTTCCAAGCACTTAAAATGGGTGTGTAATGAGCCCTGTTTTGCATCTTTAATTATAGCATTTGCCACCACACATGCTGTAATCATATGCTTTCTCTAGAGCCAAAGCAGTGTGCAGTTCCAGGTCCATTCATTAATGAACCGGCAAATCAATCACAGATCTTGTCAAAAACATCACTGCAGCGTGGGCCCTTTACACAGACCACAGGATCAGATATACAATGGATCCCTTCTGTCCGAGTGGTGCAAAGGCCTTCTTAACAAATGCCTTACTTGGTTTGCAGGTTCTCTGATGTCTGTCTGTCTGTTTCTTGTTGTCTTTGCTTCTCCTCCCCACTTCTGTTTTAAATGGTGTCTGTTGGTTCCTTAAGAACATGCTTCTGAAATTTGGCAAGTGGAGGTTGCAAGGGGCAGATGTGAGGGCAGAGATGGAGGTTTATATGATTCCAGGAGAGTCTCTAGAAGTCCTCATGGCCTAAAAATATCTTGCTGATTCAGGTTTCACAAAATATAAAATTCCTCCACTGGAGCAGGCTTTTGCGGGAAGATCGCTCTTGCAAGAGAGGGAGCCTTGTATTTAGAAAGCTAATTTTTTAGGGAGGCAAACCAGAGCCCATTCACTTGTAAACACGTTTGCATCAAACTACTTTCTCCTTGACCTGAGGGGTCCTAGAGCAAAAGAGTGAGGGTCAGCTGGGTATCAGTGTGGAGGTGGCAGCTCGGTTGTGGGGGAAAGGTGAGAAGGGGTTGGAGGCCATTGACTGGTTGGAGGCCTCCTGCCAGTCATGCTGGAGCCCTGCCTTGGTGAGTAGAGATTTGGGCTGAGTTGATGAGGAGGACTGAGAAGGTGATAAAAGTTGAGCAACAGTGTTCATAGTTCAGATGCTGCAACTTCTAAATGATTGACCAATATCACAATAGGGCCTGGGCGTCTCTTTAGGAAAGTCTTGAGTTTCTGTGTGACACACCTGATATCTCTCCAGTGTATTTATTTTTATTATTATTGTTGCTGTTGTTTAATTGCTAAGTCCTGTCTGACTCTTTGTGACCCTCGTGGAGTGTAGCCCGCCAGGCTCCTCTGTCCATGGGATCTTCCTAAGCAAGAATACTGGAGTGGGTTGCCATGCCCTCCTCCAAGGGATCTTCCCAACCCAGGGATCGAACCCACATCGTTTGCACTGCAGGCAGATTCTTTACTGCTGAGCCACCCGGGAAGCCTAGAGAAGAAGGTACTGAAAAACAAATATCAGGGCACTTAAAGGACAACCTCTGCAGGTTTGAGTGATCAGAGAAGGTGTCTCAGGCATGATGATGCATAGACATAATCACCACTATTACTGTTAACTTATTATACTTGGAATAATAGCAATAACATGTTATCAGTTATTGATTATTGTCAGCTTCCTCTCACTAGAATGTATATTCCCAGAGGGCAACTTCTTTGTTTTGTTCATTGTTGTATTCAAGTACTTAGACCAGTGCCTGGCACTTAGTTGGTGCTCAGTATTTGTTGGATAAATGAACACATTTATTCTTTTCCTTGGCGTCAGCGTGTTTCTCTCTTCCATTTCAGCACCTATCTAGTACTCACTGCTGCCCCAGGAATTCTTAGACTAGCTGGCTTGGCACCATCTGTCTTCTCTAGGGCCCTCTCAGAATTGGGACAATTGCAAATATTCGATTTCCACCCCTTTTCTTTAAGTGAGAAAGCTGTAAACAGTGATATGGCAGTCTCCACTGGCTTTCTGCACGATGCCAGTGACGGTTTCTTGCAAAGGGCAAGGCCTGGAATTGAATGTAAACAAACACAGCCCACAAGTTTAAAATAGACCATTGAGCGGCTCACAGAATAGGCCCCTTGTTTTTAAAAGAGCAGTGGACGCTCTCAAGAAATAATAAGAAATAATAAGTCTGGAAGCTGGATAGAAACCTCTGATGCTTTCTGGCTGCATTTGTCCTTCGAACTTTATTTGTGTTTGGCACGCCTGTGATGGAGCTGCTGCCAGCCTCGGCCAGGGTCTGCAGGCAACGGAAAGTTTATCTGGGCTGCTGGAGGGAAGTGGAAATCTCTTTGAAAAAAGGGCATCCTGGTGGTTGTGCTCATTTCTAAGACACAGACTCCCTTTGCAGAGGCAGTTTGGTGTTCATCCAAAGAGGAGCATGAGATTTGAGGATGGACGTACGTGTGACCTAGGGACGTTTTCTTAACATCACGTAGCCCAGGTTTTCTCATCTGTAATAATAGGGCATTAATACCTACCTCACAGCGTTGACTTGGAATTAAATGACATGATTGTAGATTCTGTGAGTGGACAGCTTGCTCTGATGTGTTCACGTCTCTCCACCCAGTGCCTCACGCTGGGTCTGAGGGGTGGTGGCAGTGCTAACCCTCTACTAGAGAAGCAGCCAAGGATAGCTGGGTTCCTTTGTCAGCAATCAGAAGACATAAATAGTGTTCTATTCCCTTTCTTCCCTCCAGAATCTTTATTCTTTCTTGAAAAAAAAGTAAACACACACCCACAAATAATATATTAGTACATTTTAATTGTAAAAATTTAAAAAGTTAAGAAATATATTCCCAGTTCTCCCTTGAGTAACCACTGTAGGAGTGTATCCTTCCAGAGACCACATGTCTCTGTCATTCGGGTCTCTGTCTGTATAGTTCAGTTGCTGTCATGTCTGACTCTTTGCCACCCCATGGATGGCAGCATGCCAGACTTCCCTGTCCATCACCAACTCCTGGAGCTTGCTCGAACTCACATCCCTTGAGTCAGTGATGCCATCCAACCATCTCATCCTCTGTCATCCCCTTTTCCTCCTGCCTTCAATCTTTCCCAGCATCTGGGTCTTTTCTAAGGAGTCAGTTCTTCTCATCAGGTAACCAAAATATTAGAGCTTCAGCTTCATCATCAGTTCTTTCAATGAATATTCCGGACTGATTTTCTTTAGGATTGACTGGTTTGATCTCCTTACTGACCAAGGGACTCTCAAGAGTCTTCTCCAACATCACAGTTCAAAAGCATCAGTTCTTTGGCACTCAGCTTTCTTTATGGTCCAACTCTCACATCCATATGTGACTACTGGAAAAACAATAGCTTTGACTAGACAGACTTTGTCGACAAAGTAATGTCTCTGATTTTTAATATGTTGTCTAGGTTGGTCGTAGCTTTTCTTATAAGAGGCAAGTGTCTTTTAATTTCATGGCTGTAGTCGCCATCTGCAGTGATTTTGGAGCCCCAGAAAATAAAGTCTATCATTGTTCCCATTGTTTCACCATCTATTTGCCATGAAGTGATGGGACTGGATGCCATGATCTTTGTTTTTTGAATGTTGAATTTTAAGCTCTCCTCTTTCACTTTCATCAAGAGGCTCTTTAGTTCCTCTTCATTTTCTGCCATAAGGGTGGTGTCATCTGCATACTGAGGTTATTGATATTTCTCCTGGCAATCTTGATTCCAGCTTGTGCTTCATTCAGCCTGGCATTTCCCATTTCTGTCTGTTTATCCATCTCACCTGTATCGTTATCTCTGTTTCTATCTATAATGTGTTTCTGTAGTTATATGACAATCTGTCTGTCTGTCTCCCTACCTATCTATTTATATGTAATAGTTACTTTTATGCATCGACTTGACTAGGTCACAGTGCACAGATAGGTGGTGAAACATTATTCTGTATGTTATGTGAAGGTGTTTTTCGAATAACATTCAAATTGGTGGGCTTCCAGTAAAGCAAATTACCCTCCATGATGTGGCGATCCCACGAACAGAGGAATTTTGTGGGCTACAGTCCATGGGGTCACAAGAGTTGGACACAACTTAGTGACTAAACCATCACCACCACACCGATGTGGATGAACCTTCAACCAGTTGAAGTCCTTGATAGGATAATAACTGATCTCCCTGGAAAACAGTGTATGCCAGCAAACTGCCTTTAGATTCTAATTGCAGCTCTTTCCTGAGTCTCCAGGCTGCTGGCCTACCCTTTAAATTTAGGGCTTACCAAGCCTCCCATGTTAAAAAGCAGAGACATTACTTTGCCAACAAAGGTCCGTCTAGTCAAGGCTATGGTTTTTCCCGTGGTCATGTATGGATGTGAGAGTTGGACTGTGAAGAAAGCTGATCGCCGAACAATTGATGCTTTTGAACTGTGGTGCTGGAGAAGACTCTTGAGAGTCCCTTGAACTGCAAGGAGATCCAACCAGTCCATTCTAAAGGAGATCAATCCTGGGTGTTCATTGGAAGGACTTATGCTAAAGCTGAAGCTCCAATACTTTGGCCACCTCATGAGATGAGTTGACTCACTGGAAAAGAGTCTGATGCTGGGAGGGATTGGGGGTAGGAGGAGAAGGGGACGACAGAGAATGAGATGGCTGGATGGCATCACCGACTCGATGGACATGAGTTTGAATGAACTCTGGGAGTTGGTGATGGACAGGGAGGCCTGGTGTGCTGTGGTTCATGGGGTCGCAAAGAGTCGGACATGACTAAGCGACTGAACTGAACTGAACTGAAGCCTCCCCAGTCTCATGAGCCAACTACCCATAAACTCTCTCTCTTTTTCTCTGTCTCCACATCCTGTTGGTTATATTTCTCTGGAGAACCCTGACTAATATTCTGTTTTATTCTATCCTATCCTTTCATCAATCCATCCATCTGTAGCAGGAGAATTACTGGGATACTAATTCATGTTCCATTCTTATTTTATTATCTTCTCCCAGTTCCATGAAAGAGCCAGCTTTGTATTATAAAGTCAAAGCAGAAATTGTCTCCCTCCATCCTCTCTGAAAGCTCCAGGGACTTGGGTAGAATTTTCACTTGGATTTGCAGGCAGGAGAGGATGGGAAAAGAGGCAGAAGCTCTGAGATATTTAGGTAGGGAGATGCCCTAAGACCAAGGATAGGTTCAATGGGGTGAGACCTTGTCCACAGCTTCACTTTTCCCTTAAGCAGGGAGGGGGTGCATACATTGTCTCATGTGCCCAAGGAGGTTCTTCTCTCTCCCAAAGATGATACAGCAGTTTCTGCGTGTTGGGATAATATAATGACCAGAGCAGATCAGTGACTGATCAGGGGCCATGTGCAAAGTTTTGTTTTGTATGACTCCTGAACCTTGACATAATACAGGGTTTGGAAATGTGATGATGTAAGTCAAAGTTATGACAGATATTATTATTTTGGTGCAAAAGTAATTGCGGTTTCCAGTGTTGAAATTTGCTGTTTGATATTGGAATACATTATAAACAAGTACGGTTATGTTATACATAATTTTAATGTGTATTTCTCACTTTTTTTTTTTTTTTTTGCTAATGACTTATTATTTGCTGTTTATATTTATTTTGGACCAGGGAAATGATGTTAGACAAAAAACAAATTTGAGTGATTTTATTTAAATTCAAAATAAGTCATAAAGCAATGGAGACAACTGGCAACATCAACAATGCTTTTGACCCAGGAACTGCTAACGAATGTGCAGTGGAGTGGTGGTTCAAGAAGTTTTGCAAAGGAGAGACTTAAAAATGAGGAGCATAGAGGCTGGCCATTAGAATCTGACAACAACAATTGAGAGCCATCATTGAAGCTGATCCTCTTACAGCTACAGAAGTTGCCAAAGCACTCAGTGTTGACCACTCTATGGTCGTTTGGCATTTGAAGCAGATCAGAAAGGTGTAAAAGCTGGGTAAGTGGGTGCCTCATGAACTGACTGCAAATCAAAAAAAAATGTTTTGAAGTGTTGTCATCTTCTTTTATTCTGCACAACAACAGTGAACTGTTTCTCAATCAGATTGTGATGTGTGGCAAATAGTGGATTTTATATGACAGTCGGTGACAACTGACTCAATGATTGGATCTAGAAGAAGCTCCAAAGCACTTTCCAAAGCCAAACCAGCACCAAATAAAGGTCAAGGTCACTGGTGGTCTGCTGCTGTCTGATTCACAATAGCTTTCTGAATCCCAGCAAAACAATTACATCTGAGAAGTATGCTCAGCAAATCGATGAGATGCACTAAAAACTGCAATGCCTGTAGCCAGCATTGGTCAACAGAAAGGGCCCGATTCTTCTGCACAGCAACGCCTGACCACATATTGTACAACAAATGCTTCAAAAGTTGAATGAATTGGATTATGAAGTTTTAACCTCATCTGCCATATTCACCTGACCTCTCGCCAACTGACTACTACTTCTTCAAGCATCTCAACAACTTTTTGCAGGAAAATGCTTCCACAACCGGCAGGATACAGAAAATGCTTTCCAAGAGTTCATCGAATCCTGAGGCGTGGATATTTTTGCTGCAGGAATAAACAAACTTGTTTCTCATACAATCAATGTGTTGATTTTAATAGTTCCTATTTTGATTAATAAAGATGTGTTTGAGCCTAGTTAAAATGATTTAAAATTCACAAATGTAATTATGTTTGCACCAACCTAATATATATATAGCTCTCCAGCTAATTATATTTATATATATATTTATATTTAATTTATATATAAATATAAATTATAAATAAATATAAATGATATCATTTCTGTGAAAAATGTAGATGTTTAGTTTTTGAGTATTAAAGTCTTTAAAGTAGAACTTAGATTTTTCACTTACTACATCTTGAATAGGTTTCCAATTCTATCTCATTCAAACATTCTATTAAATGTTCCATATTACTTATATGTCTTAACTCATACAATTTCCTATTGATATTTAGATTGTTCCTTATTATAAACAATGCCCTAGTGAACATCCTTTAATGTCAAGCAGTTATTCCTAATTGCCTGGAAAACTGAGCCTCATCTCTTCCCAGAATCCCATTCTACTTTCACATGGCCACAGGAGTCCAGCTCTGTGATGGGCTCGGTAGGGAGTACAGAGCAGACAGAAGAAACCGTTGTCCCTGCTGGAGTCTATGATCTTATGAAGAAAGTAAGACCTGAAGAACAAGAGACTCCTCTCTGAAGCCACAGGACCTCATAGGGTGAGAAATCAGGCCTGGCGGCATAATTTGGGGAGTCATAAGAGATGAAGGCTTTTTGTCTACGGGAACAAAACGTTCCCTGATTAATCCCATACCTTCCTTGGAACACATGAGCGTGTGGCAGAGCAGACTTCCCTCTATTAGTTATTCTCCAACTGTTTACCTTTCCTTATTTCCCATTGAAATTATTACCTTTTGTAAAGAACAAAGACTTGACAGAGCTAAAGTCGCAGGCTCCAGACCTTTGACAAGCTTGTATATATCATTACCCTGAATATTTTTGGACTTCTACTATATATATATATATTTCCATAAATAATATAAACCATTGTTTTATGGTTTCAACAAGATGTAAACATACATAGTCAGAGACCTGGTCTTTCTTTGTAAAGCTGCCAGCCTCAGTGAGCAGTTAGTGTGGGGTTCGCACTTGACCAGATGGGAGAAGGTAGAACCTGGGAGGTGGCTTTGCCTTTCTCACTCACCTTTCTCTCCTCAGATCCCTCCGCCAGGGCCTGACATTTATTTTTGAAGGCTTTTGAAAGACTCTGGACCAGGACTTTAGCTCATAAAAGCTTAAAGGTCTGTTCTCCAAGGAGCCTGTTTATGGGGAAACACCTGAGAGTGAACATTTAAAAACTAAGGAATGAATGCATCTCCAATGAGTGAATTTGGAGGGTGGATGGGGACCTTTTGGTCCCCTCCTTGGGGTGCTCCAGAGTGAAATAGCATGAAGGGATGAGGCTCTATTGATCCCTCTGACTAACATTAGTTCCCAGACTTGGAGAGGAAGATGCCACTCATCGTGACTGTCCCAATTCAGGAACAAGGCTCTCTCTGACAGGGATGTCTTAGAAAATTCTGTACTTGGTCCCCTCATGATAAAATGAGGTGCAAAAGTGCTGTCTTCCTTTTCGGACAACCTTGTCTCCAACCAGGGTGGATAAGTAGAGACGGAGAGGGTGAAATACCCCAGCCCTCTGACTATAGAAGCTGAGGAGGGGTCAGTTCCTCCGGCCCCAAAGGGTGAAGGAGCGGGCCTTCTCTTACTTCCCTTACTTCCCTCCCTCCCTTCCTCTTTCTTTCATCTGTTCTTTACAAATATCAAGGAATTGTCACACTTCTTGTTTCAACTAGTTGCGCTTTAGTATGATTTGATTTGAGTTGATTTTTTTCTAAGCTGAAGGAACGCTAGTTGGCACGGGTCTTTTTGTGTTGGTAAAAGGAAGCAACAAAGAAAAGAGGTACGGAAAGTTCCCTTTTGATACAAGAACAATTTGTCATAGGATTCTGTACACCCAGATACCCCTTCTTGCAGGGAGTATTTTTCCCATCAACTATGCACCCAAGACTCTGTTCTTTCCCTTCTTTCCCCTCTGACACTTTTGCTTGTGTGCTGAATACAATAAAGTTGCTTAGTTGCTTGAGCTTTTTTTTTTTTCCCAGTTATTTAACAACTTTCAAGTGGAGAAAAATTTGGGTCTTTTTAATTTGATTTTTGACTTTATTTTAAATGCATGTGTGTCTCCTTTCTGTTTGCTAAACAGTAATTGCGGATCTTTCTGGCCACCTTTAATACTCCCAGCTAATTATCCTGAAATAAATCTCTTTCAAGCCCGCATGCCAGCAGTTCTGGGATCCGAGCGGTTCTTTCAGCTCCCGGCTGCCTGTCACTCAAGTGGGCCTCAGCTGCAACTCCGAACGATGAGTATTAACCTCCCGCTGGGAAGATTCGCCCAATCTCCCCACTTCCAACAGCAGCTCCCAGGGCCGCACCACGCTCCTACCTGTTAGCCTAAGCTGGGATTTTCTTTTGCTAACGCTGTGATTTTGAAAAGTGGAAGAGGATTCCTGGGAGAAAGACACTCAGTTAACCTTCTCCTAATTGCCATTCAAAATGGGAAAGGGAGAGGAAGATGGTGACTATCCCATAGGGGCGGCTGGGTTGTGGAGGGGCCCACAGCCTCTCCAGGAAGCACTGGTCTGCTGGTGAGTGTGGCGAGGCATCTGCGTTTGCAGGATCCTACCTGAGGGCGGCGGTTGGCTGACGTCTGGGGACAGGCCTCGATTCAGACCCTGCATCTTCTCTGATGTCGTCCCTCCTCCTCAAACGTCCCTCAGTGCTGTGCTCACTGTTGTTCACTGGACTCTCCTTCTCCTTCCACCCTCTGCTAATCCCTTGCAGGTTTCCTCTTGCCTTGTTCAGCAAGATTTTGTACGTTCTTGCTGAGCCCTGGCCTGTTTATTTGTTCAGAGTTTTGTGATCGGCCCCACCTCTCCTGGGTAAGGCTGTGTCCTCCTCTCACTCTTGTTTTCCTTCTGATTCCAAATGCTTTCCTGCCTCCTCACTAGGTCCTTCTGGTGAGATAGGGGAGTGGCTCTTTAGGCAGGCCCCAGAGCACGGTGGGTAGGTGCTGCCGCAACACTGCATGGTGCCAGGTGAGTGAAAGCATGGGTGAATAAATGACAGCGTAGAAACAGTTCTTGTCCCGCCCCCCCGGAAGGAGGCCACCTTCTTCCTAGACTGGCCTCTCTGACACCTCTTCTTTCCATCCTGTGAAAGACTAGCTATCTGCCAATTGCCAGTACCCCTCCTTGTGGGAAGAATTCTGCTTCCTGGCCATTGGTATGTGACTGACTTCGGTCAGTAAATGTTAACTAAAGCTGATGTGTGTCACCTCCAGGTGAAAGCTATGAGAACCTAGTATTCTCTTTTCCTTCTGTCAATTTTGCTGGCAAAATTTCCAGTTATAGCTGCTTCATGAGCTTGGATCTTGTAGTGAGAGGCCCTGGGTGATCTGTCACGGGTATATAGTGTGGACAATAAATAAACCTTTGCAGTTTTATGCCACTGAGGTCTTGGTTTTTTAAAAAAATAAAGGCACCATAATCTAACCTATCCCGACTGATACACAAATACACAAATATACTTATTAGGTTGGTGCAGAAGTAATCATCTGGGGTTTTGCATTGTTGAACTTTGCCACTTGATATTGGAATACATTCTTAAATAAATGTGGTTATGTTATATATCATTTTAATGCACACTTCTTGCTTTATGTATTTTTGCTAATGACTTATTGCTTGCTGTTTATTTTATATTTATTTTAGACTAGGGAAATGATGTTAGACAAAAAGCAAATTTAAGTGATGTTCTTATTTGAGTTCAAAATGGGTCATAAAGCAGTGGAGACAATTCACAACATCAACAATGCATTTGGCCCAGGAACTGCTAATAAATGTACAATGCAGTAGTGTTTCAAGAAGTTTTACAAAGGAGAAACTTAAGGATGAGGAGTACAGTGGCTGGCCATAGGAAGTTGCCAGTGACAGTTGAGAACCATCATTGAAGCTGATCCTCTTACAACTATACAAAAAGTTGCCAAATAACTCAGTGTTGGTCATTCTATGGTCATTTGGCATTTGAAGCAAATTGGAAAGGTTAAAAAGCTTGATAAGTGGGTACCTCATGAGCTAACCACAAATCAAAAAATTGCCATTTTGAAGTGTAGTCTTCTCTTTTTCTACACATTTCTTGGTTGTATTGTGATGTGTGACAAAAAGTGGATTTTATACAACTGGCAGTGACCAGCTCAGTGGTTGAACTGAGAAGAAGCCCCAAAGCACTTCTCAAAGCCATAATTGCACCAAAGAAAGGTCATAGTCACTGTTTGGTGGTCTGCTGCCCATCTGATCCACTACAACTTTCTGAATCCAAGCAAAACCATTACATTTGAGAAGTATGCTCAGCAAATTAATGAGATGCACCAAAAACTGCAACGCCTGCAGCCAGCATTGGTCAATAGAAAGGGCCCAACTTTTTTGCACAACAATGCCTGACAAGTCGCACCACCAACGCTTCAAAACTTGAATGAATTGGCTTACAAAGTTTTGCCTCATTTGCCAAATTACCTGACCTCTCACCAACAGACTACCACTTCTTCAAGCATCTTGACAACTTTTACAGGGAAAGTGCTTCCACAACCAGCAGGAGGCAGAAAATGCTTTCCAAGAATTTGTCAAATCCTGAAGTGCAGATTTCTATGCTATAGGAATAAATAAACTTACTTCTCATTGGCAAAAATGTGTTGACTATAATGGTCCCTATTTTGATTAATAAAGATGTGTTTGAGCCTAGTTATAATGAATGGTTCAAAACTGCAATTACATTTGTACCAACCTAATATATCCCAGTGTGTTTTCTTTTCCTTAAACTTTAGATATGGACTTTTTACCTACTTCTGACGAAAGATTTTTTCTAGTTAGGTAGCCCCATGTTCTTTTCAGCGTTGGAGAGTAGAGATCAGAAACCCAAGTCCCGGACAAAGAGAAAGAGATATGTTTTTGTTTAGATGGTAGAACGAGACAGATGAGTCTTACATCATCATCAGATCCCAGATAGCTCCTATGTCTGCATTTCATGTCTCAAGATATCAAAGGAGAACTGCCACATACAGTTGCAAGGTTGTGCACTGAACAACTAAGGGGTAGGACCTTTTCAAAGACCACAGTGTGAATGGCTTATAAACCCTTTGCTGGGTTCCTCTAGCAGAGGGTCTATTTATAAGAAATTTTTGGGAGCAAGGGAGTACTGCATTCCACCAGCAACAGAAAACTAGAGAATTCATTCAAATGATGCACTGGAAATGGCTAAAGTCCTGAAGGAAATTATAATGAGAGGACTCTTACCACTTTGTATCTTTGGCATAAGTTAAGCAAAATGTTAGTGCCTGATACTTTTAGCCACTCTCATCTGCTCCTTAACCTTAGCTCCAGGGAGGCCCCTTAAATTTGTATTGAATTGTGTTTTGGAGAATTGTGTTTCCTGATTTTCCCTTTGGGTAGGCTGTGCCTTCTGGTTCTCTCCAACACGGGGAGCTCAGTAGATTTCACCCAGCAGCTGTCTCTTTTGGGCTTTTCTTTTCCTTTCAGTTCTTGTCCTGCATTACTTTTGTCTGCTAAGCCCCTTGGTCTTGATTGGTGCCCTAAGATAGACTGGTGTTTTACTCCCATTGAGCATGGCTTAACGTACAGTCACATGTTGGTCTTGGGTTTTCTTTCTCTAAGGATATTCTGGCTTCAAATTCCAGCATGTAGCATAGATGAATACTATTAACTACCAGAAGGATCCTTTGCTGCTGAATATTTTTTTTTTTGCATCTGTAAATCATCCTCCTACTGTCTACCATGATAGTTATACAAGTGACTTTTGAATTTCACAATTTTTAAAAAAAAAATTATGACATTGTAATCTACTCCATCCATGGAAATGCATCACACTGAGACTGTGAAATCAAAGAATAGGAAAAGCAATCATCAATAAAGACAATAAGAAAGTGTCTTTTGAATTGAAAGACATCGCATTGTGATAGGAAGAGTTCTAGTCCCAGCTCTGCTACTGATTGTGTGACCTTGTACAGATCACTCAACTTCTTTGAGCCTCAATTTTCCTATCTGTAATATGTACAAGGATTCTTTCTAGTTCCAGTATTTTACATTTCTGGAATGTAATGTTTATAAATATTTAATCATATTAACTTCAAAAATTTATTTCCAAGTATGGAAGTTTCTTAGGCTTCTTGGGAGTTCTTGCTATTGCTTTTGATAACCTTATCATTGGGCTGATTTTTAACCCTTAAAAAATTCATTCCGCCAATCTTGTGAAATTAGCAAGGGCAGTTATCTTTATTTCACAGTTGAGAACTATTGAGATTGTGTACTTTGTCCAAAATTGTATATACTTGTCAGTGGCAGAAGTGGATCAGAACTCAGAAATGAAGTCTTTTATACCCATACCGTATACTAGACAAGAGTGAGTTGTCTCCCCCATGCTATTACTAAAGTGGGAGTTATTGAGACATGCTCTACTATAATAATAATAATGTTCAATCAGTACTAATGGAATGTATTTTATATGTTTACTGGTGAGAAAAATGTGTTCCCTAGCCTCAAAGAAGGTATGTTCTTATGAGGGTCAGTTATATAAACAGATGTGGAAAGTGCTATGATAAAGGTATTTTCAGGACTTCCTCTTCCAATCAGGATGGAATAACAGGGACTGGGTTTACTCTCCCACGCAAGCAACTGTAAAAATGGACGAAATATATATGAAATAATGGCTTTCAAGTCATTAGTTATAAGGCAACAAAGGACAGTATCCCTGAAATATGGGAAACAAATGAGATGAATCCTATGATCACTCCAGCTTATGTATAAAAAGAGTCTCCACAGGTACAGGGAAGAAGAACTCAGTGAATCCCATCAGTTTTTCTGAATTTTGAATAGAAAACTTGGAAATTTATGGAGGCAGAGTCTAGAGTTCACAGGGCAAAGTAGCAGAGTGGAGAGCTCTTCATGGAGTAAAAGCTCCAGAGATCTATAGAGGGTCCCATCATGTTGTCAATTGAGTATTGCTGATCATGCATTTGAGGAAACTGTACAAGGCTGCAGAAAGGATCACCTAAAAGGCTTAGAGGAAGCATATCTTTGAAAATCATACAAGGGTAGGAATAGTCTCTGTTTTCATCATCTGGAGTAGAAAACTAGAGAAATCACAGGACACTGAGGAGAATATCAGGAAGAGTTTTGAGTCAGTAGTGGAAAAAAATAGGCAATAATTAAATGTTGGTCCCACCCAAGAAAGCTTTTAAACAAATAAGACATGCAAAGAAGTGGGAAAAAATGATCCATAATAAAGAGAAAAATCTATCAAAACCAAGAAATTATAAAGATGATAGAATTTATAGGTAAGAACTCTAAAATAGTTATAGCTGCTTCAAATTTACAAATTAAAGAAACTAGCATTACTATTGAGCATGTAAGGTAGAGACATGGAATATATACAAATATAATGTCAGATGAAAAATATACTAGATGAGATGACCAACAGATAAAACATTGCAGAAGAAAGCATCTGTGAACCTGAGGACACAGTAATAGAAACTGCAGCAAATAAAACACGGAGAGGAAAACAGGCTGAAAAGCAGCAACAACAAAAACAGAACACCTGTGAAATGTGTGACAGTTCCATGTGGCCTAATATATGTGTAATTAATGGCAACCCACTCCAGTGTTCTTGCCTGGAGAGTCCCAGGGACGGGGGAGCCTGGTGGGCTTCCGTCTATGGGGTCGCACAGAGTCGGACACGACTGAAGCGACTTAGCAGCAGCAGCATAGTCCTTAAAGGGCTTCCCTAATAACTCAGTTGGTAAAGAATCCGCCTCCAATGCAGGAGACCCTGGTTCAATTCTTGGGTCTGGAAGATCCCCTGGAGAAGGAATAGGCTACCCACTCCAGTATTCTTGGGCTTCTCTTATGGCTCAACTGGTAAAGAACTCACCCGCAATGCGGGAGACCTGAGTTCGATCCCTGGGTTGGGAAGATCTCCTGAAGAAGGGAAAGGCTACTGACTCCAGTATTCTGGCCTGGAGAACTCCATGGACTGAAACTGTACAGTCCATGGGGTTGCAAAGAGTCGGACACGACTGAGAGACTTTCACTTTCACTTTCACATGGGCCTTAAAAGGGAAGAGAGAGAAGCAGGACAGAAAAAAAATATTTGAGGAAATCATGGTTAAAATTTTCCATTAGAAATAAAAAAGTTAGTGGGGAATGGAACTTGATAGTTGTAATGTAGCATAAATGTAAAGTGGTATTTTATCACTGAAAGG
Source organism: Moschus berezovskii (assembly GCF_049115385.1). Classification (NCBI taxonomy): domain Eukaryota; kingdom Metazoa; phylum Chordata; class Mammalia; order Artiodactyla; family Moschidae; genus Moschus; species Moschus berezovskii. The sequence continues at coordinate 64,584,168 of NC_142470.1, forward strand.
TAGCATGTGATGAGTTAGAAAAGTAAGGTAAACGCTAAAGAAACAACTAAAATAACATCAAGATAGTTATAGTTAATAAACCAAAAAGCAAATAAAGTAGAATCATAAAATAATATTCAAGTAATCCAAAAGAAGGTGTGAAAGAAGCAAAAGAAAACAGACAAATAGAAAACCAATGGCAATGTGATAGAATAAAATCCAACCATATCATTGAAAGTGAAAGTGTTAGTTGCTCAGTCATGCCCAACTCTGTGACCCCTGGACTGTAGCAAGCCAGGCTCCTCTGTCCATGGAATTATCCAGGCAAGAATACTGGAGTAGTTAACCATTCCTTTCTCCAAGGGATCGTCCTCTCCAGGGATTGAGCCTGGATCTCACACATTGCAGGCAGATTCTTTACCATCTGAGCCACCAGGGAAGCCTGTATCATTAAGTAAATGTAAATGGTCCAGAAATTCCAATCAAAGGACAGAATTTGTCAGATTTGATTAAAAAAATATCAAGACCTACCTCTATATTGCCTATAAGAAATACACTTTAAAGACATGAATAAGTCAAAAGTGAGAATATGGAAAAGAATATATCATGCTGACACTTATCAGAAAGATAAAGGAAGAGTGAGTTTTATTTTTTTATTCTAGAAATTTTTTAAATTCTTAAATTATTTTTTCATTAGGTAACATATACGTAGTACAAATTCAAAAGGTCCAAAAGGTGTTCAGTTCAGTTCAATTCAGTTGCTCAGTCGTGTCCGACTCTTTGCAACCCCATGAATCACAGCATGCCAGGCCTCCCTGTCCATCACCAACTCCCAGGGTTCACTCAACTCATGTCCATTGAGTTGGTGATGCCATCCAGCCATCTCATTCTCTGTTGTCCCCTTCTCCTCCTACCCCCAATCCCTCCCAGCATCAGAGTCTTTTCCAGTGAGTCAACTCTTCGCATGAGGTGACCAAAGTATTGGAGTTTCAGCTTTAGCATCAGTCCTTCCAATGAGCACCCAGGACTGATCTCCTTTAGAATGGATTGGTTGGATCTCCTTGCAGTCCAAGGGACTCTCAAGAGTCTTCAGTTTAGTTCAGTTCAGTTCAGTCGCTCAGTCATGTCCGACTCTTTGCGACCCCATGAATCACAGCACGCAGGCCTCCCTGTCCATCACCAACTCCCGGAGTTCACTCAAACTCATGTCCATCGATTCGTCAGTGAGTATTAAATCTCCCTCTCGACTCTGTGCCCTGACCACCTGTTTCCCCTTTTCAGAAGCGACCCCAGTCACACACATTCTATGTGTCCTTTCAGAGATATTCTTTGTATATGCAGACATTTCACCCACTTCAAACCTTGATGTACTTGGGACACTGTTCTTGGAGACAGACCCCTAAATTAAGCTCTATCACCTATGAGACCCAGGATGAGGGACTGAACCTCTCTGGGTTCCAGTGTCTTCATCATGATCTTTCTAACTTTAACATTGAGTTCTCTTGCAGGAGAGGCATAGGAGAAGGCAATGGCACCCCACTCCAGTACTCTTGCCTGGAAAATCCCATGGATGAAGGAGCCTGGTAGGCTGCAGTCCACGGGGTCGCTAAGAGTTGGACATAACTGAGCGATTTCACTTTCACTTTTCACTTTCATGCATTGGAGAAGGAAATGGCAACCCACTCCAGTGTTCTTACCTGGAGAATCCCAGGGACAGGGGAGCCTGGTGGGCTGCCATCTATGGGGTCGCACAGAGTCGGACACGACTGAAGCTACTTAGCAGCAGCAGCAACAGCAGGAGTGGCTGTTTTAATATTGGACAAAAGTAGATTTCCGAAGAAAGATTATTACCAAGAATAAACAGTGCCATTTCATAGAGGTAAAAATGCTAAATTTTTGCTGGGATATTACCATCCTAAGCATACAAGAAGCAAAAACTCTTAGTTCTCTCAGAACTGCAAGCAAAAATAGATTCATAATTATAGTCAGAAATTTCAGCTCCCATCTCCCAGTACTTAAGGACACAAATGGACGGAAAATCATTAATGATAAGGGAGACTTAGGTGACACTGTAAACCAACATTTTCTAGTTGACATTTGTATTGATTTGGCCAAAAAGTTCATTAAGCTTTTTTGGCAAGATGTTACAGGAAAACCCAAATAAACTTTTTGGCCAACCCAGTAACTCACACAACCCCACAAAGCAGAAAACACTCGTTTCAAGTTCACATGGAATATAAACCAACATAGAACATATTCTAGACCATAAAATAAGTCTCAGTTAATTTAATAGGATTCAAATCTAAGTATGTCCTCCGACTATGAGGGAAATAAATTAGTGCCAAATAACAAAAAATTATTTTGAAAGTCCCCAAATATTTGAAAATTAAAAGCACATGTAAAAATACCCATAGGCCAAAGAAGTAATCAAAAGGAAAATTAAAACGTATTTTGCACTGAGCAAAAAGAAAAACCATATATTACAATTTGTGAGAAGCAGCTAAGATAGCCTTAAAGAGACAGTTACAGTATTAAATGTCCATATTAGAAAAGAAAAAATGATTACAAACTGGGTTTCCCTGGTCATTCAGTGGTTATGAATCTATCTGTCAATGCAGAGAACATGGGTCCCATCTCTGGTCCTGAAAGATCCCACATGCCACAGAGCAAATAAGCCTGTGTGCTTTGACTACAGAAGTCTGCATGCCTAGGGCACATGTAGAGCCCATGCTCTGCAACAAGAGAAGCCATCCCAAGGAGAAGTCCATGTACTGCAGTAAAGAAGAATAGCCCTCGCTTGCCACAGCTAGAGAAAGTCCATGTGTAGCAACGAATACCAAGCACAGCCAAAAATAAAATAAATAAATCTGAAAAAAAAAAGGTTACAAACCAATGACCTTCACTTTCACCTTAAGAACTTATAAGAGAATGAAAAAATGAAACCCAAAAAGGAGAAGAAATGAATATTGAACATCATGATGGAAATCAATTTAAAAGATAACTGAAAAATAATACAGAAAAATAAACCAAAAACGGATTCTTTGAGAAGGTCAAAATAATTTGATAAAAAGTATCAGGAATGAGAGAGATAATATCATTATGTATTTTAAAGATATTTAAAGGGTAATAAGAGGACTTCCCTGGTGGCTCAGACGGTAAAGCGTCTGCCTACAATGCAGGAGACCCGTGTTCAATCCCTGGGTCAGGAAGAACTCCTGGAGAAGGAAATGGTAACCCACTCCAGTATTCTTGCCTGGAAAATCCCATGGACGGAGAAGCCTGGTAGGCTACAGGTCATGAGATCTTAAAGAGTTGGACACAACTGAGCGATTTTACTTCAAAGGGTAATAAAGGAGAATTTTATGCCAGTATATTCAGCAAGTTACATTAAATGGACAAAGTTCTTGAAAGATATAAACTACCAAAGCTTATTCAAGAAGAAATAGCGTGTGTAATTTGATCAGTTGATTTTGATTCTTTGCAGCCCCATGAACTGTAGCTTGCCTGGGTCCTCTGTACATGGAATTCTCTAGACAAGAATATTGGAATGGGTAGCCATTCCCTTCTCCAAGGGATCTTCCTGAACCAAGGATTGAACCTGAGTTTCCAGCATTGCAGACAGATTCTTTACCATCTGAGCCAAGAAGAAATAGGTAACCTTAATAATCCTGTATAAAAAATTGACTATATCATTTAAAACCTCACAAAGAAACCCCAGGGTCATGGGGCTTCATGAAGAAATTCTACTGAACATTTAAGGAAAAAATAATAATGATTCTATATAAACTTTTACAGAAAATTGAAGAGAAGAAAATATTCTTCAACTCAGTCTATGAGATAGTATGACAGTGATACCATAACCAGACAAAGATATTATAAGAAAATAAATTACAGACCAGTGGTCTTCATGATCATAAGATACAAAATTTTTACCAAAATGTTAGCAATCAAATCCAATCATGTATAAAAAGATAATGCCTAATGACGAAGTGGTGGTTATTTTAGGAATGCAATGTTGAATTAACATTTGAAAATTAAGCTGTTGAATTCACCAGTTTAACAATTTAAATATAAAAATTTAAAAATGATATGGTCATCTCAGTAGATGCAAAGCAGAACAAACCCAAAATGTTTTGACAAAGTTCAATTCCATTTCTGATATAAGTACCCAGTAAACCAAGAATATAAGTAAACTTCCTGACAGAAACAGGCATCTGTAAAAAATCTACAGCTAACATCTTATTTAATGATAACAGACTGAATGCTTTTCCCTAAGCTTAAGAACAAGACAAAGATGTCCGTTCTTCTATTTTTAACATTTTTGGAGGGTCTAGGTTGTACAATATGGCAAGAAAAAGGAAAAAAGACCTTCAAATAAGAAAAGAAGTAAAAGTATATTTGTGCATAGTATTGTTGCCTATGTAGAAAAATTCTGCAAAGCTACTAGAACTAATAAATGAATTTAAGAAAGCTGCAGCATAAAAGATCAATATACATAATTCAATTACATCCTATATGCTAGCAACAAAACATCAGAAATTGAAGTAAAACATTTATAATAGCATTAAAACTATGAAATACTGTGGACACATATGATAAAAGTTGTGCAAGACCCATACTCCAAAAGCTACAAAGGCTAAGAGGAATTAAGAAAGAAATTAAAGAGGACACAAAAAACTGGAGAAATGTACTATGCTCATGGATCAGGAGATTCAATATTGCTAAGATGTTCTTCCAGTGTTCTATTTGTAAGTCCCATAAAAATCCCAGTGGACATTTTTTTGGAGAGTAGAAATTGACTGATTCTTATACTCATATGGAAATGCAACCATCCTAAAGTACCTAATAAAATTTTGAAAGAGAACAATGTTAGAAGGTTTATTGTGAAGGTACAGTAATAAAGATAGTGTGGAACTGGCAAAAGATAAACGGGTAGGTCATTGGAACAGAATAGAGTTGAGAAGCAGACATACATGTCAGTTGATTTCAAAGGCTGAAGTTTATTGTTAGTTATAAAGAGAACATAGTGGTAAGGACACTTACCAATTAACAGTACTAGGACAATTGTATATCCATAAGAAAAAATACGACAAAAAGAGCTTCAGCCCACACTATATACAAAAATTAGCTCCAAAAGGATCATGCTGCTGCTGCTGCTAAGTCGCTTCAGTCATGTCCGACTCTGTGTGACCCCATAGACGGCAGCCCACCAGGCTCCCCCATCTCTGAGATTCTCCAGGCAAGAACACTGAAGTGGGTTGCCATTTCCTTCTCCATGCATGAACGTGAAAAGTGAAAGTGAAAGTCGCTCAGTCATTTCCGACTCTTAGTGACCCCATGGACTGTAGCCTACCAGGCTCCTCTGTCCATGGGATTTTCCAGGCACGAGTACTGGAGTGGAGTGCCATTGCCTTCTCTACCAAATGGATCATAGACCTAAATAAAACCTTAAAAGAAAACCTGGAAGAAGCATACAGGACATCTTTTAACCTAGGGTTAGACAGAGATTTCTTGTATGTTCATTAACATATGGATCAAAAGCATGATTCATAAAAGAAAAAAATTGACAAATCAAATTTAATCAAAATTAAGAACTTCTGCTATTCAAAAGTCACTCAAGATAATGAAAAGACAAATTACAAATAGGGAGAAAATATTTATAAATCACACATCTGATGGAGGACTTGTATCCAGAGCATTTAAAGAATCTCAATATTCATTTACTAAGAAAATAATCCTTCTCTCCTTGGGTAAAAGATTTAAGTAGACACTTTACTAAAAAAGTATATATTGATGACTAGTTAAATCCATGCTTATTAGTCAACATTGTTAGTTATAAAGGAAATGCAAATTAAAATCACAATGAAATACTATTGTACATCTAAAAGAATGTCTAAAATAAAAGTTACTGATCATATCGAGTGTTGGCAGGATATGTAGCAACTAGAACCCTCATACTGTGCCGATGGAAATGTAAAATGATGAAACAGTTTTGAAAACAGTTTGGCAGTTTCTTAAAAGTTAAACATACATCTACCAGATGATCCACCCATTCTACTTCTAGGTATTTATCCAAAAAAAAGTATATGTTCATGAAAAAAACGTGTCTAAGACTATTCATAGCTCTTTGTTTTGTAGTTGCCAAAAATTTCAACAACCAAATGTCCATGAACAGTTGAATGGATTGAAAAAATGTGGTATATCCATAAAATGGACCATTACTCAGGAATAAAACTATTGATACGTACAATGTGGGCGAATATCAGAGTAACTATTCTGAGTGAAAGAAGCGAGATGAAAAGAAGAGGATATATGATTCCATTCATAAAAAATTATGGAAAATGAAAGCTAAACTATAGTAATAGAAAGCTGATGAATGGTTACCTGTGAATGAGGTGAAAGTGGAGAGAGGTAGGAGTTTCTCAAGTGGCAGTAGGAAACAGTTTCTTGATTTAATGATGGTTTCAGAGTGTATATGTCAAAATTTATACACTTTAAACATGTAGATGTTATGGTATATCAGCTATACCTCAATGAGGTTGTTAAGAAACAACAAAAATATATTTAAGCTACTTACATTTCTTAACAAAATAAATTATATATCTGGATTCAAATATTTATACTTTTGTATATTAAAATTGTGACTCATTAAATAAGAGGGGTGCTTAGAATCTCTGGGGGTTCTAGAAAATCACAGCATATAACTGATAGCTTTTATCTACTTTTATGTTATATCATGCTAATAATTAGGCAGGAATGTATTTGCCATAGAAAGTACCTGCCAAACTCAAAGACACATTCTGATTCAGGAGGTATGGTTTGGGTGAGATAAGGAATCTGCGTTTTTAATGGGTCTTTTAAGAGATTCTGCTGCAAATGAGTCATGGGCCACACTCACAGAAATATTGGTCAAAATCTCAACAGTGAAATCTCCTGTCTCTCTCTTCCAGTTTGGCTTGTGTTTGGTTCTCCATAGGCTAACTGACTTATCCTTGTTGTTGTTCAGTTGCTAGTCATATCTCACTCTTTGCGACCCCATGGACTGAAGCACACCAGGTTTCCCTGTCCTTTACCATCTCTTGGAGTTTACTCAAACTCATGTGCATTGAGTCGGTGATGCCATCCAATTATCTCATCCTCTGTCATCACCTTCTCCTCCTGTCCTCAATCTTTCCCAGCATCAGGGTCTTTTACAATGAGTCAGTTCTTCGCATCTGGTGGCCAAAGTATTGGAGTTTCAGCTTCAGCATCAGTGCTTCCAATGTATATTCAGGATTGAGTTCCTTAAGGATTGACTGGTTTGATCTCCTTGCAGTACAAGAGACTCTCAAGAGTCTTCTCCAACACCATAGTTCAAACGCATCATTCTTCAGCACTCAACTTTCTTTATAGTCCAACTCTTACATCCATACATGACTACTGGAAAAACCATAGCTTTGAGTAGACGGACTTTTGTTGGCAAAGTAATGTCTCTGTTTTTTAATATGCTGTCTAGGTTGGGCATAGCTCTTCTAAGGAGCAAGCATCTTTTAATTTCATGGCTGAAGTCACCATCTGCAGTGATTTTGGAGCCCAAGAAAATAAAGTCTGTCACTGTTTCCACTGTTTCCCCATCTATTTGCCATGAAGTGATAGGACCAGATGCCGTGATCTTAGTTTTCTGAATGTTAAGTTTTAAGGCAGCTTTTTCATGCTCCTCTTTCACTTTCATCAAGAGACTCTTTAGTTCTTCACTTTCTGCCATAAAGGTGGTGTCATCTGTGTATCTGAGGTTATTGATACACAGCAATCTCCCTGCAATCTTGATTCCAGCTTGTGCTTCATCCAGACCAGTATTTCACATGATGTGCTCTGCATATAAATTAAATAAGCAAGGTGACAATATACAGCCATGACGTACTCCTTTCCCAATTTGGAACCAGTCCGTTGTTCCATGTCTATGTCTATTAACATATGTCTATGAACATATCTCTATGTCTATGAGCATGTCTATTGTTCAGACAATAGAAGGCTGGGCTTTTGGAGGCTCAGGGCAGAGACCTTCTTGGGCTTTGCTTACCTACTAGCTTAGATGTCAGTAGTTCCCCTTTGTGTTTCATAGATTTCCTCCTACAGCTGCCCTTGAGGGCTGTATCATTTGTTAGTTGCTTAATGGATCAAATCATTCCCCTCCTATTGCTCCACCACCAAGCGCCAGCCACCCCGGACTTGGCTCTTAGTATTTAAACATACCAAGAAATCCTTTCTCCCCTCAGACTTCTGTCATGCATTTTCTTCTTCCTAAAAGTTTTCTTTGGCTGTAATATGGCTGGTTTCTTTCATGGTTTATGCTTCATCAAAATGTCACCTCCTAAGGAAAACCTTTCCTGACCACACTTTCTGGTGATGGCTATTATTCTTTGTCTAGTTATTCTTTGTCTCATCTCTTATCACAGGTTGTATATTTCTTATTCAACTCTTTATGTTCTCTTCACTAGGATGTAAGCCCTATTAAGGTAGGGTGATGTCTGGTTTGCTCACTGTAATATCATCATTATTGGTAGAATAATGAATTACTCCTCCAAGATCCCCTAATTTTTGCAAACACTGTCAATGGGCTAAATAGAGTTCTTACAGCTGAAGGTCTTGGCCATCAGTATTTTCAAAATTGGTACTAAAGCACAACAAAGCAGGGCAAAGCATTCAGTGTGGATAGAGGACAGCAAATACACATTTGCTACCAAACAAACTTCCTGGTGGTGTTTACCCAGGAGTCAACTCCCACTGTGGAGAGATAAGAAAATGGATTCAAAAACAGAGTTCAGGGTTTAGTTGAGTTCTGCTCAGCTTTAGTCCTCTCTGGTTTTGATAGGACTCCAAGCAGGACTGGGCTCCTGGCAGTTTGGATGGGGTAGGCCATGGTTAGATGATCTGTGACTTACTGGCTTTTACAAGAAGACAGGAAATGAGTGATTGTTTTTGCTCTTGCAGCATGGAGAGCACCATATTTGTATGTAAGCTCTGAAGCCAGAAACGTGGGTCATGGTCATGACTATACTACTGAGTTTGACATTTAAAATTAATGAAGGCAGGAGTCTAATGGGAGGTGTCACTGTGTGCCACAGGAAGCTCTGGTCCTGAGAGGTATAAAGCTGAGCTGCCTTGAAGAAGATACATTTCCTTTGTGGAATCTCTTTGACGCCATACTTTTTCTCTCAAAACATTTTCCACCTTACTTCCAGTTGTTTTCTCTTGATTTTTTGGTTTCTTCTCCTTGCTCTCATTTTTCCTAGATTTTCCCCTTCATATCCAGCTCTATTTTATAGTTTCTCTCTCTCCATCTCTTTCCTCTCTATCTCTGCGACTCAGCTCATGTCCTTATCAGCTTTCTTCCCCTTCTTCCTTTACTTGTCTCCATTTAAGATGATCCTGTGATGCCAGGGGCGTTCTTTTTTCATCACTTTGAACCTAGTTCAATGGTAACTGGCTATATTAATATCTGTGTGTATCAATTTGGAATGATATACTTCCCTGGTTAATTGAATATATTTATCATGTGAGATGGTCCTCTTTATCTCAATGAATGATTTTTGCAATAAATTCTTCTTTGATATTAATAATTTAGCTATACAAGTTTTATTTTGGTTAGTATTTGCATAGTTTTTTTCCCCATCTTTTCTTTTCAACCTTTTAATATGTTCATATTCAATGAGTGTCATATAGGCAGTATTTTTGGGTTTTTATCCTAATTGTCTTCCCCTTTTAATCAGAATATTTTATGCATTTTCTTTTTAAAGTATTTATGGATATATTTGGGTTTAAATATACACTGCTATATTTGTTTTATATTTATCTTACCTAGTATTCCATGCTCTCTCCTTTCTTTTGAATTGATTTTTTAAATTATTTTCATTTTCTATTAGCTTGGTATGTTTTTTATTATAGTTATATTTTTGGTGATAGCTATAGTAGTTACTCAAATTTATACAAACATGCTTGACATAACAAGTATAAAATAAGAATGTTCATCACTTACTAGTTAAAGCAAAGACCTTACTAGTTAAAGCAAAGACCCTAGAATACTGTATATTTTCCTCTTTCAACTTTTATGTTATGATTATTATGAATTTTAATTTATAGATATTTAAAATCTTATAAAACAAAATTGTTACTATTTTGGATAGCAAGTATTAATTTAACTTACATATTTGCTATTCCTGTTACTCTTCATATCTTCCTGCATCTTTAAGCTTTCACAATGGAAACATTTTCCTGTGTATAGACATTTCCATAGTTAAAGTCTACTGAAAAATCCTCTGTTACTGTGAAAAATATCTTGATTTCACTATTTTTCAAGGATATTTTACCTAAGTATAGGCTTTTAGGATGGCAGGTATTTTCTTAGCCCTTGTAAGATATTAACATTATTGTCAGGCTTGTGCTGCCTCTGATGGGAAGTCAGATCGTGAGTTCTATTGTTGCTTCTGTAATTTTTCTTGGTTTAATTTAAAGATCCTTTTTTTTTATTAATCACTTTTTATTTTCTGATGAGCAGATATTAAAAAAAATTACATCCTGCTTAATAGTCATAGTAAGTGCTTCTTGAATTTATGTCTCTTTGTGTATTTCAGCAGTTTTAGAAAATGCTTTTAAATATTGCTCTTCCTCCATTCTCTTTCTCTTCTCTTTCTATGACAGGAGTTATATTACTTTCTTCTCATGCAATAAGTCTTGATTTACTGTATACTCTTTTCTCTATTTTCCATCCTTTTGTCTTTCAGTGCTTTGTTCTGGACATCTTCTGACTTATTTTCTAGTTCACCAATTAACTTTTCAGTTGTATTTAATCTGTTGTTATAACCTTCCATTTATTTAAGATTTGTAATTATTATAGTTTTTAGTAGTGTATTTTTTAGTGTCATTATTTCCATCTTTAAAGTAGTTTTCAGTTGATTGTTAAAAGTATCCATTTTGGCTTTAACTTTTTTTAATATATTAAGTAAGCATAGTTATTTTGTTTAAATTTTTTTTTCCTTTTTAAAGTTTATTTATTTTTTAAATTTTAATTGGAGGCTAATTACTTTACATTATTGCATTGGTTTTGCCATACATTGACATGAATCCACCACGGGTGTACATGTGTTCCCCATCTTGAACCCCCCTCCCACCTCCCTCCTCCCCTTATCCTCCCTCTGGGTCATCCCCATGCACCAGCCCCGAGCATCCTGTATCATGCATCGAACCTGGACTGGTGATTCATTTCACTTATTATAATATACATGTTTCAGTGCCATTCTCCCAAATCATCCCACCCTCACCCTCTCCCTCAGAGTCCAAAAGACTGTTCTATACACCTGTGTCTCTTTTGCTGTCTCGTATACAGGGTTATCATTACCATCTTTCTCAATTCCATATATATGCGTTAGTATACTGTATTGGTGTTTTTCTTTCTGGCTTACTTCACTCTGTATAATAGGCTCCAGTTTCATCCACCTCATTAGAACTGATTCAAATGTATTCTTTTTAATGGCTGAGTAATACTCCATTCTGTATATGTACCACAGCTTTCTTATCCATTCGTCTGCAGATGGACCTCTAGGTTGCTTCCACGTCCTGTCTATTATAAACAGTGCTGCGATGAACATTGGGGTAGACCTGTCTCTTTCAGTTCTGGTTTCCTCGGTGTGTATGCCCAGCAGTGGGATTGCTGGGTCATATGGTAGTTCTATTTCCAGGTTTTAAAGGAATCTCCACACTGTTCTCCATAGTGGCTGTACTAGCTTGCATTCCCACCAACAGTGTAAGAGGGTTCCCTTTTCTCCACACCCTCTCCAGCATTTATTGCATGTAGACTTTTGGATAGCAGCCATTCTGACTGGTGCAAAATGGTACCTCATTGTGGTTTTGATATGCATTTCTTTGATAATGAGTGATGTTGAGCATCTTTTCATGTGTTTGTTAGCCATCTGTATGTCTTCTCTGGAGAAATGTCTGTTTAGTTCTTTGGCCCATTTTTTTGATTGGGTCATTTATTTTTCTGGAATTGAGCTGCAAGAGTTGCTTGTATATTTTTGAGATTAATCCTTTATCAGTTGCTTCCTTTGCTATTATTTTCTCCCATTCTGAAGGCTGACTTTTCACCTTGCTTATAGTTTCCTTTGTTGTGCAGAAGCTTCTAATTATAATTATGTCCCATTTGTTGATTTTTGCTTTTATTTCCAATATTCTGGGAGGTGGGTCATTGATGATCCTGCTGTGATTTATGTCGGAGAGTGTTTTGCCTATGTACTCCTATAGGAGTTTTATAGTTTCTGGTCTTACATTTAGATCTTTAATCCATTTTGAGTTTATTTTTGTGTATTTTGTTAGAAAGTGTCCTAGTTTCATTCTTTTACAAGTGGCTGACCAGTTTTCCCAGCACCACTTGTTAAAGAGATTGTTTTTTCTCCAATAAATATTCTTGCCTCCTTTGTCAAAGATAAGGGATCCATAGGTGCGTGAATTTATCTCTGGGCTTTCTATTTTGTTCCATTGATCTATGTTTCTGTCTTTGTGCCAGTACCATACTGTCTTGATGACTGTGGCTTTGTAGTAGAGCCTGAAGTCAGGCAGGTTGATTCCTCCAGTTCCATTTTTCTTTCTCAAGATTGCTTTGGCTATTTGAGGTTTTTTTGTATTTTCATACAAATTGTGAAATTATTTGTTCTGGCTCTGTGAAAAATACTGTTGGTAGCTTGATAGGGATTGCATCAAATCTATAGATTGCTTTGGGTAGTATACTCATTTTCACTATATTGATTCTTCTGATCCATGAACATGGTATATTTCTCCATCTATTTGTGTTCTCTTTGATTTCTTTCACCAGTGTTTTATAGTTTTCTATATATAGGTCTTTTGTTTCTTTAGGTAGATATATTCCTAAGTATTTTATTCTTTTCATTGCAATGGTGAATGGAATTGTTTCCTTAATTTCTCTTTCTATTTGCTCATTATTAGTGTATAGGAATACAAGGGATTTCTGTGTGTTGATTTTATATCCTGCAACTGTACTATATTCATTGATTAGCTTAAGTAATTTTCTGTTGGAGTCTTTAGGGTTTTCTATGTAGAGGATCTTGTCATCTGCAAACAGTGAGAGTTTTACTTCTTTTTTTCCAATTTGGATTCCTTTTATTTCTTTTTCTGCTCTTATTGCTGTGGCCAAAACTTCCAAAACTATGTGGAATAGTAGTGGTGAGAGTGGGCACCCTTATCTTGTTCCTGACTTTAGGGGAAACACTTTCCATTTTTCACCATTGAGGATAATGTTTGCTGTGGGTTTGTCATATATAGCTTTTATTATGTTGAGGTATGTTCCTTCTATTCTTGCTTTCTGGAGGGTTTTTATCATAAATGGATGTTGAATTTTGTCAATGGCTTTCTTTGCATCTATTGAGATAATCATATGGCTTTTATTTTTTATTTGTTAATGTGGTGTATTACATTGATTGATTTGTGGATATTGAAGAATCCTTGCATTCCTGGGATAAAGCCCATTTGGTCATGATGTATGATCTTTTTAATGTGTTGTTGGATTCTGATTGCTAGAATTTTGTTAAGGATTTTTGTGTCTATGTTCATCCGTGATATTGGCCTGAAACAAGAAAAAAGTCAACTAAATAACCTAACAGTGGTCATGTATGGATGTGAGAGTTGGACTGTGAGGAAAACTGAGTGCCAAAGAATTGATGCTTTTGAACTGTGGTGTTTGAGAAGACTCTTGAGAGTCCCTTGGACTGCAAGGAGATCCAACCAGTCCATTCTAAAGGAGATCAGTCCTGGGTGTTCATTGGAAGGACTGATGCTAAAGCTGAAACTCCGATACTTTGGCCACCTCATGCGATGAGTTGACTCACTGGAAAAGACTCTGATGCTGGGAGGGATTGGGGGCAGGAGGAGAAGGGGATGACAGAGAATGAGATGGCTGGATGGCATCACCGACTTGATGTATATGAGTCTGAGTGAACTCCGGGAGTTGGTGATGGACAGGGAGGCCTCGCATGCTGTGATTCATGAGGTTGCAAAGAGTCGGACATGACTGAGGGACTGAACTGAACGGAACTGAACACCTAAAGCAACTAGAAGAGGAAGAAATGAAGAACCCCAGGGTTAGTAGAAGGAAAGAAATCTTAACAATTAGGGCAGAAATAAACGCAAAGGAAACAAAGAGACCATAGGAAAGATCAACAAAGCCAAAAGCTGGTTCTTTGAGAGGATAAATAAAATTGACAAACAACTAGCCAGACTCATCAAGAAACAAAGGGAGAAAAATCAAATCAATAAAATTAGAAATGAAACTGGAGAGATCACAACAGACAACACAGAAATACAAAGGATCATAAGAGACTACTATCAGCAAATATGTTCCAATAAAATGGACAACTTGGAAGAAATGGACAAATTCTTAGAAAAGTACAACTTTCCAAAACTGAATCAGGAAGAAATAGAAAATCTTAACAAACCCATCACAAGCACAGAAATTGAAAGTGTAATCAGAAATCTTCCAACAAACAAAAGCCCAGGTCCAGATAGCTTCACAGCTGAATTCTACCAAAAATTTAAAGAAGAGCTAACACCTATCCTACTCAAACTCTTCCAGAAAATTGAAGAGGTAGGTAAACTTCCAAACTCATTCTATGAGGCCACCATCACCCTAATACCAAAAAAAAGCATAGTTATTTTAAAGCCCGTGTCTGATAACTATTTTCTGGGTCCTACTGTGTGTTTGGTTGTTTTTGACTGAATACCAGGTATTGCATATGAAAAAAAATTAGGGTTAATTTGAGGCTTAGCATAATGATATCTTATCCTAGAGAGGATTTAATTTATTTCTCACTGGAGGCTATGCCCTTGAAAATCCAAGATCACCTTAATTAATCAGTGTGGATGGGTCAAACATGGATCCTGGTCCCTGGGAGAACTGGTTGATTTTTGATTCAATGTTACTTTTAGGATAAGGTTGTGTCCCTTTCGTGTTCCAACCCCAAGCTTAAGGATTTGCTAGTTCCTCTGTCTTGGTGGGTCCTGAACTTTTTTTTCCCCTCTCTGCAAGACAGTCCATCAGAAGGTCTGTTAAGTTTCATACTTCTCAGCCATGTATCCTGGAGTTGGCTCAGACCCTGGAGTCTGCGTAGAAGTAACCTCAAATGCCAGACTGACTTCTCTGCGTTTTCTTTTATTTTTGGACTAGGTCCTGCAATTCTAACCTATCTTAAAACATCTGTAGTTTCAGATACTTTTTATATATTGTCCAGGTTTTCTGGTTGTTCTCTTCATGAAGGTTTGTCCACATTTTCTAGTCTGGCAATACAAGTACACACTGCTATTATGTTGCTGTGTAATCCTGGACAAATCACTTCCCATCTCTGGACCTCAGGTTTCATATATATTTGATAAAAAAGATTAGACTGGAAGACAATACCAAGACATCTCTCAGCATTATTCTTGATCTGTAGTCTGTATGCATGAGACCAGTGGGTTAGACTGTCAGTTTTTAGGGCAGATGGCTTAGTTCTGCCTACATAGTGCTGGCATCCTGCCCCACCTGGCCAAGGTAACTAGAAGGGCTTTGAAATGATGACAATGAGCATGTTTGCTACTTTGGGGAGACTGAAAACATGTACTATAATGCTAGAATACAGCTAGCTTGCAATAAATACCCTACTTTCCATACTGGTGTGAAATGTAGGCAGGAATGTTTCATTTTTCTCTCACCCCAGAAATAGGAAGGATTCCCCAGGGTTACTTATCACAGTCAGAGGGAGACAAATAAAGAACAGGGATGTTGTTAATTTACTCAGAGTCCAAAGTCCTTTTGATGGAATAGGGACACTGGGAGAGCCCTGATGTAAGATTTCTGGTGAACCATCTGGAGGGTCTGCCACTCATCTTAGTTTACATGAGCAACCCCCACCCCACACACCCACCTCAAACATGTGTGCCTAATGATGACCACATTACAAATGGACACATATGGTGGAAAGAGTTTCCAATAGGAATTTCAAAGCACTATCACTTTCATTCTAAAGGGCTAATTTAGTTCATTTTGCCTCTGGTTCTTTGTTTTGAAGAGTGGTTAGAATATCATCAGTATTTTATATACTCTTGTAGCATTCCAGCTCTGAGGAAAAGTTCTTGCAGTACTACATTAATTCCTTTTGGGTTAAGAATGTGGAAACTGGGGCTAAATAGCCGAGGTTCAAATTCTTCCTCCTCCATATACAAGCAGTTGAACGCAGGACAACTTTCCTGCTTCATAGGTCTGTTGTGAGGATTAAATGAGTTTCTTTACATGAATTGCGTGAGCTGTTGGATTACCTGTTGTTTGGGAAAACTGATATATTGGCCCTTCTGTGCTTGCATCTCTGAGTGTGTAAGCCACAAGGCTTGAGGTAAAGTGAAATGGGTAGAGTGCTGGAATCAGGGTCATGAGATGTGCTATTGTGTTAGATTAATTTTTAGATCAATTTCCAAAAAGGTTTGGATCCCAGTTCAACCCTCAAACCTTGCCTGTAATATAGGACAGTTACATGCTCATCTACTTCACAGGGTGGATCTCAAATGAATTGATGGATGTAGACATTTTTGCAAAAGCACTAAGTGCTGTATAAATGTGAGGGCTTGTCACTAATGGTGATGGAAGGGCCACGATTCTTCGCAGAGATGGATTAAATGGAGAGGCTGCAGGAGAAGTGGAAGGAAGGGTGTGGTTCCAATGTTTTACTTAATTTCTGAGCTTGTTCCTTTTCTGCAAGACTGGAGTCTTGGCATTCCCAGTACATGAGCTTATCCTGCTGGGCTATCTGTGGATGGGATTCTGAGAGTCTCTTAGGATAAGTCTCATGTTCTGTTTCTCTTCTCTCAGGGTCTTGTCCCGGAGACTTTGAACTTGGTGTCTGGCATTGTGTCTATTTGACCTGGCAAGGGAATGCCAGGCTCTGGCTCTTTGGAGTGAGCAGGAGGGTTAAAAGCCCTTCTGGAGTGATAAGGCGGGCAGTAAGTGTGGAATGGGAAGGACCAGGTATTGGGGCCAGACGGGATGTGGTCGGAGCCAGGTCAGGATAAGCGATATATTAGTTTCCTCTGGCTGTAGTAACATACTACCAAACAGAGTCTGCTCTTACAGTTCTGGAGGCTGGAAGTCTGAAATCACTGTCAGTGGGTCAAAACCAAGTAGTCAGTAGTCTCATGCTTCCATTGAGGGCTTTTAGGGATAAATCTGCTTCTTGCCTCTTCTAGGAACTGGTGGCTGGTTACAGGTGTTCCTTGGTTAGTGATTATGTTGTTCTAGTCTCTGCCTCCATGGTCACGTTGCTTTCTTCTTTTCTGTCTCTCTTCTGCCTCTTTCTTCAGTTCAGTTCAGTCGCTCAGTTGTGCCCAACTCTTTGCGACCCCATGGACTGCAGCACACCAGGCCTCCCTGTCCATCGCCAACTCCCAGAGTTTACTCAAACTCATGATAATCAAGTTGGTGATGCCATCCAACCATCTCATCCTCTGTCATCCCCTTTTCCTCCTGCCTTCAATCTTTCCCAGCATCAGGGTCTTTTCCAATGAGTCAGTTCTTTGCATCAGGTAACCAAAGGATTGGAGTTTCAGCTTCAGCATCAGTTGTTCCAATAAATACTCAGGTCTGATTTCCTTTAGGATGGACTGGTTGGATCTCCTTGCAGTCCAAGGGACTTTCAAGAGTCTTCTCCAACACCACAGTTCAAAATCATCAATTCTTCAGTGCTCAGCTTTCTTCACAGTCCAAATTTCACAGCCATACATGACCACTGGAAAAAACCATAGCTTTGACTAGACGGACCTTTGTCATCAAAGTAATGTCTCTGCTTTTTAATATGCTGTCTATGTTGGTCATAACTTTTCTTCCAAGGAGCAAGTGTCTTTTAATTTCATGGCTGCATTCACCATCTGCAGTGATTTTCAGTTCAGTTCAGTTCAGTCGCTTAGTCGTGTCCAACTCTTTGCGACCCCATGAATCACAGCACGCCAGGCCTCCCTGTCCATCACCAACTCCCGGAGTTCACTCAAACTCATGTCCATCGAGTCGGTGATGCCATCCAGCCATCTCATTCTCTGTCGTCCCCGTCTCCTCCCGCCCCCAATCCTTCCCAGCATCAGAGTCTTTTCCAATGAGTCAACTCATCGCATGAGGTGGCCAAAGGATTGGAATTTCAGCTTTAGCATCAGTCCTTCCAATGAACACCCAGGATTGATCTCCTTTAGAATGGACTGGTTGGATCTCCTTGCAGTCCAAGGAATTCTCAAGAGTCTTCTCCAGCACCACAGTTCAAAAGCATATGACCTAATTCTACCCATTATATTAATAGTGGTGCGTTAAAGCCCAGCCACCCCACTCTTTTCCTTTTGACCTCTGTGGCTTTGAATGAGTTGGCCACTGCTGCTGCTGGTCTGTTAAGACCCTGTTTCCCCTCAACACCTAGGAATTTAGGGTGGGAGAGAAGCCTATGTCACCATCCCTCTTGCCTCTATCTCTTACTCTGAGATGGAGTAGACATAAGAATGCTGTAGGCTAAATAACAACCCTCTAAAGATATCAGGTCCTAATTCTTGGAACCTGCCATTATCTTATACGGTAATGTCTTTGCAGATGTGGTTAAGGATTTTGAGATTAGAAAGTTATTCTGAATACTGCAGGTGGTGGTGGTGGGGGTGCTAAGTACTATCACAAGTGTCCTAATCAGAAAGGCAGAGAGAAGGCTCAAGAGGAAGGGGATATATATATATTTGTGTGTGTATAGTTTTGACTGATTTGCATTGTTGTATGACACAAACTGACACAACATTGTAAAGCAATTTTGTGAACCAATTAAAAACCATTGTGAACCAATTAAAAACCATTGTAAACCAATTAAAAAATAAAATTAAAAAAGGCAGAGAGAGCTTTGACACACATACAGAGGAGAACAAGATGTGACTCTGGAGGCAGAGATTGGAGTGTTGTGGTCACAAGCCAAGGAATGCCTGCAGCTGCCAAAATCTGGAAGAATGGATTCTCTCCTCCTCTCTCTGAGAGGAGTTTTGGTCCCATGTTACTAATTTTGGACTTATGGCCTGTAGAACTGTGAAAGAATACATTTCTGTTGTTTTAAACCACCTGGTGTGTGGTAATTTGTTACAATAGCCATAGGAAAGTAACACCAGAGGTTCTCTGTGGACACCCCAGTTCTGTGTGTGTGTGTGGGGTACTTTCAAGTCACAGTAAACCCAGTGAGGGCCTGCTTAGATCTTTTTTGGGTGCCTGGTTGCTGGCTCCTACTGCTGTGCCAGCAGGAAGCTGGTGCTCTTGTAGTGCTGGGCAGCAAGTAGAGTTCAGAGGCACCAGAGATCAAATTGCCAACATCCGCTGGATCATGGAGAAAGCAAGAGAGTTTCAGAAAAACATCTATTTCTGCTTCATTGACTATGCCAAAGCCTTTGACTGTGTGGATCACAATAAACTGTGGAACATTCTGAAAGAGATGGGAATCCCAGACCACCTGACCTGCCTCTTGAGAAACCTGTATGCAGGTCAGGAAGCAACAGTTAGAACCGGTCATGGAACAACAGACTGGTTCCAAATAGGAAAAGGAGTGCGTCAAGGTTGTATATTGTCACCTTGCTTATTTAAGTTATATGCAGAGTACATCATGAGGAACGCTGGGCTGGAAGAAGCACAAGCTGGAATCAAGATTGCTGGGAGAAATATCAATAACCTCAGATATGCAGATGACACTACCCTTATGGCTGAAAGTGAAGAGGAACTCAAAAGCCTCTTGATGAAAGTGAAAGAGGAGAGTGAAAAGGTTGGCTTGAAGCTCAACATTCAGAAAACAAAGATCATGGCATCTGGTCCCATCACTTCATGGGAAATAGATGGAAAAACAGTGGAAACAGTGTCAGACTTTGTTTTTTTGGGCTCCAAAATCACTGCAGATGCTGATTGCAGCCATGAAATTAAAAGACGCTTACTCCTTGGAAGGAAAGTTATGACCAACCTTGATAGTATATTAAAAAGCAGAGACATTACTTTGCCGACCAAGGTCCGTCTAGTCAAGGCAATGGTTTTTCCCGTGGTCATGTATGGATGTGAGAGTTGGACTGTGAAGAAAGCTGATCGCCGAAGAATCGATGCTTTTGAACTGTGGTGTTGGAGAAGACTCTTGAGAGTCCCTTATACTGCAAGGAGATCCAACCAGTCCATTCTAAAGGAGATCAATCCTGGATGTTCATTGGAGGGACTGATGCTAAAGCTGAAACTGCAATACTTTGGCCACCTCATGAGACGAGTTGACTCACTGGAAAAGACTCTGATGCTGGGAAAGGTTGGGGGCGGGAGGAGAAGGGGACGACGGAGAATGAGATGGCTGGATGGCATCACCGACTCTGTGGACATGAGTTTGAGTGTACTCCGGGAGTTGGTGATGGACAGGGAGGCCTGGCGTGCTGTGATTCATGGGGTCGCGGAGAGTCGGACACGACTGAGTGACTGAACTGAACTGAACTGAATCTTCACACCCCTGTCCTTTCCTACCAGCCAAGTCTCTGGCCAGGAGCAGATATGAGTTGTTTATTGACTCTTCGGCTGGAGGAGACAGACAGCCTCTTTAAGAGGTGGGGTAGGGTGCAGAGCCACAGGGGCTGATGGCTCCCATTCCCTGCCTGCTTTTTGGCATTGAGGGTCCCCAGCTCAGTTCACCCCTGTCTTCCCAGCTTTGTTGCTCAAGGGCAGGGACTTTCTGGAACAATTTTACTCAATGCACCAGGAACAAAGGAGAAACCAAATGCCTTGCTTAGGAGCGACCCATATGGAGGAGGCAAGGCTAGGCCCAATGACAGGATAATTGCTTAAATATCTGCTGTAAGTATAAAGGCAGACTCTACCTCCAGCTGGAGTTCAAGTTCCCACAGGTCATGAAAACAAAGAGGGGAATGGGAGAATTAAAGAGGAATAGAAATGGAAATGATTAGGAAAGATTGCCACTACTTACAGTGGGGGAGGTGGGGAGATAGGAATTAACCCTTTTGGGATTGTGCAAGTAGGGTGTGGGCTCCCAGTTCTTGGGAAAGCTGGAGGCCTGAGCCTGCGGGTGAAACCATCTGCTCCAGGGCAGCTCTCCCAGGACCCAGGCTGGTGGCGATTGTTCAGGCGCTGGGCTGTGGGCAGTGTGACTTGGTAATGGCTTTGAGTGTGGGACCGAGTCTGTGGGCAGCACATTCAGGTTTCAGTTTATCACAATCCCTCCTTTTTCGCTCTCCTCTCCTGGTGGCGATGCCTCCTCATGCTTCATGCTTCTGCTGACCCAGCTTTCTGACACCCGCTTGGTGTGGTGGGCATGCTCTGCTCTCACTCCCACAGCATCCTCTGTTTCTTCTTTGCAATCCTCAGTATGTTGGAAATTGTTAGATTAATTGTAGTGATCTTATCTCCTCAATTCTATGAAGCACAAATTTTCACCTTTTCACAGTTCTGAATTAGGTCCTGTCTCACAGTCAGCAAATTTAAGGGATGTATTAGACATGGTTCCCCAGAGAAATAGAACCGATAGGATATATATCGATATATGCTGTTACATATTGTATCCTATCTATACAGTTATATCCTATGTCTGTCTCTGTGTATATATATAGATTTTTTTTTTTTTTGGCTCATGTGATTATGGAAGCTAGCAAGTCTAAAATTCGTGGGATACAACAGCAGGCTAGAAACTCTGGCAGGATTTTTGTGTTGCAGTCTTCAGGCACCATTTCTTTTTCTTTGAGAAATCTTTACCCTTAATGCCTTCATCTGATTGTGTCTACCTATATTATAGAGAGTAACCCGCTTTACTTAGAGTCAACTGATGGTAAATATTGATCTTATCTAACAATTACCTTCACAGCAATATCTAGACTAGTGTTTGACCAAACAACTTGGTACCATAGCCTAGCCAAGTTGACACATGGAATTAACCACTACAGTGGGGGTAGTCATTTGTTTGTTTGTTTTTTTGGTTTATTCATTCCCTCCTCCAAAATATCTACTATAAAAGTGTTGTACTGTCTTCATGAAAGTCTTAAGAATTGGGCTATAATGGCATTTGTTTTCAGTTTGCCCTTCAGTAGGCTATGGGCCTGATAAAGGCAGAGGTCTACCTATTTTGGTCACCACAACATCCTCAATATCGGTTAATTCCCTTGACTGGCCGCTTGGCTAAACAGTAAAAGATTTAGATTTGGGTGCTGCTTTGACTTTTAATTTCCTCCCTTTGGGAGTGTCTCAGGACCTTTCTCCACTTCCTTTCCCCTTTTGTGAGGACTGCATACTCCTCTTCTTCTCTTTCTCCCCCTGTCTTTCTGGTTCCTTGTTTCCCATCCCTTTTATTTGGCTAATGCTGTGTGCCTAATCACGTTAGCCAGCATTGGCATTATAGAGATGTTTGCAATCCAACCCAGGTCTGATTATGAGCTTCAGCAGCCCCAGGCTACTTTAAGAATGTGTTGATTGGTGGGGGTTGCGAAGCCCCCAGAGGGGCCAGCATTTTTGGCTGATGGAGCCGCCCACATGTGTGTCTGGGCACCGCAAGAGAGCCTGGGCTGGTTGGGTTTTGGTTCTCTCCTTGATCAGGCTCCTGGTGGGGTATTTATCCTGGCTGGGTGTCTAAGCCCTTCCTGATTGTATTAAGCCTCATGAAAGTGAGGCCCCAAACAATCCAGCTAGTGTGGCTAGTGCTGCAACCACAGCAAAGTGTGCCCTGTATTTCTTGTCATTCTCTGTTTGAGCTCATTTCAACTTTCTCCCAGCACTGGGAGTATAAAGAAACTGCCACGTGTTTCTCTGGTTTGCAAGCATTACCTCATTTCCCTTGTCTCGGATATTAATTCAGAAATATTTATTAAGTGATTTCAGGATTTGGGGCAATTTTGAAAGCATTCAGTTCATAGTCCAAGAAGGATGCCATGAGTTTAAAGGAAATTAGCTACTTCTCTATTTTCTCAAAAGCACCCTATATTTTTCTTTAGTGCATTGCATTTTGCTTTCTTGTCATTGTTCCTTTAATTATTTACAATCATTCCCTGAGTGTCTGTCTTCTCTATCAGTCTTTTACAATTTCCATCTGGACAGGTTCATGAGTGGTGTCTTCATCACTGTATTCCCAGGGGGAGGCACAGTAAGTTTTGGCCAGCTATTCCCTACATTTTGATTGACAGAGATATTGCATCCTACCTGGAAGGTGTAATTATATTTTTGAAAGTTTGTACATAGCACAGAGGAATATGTAGTTGTACATAGTTAAGGATCCATAGTTGTATTCTTGGAATCAACTTAAGAGCCCATGCTGTATCACTCAAACAGCCTTGCATTTCTTAAAATATCTAAGACAAGACTACCTGAGTCACCATTCCTAGAGAGGCTGCTGTGACATGAAATTACTTGGGGTTGTACGGTTGTAAAGACACATATTCCCACGTGTGTGTATTGTAGTGTACTGTACTTTGCTAAAATTGGGGGCTCTGTGAATCGCACTTCCTGGACTCATATCCTGCTCCTACCAGTTTCTAGATGTTCCACATGAATGTTGTATGGCCTTCAGCACAATGCTTGCCATCCCTATGCCTTAATCTATTCATCTGTGAAAGGGGATAATGATACTCCTCACCTCATAGACTTGTTTTGGGATTGAGATAATTAATATAGAGCACTTAGGTCATTGTGTAGCTCAAAGTAACCGAAATAAATGTCAGTAATTATTATCATTTCTACAAATATGTAGTAGTAAAATTGTCATTGCATGCATGGTGAGTTAAAAAAAGGAGCTTTTTAAGGGGAGGGGAACTCTAGTCACTGAAAACCACATGGGTTACATGGAAATGGAAGTGGGCTCTGATGTAAATAGAAATAATGCTGATAGTCCAGGACACAGCACTCTAGAGAAGGGTCAGGATAGAGAAAACATATAGTTATTTAGCCATTGGCATGGATGAGCAAAGCATTGGGATGACAGAATTTAAAAAATGAGAGATACATTCAACCATTGACTAGGAGTGTCAGTGGAAGTTGACTCATTTGGCATCTGAGTGCTTCCAACCATGCTCACCTGGCATCAGCACAAATGGTCATTTCAATCCAAAAGTTCAGTCCAACCAACATTCAAGGAGATCTGGTGGCTTGCCTTTGTGAAGCCCAGGCTCCAAATCATCATCTAGCCTGGCTGGCTTTTTGTTGGGATTGGGCAGTTCTAACAGTGGCATCTGCCAATCCCCCCGCACAGTTATTGGGGTCAGAATTTGCATTGTCAAACAATTACTAGTAGCACCCCAAACATTTCTGACTTCAGAATACTCTTGTAGCAAGACAGATTGATCAGAAAGTGTATTGTCCTCACATTTTTAGCAAACACAAATGACTAGTCATAAATCCACAGTGATGCAGCTTTGTCATCACATCCCCCAATTCATTCTATAGAACGGGTTTGAAATATACTGTTGGAAATAAAAATCAGTCTGGCGTGTTCCCTTCCTAGTCTTCCTCTCAACTTGCCCCACAGGGGTGTTTCTGGCCAACCAATCGAGGACTAGCTTTCTTTTTTTTTTTTTCACCTCTTTGAAATGAAAGACTCAATTTTAATTGACTGATGTATGATACTATTGTATTAAAAATGATATATTACAGATAGTAATATATATTTTTTTCATCCCAAGTAACTTTTCACACCAATTGGGTTACTTGATATTTTCAACCACCTTGTGAGGTAAGTTTGGTGGATAAGGATATTATTAATTTCTTTTTGAACTTGGAGACTCAAGGAGGGGTGGTGGTAACTTAACTTGATTGGTTAAACTGGTGTTATTAATAGCTAATACACTGCAGTTACCTTGTACCAAATACTATTATAAGTGTTTATTTAATCCTCACAGTGAGCCAATGAAGTCACTGTATTATCCCTGTTATATGGACGAGGAGACTGAGACATGGAGAGGTGAAATCAACTGCCCAAGATTACAGCTGGTGAGTGATGGAGCTGAGATTACAACCCTTGTAATCTTGGCTTCAGAGTCTATGTTCTTATCCGCTGTCATATGTTGGATGATACAGTCCATGGTCTCGGGGAGATCTCCTAATCTTAGATGGATAATGTATGTTCTAAAATGAATAGAAATATGTTTATTTCTTTATTATAAGAGCAAGAGCTGTAGCTGGAGAAGAAAATGGGAATCAGCTTCAAAATGGTAATGAGATCAAAGATCAAAAGCTTATGAGAAGCTTATGAAAGTGCTGCTGAAACTATTGTCTCATTCTTGGTTGTTGCCAAGGACTCCTGTTTGGCTTCCTGCTCCGTGTGGTTTATTTTGTCGAAGTAGGAGGAGGCATATCAATGCTGAAGTCAGATTCATTGTGGGGATGGGCGGGTGGGGGTGGTGGTGTCCATGTCAGTTGCATTTTCTTTCTTTGTGAACTTCAGAGAAGTGTTGGCAGCAACCCGATTTGAGATCTTGCAGGTAAGGGTTTTAGAACCCCTGGGAGAGCCTGCTTTTCTGGTGAGCTTCTAGGTTTGTGGATGTAGAACTCATGTAAAAACTATTCAACTCTTCTGAAAGAGCTATTGAAATTAATTTTGACTTGACTATAGGTGGTTTTGGTGCTAATAGCTGAAGGCATGCTATTCTGAGATTAGGTCTTCATCGTCAGGGATCAGATGGAACTTTTCAGAGCACTTGGAACTTCTCAGGTCAGATGGAATTTTATTTATTTATTTATTTGATATAATGAGAATTCACAGAGAAAGATGGAGCTGACTTTTGGTTCTTTGGAGCAACAAGTTTTTTTGTGATTGAAGTAATTAATTTGTTATGATCAGTCTACAATTTGGAAAAGATACCATTTTCTAAGTGGCAGATTTTCTCCCATGGAAGAGATTTCTTTTGGTGGGAATGGGATGGGGGAGTGAGTAGGAATTTTCAGGGCTTCAAAATGCTAAGAAGTTTGTTTCTTGTGGGACTTCACATGCAGCAGGATAACTAACTCAGTTAACTCCATGGGGGCCTCACCTGGGTTTCCTATATGGGGTCTAATTTTCTTCCTGCTTGAGTTATTATGTAATCACATTATGTTGTCAAAACTTGGACAGTGGGAGAGAGTAAGGTAATAGAGAGAGACCCAAATTCCCTGGGAATTTCTGCTTAACATGACTTTTATGACCTTTGGCATAAATATTAACCTGAGAATGCCAACTTTGTCATGTCTGCAAGCTTGTGTGCATGGGCGGACAGGGTGAGATGGGAGTGAGTGACATTAGATATGTATTATCGCAGGCACAATGCCAAAGCAGACAGTTGAAAAATGAAACTGTTTGCCAATCTAGTTTATTTGACATCTTTAGACAAATAAATTGTGTTGCTGAAGAAAATTTTGGCTTTGAAAAATTAGAATTGATAATCATATGGATTTGTCTGTTGTAAATGTTATGTGCCTATAAATCCAAAGAAGGGGTTTATATTCAAGTGTTGACACTCCCTGCAGGTAATTATAAACACCACCCTCCACAGAAACTGATATCTTTTAAAATTTTTATTGATTTATAAAATTATAAAAGTAGTGTAGCAATAACATTAAGTGAATTTAGAAGAAGAAAAAAAAGAAGAAAAACCTCTAACAATCTTACTATTTGTATGTTGTAACTTTTTTCATGTTTGACTTTTACTTTTTTTGCTGTTGGCTTGTATATTTCTATACAGTTGGAATCCTAGCTACCCAGACTTTACCCAATTTACTCAATAAAATTTGCAAATTGGAGGCAATTTCAGTAGTAGATCCATGGACAGTTGAGCTAGAAGGGGCAATTGAAATCCTCTGGCCTGATCTTGTTCTGCAGGTGAAGTGGCAGAAGCCCAGAGAGGTGAAGGGGTTTGCCTGAAGGACAGAGATTGGGAATAACTGAGGTGGGGCTTTTTCCAACACAGTGCTGCTTCTTCACACTCCGCAATCTCTCTCTACCTTAGTCGTGAGACTTGCCTTCAACACCACATGTCTCGTCAACTTATGTGTGTGTATATGTATGTGTATATATATACATATATACATGAAATATATATTTATAGATATGAATTGTAATCTAATATATGGACAGATTTAATTATAGCAAACTCCAGTTTCATAAATGATTATAAAAATTGAAAAGGTTTGAAGAATAGTCATGAGACTATGGAATTTTATATTTCCTCACATAACAAATCTTCTAAAATGTTTCTCTTAAGGTCTTATGCTACATAATGCCCCTTGTAGCTCATAATATTAGGTCGTTTATAATGAAATGCCACTGCCTAGAAATGTGAAAATCTTACTGGACCTGGGAAGAAAGCCCAGAAGAGATGGAAAAGAGAGTGAAGTTGTAGGGTGAACTCATTACAATGGACAGTTGTTTTCTCAGAAACAAAAGTGAAGTTAATACAAACTTTTTAAAATGGCAAAACCACAAGTTTATTTATTTGGTTCTAAGTGGTAATAAAGATTGACTTCCCAGAGTTGGAGGGTCTATTTTTCTTTTTTTTCACTCCTGATCTTTAATATTAGCCTTTAGCAGAAGTCTGTTGAAATGGTAGTCACCATCTTGGAATGTTTTTAATACGTCTGGATTGTTTTCTCTTTTAGGTATAGTTAGCTATACCTTTGCAAATGAAAAACTATGGAGAATTAAAAATAGAATGAAAACATCTAGTGAGGTTTACTTGAAAGGTAGATTTGTGGATAATTTTCAGGAGGGGAATTTTTTCCCTTAGCTATAAATCGACTTTGGTAGTTGAAAATATCTGTCAGAGGCAAATATTTTTCAAATTTCAAATCAGTTCCTTGAAAGAACACTGCTTGTTTTTTGTTAGAAGATGCTCTTTTGGATTCCTGAGTTCAAGAATAATAATCTGTCTCTAGCACATTGGCACACTCTGTCACAAAAATAAGTGCCTAATAAATATTTCCTAAATGAATGGATATTGTTCATTGTTTCATTACTTTTTGACCTGTTTCACCTGTTGGTACTCTCTAGAAATAGGTCTTCTATATAGTATCTGTCAGGTAGACTATGTTGCAGTGATGATCATCACTGTGATTTTTCATTCATGCTGAATGTCCGTCTTGGGCAATGGGGAGGCTCTGCTCATCTAGTTACTAGAGGACTTAAGGTGCAGGAGGCTCCATTTCAGCCTGTCCACCCCACATCATTGCTGTAAGGAAGAAAGGATACCAAGAATTGTGTCTACTCAGAAGAGACATTTATCACCTTCACTATTGGCCATGGCCATACCCAGATCAGACCCTATCATGTTGTTTGGAAGCAGGCTCAGAGTAAGTGGGAACTGCCCTGATGATCACAGTGTGATTATAGCTAATGACGGAGATTTGTGTGGACTTTTCCCTGAAGAGTTTAAAGTGATTTCAGTGTTTATATCTAATCCACAATTAAGAGAGAGAGGTAGGTTGCTGGTATCACTACTCCTGGAAGAAGTGGAAGTGGAAGGACATAGGGAGGAAAAATTAGTGACTTACCTGAAGCCATGGAAGATCTGACACCTAGACCCCCAGATTTGTAATGTAGTATCTTTAGAGCCACATTCGCAAGTGGCTCTCCTTAGTCTCTTCAGGAGTTTCTCTCATTCTTTGAAATATGTTGATTCCAAGTGTCTGTGTGGTGATAGGTGAGTTTGCAGTTTAAGTGGATTTTTGAACCATTGGTCTTTTCTTTTGGAGCAACTCTGGGAGGCTAAATTGTGTAGACTAGAAAAAAGAAAACGTGGATTAAAATCAGGCAGGGATGGGTTTAAATTTCAGTTCCATCTCTCCACTCTTTGGCCTCAGGGAAGTAACTTGTCTGAGACTCAGTTTCTTCCTAGGAAAAATGAGGATAGTATTTTTTATCTTGCAGGTTGTGGTGATGAAAGAGGAAAGGTTGTGGAAGGCATAGCCCATGCTGGGCATCCAGGAGAGGTTCTGTATGTGGGACAACATTACCCAATTCTTCAGTGCTTTGGTTGCCCACATTTTGAGCCCTGGAGCAGGCCCAGGAATATTGGGGCACTGTTCCCGAGCGACGCTGATATTGTTTCAAGATAAACAACTTGGTTTCTGTCTGTTGTAAGCTCCTCAACCTATTTTGCTAAAATATCATAAAGTCCTAAGTTCCCTCATACATTTCAGGGTCTTTTTGTTTAGTTTTATTTTCTCCCTGATTCTTGGAACAGCTTTTAGGGCAACCCAGTAGTCATGGTATAGGCAAGAAGGCACCAAGAAATTACTGAAGTTAAACAGAAGCTTCTAGAAACTATCTCATCAAAGTTCCAAGAAACTTTTAGATATCCAGTTCCAAGGAGCCTTTCTCTTATTTGTGGGGAAACTCTTACAATGGGGAAGCAGAGAGGAGCTGCAGTCCTGAGCTGGCTGCCTTGTTGAAAAGCATAACTCTGCTCTAGGCAGAAGATGGTCTGGTCTCGCCTTCTCCATTAATAGGATGCCAGCCTTCGCCAACTTCATCTGTTGTGGTTCGTGTGGGAGGGCTCACATGTTTCAACGGTGTTGTTGGGTGCAGTGGCGGTCTGATTTCACTCTGAGTTTCTATTTGCTCTACTTTCAAGGTGAATTGCAGTGAGGCTGTTTGGACCAAAGTCAGAAGGGTTTGGGAAAAAGAAAACAAAACATCACTTTGATTCAACAGTTGCTTAGTGAGTAGTTGCTGACCAGGAATCCCCTCCTTGTTTTGACTATGATAAGCCAAAAAAAAGAAAAAGAATATTCAAACTGGTTTATGAGCACAGATACCATCTCAGTGTTTTTAAGGCCCACAAATAAATCTAATCTTTAAAAGTGTGTACCTGTTGGTAAAGAGATGAAATTTAAAATGTATGTCACTTAGCAACTCAAATTCCAAACTAGTTAAAACCCCATCTCTTAGTCTTGATTTTAAGTGTCTCTCCTCCTCTTGTTTCTCCCTCTCACTTCTGGTTCTAACTGCTTTCTTCCTCTCTTCCTTTCTCTGAGATGCTGAAAGGGATTTATGTTTAGTAAGTCAACTCAAAATCTGGAAGGTTGATGCTTTTCTTTGAGGTGCTTGAATAAATAATAGCAAAATATAATCTTTGCTCAACACTCCCTCCCCCACCTTTCTCTCCCACCTTTTTTTTTTTTTTTGTAATATACTGGGAAGAAAAAAACTTTCCAAACACAGAACTTTATGGCCAGAGACAATCTGGCTGCTGGAATAAACAGTCTGCTCCCTCGTTTACCATTCCATCATGGGCTTAAATCCTGAGAAGCTCGCGGCTGCCCGCAATAGTTCTTGCTTGGCAGCAGGGAAGTCTGCCAACATCCCATCAGGCTTGTTTCTTAAGCAAAGTTGTATAAGTTAACAGGTTTTATTGTTGGGGGTAATCTGGGGTTGTTCTTACAGGAGGAAGGGACGAGGCCCCCAGAGTGTTTGCCAGCAACAGCCCTTGGCTTTACTCATTCCTGCTCCTCATTAATTTGTGTGAGCTCAGCTTGGATAACAAACTGTGGGGCAGGGGGATCCTATTCAGCCAGGCCTGGCCTTGGTAAGGCCTGTGAGCTAATTGCTTTAATTGAGTGGGAGGGGCTGCCTTCCTCTTGATTCTGTCCCTTCCCGGCCTTCTTTGGAGTGGAATGAATGGAGGCCCACTTCAGCTCCTGCTGGCAGTGTGGTGGCCGGCTGGGCCCTGGGATCCACTGCTGGGATCCGCATCTCACAACTGAGGCTCTGGTTCTTTATTGTGTGGAGAGGTATTCTGGTGGTGCTCATTCTGCGCTTTGCTCTTTTGCTTTCCTTTTGGGTTGAGAAACAATCTCATCTAATTTATAACTGGGAAACAGCATTAGGGATATGTTAGTGTTCTGGTCTGGATGGATAGATCATTTACAACTAACACAATTTATTATCAATGCACTGCTCTTTAGGACCTGCTATTGCAATAGGACCTGCTATGCAATAGGTTTCATTTCCAAGCCCCAAAAGGAGAAAATTATTTTGAGGTGGAAGACTCACCCCAGGTGGGGGGCAAGGGGTAGGCGCTTTGGGGAACACGGGAAGGGTCTGTCTCTTTAAGACAGACTAGGAGGAAAACCAAAAGTCATCAACTTGGAAAGTAACAAATGAGAGCCCAGAGCTGTGGAGCTAATGTGCAAACTTGTTTCTGTCCTCTATGGCGCCATCATTTATTCAGGAGGTAGAAGCAGAAGACGGGGACTTGCATTTGCTTGATACTCAATTATACATTAGTGTACATCACTTGGCAATCTGTTCATATCAATTTAATTGGATTTTAATATTGCCTCTGATCTTGTTGTCCAATTAACAGTACTGGCTGGCAATAAAGCAGAACCACACACTATGTAACACCTTTGATCCCTGCCATATGGAGCTCTTCCATTGATTACCACATTTTCAAAAAATTTCACTCTCTCAATATGGGCTGTGATAAATGGGAGAAAAAGCACATCCCTGATGTGATAAAAATTTCACTTCAACTCGCAACTTCATTTATTTTGTTGACATTCGGCTCTGATTAAGAACAATAAAAAAATCATGCCCTGAATATCATATGCAAATACAACCCTGGGCATGAATCTAATCATGCCATGGGAGCATTACCATGACTAGCCTGGCATCGGCTCAATTTTTTTTAAAGTGACAGCATACACTTCTGGGCTCGCTGTGCAAAGTAGTCGCCACCGCTATGTCATTTAATAAACATCTGATGTTTTGATTCCCACCAAGGCATGGAGAAAGCATCTGAATTTCTGCCTTTTACTATGAGGCCTCTGTGTTCAGGTGATGCCTGGCATTGACCTCCCCTGTGGTGGCTCAGTGGTGAAGAACCCACCTGCCAATGCAGGAGATGTGGGTTCAATCCCTGGGTTGGAAAGATCCCCTAGAGAAGGAAATGGCAACCCACTCCAGTATTCTTGCCTGGAGAGTTCCATGGGCAGAGGAGCCTGGCGGGCTGTAGTCTATGGGGTCACAAAATCAGAAAAGATTTAGTGATTAAACAATAACAACAACAACAGACCCTGTTTCCTTAATCCTTGCTCTGGGAGATCCAGGCAGCTGGGAGCTGGGAAGGGGCAAGGTTCCTGGGTGACCCCTCAGGCTTCCACCTCTTTATGGGCCAGCCTCTCAGACTGGGTAGGGAGATGGAGCTTTGGTTTGGGAGGGGCTGCCATGCCAGGGACAGGACCTGCCTGCTCTGAGGAAGCTTGTGAATGCCTGTATGAGCCAGCTTCCTGTTTGCCTCTTAGAGTTATGCAAGCAATTACAGCTTAATGCCCTGGAGACACTCCCAAATGACAGGATTAGCCCCCAAGGGAAACAGGCTTCTGTTGTGAAGGATTACATCAATGTTCCAAAATGCCCTTCCACAGCACTGAGGAACCACTGATCCTTTTCATGCCTCCTCAAGAAGGTTGCCCATGTCTGCTAAGTCACTTCAGTCGTGTCCGACTCTGTGCGACCCCACAGACGGAAGCCCACCAGGCTCCCCCGTCCCTGGGATTCTCCAGGCAAGAACACTGGAGTGGGTTGCCATATCCTTCTCCAATGTGTGAAAGTGAAAAGTGAAAGTGAGGTCGCTCAGTCATCTCCGACCCTTAGCGACCCCACGGACTACAGCCAACCAGGCTCCTCCATCCATGGGATTTTCTAGGCAAGAGTACTGGAGTGGCTTGCCATTGCCTTCTCCGTGCCCATGTCTAGGGCTGGGAAATGCCCGAGAGTCCCTGTCTGATTGTGGGCTCTGCCCTCATGCCGTTTCTCCTCGTCCTGCTCTGGGACAGACTACTGGATCATCTCTGTGCCTGTGCTGCTGGGTGTGACCAAGCTGGTACTGGGGACTTAGAGTGCCTGCTTTAGAGCAGGGCCTGCCACCCCAGTACTCACGGCGATGTGGGAGAAAAAGAGGGTGGACAAGGTGGCCATGCCCAATGGCAGAGGCAGTCGGGACTTGCCTGGAATCCTGACAACTTTGGAATGTGGGTGGGGGGCTAGGTTGTCTGTGACATATGTCATAAATTATTTCTTGACCATTAGCAGTGTTTCTGCCTCATAACTGTTCTTCAGGCATATTAAATCAGTGAGAAGGAAGAGCGTGCTAGGACATCTGGGGCTGCCAGATAATTCAGTTAATTTCTATTCCCTTGAACCTAGAGGTGTTAATTTGGAAGCACAACAGAAGAGTCTGAAGAATGCTAATACGTCATTTGAATGATTAATGCAATCAGGGGGACTGGGGGACCTCTGTTTACTCCTTAATTTTGACATGGCACAGTAAGGAGGAGAGTGGCTGATTTTCCTAAGTTAAGGGCAAGTTGGTCTCATTTCAGTCACGTGGCCTGGGCTGGGGTTTGGGGAGCTGGGGTTACTCAGAAGGGCTGTATCAGGCGATGGGGGCCAGTTTTGTTCGTATAATGGCTACTGCCAGGAAAACAGATGAAACTGTTTGTGATCTGATGAGCTCTGTCCTCTTGGGTGAAGAAGCTCCCAGAAGCTGCTGGGAACAGCAAACGGAAGAAGAAAAAAGAAAGAAAGAAAGGAAAAGAGACAGCCTGGAAAAACTGAGCTGAAAATAGGTGATAGCCTTATAATGTACATGTATTTTTATCTGACATTTCCAAATTGAGTGGCTTTCTTTAAAAGAAGGAAAATATTTCCAAACTTATTTAAATGGAACCTTATTAGGGAAAGCTTAGGACTGAACAACTATTTAGAAATATATTTTGAGGAGAGACGCAAAGGAAGACCTTTAATTCTTAGCAGAATGTAGGCATTTTAAAGAAGTCTTGTGTCTATTTATTGTGCTGCCTGTGATTAGAGGCAGCTTATGACTGTGATAACAGGAAATTTCAAAGGGCACTTTCCCCCCACCAGCCAGACACTGTAGTATCTCCTTTTTAAAACAAAGAAGGTATTGTGAGAGTGAAAGGGATTTGGCCCCAAGCACTAAACAAATTCTAGAGAGCAGAAAAAACCCTGTAATTATGTTAATAGTAAATTAATGTTTTGCAATTTACCCATATCACCTCAGAATAGGTGTTGTTCAAAAGTACCTATTGGAAATATTCGGCAGACAAGCTGGAGAAGGGGAGAAGTCAAAATGTTTAATTTTCTATAAAGCCTTGTGTTTAATTTACAAATGGAGCTTACCAGTGCTAGAAATACTGTTTTCCTGGGGGTGCCACCCAGGAAACTGCTTCAAGAAGCTGACAGGCATGGCCACCCTCCTGAGAGTGTCTTGTGGTTTAGAGTTTCCTTGTGTGTTAATGACTGGGATGGACAGTAGCAGATGGGCAAAGGAAAGGACCTTCCCATCTCAGAATTCTATGACTCAGTGACCAGCTCAGACAACTTGAGCCTATTGCACAGTGAATGTTGCCTCTCAATAACCTCTATCTTTGGCTTTTAGTCTTAGATGACCCATAGATCTCAGTTTAAATAGAGCCCTGAGTTGAACAGACCTCAATTTTGATGTTCATGGGATGAGTTCATAGTAACTTCTTTGTGCAAATCAAACACATAGATTGATAAACATTTATTGAGTAACTGTATATGCCACGAAATGTGCTGAGCCCTTTCTGAACATAAGCTTTTTCTCAGTAAATTCTCAAAACAACCCTGAGAGGCAGGATTTATTACCCATATTTTACCGAAGAGGAAATTAACCCTAAGTAACTTGCCTAAGGCCCCAGCTGAGGAAGTTAGGGGTATAGTTTCTGACCAGGCTGTTCTAGGGACAATTGTGAAGTGGACAGTTCTTTTGTTACCCTAGATGCCCTCTCTTGTATATTTTCCCTCTCTTAGTGATGTTTCCTCTATCCTCTAGGCCTCCAGTTATGTATTATGCTCTGTATTTTCATCAAAACCTACTTTCAAGAAAAGATCTTACATTCTTTAGTATGAATTTAAACCCAAGTCAGAAACTGTGCTGGGCTTTTTTTTAAGCACATGATTTTTCTTGATTGATTCTCAAGGGATCTCAGTATTTAAAATTTTATAGCTAATAATGGAATAAAATATTCTACCTGCCTTAGTGGCCGAGGCATTTATGAGTAGGAACAATTAGGGTAGATTTGCCTTAATCTTTCAAGTAAAGTAAATGTTGGCTTTTTCTGCCATACACCAGCTAGAAGCACTCTAGAAACCAGCATTTCTGATAAGCCTGGCTATGGACAATGGAAATTGTTTTAAATAAAGCACTAGACTAGGAATGAGCCTGGATTTCAATCCTCTGTCACTGAAGTGTGTTTTGGGGCAGACGAAACTAGAAGATATAAGGATTGGATCGTAGCAATGCCCCTTCTACATCCCCTCATCCATAACAGACATTATTAATTAATCTTGGGGTGCTATCTGATCAAGTTTGAATGCCGTTTGGAATCTATCTCTACTGATCCTCCAAGCAGGATTATTTATCACTTGCAGTTGGCACTGAAGATGAAACCTATTGCACCCAATGGCTAGATGGTATGCAACATTTCTTCCAGTTAAGAATTCTGTTAGATCTTCAGTGGAGGGAAGTAAACTAGGTCCATACTTTCCAAACCTGTCTGAGCAGAAGCACCGGGGGCTTTGTAAAATCACCTCTTCAGTCATATTCTCTAGGAGAGGAGTTTGAGAATCTGTATTTTTCTAAAGCTTCTTCGGTGATTATGATATAGCCAATCTATAGACTGGCATTTGGGCCCTCCCACTTTAGATTATGTGATTTAGAATTTGGTTTATTTTAATAATGAGAATTTTCAAGTTGAAATCATTGGTGGTTCTAGCAGAGCCTTAAAATTTTATTGGATGAATTTCTACTTTTAAGTTTGCTTTCCATCTTCAGTCTTCCGAAGAGTGCTTTGGAGTACGACCCACATCTGGACTTGTAGTGTTCTGCTGACTGGGTTCAAGTATTGGACACACAGGCTTATCAGCTGTGTGGCCTTGAACAAGTCATTTAACATAGACAAGTGATTTAATCTTATCTTCCCTAAAACCAACATCAGAATACCTACCTGGTAGAGTTGTTGAAATTCTAAGATTGATATTATGAATAGCAGTTATTGAGTACCCACCATGGACCAGATGGTATAAATTCAAGTCTAAATGGAGGAAGAATAAATAGAAACATGGTTTCTGAATGTCTTAGAAACCAGTGTTTTGCTTTTCTTACCACAATCTCTGGGTTATACTTCAGTTCAGTTCAGTTCAGTTGCTCAGTCGTGTCCGACTCTTTGCGATCCCATGAATCATAGCATGCCAGGCCTCCCTGTCCATCACCAACTCCTGGAGTTCGCTCAACTCATGTCCATTGAGTCGGTGATGCCATCATGCCATCTCATTCTCTGTCGTCCCCTTCTCCTCCTGCCCCCAATCCCTCCCAGCATCAGAGTCTTTTCCAGTGAGTCAACTCTTCACATAAGGTGGCCAAAGTATTAGGCACATATGTATACACAGACAACTGAAACAAAAGTTTCTCAAAAAATATTTGTCCTTGCTGTATGTAATGCTCTTTACAGTTTCCCATTTAATTTCATTAAACCCTGCACATTAATGTCATGTGCATTAATCTGACCATGGTCCTGCACATTACTGTCATGGACCACTCATGGGTCATTAGCTGTACTACTAGACCACTCTCTTCCCAAACTAGCCTCATTATGACCATCCGCCCTCTGTGTATATACTATTTCCAGTGATGGGAAACTCTTTGAAGCCAGGAAAAATCTCTCTCAATTCACTCTGTGTACATGCTATGCTAAGTCACTTCAGTTGTTTCTGACTCTTTGAGAGTCTATGGATTGTAGCCTATCAGGCTACTCTGTCCTTGGGGATTCTGCAGGCAAAAATACTGAAGTGGGTTGCCATGCCCTCCCCTCCAGGGGGGGTCTTTCTGACCCAGGGATTGAACCTGTACCTCTTATGACTCCTGCATTGGCAAGCAGGTTCTTTACCACCAGTGCCACCTGGGAAGCCCCCAGTTCACTCTAGCTAATATTATTTGAACATTGACTATTAACAAAGCAGTCAACTGTTTCCATACTGCTGTTTTATCTAAAGGCCTGCACCCTGAGTACCTGGAATGCTGATTGGTTTCCCACCGTGCTCGTAGCTAATCCTTGACTATCTGGGACCTACTCTGGTACTGCTGTCTATTCTGGACTATGAAGTCCTCATTCCTGTCAAAGCTCAGTTATCATGTGATCTAGTATGGATAAGTTAATTACAGCCAGGAGGTTCCTGACTAACAGTGATGGATGTTGCCTTGCAATTTAAATAGTAACCATTGGAGGCTAAAATGAGGAATTATCTTATTAGACAAAGCTAGTAAAGAGAGAATTTTTGTCATGACAGAATCTTGGAACCATTTAAAACTTTCTATTCTTGGGCAGCAGGACACAAGAAGTTAGACATGAGTATGTAGTTGTACGTTGGGCCCAAACTGGACTTGTGTTGCATCCTGTCACGAACATATCAAAGTATAAGGGAGGCTTCCATGAGGCTTCTGTTTTCATTTAGAGGGCAGAAGTGACAATTCACATATGCATTCTAAAGTGTGAGGCCTGACCAAGAATAAATTCTTGGATGAGGGCTGCATTAGTAAACACATTCATCCTGTAGTCCATGGGGTCGCAAAAAGTCGAAGACGACTGAGCGACTGAACAACATAATTCATGTTTGAGGCAATGACAATGCACTTATGTAGGGGAAGCACCATGTCTGAAACTCAGATTTGTCAGTCTTACATCAGGGCTGTATTTCTTCATATTGATTAAACTGATTGTTAATTGAATGAGCTGTATTGCCAGTGAAGAACTGATCCAAAAGAATTTCTGGTTTAAAAAGATCAAATATTAGTTTGCTGATTTGATTTGAAATACACATGGATGTCCTTGTTAAGCCATGGGGAGGTTTATGTTGCTCTCTTCCTGGGGGTAGAGTGTAATAGTCACAAGATTAACTCTTTAAATCTGCAGTAATATTGCAAAAACTGAGGATAAGTGAGGAGGAAAAGGAAAAACACACATATATTGACACAAAGTGCATAAGGGAAATGGCAGAGAGGGAAGGAGGAAGGGGAAGAGAGCGAGCGAGAGAGGGAGGAGTTACAAATGATTCCTTGAGAGACATGATGAAACCTAGGGATTAACTAGGCTGAACACCAACAAGCGTGTACCTGGTATGTTTAACTAGAAAGCTGGTCATGATAAAAAAGTGTCTGGTTTAAGGATCAGCCAGTTGAGGGACTTTAAACCAGTTAATTGACCTCTTTGAACCAGTTTCCTTCTTTAGAAAGTAGAAGGGTTAGTTGACAATGTTTCTTTTTGAGGCCTTTCTGCCACTTGAAAACGCTATTATTCTAGGGATTTGTGCAAGATACACATCAGTGAAACATTACAATGGCTTCTAAATTCATAAATTTATTCATTCAACAAATATTGAGTAAGGGCCCACTAGCACTTTAGTTCCTCCACAAAGTCACAAAAGTTTCTCAACTGTGCTCCCTACTACTTGGCCTTTACACTTTTCTGAGCTCAATCAAAACTTGGGTCATAGCAGACTAAGGATAGATTTTGTCTCAGGAAGGTGGCAGGGTTGTTTCAGGATCTAATGCCAAACCTACTTCAGGCTGCAGACTGCAGACGTTCTGCTTTCTTTTTCTTCAGAGGAGCAGTAACCAGAAAGGATCTTCCTGCTGGCTTCCATGGGGCAGCTTTTGACTGATTGGTGAGAGGAGAAGGGAGGGAGGAAGGTAGAGGGAGGAAGGAGAGGCAGGTCATCCTTCTCAGGGGCCAATCAGCCACGTACATCAAAAGCAAACAATGACATCCTTAAACCCTGGTCTTACTAATATAAGGAAATAAGATTCTTAGGTACTTTGAAACTCATCCTTTGAGGTCAGCAGGTCAGAAGTAGAGAAAGAAGAGCTCAGTGGGGGAACTGATTATAAGACATAAAATAATATGGATCTATATGGGAGAAAATGCTGAAGAAATAAATGAGAAAATGTAGCATGAAATTCTTAAGCAAAAACAGAAAGAACAAAGATCATGTCAGGCCAGCTGAGCTCGCAGCCTTTCTCATTGATTTTGTTGCATATTTTAGGATACTGTTGCCTTAGTATTTATTGCCTGTTGACTTAGTATTTATTTTTCCATTGTCTAATTTTACCGCCTAGCTGGTACTACAGAAACTTATCAACTTTTTTAGAACCAGTGAATTGTAGGATTAAATATGTAATAAATATTGTTACATTGATGTAATATAAAATTACAAGTATACATAAAAGGGTTATTTTAATTATCACCTTAGTGACAAGCAGACACAATGATAAGTTTGAGTTTCTTAAAACTTGAATCCTTTGTTTATAGGAAAAAAGTTATAGATAATCAAGTTTACATAATTTATTTAATTTTTAAAATTTTTAATAAATCCATTCGGTTCAGTTCAGTCGCTTAGTCATGTCCGACTCTTTGTGACCCCATGGACTGCAGCACCCCAGGCTTCCCTGTCCATCACCAACTCCTAGAGTTTGCTCAAACTCATGTCCATCAAGTCAGTGATGCCATCCAACCATTTAACCCTCTGTTGTCCCTTTCTCTTCCTGCCTTCAATCTTTCCGAGCATCAGCATCTTTTCCAGTGAGTCAGTTCTTTGCATCAGGTGGCCAAAGTATTGGAGTTTCTGCTTCAGTATCAATCCTTCTAATGGATATCCAGAACTGATCTCCTTTAGGATTGACTGGTTTGATCTTCTTGCTGTCCAAGGGACTCTCAAGAGTATTCTCTAATACCACAGTTCGAAAGCATCAGTTCTTTGGTGCTCAGCTTTCTTTATAGTCCAACTCTCACATCCATACCTGACTACTGGAAAAGCCATAGCTTTAGAGGTGAAGATATACATATACAGAAAAATACACAATCATGTATTAAACATTTTTAAAAAATAGGTTTTATTTTTTAGAACAGTTTTAGATTTTCAGGAAAATTGGGAAGATAATACAGAGCGTTCTTATATATCCCACACCTAGTTTCCCTTGTTAACATCTTGTATTAGTATGGTATGTTATAATAATTGAGCCAGTATTGACATATTCTTATTAACTAAAGTCTAAAGTCTATACTTTATTCATACTTTCTTACTTTTAACATCATGTTCTTTTTCTGTTCTAGGGTCTCACCCAGGATAGCCACCATACAATTAGTTATGTCTCCTTAGACTTCTCTTGTCTGTGACAGTTTCTCAGAACTTTATTGTTTTGAATGACCTGGACAGCTTTGGTCAGGTGTGTTGGGGAATACCCCTCATTAAGACTTTGTCTGATGCTTTTCTCACAGTTGGACTGAAGTTATTATAGTTTTCTGGAAAGAACATCACAGAAGTAAATTGCCATTTTCATCACATCACATCACATCATATCACATCACATCAAGGGTATATACTATCAACATAATTTAATAACTCTTGATATTGACCTTGATCACCTGGTTGAAGTAATACTTGTTTACTTTCTCCACTGTAAAATCACTCCCTATGTGAAGAAAGCTGATTGTCGAAGAATTGATGCTTTTGAACTGTGGTGCTGGAGAAGACTCTTGAGAGTCCCTTGGACTGCAAGGAGATACAACCAGTCCATCCTAAAGGAAATCAGTCCTGGGTGTTCATTGGAAGGACTGATGCTAAAACTGAAACTGCAATACTTTGGCCACCTCATGCGACGAGTTGACTCACTGGAAAAGACTCTGATGCTGGGAAGGATTGGGGGCGGGAGGAGAAGGGGACGACAGAGAATGAGATGGCTGGATGGCATCACTGACTTGATGGACATGAGTCTGAGTGAACTCTGGTAGTTGGTGATGGACAGGGAGGCCTGGTGTGCTGTGATTCATGGGATCGCGAAGAGTCAGACACGACAGAGTGACTGAACTGAACTGAACCCCTTTCTATAGTGTCCTCTTTGGAAGTCACTTTGTGAAACCTATATTAAAGGAATGGGGAACTACGCTCTATGTGCATGAGGTGGGGAGTATTTATAAATAACTTGGCATTCTTTTGCAAAGGAGATTTATATATTATATCCTGTTATTTAGTAAGTACTCATTTATTTTCTACTTTGGTTTATGATCCAATACTATTTTATTTTGTTTTTCAGATTGCTTTAATTTTGGCCACTGGGAGCTCTTTTAGTTGAATCCTGTGTTCCTGTGACATAGCCTCAGCATTTTAAATTGGCACCTCTACCCTAGCGTGTCCCTACTTTTTGACACTACCAGGTACTCCAGACTTATCTTGTGTATTTCCTGCTCCATTCATAGAATTGAACTTTTCTCCAAGGACCTCTGTTTCCTTTTATTGGAGAATGGTATTAAAAGCCGAGATCTGTATGGTAGGTAAACTCATTGGTATTGTGGTGATGTTTTTCCTAGACTCTCTCAGCTGGCAGGGCAAGGAAATATATATGCACACACAAATCCATGTGTATATGCATACATCTATATATATTTCTAAGTGTAACCATCTATATCTGTATTAGGTTAAACTTAAGTTTATATTGATGTCTGTAACTCTAATTCATTGCCACATGGATCATTCTAGCATTCTTTTTTGCTTATCTGTTACATACTCATTCCAACAGTGAGAAAGCTGACTCCCACCATTTGCCATCCTTTTGCTTAATTGTTCAATTCCAGTATACATGTATAGTCATATTAGAATTATTAACATTTATGCCCGTGGAACACAGCATTATCAACTAGAGTACAGTGCTTATATACAGTTTCTTTTTGCCTTTAGTCTTGAAAGCTCCACTCATTTCCAGGGTTACTTGGGTCAGTACCCTTTGCTTCTACCTCCTTCGGTGATGTTGTTTCAAGCATTTGTCATACAGTTAGATTCTTTTGTTTATATTCCTTTGTCTGTATTCCACCCTTGGGATCACCCAACGTCCTGTATGATTTTTAAAATTCTACATACATTAAATTTCATACTTTGTGCTTTAAAAGTCTATACATTTTGACATATGTCATGTATCCATTGTTACATTATTATGTGGTAAGAGTTACAGTCCTAAAAATTGCCCTGGGTTTCCCCTATTTAGCACACTCCTCTTCCTCTGAACTCCTGGCAACCACCGATCATTTTACTGTTTTTGCAGATTTGCCTTTTCTGGAATGTCATATAATTGGAGTCATACAGTATGTAGCCTTTTCAGACTGGCTTCTTGCAGCTAGCACTGTGCATCCAAGTTTCAGTCATGTCTTTTGTGGTTTGATGCTCAGTTCTTTTTATTGCTGAATGGGCATATCACAGTTTATTCATTTACCTATTGAGGACATCTTGGTTGTTTCCAGTTTTGGGGGACTGTGAATAATGCTATAATAAACATTTGAGTACAGGTATTGGGGTGGGCTTAAGTTTTCAAATCAGTTGCAGAAATATCTAGGAGCATCATTGTTGGATTGTATGGTAAGACTATGTTTAGCTTTATAAGAAACTGCCAAACTGTCTTCTGCAGTGACTGAGACTTTTTGCATCCCTATTAGTAATGAACGAGGGCTCCTTTTGCTTTATATCTTTGCTACCATTGATATTATCAGTTTTTTTAGTCATCTTAATAGGTATTAAGTTGGTGATGGACCGGGAGGCCTGGCGTGATGTGATACATGGGGTCACAAAGAGTCGGACACGACTGAGCGACTGAACTGAACTGAATAGATATTTAGTGGTGTCTTATTGTTGTTTTAATATGTAATTCTCTATTGACATATGATGTTGAACATCTTTTCGTATGCTTATTTTCCATCTGCATTTCTTCTTTGCTGAGGTGTCCAGATGTTAGGTTCACTTTTAAATTGTATTATTTGCTTATTGTTGAGTTTCGAGAGTTTTTGTACATTTTAGATACCATACCTTTATCAGATATGTATTTTGCAGATATTTTCTTCCAGCCTATGATTTGTGTATTGATTCCCTTAATGATGTCTTGCACAAAGCAGAAATTTTAAATTTTAATGAAATACTTTTCTTTCATAGATTGTGATTTTGGTTCTATGTAAAAACTCATTGCCAAACCTGAGAGCACCTAGATTTTCTCCTGTGTTTTCTTCTGGAAGTGTTAGAGTTTTCAGTTTTATATTTAGGTCTATGATTCATTTTGAGTTAATTTTTATTAAAGATAGTCAGTCTATGTCTGGATTTAATTTAATATTCGAATATCCAACTGTTCAGTGCCATTAGTAGAAATATTTTTTCCATTGGATTATGTTTGTTCTTTTTCTCAAAGGTCAGTCAGCTAGATTTGTTTGGGTCAGTTCTGGATTTCCTACTGTGTTCCATTGGTCTGTGTATCTATTCTTTTGCCCAAACTACACTGTCTTGATTACTGTAGGTTTATAGTGAATCCTCTGCTTTGTTATTATTCTTAGTATTGTATTGGTATTTCCAGGTCTTTGCCTTCCCGTATAAACTTTAGATTCATTTTGTCATTATCTATAAAATATATTGGTGTGGTTTTGGTTGGGATGTGTTGAATCTGTAGATCAAGTTGGGAATAATTGGACCATGAACACAGAATGCCTGGCAATTAATTTAGGTCTTTTTTGATTTCTTTGATCAGAATTCT
Source organism: Moschus berezovskii (assembly GCF_049115385.1). Lineage (NCBI taxonomy): Eukaryota > Metazoa > Chordata > Mammalia > Artiodactyla > Moschidae > Moschus > Moschus berezovskii. The sequence continues at coordinate 64,627,803 of NC_142470.1, forward strand.
GCATAAAACTTATTTTTTCAGATGCTTTTTTTGCATTTATTGTCAAGACTATATGAGTTTTCTTCATTAGCCTGTTGATGTGGAGGATTACCTTAATTGATTCTTGACTGTTGAACCAGTCTTGTTTACCCAGAGTAAAACTCAGCAGTGGCCACAGGACTGGAAAAGGTCAGTCTTCATTCCAATCCCAAAGAAAGGCAATGCCAAAGAATGCTCAAACTACCACACAATTGCACTCATCTCACACGCTAGTAAAGTCATGCTCAAAATTCTCCAAGCCAGGCTTCAGCAATATGTGAACTGTGAACTCCCAGATGTTCAAGCAGGTTTTAGAAAAGGCAGAGGCACCAGAGATCAATTGCCAACATCCGCTGGATCATGGAGAAAGCAAGAGAGTTCCAGAAAAACATCTATTTCTGCTTCATTGACTATGCCAAGGCCTTTGACTGTGTGGATCACAATAAACTGTGGAACATTCTGAAAGAGATGGGAATCCCAGACCACCTGACCTGCCTCTTGAGAAACCTGTATGCTGGTCAGGAAGCAACAGTCAGAATTGTACATGGAACAACAGACTGGTTCCAAATAGGAAAAGGAGTGCGTCAAGGCTGTATGTTGTCACCCTGCTTATTTAACTTCTATGCAGAGTACATCATGAGGAATGCTGGGCTGGAAGAAGCACAAGCTGGAATCAAGATTGCTGGGAGAAATATCAATAACCTCAGATATGCAGATGACACTACCCTTATGGCAGAAAGTGAAGAGGACCTCAAAAGCCTCTTGATGAAAGTGAAAGAGGAGAGTGAAAAGGTTGGCTTGAAGCTCAACATTCAGAAAACAAAGATCATGGCATCTGGTCCCATCACTTCATGGGAAATAGATGGGGAAACAGTGGAAACAGTGTCAGACTTTATTTTGGGGGGCTCCAAAATCACTGCAGATGCTGATTGCAGCCATGAAATTAAAAGATGCTTACTCCTTGGAAGGAAAGTTATGACCAGCCTTGATAGTATATTAAAAAGCAGAGACATTACTTTGCCAACCAAGGTTCGTCTAGTCAAGGCTATGGTTTTTCCCGTGGTCATGTATGGATGTGAGAGTTGGACTGTGAAGAAAGCTGATCGCCGAAGAACTGATGCTTTTGAACTGTGGTGTTGGAGAAGACTCTTGAGAGTCCCTTGGAGTGTAAGGAGATCCAACCAGTCCATTCTAAAGGAGATCAATCCTGGGTGTTCATTGGAAGGACTGATGCTAAAGCTGAAGCTGCAATACTTTGGCCACCTCATGCGATGAGTTGACTCACTGGAAAAGACTCTGATGCTGGGAAAGGTTGGGAGTGGGAGGAGAAGGGGACGACAGAGAATGAGATGGCTGGATGGCATCACCGACTCTGTGGACATGAGTTTGAGTGAACTCCGGGAGTTGGTGATGGACAGGGAGGCCTGGCGTGCTGTGATTCATGGGGTCGCGGAGAGTCAGACACGACTGACCGACTGAACTGAACTGTACTGAAATCCCACTTGGTTGTGGGTTTAAAAATTAAATTAAAAAATAATTAAAATTATTTTTATACATTTTTGAATTTGATTTTCTAATATTTTGGGGAGGATTATTGCATCTAGGTTCATGTGAGATATTGGTTTATAGTTTTTGTTTCCTGTAATGTCTTTATTTGGTTTCAATATAAGGGTAAATCTGGCTTCACAGAATGAGTTAGGAAGTTTCCCCTCTGCTTCTTGTTTTCTGAAAAGATTGTGGAAAACTGGTATAATTTCTTCTTTAAATGTTTGGTAGAATATTTGGTGAAACCATCAGGGCATTCTGCTTCCTTTTTGGGAAGATTTATTAACTATTTCTTTATAAAATATTGGACTACCCAGATTATCTATTTCTCCTTGTGTTCAGTTCAGTTCAGTTCAGTCACTCAGTCGTGTCCGACTCTCCGCGACTCCATGAATCACAGCACGCCAGGCCTCCCTGTCCATCACCAAATCCCGGAGTTCACTCAAACTCATGTCCACAGAGTCGGTGATGCCATCCAGCCATCTCATTCTCTGTTGTCCCCTTCTCCTCCCGCCCCCAACCTTTCCCAGCATCAGAGTCTTTTCCAGTGCGTCAACTCGTCGCACGAGGTGGCCAAAGTATTGCAGCTTCAGCTTTAGCATCAATCCTTCCAATGAACACCCAGGATTGATCTCCCTTAGAATGGACTGGTTGGATCTCGTTGCAGTCCAAGGGACTCTCAAGTGTCTTCTCTAACACCACAGTTCAAAAGCATCAATTCTTCGGCGCTCAGCTTTCTTCACAGTCCAACTCTCACATCCATACATGACCATGGGAAAAACCATAGCCTTGACTAGACGGACCTTTGTTGGCAAAGTAATCTCTCTGCTTTTCAATATATTATCAAGGTTGGTCATAACTTTCCTTCCAAGGAGTAAGCGTCTTAATTTCATGGCTGCAGTCAGCTTCTGCAGTGATTTTGGAGCCCAGAAAAATAAAGTCTGACACTGTTTCCACTGTTTTTCCATCTATTTCCCATGAAGTGATGGGACCAGATACCATGATCTTTGTTTTCTGAATGTTGAGCTTCAAGCCAACCTTTTCACTCTCCTCTTTCACTTTCATCAAGAGGCTTTTGAGGTCCTCTTCACTTTCTGCCATAAGGGTGGTGTCATCTGCATATCTGAGGTTATTGATATTTCTCCCGGCAATCTTGATTCCAGCTTGTGCTTCTTCCAGCCCAGCGTTCCTCATGATGTACTCTGCATATAAGTTAAATAAGCAAGGTGACAATATACAGCCTTGACGCACTCCTTTTCCTATTTGGAACCAGTCTGTTGTTCCATGTACAATTCTGACTGTTGCTTCCTGACCTTCATACAGGTTTCTCAAGAGGCAGGTCAGGTGGTCTGGTATTCCCATCTCTTTCAGAATGTTCCACAGTTTATTGTGATCCACACAGTCAGAGGCTTTTGGTCTCCTTGTGTAGGTAAGCTTTATTATCTTCTGTCTTTTAAGGAATTGTTCTATTTTATCTAAATTATCAAATTTGTTGGCACTAAGTTGTTCAAAGTATTCCTTTATTAAACTTTAATGCCCATGCAATTAGTAGTGAAACCCTTCTTTCACTTCCATTGTAATTTGTGTCTTCTCCCCTTTTTTCTTAGTCAAACTGGTAGATGTTTAATAATTTTATTAGTTTTTTCAAAGAAGAAGCTTTTGGTTTCATTGACTTTATTATTTAACTGTTCTCAAGTTCATTGACTTCTGCTTGCATTTCTAAAGATTTCTTTTTTTCTACTTGTTTTAGGCTTAAATGCTCTTCATTCTCTAGTTTCCTAAGATGGGAGCTTCTATTACTGATTTCAGATGTTTCTTCTTTTCTAATATATGTATTCTGTGCTGTAAAATTTGCCTCTAAGCACTGACTGCTTTTGCTGCAACCCACAAATTTTAATAAGTTGTATTTTCATTTAGATAAAAATATGTTTTATCTTAGACTTCTTTTTTGACTCATGTCTTACTTAAAAGTGAATTGTTTAAACTCTCAGTATTTGTGGATTTTCTGGCTATCTTTATTCTTTGATTTCTAGTTTAATTCTATTGTAGTCTTAGAACATATTTTATGTGATTTCTGTCCCTTTACATTTATGATGGTAGGTTTTATGGTTCAGAAAGTGATCTTTCTTTGTGAATGTTCCATAAGAGCTTGAGAAGAATATGTATTCAGATGTTTTGGAGTCAAGTATTCTATAAATGTCAGTTATATCAAGTTGATTATAGTGCTGCTTAGGTCAAATATATCCTTACTTATTTTATGGTTCCTTGATCTATCAAGTGAAAAAGCATGTTGAAGTCTCCAACTATAATAGTGGATTTGTCTCTTTTCTTATGATTCTATCAATTCTATCTCAAGCATTTTGACACTGTCGTTAGGTACATTGATATTAAGGATTGTCTTGTCTTCTTGGAAAATTAGCTCTGTTATCAGTGTGAAATATCCTCTTAATCCCTGATAATTTCTCTTATTCTGAGGTCTACTTTGTCTGAAATTATTATAGTTACTGAAGCTTTGTTCTACATTAGTTGTTATCATGGTAGATATTTCTTCCTTTACCTTTAACCTACTTGAGTTTTCATTTATATTAAAACTGGTTTTGTAGACAGTCTATAGTTTTGTGTTTCTTAAAAAATCTACTCTGACAATCTTGTTTTTCAACTAGTATATTAAGATCAATATTCACATTAAAAAATACTTATTGATACAGGTGGAATTGACTTCCATTTCTTCCACTTGTTTATTACTTGTTTTCTCCCTCTCTTTTTCAGCCTTTGCTTGTTTTGATTGCATATTTTATATGACTCATTTTGTTTTCTCTCTGAGCTTATTATTTTACCTCTCTGATTCCTTTTATTTTCTCTCTCTTTTTTCTTAAAGGTATATCAATTATTGCCTTTAAACATGCTTTTTCCCCCCCTAGAGTTTGCAATCTACATTTACAACTAATATAAGTTTATGTCAAACATCATTATACAACTTCATGTATAATGCAGGTACCACATAACAGTATCCCCACTTCTTCCCTTCCATCCATTATGACATTCCGGTTACTTATTTTATTTATCCATATGCTGCTGCTGCTGCTAAGTCACTTCAGTCATGTCCGACTCTGTGTGACCCCACAGACGGAAGCCCACCAGGCTCCCCCATCCCTGGGATTCTCCAGGCAAGAACAGTGGAGTGGGTTGCCATTTCCTTCTCCATCCATATGCTACAATCCCCCAATACATTGTTACTATTATTAGTTCAAACAAATGGTGTATTTTAGATCAATTAAGAATAAGTAAAATAAAAAACACCTTACATTTAAAAATTTCATCTCCTGTATTCTTCCTTTAGGTATTCCCTGGTGGCTCAGACAGTAAAGAGTCCGCCTGCAATGCAGGAGACCCAAGTTCCATCCCTGGGTTGGGAAGATCCCTTGGAGAAGGAAATGGCTACCCACTCCAGGATTCTTACCTGGTGAATTCCATGGACAGAGGAGCCTGGCAGCCTACAGTCCATGGGGTCACAAAGAGTCAGGTGAAACTGAGTGGCTAACACTTTCACTTTCTTTCACTCTTCCTTTTATTATATAGATCTGAGTTCATGACCTATGTAATTTTTCTTCTCCATAAATAGTATCTTTTAATATTTCTTAGAGGACAGGTTTGGCAGTGAATTCTGTTTTTTGTTTGTCTGAGTGTTTGTTTCTCTTTCACTTTTGAAGGAAAATTTTGTTGGACATGTAATTCAAGTTTGGTGTTTTCTTTCCACATAAATACTTTGCTCCATTCATTTCTTGCATACATGGCTTTTGATGAAAAGAGGAACAGGTAAGGTTTCTTGTTTTATTTTTTTAAGTTTTTTTCCTATTGTCTTTGGCTTTCTTCAGTTTGAATATGATATATCTTAGATATAGTTTTTTTTTTTTTTAAATTTATCCTGTTTGGTATTTGCTGAGGTTTCTCGCCAGAGACGCCGGCCCCGGCGCAACCGACCACGCAAAGAGGCGCGGCCGTGAGGAGCTACCCAACGTCCAATAGGCGGTGTCTTCGCGGGCGCAGGAGGGCCGAGAGGAGCTACTCCACGTTCAAGGTCAGGGGAGCGGCATTGAGGAGATACCCCTCATCCAAGGTAAGGTGCAGCTGTTGCGCTTTCTTGGAGCAGCTGTGAAGAGATATCCCACGCCCAAGGTAAGAGAAACCCAAATAAGACGGTAGGTATTGAGATGGGGCATCAGAGGGCAGACACACTGAAATAATAATCACGGGAAACTAGTCAATCTGATCACATGGACCACAGCCGAAAGTGGTCCACTGGAGAAGGGAATGGCAAACCACTTCAGTATGCTTGCCTTGAGAACCCCATGAACAGTATCAAAGGGCAAAATGATAGGATACTGAATGAGGAATTCCCCAGGTCGGTAGGTGCCCAGTATGCTACTGGAGATCAGTGGAGAAATAACTCTAGAAGGAATAAAGGGATGGAGCAAAAGCAAAACCAATACCCAGTTGTGGATGTGACCGGTGATAGAAGCAAGGTCCGGTGCTGTAAAGAGCAATATTGCATAGGAACCTGGAATGTTAGGTTCATGAGTCAAGGCAAATTGGAAGTGGTCAAACAGGAGATGGCAAGAGTGAATGTAGACATTCTAGGAATCAGTGAATTAAAATGGACTGGAATGGGTGAATTTAACTCAGATGACCATTATATCTACTACTGTGGGCAGGAATCCCTTAGAAGAAATGGAGTAGCCATCATGGTCAACAAAAGAGTCCGAAATGCAGTACTTGGATGCAATCTTAAAAACAATGATTTCTGTTCGTTTCCAAGGCAAACCATTCAATATATTACAGTAATCCAGGCCTATGCCCCAACCAGTAACGCAGAAGAAGCCGAAGTTGAAAGGTTCTATGAAGACCTACAAGACCTTTTAGAACTAACACCCAAAAAAGATGTCCTTTTCATTATAGGGGACTGGAATGCAAAAGTTGGAAGTCAAGAAACACCTGGAGTAACAGGCAAATTTGGTCTTGGAGCACAGAATGAAGCAGGGCAAAGGCTAATAGAGTTTTGCCAAGAGAATGCACTGGTCATAGCAAACACCCTCTTCCAACAACACAAGAGAAGACTCTACACATGGACATCACCAGATGGTCAACACCGAAATCAGATTGATTATATTCTTTGCAGCCAAAGATGGAGAAGCTCTATACAGTTAGCAAAAACAAGACCAGGAGCTGACTGTGGCTCAGATCATGAAGTCCTTGTTGCCAAATTCAGATATAAATTGAAGAAAGTAGGGAAAACCACTAGACCATTCAGATATGACCTAAATCAAATCCCTTATGATTATACAGTGGAAGTGAGAAATAGATTTAAGGGACTAGATCTGATAGAGTGCCTGATGAACTCTGGACGGAGGTTCGTGACATTGTACAGGAGACAGGGACCAAGACCATCCCCATGGAAAAGAAATGCAAAAAAGCAAAATGGCTGTCTGAGGAGGCCTTACAAATAGCTGTGAAAAAAAGAGAAGCGAAAAGCAAAGGAGAAAAGGAAAGATATAAGCATCTGAATGCAGAGTTCCAAAGAATAGCAAGGAGAGATAAGAAAGCCTTTTTCAGCAATCAATGCAAAGAAATAGAGGAAAACAACAGAATAGGAAAAACAAGAGACCTCTTCAAGAAAATTAGAGATTCCAAGGGAACATTTCATGCAAAGATTTGCTCGATAAAGGACAGAAATGGTATGGACCTAACAGAAGCAGAAGATATTAAGAAGAGATGGCAAGAATACACAGAAGAACTGTACAAAAAAGATCTTCATGACCAAGATAGTCACGATAACGTGATCACTGACCTAGAGCCAGACATCTTGGAATGTGAAGTCAAGTGGGCCTTAGAGAGCATCACTACGAACAAAGCTAGTGGAGGTGATGGAATTCCAGTTGAGCTATTTCAAATCTTGAAAGAAGATGCTGTGAAAGTGCTGCACTCAATATGCCAGCAGATTTGGAAAACTCAGCAGTGGCCACAGGACTGGAAAAGGTCAGTCTTCATTCCAATCTCAAAGAAAGGGAATGCCAAAGAATGCTCAAACTACTGCACAGTTACACTCATCTCACATGCAATAAAGTGATGCTCAAAATTCTCCAAGCCAGGCTTCAGCAATATGTGAACCGTGAACTCCCAGATATTCAAGCAGGTTTTAGAAAAGGTAGAGGAACCAGAGATCAAATTGCCAACATCCGCTGGATCATGGAGAAAGCAAGAGAGTTCCAGAAAAACATCTATTTCTGCTTCATTGACTATGCCAAAGCCTTTGACTGTGTGGATCACAATAAACTGTGGAACATTCTGAAAGAGATGGGAATCCCAGACCACCTGACCTGCCTCTTGAGAAACCTGTATGCAGGTCAGGAAGCAACAGTCAGAACTGGACGTGGAACAACAGACTGGTTCCAAATAGGAAAATGAGTATGTCAAGGCTGTATATTGTCACCTTGCTTATTTAAGTTATATGCAGAGTACATCATGCGGAACGCTGGGCTGGAAGAAGCACAAGCTGGAATCAAGATTGCCGGGAGAAATATCAATAACCTCAGATATGCAGATGACACCACCCTTATGGCAGAAAGTGAAGAGGACCTCAAAAGCCTCTTGATGAAAGTGAAAGAGGAGAGTGAAAAGGTTGGCTTGAAGCTCAACATTCAGAAAACAAAGATCATGGCATCTGGTCCCATCACTTCATGGGAAACAGATGGGGAAACAGTGGAAACAGTGTCAGACTTTATTTTTGGGGGCTCCAAAATCACTGCAGATGCTGATTGCAGCCATGAAATGAAAAGACGCTTACTCCTTGGAAGGAAAGTTATGACCAACCTAGATAGTATATTAAAAAGCAGAGAGATTACTTTGCCAACAAAGGTCCGTCTAGTCAAGGCTATGGTTTTTCCCGTGGTCATGTATGGATGTGAGAGTTGGACTGTGAAGAAAGCTGATCGCCGAATTGATGCTTTTGAATGGTGGTGTTGGAGAAGACCCTTGAGAGTCCCTTGGAGTGCAAGGAGAGCCAACCAGTCCATTCTAAAGGAGATCAATCCTGGGTGTTCATTGGAAGGATTGATGCTAAAGCTGAAACTCCAATACTTTGGCCACGTCATGCGATGAGTTGACTCACTGGAAAAGACTCTGATGCTGGGAAGGTTTGGGGGCGGGAGGAGAAGGGAACAACAGAGAATGAGATGGCTGGATGGCATCACTGACTCTGTGGACATGAGTTTGAGTGAACTCCGGGAGTTGGTGATGGACAGGGAGGCCTGGCGTGCTGTGATTCATGGGGTCGCAGAGAGTCAGACATGACTGAGCGACTGAACTGAAATGAACTGAACTGAGGTTTCTATCTGTAGTTTAGTCATTAATTTTGTTTAATTCTTGATCATTATTATAGTAGTTCACCTTTATCAGCAGTTTTGCTTTCTGTGGTTTCAGTTACTTGTGGTCAACTGCAGTCCAAAAATATTAAAAAGAAAATTCCAAAAATAAACAGTTCATAAGTTTTCAGTTGCACTCTGTTCTGAGTGTGAAGAAATGTTATGCTGCCCTGTTGTGTACTACCTGGGATGGGAATCATCTTTTGACCAGCATGTCCCACCCATTGGTCCCTTAATAGTTTCCTTGGTTATCAGATTGACTGTCATGGTGTCATCATGTTTGTGTTCAAGTAACCCTTACTTTAGTTAGTAATGAGTCCACAGTGCATGAGTAGCAATATTGGCAATTTGGATATACTAAAAATGTAACGTACTCCCTTTAAGTGAAAAAGTGAACGTTCTTGGCTTAATAAGGAAAGAAAAAAAAATAGTATGCTGAGGTTGCTAAGCCTTATGGTAAAGATGAATCTTCTGTTTGTGAAATTGTGAAGAAGGAAAAAGAAATCTGTGTTAGTTTCACCATTGCACCTAAATGGCGAAAGTTATGGCCACAGTGTGTAGTACTTAGTTACTATGGAAAAGGCATTAAATTGTACGATAAGATATTTTGAGAGAGAATGAGAGCTACCACATTCTCATAACTTTTATTTCAGTATATTGTATAATTGTTCCATTTGATTGTTATTGTTGTTAATCTCTTACTTGCCTAATTTATAAAGTAAACTTTATTATAGGTATGTATGTATAAGAATAACATGATAGACCCATATAGGGTTTGGTATTGTCCGTGGCTTCAGGCATTTACTTAGGGTCTTAGAACATATTCTATGAACTGATGTACTTCAGATATTTCTTCTGTTCCATTTTCTCTTTCTTCTCCTTCTGAAATTCCAATTATGCTTACGTTACACTTTTTAAAATTGTCCCACAGTTTTGGATATTCTGTTTTTATCGTTCTTTATTCTCTTTGTATTTCAATCTGGGAAGTGTCTGTTGACACTTCTTTAAACTCACTGATTCTTTCCTCAGCTATATCTAGTCTAATGATGGGTCCATCAAAGGCATTCTTCATTTCTGTTCAGCATTTTTGCTTTGTAACATTTATTTTTTATTCTCTCTTAGAGTTTCCATCTCTTTGCTTACCTTGCCCATCTGTTCTTGCATGTTGTTTACTTTTTCCATTGGCACCCTTAAAATATTAATCATAGTTATTTTTAATTCTCTGTCTGGATAATTTCACAATCTGTTTCATATCTCAGTCTTGTTCTGATTCTTGCTTTATCTCTTCATACTATTTTTCCCATTGCGTTTTTTTAGGGTATCTTGTAATTTGTTGAAAGTTAGATGTGCTGTATTGGGTAATAAGAACTTAGGCAAAAGGCCTTTGGTGGCTTACCAGGTGGCTCAGTGGTAAAGAATCCACCTGCCAATGCAGGAGCCTCAGGAGATGCATGTTCAGTTCCTGGGTTGGGAAGAGCCCGTGGAGGAGGAAATGGCAATCTACTCCAGTATTCTTGCCTGGAAAATCTCATGGACAGAGGAGCCTGGAGGGCTACAGTCCATGGCGTTGAAAAGAGTTGGACATGACTGAGCATGCACACACACATGTTAAAGGCCTTTAGTGTGAGATTTTAAGTTAACCTAGCCTCCAGTACTCTTGCCTGGAGAATCCCATGGACAGAGGAGCCTGGTGGGCTGAAGTCCATGGGGTCGCTAAGAGTTGGACACGACTGAGCGACTTCACTTTCACTTCTCACTTTCATGCATTGGAGAAGGAAATGGCAACCCACTCGAGTGTTCTTGCCTGGAGAATCTCAGGGATGGCGGAGCCTGGTGGGCTGCCGTCTATGGGGTTGCACAGAGTCGGACACAACTGACGCGACTTAGCAGCAGCAGCAGCAGCAGCAGAGCTGGGTTATGCTGTAGCTTTAGGTACCAAGAGGCTTAAATTTCTCTGGTATACTTGTGTTTGTTTCTCCTGTTTTGGAGGGGGGAGGGGGCTTTGCTTAGAATTCCTACTTAATTAGAGTGTGTGCATAGAAACTCTTTCAACAGTAATCTACTATTATTCTGGAGTCCTCCTGATATGGTGGCAAGATGTGTGGGGGAGTGTTCTATAATGTTATGATGAAATATTAGTCTTTTAGTGGGCCTGTGTCTCTGGGCCTTTGCAGATGTGTTTTAACTTCTTCCTCCCGTAGGTGAGACAGGAAGGGTCAGGGTGCTGCTGTTGGATAACTGACCTTTCCCATATATGGAAGAAAGCTCTATGAAGAATAAGGAAAAGTCTTTCCTAGAGAATAGGCCTTTGTAGGGAGCATGCCCTTAATATGTTTCACCTCCTTTTACCATAGCTTTTAGAATCTTCACTGTGAGAACCTGCTGGGGTTCCTAGAACTAAAACCCACAAAACCTTGGGGGTCTCAGACTGTGGCCCACAGGACTTTCTCACTCTCCAGCTAGTTCACATTCAGCCTCTAGCAGTTTTGTCAAAATTATCCTGTAATTGTTTCTTTTAGTTGTGGCCCCACTGATTTCTGCTCCAGGTAGGCAGATATTGGCTATGACTCTGTTTTCATCTGTGAAGGTCTGAGTTTAGACAATTTCAGATGCACAAAAAATATGATTACAAAATAATCTTGTGGTCATAAATTTAAATAAAAATTTTAATGGCTGTAAATGTATTTTGTCTTGATAAGCCAAAGTGATAATACAGTAAATCAAAATTGTTAAAAACTCATTGAGAAAATTCTAAACTTTCATAAGACCAATGAATTTCTAACCACCATTTATCAAAGAAAGGACCTGATGCTATTGGATTAACCAGCTGCTCAAACAACTGTGTTACTATCAATGGTGGTATGCTTAATGAAAAATTGTGTCTCCTAAAAAGCAGTCAGTTGATTGTACCCAATGAGTATTACAGAAACTTAGTATAGTAGAATTGTCTGTGCTCTACAAAAAGTCATAATTCTCTATAATCCTTTCTCAAATGAGGCAGAGCACACCTAAATAAATAGTAAAATAAATTAGAATGTTTTGGGGTCATATATTCTTAAATGAAAAAAGGATTGGCCTGTTAATTTATTCTATTAAAGTTGGAACTTTTTACTGGTATCCTGTTAGCTAGAAAAAGTCAGTGCCATTTTTAAGCAGGCTTTCAAGCAGTGCCATTTTCACGTGGTCTTCATGTGAATAGCACTCTCCCCCCACCCCCCAGTTACTGTCTCTCACGAGTCCCCATCATACAGTCACAGAACTAGATGGAGACCCACGGAATATAAAGCATGGACACATTAGCATGTAAAGGCCGGCGCCTGCCCATCTGCAGAGGAAAGGTCACAAAGAAGATATTTGCAATGAGGGAACAGCAAGTTGTGACCACTCGCCAGATCTGTACCTGTCAGACAGAGGTTGACACCTGTGACAGGTACATTCTGGTTTCCACGTGCCTGTGCAGAGTCAGACGTGCTCACAGCAGCATGGCAGCCAAATGTCAAGTGCAGAGCCTCTCAGCTTGGAGACACTCAGAAACCCAGGCTGGAAAGAAGCTTGGGTTCAACCTCTCCAAGGGTGCACCATGCAGGAAAGCAAGACCAGGAGAGGGTTCTGTTAAGCCCTGTCCGACAGCAGGTACAGGAGTTGTGCATGCTGACATGTTCCTTCCTGGTGTTCCACACTCTGCCACCTCCCTCACCTGGCCTCGCATGGCAGAGGGGCAGCCAGAGTGGCTCCTTGTCCCCTTGCTGTTCCAGGTGGGGTATAGTGAGAGGGAAGAAAGGGGATAGTTGTGGAGCAGAAGATGAAGGTTGTGTGTAGAATTAAACTGAGCCTGCAAACTCAGGCTACAAATCATCTGATAAACTAGATCATTCCTTGAGATTTCAGAGTTTTCACAAACAGAGTACAGTGAGAAAAAAAAAATCTAGAATCTTTAAACCAGAAATTAGGTCTTGGTGGGCACTTTTTTGGGTGGAGACTTCAGATAGACCCTTAGAAGTGACTTTCCCAGGACCAGAGGTACTCCTTAAGAGAAGGAAGGCACTTTCACCTGCTTAGGTGTGACTCTGAGCCTTTAGGAATACCCTCAACATCACCTTGGGCCTGGAAACAGTGGGGCTGACATCTTAGTTCCAGAGGCTGATGTTTTTCGCCCAGGGTGGCATTGCAGGGATCCAAGCACATTCTCCTGTGACCTTTCTCGCGACCTAGAATGGGTGTGAGATGTCCTCAGGACAGGAACCAGGTCTTAAACTTCTGCACCTGATGCACTGGCTGTGTTCTTAGCAGGGAGCCAAGCAGAGCAGGTAGGAGAAGGCGTGGCCTGACTACCTACAGAACCGCCTTTACTGAAACGTTTGTAGAAGAGCTGACTTAACAGCTCTGTGCAATGTGCGCTTAGTCTCTTATTCTAGGGATGTTGGTTATAATGTTATTTCATTTGAAGTTTTTCTAATTTTGTGGACATAATGAATCTGACACATTGCTTTTTTTCCCTCCCTCCTTCTCATCTCCCCTCTTCTTTTTTGTTAGAAAGTTCAGAACTTCCAACCTGTGGCCTACCAGACATAAAAGCATATGTTATTAGCATACACATTCTTCCTGGCTTCATATTTTATCCCTTTCATCATCTTGGATAGCCAACTTCTGTCCTTTTTAGAGGAAGGCCAGTATGAATACCCAAATTGGTAAATGAGCTTCCTCACCCAGACAGTGAGCTGGGACATATGTTTTTAGTAATGGGCTCTGAAAACTCGGCTAGAGCAGAGTGTAAACTTTGGTGGACTCAAAAGGCCCAAGCATCTGATTTATAAAGACATGAGAGGTAAGTCCTGGTGGGACTCTGACCCACTGACTTGGAAATACTCATTTTTGCAAGTGATTGAGGGAATATGGAATTTTGATATCAGGAAGACATCTGTTGGGTTTCTGGTACCTCCACTTATGTGAGCCTCAGCAGACCCCAGAACCTCATGGAGGTCCTGGTGTCCTAACCAGTAAAATGGAAATACGAACCTGGATATGGTTGTTCTGGGTGTTTAACTGAAGGGTCTCTGCAGTACCCAGCATGTTGTTTCCTCCTCTTATTGGGATAAATATGTTTGGAAAGTCCCTGCTCACCTCTGGATGTTGGTACCTTCCTTTGTAACAATCCTGGCACCCCGGGGACTTGGCCGGAAACTCAGCTTGTGTTCGAGCCTGTTTAAGGGGCTTTGGCTTTCATCTTCAGGGGCTAAATGCCAGTGGCTGCTTTTAATGAAACCAAATCCTTCCTAGTTCTGTGTGATTTGGGGATTTGCTTCCTCAGCCTGGGCGGCAGTCAGATACATTCTGTTTTCTTTATTTTCCGAGTGACCCCAGAGCACTTTGTGATTCTAAAACTGACCTACTGGGAGAAACAAAATAAACTCTTCCATTCCATCTTCTCTTTCTCCCAACGTGTTTGGGAATGATCTGACTTAATATACCTCCCCTCCAGCTTGCTGGCTGTGGAGTGATAACAGCTAACGTAAGTACATTCATCAGTTACACGTTCTGGGCAGACTCTGCTGTTCATCCTAGACAAACTGATACCTTCTCTGGCAATTGGTGGCTCAGGAGCCAAACACGGAAGAGAGATGTAAAATCACTGAAAAAACCAACCAAACAAAAATATTAAATCTTTTAACCCCCAGGGAATATATATCCCATCTCCATTCCTCATCAATAAATTATAATCTCTTCACTTTAGAAACTGGCTGTTGGTATAGCACAATAAATCCTTGAGTTGGTGCTTTCTGGTGGAATGATTTTGGGGAGAAGATGGTTTGTAATGAAAACAGTGAGGTTTATATATTGGTTAACTTCTAATGCTTCTTTTTTCTCTTTGGGCCTAAAGAAAGAACGCCTTCTGAAAACGGGGATTGGCTGAAAAACCCTCAAAGCAAATGCTGACATTGTCCCTAAAGCATTAGTCAGGAGCCTTTGCTACAGGAATATGCAACTTCCAGTGCCATTGACAAGACCATTCCTATTATGAGACCAGAGTATTTAGCTGTGTGTGTGTGTGTGTGTGTGTGCGCATGCTAAATCACTTTAGTCTTGTCTGACTCTGCGACACTAAGAACTGTAGCCCGCCAGACTCCTCTGTCCTTGGGATTCTTCAGGCAAGAATAGTGGAGAGGGTTGTCATGCCCTCCTCCAGGGCATCTTCCTGACCCAGGGATTGCACCCGGATCCCTTAAGTCTCCTGCATTGATAGGTGAGTTCTTTACCTAGCTTGATGTGATTAAATATTCAATCACGTATATCACCTTTGTGGTTATCTTCTACCTACATGGGTAGCATGTGCTTGTCCCATGCGTTTTAAGTACCCAGTCCTTGAGATCAATCCGGCTCATTGTGAATTCCTACAAAGGCATCCCTCTTTAGTACATTAGCCTGGTGAGCTTGGTATCATGTGGTTCCTCCTCTGAGTGATACATTTGTCCTTTGGGTGCTGGTAAACTGGTTCCTGAGCCTTTATGACTGGGTCTTGGTATGTTAACCAAGGAGCAAGGGGCCTCTGAAAAACTATTGGCAAACAGCCCGCTGTCCTTTCTCCAGGCAGACTGTGTCCCCTTTTATCATTTCTCTTCTTGTTACCCTTTAAAGTTGGAGAAGACTCTTGAGAGTCCCTTGGACAGCAAGGAGATCCAACCAGTCCATCCTAAAGGAGATCAGTCCTGGGTGTTCATTGGAAGGACTGATGCTAAAGCTGAAGCTCCGATACTTTGGCCACCTCATGCGAAGAGTTGACTCACTGGAAAAGACTCTGATGCTGGGAGGGATTGGGGCAGGAGGAGAAGGGGACGACAGAGAATGAGATGGCTGGATGGCATCACCGACTCAATGGACATGAGTCTGAGTGAACTCCGGGAGTTGGTGATGGACAGGGAGGCCTGGCGTGCTGTGATTCATGGGGTTGCAAGGAGTTGGACACAACTGAGCGACTGAACTGAACCCTTTAAAGTCAATTACTTTACAAATATATTTTGACTGCAACTGTGTGCTAGACTCTTTGCTAGGCACTGGCCTATAACTGCACAGCTATAAACTGTGATAAGGTTTCTGCTGCCTTGGAATTTAGAGTGTAGCAGGAAAGACAGACTGTGAAAAGCAAACAAAGGAACAAGGCAGTTTCAGATAGTGGTAAGTGCTGGGAAAAAAGTAAATTGGGCAACGTGATCTGGGGTAGATTGTACAACAATATCAGTTTCTGCCATCAAAGAAGGCCTCTTTGAGGAGATGACTTTGGACTTAACATTGAATGGGAACCAAGAGAAAGGAGCCATGAAAAATCACAGGGCAAATTCTACCTTTCTAACTAGAAGGCCAGATTTTGGTTGAAGATTGGGTGGAAGGGACTGTATGGGTCATACTCACAATACATGATTTCTGAGCCCATATTTGCAATCCTGTCTGCTATGAGCTGGTTTATGCCCCACTCCCCCAATTTATATGTTGAAGTCTTAACTTTCAGAACCTCAGAATGTGACTGTATTTGGAAATAGGGTCCTTAAAGAAGTGACTGAGGTGAATTCATTAGAGTGGGCTCTAATGCAATAGGACTAGTGTCCTTATTCAGTTCAGTTCAGTTCAGTCGCTCAGTTGTGTCCAACTCTTATAAGAAGAAGCAATTAGCAGGCAGACACATATGGAGGGAAGACCATAAGAAGATGGAGAAGGGAGAAGACCGCCATCTACAAGTCAAGAACAGAAGCCTCAGAAGAAACCAATTCTGTCAACATCTTGGTATTGGACACCCAGCCTCCTGAACTGTGAGGAAATAAATTCGCTAAGCCACCAAGCCTGTGGCATTTTGTTAGGGCTTCCTTAGCCAGTTAGTTCAGTTCAATTCAGTTGTTCAGTCGTGTCTGACTCTTTGCAATCCCATGGACTGCAGCACGCCAGGCTTCCTTGTCCATCACCAACTCCTGGAGCCTACTCAAACTCATGTCCATCACGCCGGCGATGCCATCCAGTCATCTCATCCTCTGTTGTCCTCTTCTCCTCCCGCCTTTCATCTTTCCCAGCATCAGGGTCTTTTCCAATGAGTCAGTTCTTTGCATCAGGTGGCCAAAGTATTGGAGTTTCAGCTTCAGCATCAGTCGTTCCAATGAATATTCAGGTCTGATTTCCTTTAGGATTGCCTGGTTGGATCTCCTTGCAGTCCAAGTGACTTTCAAGTGTCTTTCCCAACACCATAGTTCAAAAGTATCAATTCTTCAGCATTCAGCTTTCTTTGTAGTCCAACTCTCACATCCATACATGACTACTGGAAAGCCATAGCTTTGACTAGATGGACCTTTGTTGGTAAAGTAATGTCTCTACTTTTTAATATGCTGTCTAGGTTGGTCATAACTTTTCTTCCAAGAGCAAGCATGTTTTGATTTCATGGCTGCAGTCACCATCTGTAGTGATTTTGGAGCCCCCGCCCCCCCAAATAAAGTCTGTCACTGTTTCCACTGTTTCCCCATCTATTTGCCATGAAGTGATGGGACTGGATGCCATGATCTTAGTTTTCTGAATGTTGAGTTTTAAGACAACTTTTTCACTCTCCTCTTTCACTTTCTTCAAGAGGCTCTTCAGTTCTTCTTTGCTTTCTGCCATAAGGGTGGTGTCATCTTTGTATCTGAGATTATTGATATTTCTCCCGGCAATCTTGATTCCAGCTTGTGCTTCATCCAGCCTGACATTTCGCATGATGTACTCTGCTGCTGCTGCTGAGTCACTTCAGTCGTGTCCGACTCTGTGTGACCCCTTAGACAGAAGCCCACCAGGCTCCCCCGTCCCTGGGATTCTCCAGGGAAGAACACTGGAGTGGGTTGCCATTTCCTTCTCCAATGTGCGAAAGTGGAAAGTGAAAAGTGAAAGTGAAGTCGCTCAGCCGTGTCCGACCCTTAGCGACCCCACGGACTGCAGCCTACCAGGCTCCTCCATCCATGGGATTTTCTAGGCAATAGTACTGGAGTGGCTTGCCATTGCCTTTTCCAATGTACTCTGCATATAAGTTAAATAAGCACGGTGATGATATACAGCCTTAACATATTCCTTTCCTGATTTGGAACCAGTCTGTTGTTCCATGTCCAGTTCTAACTGTTGTTTCTTGACCTGCATACAGATTTCTCAAGAGGCAAGTCAGGTGGTCTGGTATTCCCCTCTCTTTCAGAATTTTCCACAGTTTGTTCTGATACACACAGTCAAACACTTTGTCATGGTAAATGAAGCAAAAGTAGATGTTTTTCTGGAACTCTCTTGCTTTTTTGATAGTCCAGCAGATGTTGGCAGTTTGATTTCTGGTTCCTCTGCCTTTTCTAAATCCAGCTTGAACATCTGGAAGTTCATGATTCACATACTGTTGAAGCCTGGCTTGGAGAATTTTGAGCGTTATTTTGCTAGCATGTGAGATGAGTGCAATTGTGCAGTAGTTTGAGCATTCTTTGTCATTGCCTTTCTTTGGGATTGGTATGAAAACTGACCTTCTCCAGTCCTGTGGCCACTGATGAGTTTTCCAGATTTCTTGGTATATTGAGTGCAGCACTTTCACAGCATCATTTTTAGGATTTGAAGTAGCTTACCTGGAATTCCGTCACCTCCACTAGCTTTGTTTGTAGTGATGCTTCCTAAGGCCCACTTTGCATTCCAGGCTGTCTGGTTCTAGATGAGTGATCACACCATCATGGTTATCTGGGTCATGATGATCTTTTATGTACAGTTCTGTGTATTCTTGCCACCTCTTCTTAATATCTTCTTCTTCTGTTAGGTCCATACCATTTCTGTCCATTATTGTGCTCATCTTTACATGAAATGTTGCATTGGTATCTCTAATTTTCTTGAAGAGATCTCTAGTCTTTACCTGTCTATTGTTTTCCTCTATTTCTTTCCATTGATTGCTGAGGAAATCTTTCTTATCTTTCCTTGCTATTCTTTGGAACTGTGCATTCAAATGTCCTTTTCTCCTTTGCCTTTAGCTTCTTTACTATGCTCAGCTATTTGTAAGGCCTCCTCAGACAGCCATTTTGCCTTTTTGCATTTCATCTACTGTCAAAAGAGAAAAGTTTGAAATTGGGGTAGTCTCAGTCGAGAAGAAAATGGCAACCCACTCTAGTATTCTTGCCTGGTGAATTCCACAGACAGAGGAACCTGGCAGGCTACAGTCCATGGGATCTCAAAAAGTCAGACATGACTGAGTGACTAACACAC
Organism: Moschus berezovskii; assembly: GCF_049115385.1. NCBI lineage: Eukaryota > Metazoa > Chordata > Mammalia > Artiodactyla > Moschidae > Moschus > Moschus berezovskii. The sequence goes on from NC_142470.1 coordinate 64,647,008, forward strand.
ACACACACACACACACACACACACACATGTTTCTAAACCAAGTGGTTACCAGCCAGCTCAGTTAAGTTGCACTGAAGTCTCCTCCTCAGGCCTGAGCTATTGCAGCAATGTTGAAGCTGTAACCTTCCCTTCCCTGTGAGACCATCAGTTCCATTCCTGCCGACATGAGGCATTTGTGAAGCAGCCACCCTCTTTGTTTGCCAGCATCCTTCCAAGGGTTTGAACCACTGACTTTACCATTATGAGTGAGTCAGATTATAGTCAAGTGTTCTTACTCACATACCCAGACAATTTGTGTATAATTAACTGTTACAGTAATGATGATGATGATATGAAGTACTGAAGGGCCTTTGGAATGTAGAGCCTATAAAAGTAGAACATTATTTTTCATTATTGTAATCAGGTACCTGGATACCTGGATAAAAAGGCCATTTCTCACTAGTGTAGTAACACATGACCGTAAAGTACCTAAAAATTTATTTTTTCCCCTTTTTAGAAATATGACCACGAAGTCATTATCATTATAATTAAATCTTACCTTAAAAATACTATCCAGGATCTGCATGGAGATATATACTACCCTTTTCACAGTAAATGTTCTCATTGTCTCCTTTTAAATGGTTTACGAGGTCTGGGTCCTTGGCACTTTTTCATGGAGACAAGACTTTGTAAACATCTGTTTTGGGAAAGGGAAATCATCTATAAAATATAGTCAGCCAATAATGCTGCACCTACCTACAGTGAGCAAGTTTCAGAAGTGGAGTTGGGGCAATGCATGCTCTACCCAGAGAACATTCTCTATGAATCAGGAAATTTTATTAGCCAAAGATGTAGTAAAATTCTAAGCCAATTTGAAGGGTGTATGTAGTAGGTGAGGCAGATGTTCTAAGCGGTCATGAATTATTTGGAAACTGTCTCCATAGGGACAAAGAGAAGACCTAAAACTGGAGGACTTTTTTTTTCTTTCCCTCTCTCCATTCTTTCCTTTTTCTTTCTGCCATTTTAATGGATTTTCAGAGATTTTAAAAGAAATTTGGAAGGAAAATATCCCCATAAATATCATGAAATATGCTGCCTCTAAAGTGGGGAAACCTGGGTAAGAGGGCTGCCGAACTAAGCATGAAACAAATTGTCCTTCTCCTCTCCTCCGTCCCTCCATTCTGTCTCCTTCCGTCCTACCAGACTTTGTTCACAAGTCAAAGAAGGAACAGAATAAAGCAGATTGCAGAAAAATCTTTTGGAACTTAAAGCAGAGTCTGATAAAGTGTGGTAATTCTGAAAAATCTTAATTAATGTCTTACCAGTGATTTCATTAAGTGGGGGTTTGTGAGGAAAGTGAAGCCAGAAACAGAACAGTTCAGTTATAAAAAGGCTCTTAGAACTGCATGGACATCTAGTTGGAGGCAGGCTACTCACTCAAATACCCACATGAAGGGAACAGAGTGGGAGAAGATTCTTGGTCCAGCAAAGAGACCGGGTATGTGGGAGTCTATTTGATGCCAAGTATTATTGAAAGTTCTTTTCATTTCTCTGATCTTCATTGTTCTCATCTAAGAAACAGGTATTATGTGACCATCATGGCTGTACAATTAAATCAACAAAAGCAAATTTATGCCTTGTCCTCAAAATAGCCCCCCAGAATGTAAAATTGGTGCAGCCTGTATGGAGAACAGTATGGAATACTTTTTTTTCCCTTAAAAAACTAAAAGTAGACTTACCATATGATAACTCCAACAATCCTACTTCTGAACATAAAGCATGAAAGGATGAAAGTTGTAATTCAAAAAGATACATGTGCCTTAGTGTTCATAGCAGTTTTATTTACAGTGGTGAAGACATGGAAGCAACCCAAGTGTATATAAACAAATGGATGGATCAAGAAGTTGTGGTTTGTATATATAATGCAATATTAGCCTTAAAAAAGAATGAAATAGTACCATTTGCAGCAACATGGATGGACCTAGAGACTATCATACTAAGTGAAGTAACTCAGAAAGGGAAAGACAAATATTATATAATATCACTTATTTGTGTGTAGTACTCACTTAGTTGTATCTGACTCTTTGTGACTCCATGAACTGTAGCCCACCAGGCTCCTCTGTCCATGAAATTATTTGGGAAAGAATTCTGGAGTAGATAGCCATTCCCTTCTCCAGGGGATCTTCCAGACCCAGGGACTGAACCTGCATTGCAGGTGGATTCTTAACATCTGAGCCACCAGGGAAGCCCCATCAAGAATCTAACTATCTCTTCTCCTTCTGGTTTCCAGGTTCTTCATCCCTGCCCCACACTCCCCCCACCCCCAATTTACTTTCTCACCACTCCCTAATATTTACTCTTAACTTGAGTCAGGCTTGTGTTTTATCCCCATGTCCTTCTTATTCTTATCTCTGTTTTTTGTTCATGTCGTTTACTTTTTCTGAGATGATCACAATATCCCTAACATTGTCCCTAGACCTGCCTTCCTCCCTTCCTTTCTTTCTTCCTTCCTTCCTTTCTTCATGTCTTGAGTAGCAGATACTATGTGTTAGATATTGTGTAAGTTTCCATTGGAAGAATATAAAAAAGCTTAGGCAAGATCACTTCTCTTTTGATCTCTGTGGCATTTTCTTTCTAGAAGGGGCAGGGAGATAGACACTCAGCCACAACACACAAGTCACTGGTGTTCTATGTCACCATTCTCTGTTCCTGAACCTCAACTCCATAGAAAGTCTATCCTAACGTTGTCCCCCCACCTGCCAGCTGTCTCTTGTGGACTCACACCCAAGTCTAGTCAGCTGATGAGTATCTACCTGTTTCTCTTCTCCTTCTGGTTCTGTCATGGCCACTTTCTGGGCCTTGACCTCTGGGCCTTTGTTTCTGAGTGCTACCCCTCTGTAGAAGCCCTCTCCACCCCTACCTCCTTGAGCCCCAAATGCTTCTTCAACTGTGACCTTCCTGCAGTACAAATGGCTCTGACATACAGGGATAGAGGAACCTAAGGAAACAGTGTCCAACATCTTGCAGAGTGAATGGAATGAATAGAGCTTTGAGGTTTTACTCACAGTCATTTCTGTCCCTGGGAATCAGACACAAGTCCACTGGGGGCTGAGATTGAGACATCCCACCCTCCTTGGTGATGCCCGCCCTAGTGATGAAGGTTCTATTACCTGACTGTATCTCCCTTCAGTTCAGTTCAGTCGCTCAGTCGTGTCCGACTCTTTGTGACCCGATGAATCACAGCACACCAGGCCTCCCTGTCCATCACCAACTCCTGGAGTTCACTCAAACTCATGTCCATCGAGTCGGTGATGCCATCCAGCCATCTCATTCTCTGTCCTTCCCTTCTCCTCCCACCCCCAATCCTTCCCAGCATCAGAGTCTTTTCCAGTGAGTCAACTCGTCGCATGAGGTGGCCAAAGTATTGGAGTTTCAGCATCTCCCTTAGAAACGGTTCTAACTTAGGAAGCTTTGGCCCCATCTGTTCACCAGATATGCCCAAACAGATCTGACTCTTGGCAGAGCACTCAGCCTGCCTCAATCCAGAGCTCCATGCTACTTTGGTTATGTCCCAAGTATTATGGGAGTGGGCTTTTCAGGTAGCACAGTGGTAAAGAGTCCCCATGCCAATGCAGGAAACATAGGAGACATGGGTTTGATCCCTGGGTCAGAAAGATCCCCTGGAGTAGGAAACCTCCTCCAGTATTCTTGGCTGGAAAATTCCATGGACAGAGGATCCTGGTGGGCTGCAGTCCATGTGGTTGCAAAGAGTTGGATGTGACTGAGTGACTGAGCACACATACACATTACGGGGTAGAGGAAGACATTTCTTGAGGGAGTGGAGGAAAACATCAGTGAGGAGGTGATGGAGAAGGTTTATAAAGGTAAATCATTAGATGGCAAGTGGGGAAAAGTCAGCTCATTAGAAGGAGCAGCGTGCTCAAAGCCACAACAGCCTGGAGGAACATGGAGTGAAGTTGTTCATGGCTGGGGGACATTGTGTGTTTTAGGAAAGGGGAGGAAGTAAGATTGGAAGGCTAGATTGCAACCAGGCCCATAAAAGGTCTTATAGCCCATTGTAAGGCATGTGGACTCTAAGTGTGTGTGCTGCATGGTAAAACAGTCAGTGATATTTGTTGGATTTAAAATGCCTGACTGTGTGCTGTGATTCAGGTTCTACTTCATATATATACTCATTCTATTTTTTCTAGTTTTATTCTAAGGTCCTAACATTAATAACTTAAAGAAGAAAAATTTGACCTAGCTTAAAATGATGACTTGTATACCTTGATTTCTCAAAGAAAGGGGAGAAAGCCCTTCTATTTCTCGGATTTTAAAATTCTACAGGGGAAAAAAAATGGTTGAACCCAAAATGTATAGCCATGGATGGTACTTTCGTGCATACTGAGTAATTTCCAAGTTCTTGCAGGTGGCATGATAAGACCTTTTCAGTCTTCATCTTGCATTTGACTTATTGTCAAATCTTAGATGATACAAAAGGAGTTGGATCCCTTAGCCATATGCTATAGTTCAAGTAATGCACATTTGTTGAATACTTTCTCTATTCATTACTGATGATGCCATTGAGGGGATGGGACCAGGCCTTCCACTTCTTTTGTTTTTCCCACCTGGACCCACGTGATGTTCTGTACCTAGTTGGTCTTTAGAAAAGATTCCCCTCCCATTTAGCAGAAGGGAGATGGCAGGACACATAAGTGACCTTGAATGCTGGAGAATGCAAGGGTTTTGGAGTTAACTAAGGCTGAATGTGGATCACTTTGCTGTGCTGGCTGTTAGGTGTGTGATCTTGCTTTAATTTGTCTCTTTTGATATTCCTGCCCAGGAAGTGGACATAAGAATGTCTAATATATAGATCTAATGGGGAGGTTTAATAGGATAATCTGTGAGCAATGTTGGGTACATAGTAAGAACTAGACTACTAAAATCAACAAACAGATGAACAGAAACAGAATCCAAGAATGCCACAATGAGCCATAGAGATAAGAACAAAAACCCTATACTCCCCTTTCTCAAAAATGTGGCCTGTGTCTATAAAACAAGCTCTTGATGGTTTTGATTTATTCATAACTCAATCTTGTTTCCATATGTTGGACAGGGAAATTCCTTCTCCTTTTCCTTTCACTGAGTAATCTCATCAGACTGCATGAAATGCTGCGTCCAGATCACTGAAGATTGGCCTCATCCCAGGAGGGGCACATTATTGTACTTCTTTTGGGAAAACCGACCTGAAACTATGATAAATGAGCACCCCAGTTATCCCTGGAGAAGACATCAGTGGTATACCCTGGTAGCCCTGGTCGTTTGTGCCCTGCTTCTCTGAACAGTGATACCGGCCAGACTTGCTCCTTGAACCTCTGTTTGTGGGAGGGGAAGGTGAGGCCTGGGCAGATCTTGTCAGCCCCTCTATGGGACTTACTGCCTTGATAGTCCTCCATGAGCTTAGTTGATACCAGCTTTTGTAACTTTTCGGTCCTGAATCCTAATGTTTGAACCATTTTGTTCTTCAAATGAAACTGAAGGGAGTTAACAGTAAAATTCACCACAGTGTTGGAGCCTGGTATCCTGGGATCATGGAAAAGGGAATGGCTACCCACGTCAGTATTCTTCCAGTACAGTATTCTTGGAGAATTCCATGAATAGAGGAGCCTGGTGGGCTACAGTCCATGGGGTCCCAAAGAGTCAGACACAGCTGAGTGACTAACACGCACACACACATTTTGGGGTCAGGACTTTCCCACTGGGGACTCATCCTTGGCCAGCGCCTCCTTCTTTCTCTCGTTGCTTTGTGCCCTCAAGTGTCTAGGACCCCAGCTGTCTTCACTAAAGACCCAGGGCAAACTAATTCAGACTGAAGTGTTTGTGACTTAGTGTTTTACCCTTCCCAGGGGTATTTGAGCCACCGTAATTTTATTTCAACAAACATTTGTTGAAGTTCTATGTCACTCAAGTGGGATGCTAGAGATACAAGGATAAAATCAAGGCAGAGAGTTTGACATTGTTGTCCAAGAGTCTAATTAGAAAAAAGTCATATGTAAATAATTAATTTCAAAGCTGTGTAAAAAATATGTGTGCGTGGAGGCTTCCCTGGTGGTTCAGTGGCAAAGAATCTGCTTGCCAGTGCAGGGGACATGGGTTGGATTTCTGGTCCAGGAAGATCCCACATGCAACAGGACAGCTCAGCCCATGCACCACAACTAGTGAGCTCCCACACATAGAGCCCGCACTCCACAAGAGAAACCACTGCAGTGAGAAGCCTGTGCGCTGCAACTAGAGAGTAGCCTCTCCCTCACTGCAACTAGAGAGTAGCCTCTCCCTCACTGCAACTAGAGAAGGCTCTCACGCAGCCAGGAAGGCCCAGCACAGTCAATAGATAAATACATACTTTAAAAAAACGATATTAAAAAAAAAGTGTGTGTGTACACCCTATAAGAGAAAGGTGTTAATTTTGCTCAAAAATTTTTAGATGACCCATGGAGAAATGACAATGTAGAGCTGACTCTCTGAGGGCAAAATGCCAAGAATCCTGATGGAAGAGGCCAGGATGCCTTGTGAGCCCTCCCTGTTGGCAAGCCCAGCATTGCCCCATTATAAACTGAACTTATAAAGCCTGTACTTGCCTGTACCTTCCCTTATCATGAGGGTGGAGAAAGATCCCTCTGGACAGAAAGTCACCTTGGTCGGTAGGCAAGGAGCCATCTGTTGTTGCTGCAGCAGCACCCACATTAACTCTTTTGGCTCCTGCAGTGTTGTTGAGTCTGACCCATAGAAGAACACGGGCAGCAAGTCAGGACACTGAGTTGCGGCTAGGATCTGTGCCTACTTAATTTTTTTACTTTTTTTTATTGGAGGATAATTGCTTTACAATGTTGTGGTGGTCTCAGTGCAAATCAGTCATATATGTCCCCTCCCTATTGAACACCTCCTCCCCACCCCCATTCCACCCCTCTAGGTCATCACAGAGTGCCAGGCTGGGCTCCCGTATGTTATATAGCAGCTTCCTGCTAGTTATCTATTTTACATATATATATATATGTCAATGCTACTTTCTCAATTTCTTCTATCCTCTCCTCCCCCCACTGAGTCCACAAGTCTGTTCTCTACATCTGCATCTCCATTTTTTCTCTGTAAATTGGTTCAATCTTTTTCTAGATTCCATACATGTGCGTTAATATATGATACTTGTTTTCCTCTTCTGATTTACTTCACTCTGTGTAACAGCTCTAGTTTCATCCACCTCTCTACAACTGGCTCAAATTCATTTCTTTTTATGGCTGAGTAATATTCCATTGTATATATCTACTTAATCCATTCATCTGTCGATGGACATCTAGGTTAATTCCATGTCCTTTCTATTATAGTGTTGCAGTGAATGCTGGGGTGCATGTGTCTTTTTGAATTGCAGTTTTCTCAGGGTATATGCCCAGTAGTGGGATTGCTAGCTCTGTTCCAACTTTAGAAGGCCTGTAACCTTTCGGAGCCTTAGCTTCCTATTCTTGAATTGGATAACACCTGCCCTATTAGCTATGCAGATAAAAGTGAGATTATAAATGTGGAAGCAATTGGAAAAAAATAACACTATGCTTTACCATAAAGTCTTATTAATAATTTGTCAAAAAGCATTTATTGAGTATCTGTTGTGTACCTGTAATTTGGCTAGGTGCTAAATAGAGTCCTTTGGTCTAGTAGATTTGTAATAACAAAGCATTTTTTCTAATCCATCTGGTACAGAGAAATTGTCAGCATGAAGTACTTACAGGAGGGAAGACAGTAGCTTGAGAGACTGCTGCAGTTCTGTCACTGATTAGCCATGTGATGCTAGATAACTATTTTCATTTCTTTGAGCCTCAATTCCCCAATCTGTAAAACAGTGTTTTTCACAGATCCCTTTTTCCTCTAGTTTCCAGCTATGCTTTTTCTTCTGGCGGTGATTATAGAATGAAAAGTGAAAGTGTCAGTGTTAGGCACTCATTCGTGTCCAACTCTTTGTGACCCTCTGACCCCATATAGCCCTCCAGATTCCTCTCTCCGTGGAATTCTCCAGGCAAGACTACTGGAGTGACTAGCCGTTCCCTTCTCCAGGGAATCTTCCTAACCCAGGGACTGAACCTGGGTTTCCTGCACGGCAGGCAGATTCTTTACCATCTGAGCCAACAGGGAAGCCCAGTGATATTAGAATGAGGCTCAGTAAGTCAAGGCACATTGAAATAGAAAAGGCTATAAATTATAACTTAATATGCTGGTTCTTTGCGGGGAAATTTAACCCAAAGGCATGACACTTTGGTGGGTGAATATCAGATATATATGGAAGGCTAATGGGCGGATTATTTGGGATCAGGCCTTGCCGGCATGTTTGAGGGACCTTGGTGGAGGTGTCAAGCAGATGGAAGATTCCAGAGTCTTACCCTAATGTGGCTGTTGTCTTATGCTATTGCCTGTCACCTCTGTTGGCTTCTCCTAAAAGGAGGAAAAGTCTTCAGGGCAGCTTCTAGAAGTACCTTATATTTGTATTCACTTTTACAAAAAGTGCTCTCACATGCATTATCTCACTGATCTTCATAACATGTCCACAAGTAGTTAAGTCATTATAATTGCCATCCTATTTAGTAGAGGAAGGGAAAAGGGTGACTGTTCTGACATCGCCGAGGGAGACAGTGGCACAGTTGAAACTGGAGGCCAGATGATGTCACTTCTGGTCTAAAATTCTCAATGTGTCCCTCATCAGGGAAGAAATGAGTGTGTCCCAGAGGGGAACCCTGCAGACCCCTCCTATAAGGGATTTCATATAATTGTGTATTGCTTAGAATAAGGGTGATAACTTTAAGAGGACAGACATTGCCACATTGTAGATGCTTAATAGATGTTTGTGAATCAGTACATAAAGTTGCCATAACTGTGCTTGAGAAAACTCTCGGGTGGACCCAATGGCTCATGTGATAGATGCCTCTGCTTTTCTGCTTGGCCTTTTTCTTTCCCTCCCTTTCTTTCTTTCCCTCTGCTCCTGGCAAGTAAAGTAAAGTAAAGGGGGAATTCTGCTCTGTGGTGACCTAAATGGGAAGGAAGTCCGAAAAAGAAAGGATATATATTTACGTATAGCTGATTAACTTTGCTGTACAGTAGAAACTAACACAGCATTGTAAATCAGCTTACTCCAACAAAAATTAAAAATAAAATATTTATCAATAAAAATATCGATTTAAAGGAAAGATAAAAGGGGAATTCTCTCCCCAGGGATTCCACATTTGTCAACTTGATCTCCTAAAAATACAGTAACATGCTTTAGATGGAGGCTTGGCATTATGTTGAAAAAGAAGGGCTAATCAGATAGTACAAAGGCCTTAAACATAGACTACACACCTGTTGGCACGAGGGTGATGCCACAAGGACATAGAAGATGGAACTTTTTCTCTTTACACAGAACTTACGATATTTTTGGGAAGCAAAGTTGCGTTTATTCTACTTTTTACTACTGGTGAGTAGAAATCTATGTAGACTTATTATTGAACACACAAAGCATACAATGATGTGTGTGTGTGTGTGTGTGTTTGTGTAAGTTAAAGGTACATCAAACAGGCCTGTTTTGTGGGATATGATCAACATCAACTTGAAACATTTTTCTCTATGATGGTTAGTTTTATGTGTCAACTTGGTGAGGTCACAGTACTCAGATACTTGGTCAAACATTATTCTAGATGTTTCTGTGAAGGTACTTTTTAGGTGAGATTGAGGTTTAAATGAGAAGACTTTGAGTAAACAGGTTACCTTCTATACTGTGGGTGGGCCTCATTCAGTCAGTTGAAGGCCTTAATAGAAAAAAGACTTAACAGAAAATTAAACTCTGCTAGCAGATTGCTTTTGGACTTGAGCTGCAACAACTCTTCCCTGGGTTTCCAGTCTGCTGGTCTACCCTGCAGATTTTGGACTTGACAGCCTCCACAATTTCTTAAAATAAACCTCTCTCCCTATCTCTATAAATGTGTATGTATATATAGATATATGCACATATATATGTATCTACCTATCTATATATATGCACACACATATATGTGTATACGTCTATAAATACATTCTATTGGATTTTGGGAGAACCTGTCCTTCTCTCACTGTCCTTAGAATACCCAAAACTATACAGTAATCTGGAGTCCTAGTATGATACAAGGTCATGTCTTTCCACACAGAGAAAGGCCCGCATGGGTGACATGTTTCTGGTGGGGTGGGAGGTGGGCAGAATTCCCTTCTTCTCCTTTCTTGGTGATATTCCCTGCCCTCTGGCTGGTTGCTGTAATTGAGCCCCTCATGGTTAGTATATGGGAAAGGAGGAGGGGCTCTTTGGGCAGGACATTTTGGAGTTCAGGGTACTTGTGGGGAAGGACAAGTCAGAGGAGGTGCTGAGCTGGCCCCCAAGCATGGGTCCCAGTGCTGGGGCCTCTTATCCTATCAAGGGTAGTACTGATCACTGGTGTCATTCTTTTATGCCCGAAGGATTTCTCTCCATCATAATGCTCTTCTAAATTGCTCAGGTAGCTCAGTTGGTAAAGAATTTGCCTATAGTACGGGAGACCTGGCTTCGATCTCTGGGTGGGGAAGATCCCCTGGAAAAGGAAATGGCAACCCACTCCAGTATTCTTGCCTGGAAAATCTTATGGATAGAGGAGCCTGGTGGGTTATAGCCCATGGGGTTGCATGAGTCGGACAACACTTGGCAACTAAACCACCAAATTGCCCCCATGGTGATATTCTCCGTTTGGGTTTAGCCAGTTACAGCCTCAATAGGTCAAGGTAGAAAAAATGGCCTGGAATGCCAGTCTTTGCAGGGTGTGGTGATTTAGATACTCTCTGCATACCACCTATGGAAAGCTATGATATTAATACAAAAAGAGAGAAGGCAGAGAATTAAGTGGAGGCCAAAGAGATTTCCATATGGTGAGATTTATTATTTCTTTGTTATTTTTAAAGTTGTTCCATGAAGTGAGTTGAGCTCATGGAAAATTATTCAGCCACAGGACAGCCCTGGAAAAACCTATCTTGGCCCTGTTGGGCCTTCTACTTTTAAAAGACTTTATTCACATGTCTAGACAGGTTAACTTGAAGTTAACCGTCTTACTTCATAAGAACCAAGCTCTCAATCCATTTGCATTTTTTATTACCCCACATATATCCTGAGGCTTAAAAGATTCAGAGGGGGAGGTCAACATTATTTTAAAATGATCCAGAGGCCTGGGATGGTAAATATTGCAGTCAGTGTCTTTGGCTGGAGACTGACTTCAGATCTCTCATTGAACTGTCTGATAGTTGTGTTCCATCTCAGATTACTTTGGCTACTCATTTTCCTCTTCACTCTCCAGCCCGAGTTTGTCTTTTCAACTAGGTTTCTGTTGAAGCTGAAATGATTTACGAGGCTTTTTGAATGTATAAACATGTTGTATGTTGGCCTCAGCAGAAAGGTCAAGGTTGGACTGAAGATTTTCCTATGCAGCATTTATAAGTGGTTTCAGCCACTTTTTGGAAGGAAGGGAGTGAGGACCACCTCGTGTCCAGAGGGAGCACTGCGTACCATCTGCAAGGGGTCTGCCTTCCAGCATTAATGCAGGGCCCCTGGCTTCAGTCAAAAACTTCAAGGAGCAGAGAACTGTATCCATCTTCATCACCGTGTTGATTATTACCAACGCTGAGACCAGTGCTGATAGCTTAATTTTATCTATTATTTTTGGCTGTGCTGGGTCTTTATTGCTGCTCAGGTTTTTCTCTACTTGGGGTGAACAGGAGCTACTCTTTAGTTGTAGTGGGTGGGCTTGTCATTGTGGTGGCTTCTCTTTCTGCAGAGCATGGGCTCTAGGTAGCATGGGCTTCAGTAATTGTGGCATGTGGGCTCAGTAGTTGTGGTGTATGGGCTTAGTTGCTCCACGGCATGTGGGATCTTCCCAGACCAGGGATTGAAGCTGTGTTTCCTGCGTTGGCAGGCAGATTCTTTACCACTGAGCCACCAGGGCAGCCCAACTAATTTTAAATATGGATGAACTTCTTGCTATTTTCTTGTGTGTAACCACACACAAGATGGAGTAAAGATACTAGTAAACCATACTTTACATAGTAGTGCTTTTTAAAGGACATAGCAATTCTTTGCAAGTAAAATGGAATAAATGTTTCAAATACACAGTGACCTTGCTTTTGTAAGAATTCTTTTGTTTTGGGTAAACAATTTACATTACTATTTTTTTTTTTGCAATTTGCATTCAGATGTTTTGAGTTGCATTTTTGTTTATACATCACCCTCACAGTGACGTATCCCTTTGTAATACAGCAAATCCCTTATTTTTTGAAGTATAAATGTCTTTGCTTACTTTTAAGAAAGTGAGTCGTGTGTCCTATCTAGTATCCTAATTTGTACCTTCATGCCATTCATTATGTACTCTACATACATTTTGGAGTTAAACTTTATTCATCAAATCACATTTTAACCTTGACTGCAGTTTTGACTTCTGATGTGTCTTTGCATGGAAAAAATGTCTAGATAATGAATCCTCATACGTGGTATTAATATAAGAATATTTTTACATGTGCAAGCCAACGTGCATTAATGGAGAGGCCACCTTTTTGGTCCATTTAGACCAGTATTTACGTTTAAAATACTCACTGATACAAATGGAATTGACTTCTTTTGTCCCTCTTGTTGATTACTTTGAGGCAGTCTTTTTGAAGAGGAAGGAGAGTAGGCTTTGGATTCAGAGCTTTGGTTTAAATTTCAGTTCCTTCATCTGTTCTGTGACCTTAGGTAAATTGTTCCACCTCCCTGAGCCTTGGCTTTTTCAGCTGCAAAATAGGACTTACCAGATTCCTGTTACTTAGTTGAAGCTGCCATGTAATGCAAAGCTCTGTAGAGCAGATAGCCATGAAAAGAGGCTGACCTGTATGCCAATGTCAGGAGTGCTCTGGCTTCCAGATCCAGGGTTATCCTTAGACGGTCTGTGACAGAAATGGGCATCTTCCACTCCACACAGTTAGAAGTCACCCAACATGTCTTTTCCTTTTTCAAAGGGTGATTATCATTCTGGAGGGGAATTTTACTCAACTTGTTTTAGGAGAACCAGTAAATGAAACTAATTACATGGGAAAAACAGAAAGTTTAAGAGAAATACATATAAAACTTTTAACTTGTTTCCCTAAGTTCTCATATATAACGTAGTTGAAAGAAATAAACACTAAGGGGACAAAAAAGTCCTGTGAGGAGAGAAAATGCTTATAAAAGGCACGAGGACCTCAATCATGACACCAGACTTTATTTAGCTGAAAGCCCTTTTGAGATGTATTTTTGCATATGCATTGATAGGTTTACAGAATTGTTGAATCATGGCCACCATATAGAGGTATATCTTAGAGCTTGATTATAAAATCAATCTCAGAAGGACTTTCGTCTCTAGCCCTGCATCTGCTGCCACCAGTCCTGATATGCTGTGTGTTTGGTGGACTTTGAGCCTCTTGGGAGGAAGCTGACATGGCCATTCAGCTTGGCAATCTTCATAACTCTACCTCTCAGTCTCCTTCAGGTCTGGGAGCTGAGGTTAGGGAACCAGGAACTGCCTGTGGCAGCTGATGAAAGTGAAATGAAGCTTCTTGAGGTTCTGGGCAGCAGTCACAGTGGAGACAGGTGCAAAGAGCAGAGGCTATCTCTCGACACCAGCTGCTCCACAGGGTCAGAGGTCAGGGTGGCAGGCTTTACGTTAGGGTTTTTCAGCTCTTGGCTTTGACTCATTCAGTTCAGTTCAGTTCAGTCACTCAGTCGTGTCCGACTCTCTGCGACCCCACGGCATTAGTGGGCTGTAAAACCAATCTAATGGGTTGAGGAAAAAGTGTAAGTAAAAGTGTTAGTCCCTCAGTTTTGCCCGACTCTTTGTGACCCCCATGGACTATAGGGCTACAGTCCTGGAATTCTCCAGGCAAGAATACTGGGGTGGGTAGCCATTCCCTTCTCCAGGGGATCTTCCCGACCCAGGGATCAAACCTGGTTCTCCTGCATTGTGAGCAGATTCTTTACCGTCTAAGCCACCAGGGAAGCCCTAATGGGCTGAGGCCAACATTGTAAATAATTGAAAAAGATGAGAATAGCAAATAGAAATTTCCTATTAGGTAAGGATAAATATTATTTCCTGAAATTTTCTTTCAGTTATGTGTATGTGTCTGTATATATATATATGTGTGTGTGTGTGTGTATGTATATATATGTGTGTGTGTGTATATGCATGGATATTCTGCATTGAGTTGTGATTGAAAATGTTTCTCTTTTAGGATGTGGCAGGATGTGCTCCACAGTCACTGCTATGTTTGATGACCAAAATATAATTATAAAATTCCTAAACCACAGAGTGATTGTACAAAGACAGATGCATATGCACACATGTACACACACACACACACACACACACACACACACACAAAAGTTAATGTCTTTTCCCCAAAGCCTTACTTTGGCAATATGAACAAAACCCAGTTAAAACCAATTCATCCTCAGTTTTATAAATCCAAGGCAGTCTAAGGAGTTAGAATAGGGATGTTCTGTCCTAAGGCAAAAAGCTGGAGTCAATATTAGGATCTCTTATTAGGATGTAAAAGACCATGCCTTGGTAAATTGCCGTCTAAAGGAGGGCCATTCTTGAGGCCCCTTCTGATCATCCTGGAGCCAGAAAAAGGAATAGAGGGAAAGAGAAGGATTTTAGGGAAAACCAAAGATATCAAACATTGCTGCTCTTAAACACGTGAACTCTAAGCAAGCTGTGGAAATAGATAATGAGGGACAAAGAACAAGAGATCTCCTTGCATCTGTGGCATTCTTTGCATAGATCCCTCGATGAGACACTCAAGCCAGGATCTGTCTGCCTAAATGCTACTGTGTTGGACCTTGTAAATGTGGCTGGCTGAAGCTGCTGATGTCGTAATTAATCTGACAAGGTATCTACACTGAAAGAGGAGAAGGGATGCTTAGCCTGGTCCAATGGAGTATGTCAATGAATAACGGGATGAAGCTAAGAGAAGGTAAAATTGGGCTGAATATCAAGGAAAAAAATTACCTAACAGAAAGGTCTATTAGACGGTGGAGTGGTCTCTCCAGGGGAACAGTGGCAGGCCAGTGGTGCTGGAATCATTTACAAGTTGGCTGTCGAAAGCCCCTGAGAATTTGCTGTGGGGAACAGGACTGAGTTGACAGGAGTGGACAAGATGACCTCGAAGGTCTTTTCCATCTTTAGTGTCTACGATTTTGTGATCGTGCGCTCTTCACTGAAGCGCTCCAGCTATAGCTACTCTCTGGGGCCTGAAACACATGAAATAATTGTTAGTAAGATATTCAGGGATGAAACAGTTTTGAGGAACCATTTGTTCTTGGCCATCTCTTTCCGTTCAAAACTGGGCGGGCGAGAAATGATAAAGGAAACAAGGAAGAAATCAGTGTTTATTGTTCTCAAAGCCGACATTATTATTTTAGTCTGTATTTATTCATTAAAAATATTTGATCAAATGCAAAACTATTCTTAAAGTTTGTATTTAAATATAAAGGCAATTTCTTTGGGACTAGACCATACTAAATTTCTTATTTCTCAACAGGTTGTTTTAGCCTTGTATAGAAAGAGCCCATTTTAGGGGTTGTTTTACAGATGAAACAAGTTCTTGGATAAGGAGCATTTTTCCATCTGCAACATGGTTAGAACTCTTGTACATTTGCATTTCTGTGTTTCAGAATTATTCAGGCAATAAATTACTCAGGATGTCAACCTTATGCTGAAATAGAAATGACCTACTTCGTGAGGATCTCATGTATTTTAAATTTAACCTTGTGCCTTTTCTTCAACTGGGAACAGGAGGGCTTTGTAAGTAAGATTGCAAGAAAATCAAAAATAGCTACAATAAATTGAACTCTTACTATGTGCTGGATGTTATTCTAAAGGTTTGATGAGCATTAACTCCTTTGTTTTCTTATAGCGACCCAGGAGCTAGGTGCTCTTATTACACTTGGGGAAACTGAGACACAGAGAGGTTAAACATCTTACCTAAGATGACAAACCCAGTAAGAGGCAGATCTGAGTTCAAAACCTGTATCCCTGACCATTATTATTCTACCACCTCTCCAAGTATAGTTTCCTATTTTTTTTAAGACCAATAATGAGGGCAGGGATTTTCTTCTTTCTTTGTTCTTTGATGAACCTCCAGAGCCTAGAACAGTGCCTGGCACATAGTATGAACTCAGCACATTTTGGCTGGAAGAATGAATGGAAGTTGATATGGGCAGTTCTGAGTTTTTCAATGCTAAATTCATCTATTCCAAATTTGCTGGTTAAGTGAAAAAGGCAACTTTTTATCTCTCTTCTATTTATCTCAACAATCTTCTTAGATTCAAAAATTTTTCTTCTAGATGCTTCCCTTGACTTCTTGGAAAAGATTAGCTGTCCTTGAAACAGGGTCCAAAAGTATCCTGTATTTCCTTGACATGGCAGCTTTCACACTTTATTGTGATTATTTGGTTGGCCATCTTCCTGGCTTCATTGTAAACTTTTAAGGGCAGGGTCTGTGTTTTGCTCACCACTGTAACTATAGACCCAGCACAGAACTGGGCACAGGGTCTGTTTGTGGATAGTTGTTGAGAGAATGAAAGAAGATATTCTTTCTAACTTATTTTTCTTGTTATATACACAGAGCTTTCATAATCTGTATTAGCTATCTATTGCAGTTTAACAAATTACCAAAAACTCAGTGACTTAAAACAATAAAAAGTATATATTAACTCTTACAGTTTCTGTAAGACCCACCCGTGGGTCTGGGTGGTTCTGACTCAAAGTCCTTCATGAGGTTGAAGTCAGAAGTCACTTAGGGCTGTAGTTGTCTGAAGGCTCGACTGAGGCTTGAGGATCCAATTCTAGGATGGTTCCCTTACTGGTTTCTTGTTGGCAGGCCTCAGCTGCTTTTCACAGGGGTTCTCCATAGGACTGCTTGAGTGTTTCTAGGATGAGGGAGCTGGCTTTCCCCAGAAAGAGTGTAAGAGAAGATGGTGAATGCTGCAGTGCCTGCTGTGACCTAGCCTTGGAAGTCATATGCACTTCATTCTGATGGTAATATGGAATGGTCCTAATTCAGTCTGGAAGGGGACTCCACATGGCATGGGTACCAGGATCAGGGGGAGCCATATTGGGTATTGGTTGCCACACCTACCGTTTGACGTCTCTTCCTATCCAGCCTGTGAGATATTATTCCTTTTTTACTAATAAGGCCAATAGTAAGTTGCCTAAGATTATATTTAGTGCTTAAATCCAAGTTTAGTTCCTCTAAGTGTTCTTTCCAATATATCATAGCTGAATGATTAAATAAATTACATATAGCTTTTAGAAAACTCAAGGTATAAAAATCTAAATATCAAATTAGAAGTGTTATTTGCATTATGTAATAAAAGGATTCCCACTGTACCACAGGATTATTTAAATGGCATATTCAAGAATGACTTAATTTATTAAAGATGAGTTTTATTGTGACTTTTGGGGACACACTTGCTAGGTAGTGAGAAGTATAATTTTAAAACGTGTGTTGGAAACACTCAGTTATATTAGCTTGTGAATTTCTTGAAGGCAGGGATATCTTCAGTGCCAACTCTGGCACCCAGCCTGGAGGAAACTTTCAAAAAAATTTTATTAAATAAAGGAATGGTTATGGCAAAATATCTGTAGTTACAATTTCTTAAGAATATTTTTGTATGTGAAAAGTTGGCATATCATTTAAAAAATTCATTTATTCTTATAGCTGAGTCTGATCCCGACTGAACTTTATATTACTAGACTACCTAAAACTTATTTAGATTTTAGTACCAGCCTAATGTACATCATGAGGAACGCTGGGCTGGAAGAAGCACAAGCTGGAATCAAGATTGCTGGGAGAAATATCAATAACCTCAGATATGCAGATGACACTACCCTTATGGCAGAAAGTGAAGAGGAACTCAAAAGCCTCTTGATGAAAGTGAAAGAGGAGAGTGAAAAGGTTGGCTTGAAGCTCAACGTTCAGAAAACAAAGATCATGGCATCTGGTCCCATCACTTCATGGGAAATCGATGGAAAAACAGTGGAAACGGTGTCAGACTTTATTTTTTTGGGCTCCAAAATCGCTGCAGATGCTGATTGCAGCCATGAAATTAAAAGACACTTACTCCTTGGAAGGAAAGTTATGACCAACCTTGATAGTATATTAAAAAGCAGAGACATTACTTTGCCAACCAAGGTCTGTCTAGTCAAGGCTATGGTTTTTCCCGTGGTCATATGTGGATATGAGAGTTGGACTGTGAAGAAAGCTGATTGCTGAAGAACTGATGCTTTTGAACTGTGGTGTTGGAGAAGACTCTTGAGAGTCCCTTGTACTGCAAGGAGATCCAACCAGTCCATTCTAAAGGAGATCAATCCTGGGTGTTCATTGGAAAGACTAATGTTAAAGCTGAAACTGCAATACTTTGGCCACCTCATGCGACGAGTTGACTCACTGGAAAAGACTCTGATGCTGGGAAAGGTTGAGGGCGGGAGGAGAAGGGGACGACAGAGAATGAGATGGCTGGATGGCATCACTGACTCTGTGGACATGAGTTTGAGTGAACTCCGGGAGTTGGTGATGGACAGGGAGGCCTGGCGTGCTGTGATTCATGGGGTCGCGGAGAGTCGGACACGACTGAGCGACTGAACTGAACTGAACTGAACTGAACCAGCCTGATGTAACATGTGAAAATTTTTATCCCTACAGAGTTACAAAGTTGAAAAACTGACATATGTCTAATGGAAACAAAGAAAAGGGTGAAAAGAAAAGTCTCATCTAAAGAGTTGATAAAAGACCTGTTTTCAGAATGTATAAGTAAATGGAGTGGTAGTATTTATTATTAGATTCAACTAACCAACCAGACTGTTGATAAATCTGAATAAAATCTTTTCCATTGATGGGGGCGGGGAACACTGAAGAATTTTAAAAAGTTAAAAAAAATATATCACACTCCAATTGGGTCGAACACCTGAAGAGATTCTTGGCAGATTTTTCTTTTTTGATAGCCAGAGAGTCTAATGTTTTCTGATTTGAACACTATTGCTGTTTGTAAAGAGTTTCTAAGGGAAAGTGAACAGCTGCTTCCTCAGAATAATTCCTTATCAAGTCTTACCTGCAAAGTTAGTAGTTTTCACGTTTATGGTAGATAGTGTGGTTGTTAGCATAAGCTCACATAGGTGATCACATTATTGTAAGACATAGATAAAAGATGGAAACAGTGGCAGATTTTATTTTCTTGGGCTGCAAAAATCACTGAAGACTGTGACTGCAGCCATGAAATGAAAAGAAGCTTGCTCCTTGGAAGAAAAGCTATGAAAAACCTAGATAAGGTTAAAAAGCAGAGACATCAATTTGCCAACAAAGGTCACTATAGTCAAAGCTATAGTTTTCTAGTTGTCATGTATGGATGTGAGATTTAGACCATAAAGAAGGCTGATTGCTGAAGAATTGATGCTTTTGAACAGTGGTGCTGGAGAAGACTCTTGGGAGTGCCTGGGACTACAAGGATATCAAACCAGTCAATCCTAAAGGAAATCAACATTGGATATTCAATGGAAGGAGTGATGCTGAAGCTGAAGCTCCAGTGCTTTGGCTACCTGATGTGAAGAACTAACTCATTGGAAGAGACTCTTGATGCTGGGAAAGATTGAAAGCAGGAGGAAAAGCAGACAACAGAGGATGAGATGGTTGGATGATATCATGGACTCAATGGACATGAATTTGAGCAAACAATAAACCCCAGGAGATAGTGAAGGACAGGGAAGCCTGGTGACAAAGAGTTCAGTTCCGTTCAGTCACTCAGTCGTGTCCGACTCTCCGCGACCCCATGAATCACAGCACGCCAGGCCTCCCTGTCCATCACCAACTCCCGGAGTTCACTCAAACTCATGTCCATCGAGTTGGTGATGCCATCCAGCCATCTCATTCTCTGTCATCCCCTTCTCCTCCCGCCCCCAATCCCTCCCAGCATCAGAGTCTTTTCCAGTGAGTCAACTCATCGCATGAGGTGGCCAAAGTATTGGCGTTTCAGCTTTAGCATCAGTCCTTCCAATGAACACCCAGGATTGATCTCCTTTAGAATGGACTGGTTGGATCTCCTTGCAGTCCAAGGGACTCTCAAGAGTCTTCTCCAGAACCACAGTTCAAAAGCATCAATTCTTCAGCGATAAGCTTTCTTCACAGTCCAACTCTCACATCCATACATGGCCACTGGAAAAACCATAGCCTTGACTAGACAGACCTTTCTGGCAAAGTAATGTCTCTGCTTTTTAATATACTATCTAGGTTGGTAATAACTTTACTTCCAAGGAGTAAGCGTCTTTTAATTTCATGGCTGCAGTCAGCATCTGCAGTGATTTTGGAGCCCCCCAAAATAAAGTCTGACACTGTTTCCACTGTTTCCCCATCTGTTTCCCATGAAGTGATGGGGCCAGATGCCATGATCTTTGTTTTCTGAACGTTGAGCTTCAAGCCAACCTTTTCACTCTCCTCTTTCACTTTCCTCAAGAGGCTTTTGAGTTCCTCTTCACTTTCTGCCATAAGGGTGGTGTCATCTGCATATCTGAGGTTATTGATATTTCTCCCGGCAATCTTGATTCCAGCTTGTGCTTCTTCCAGCCCAGCGTTCCTCATGATGTACTCTGCATAGAAGTTAAATAAGCAGGGTGACAATATACAGCCTTGACATACTCCTTTTCCTATTTGGAAGCAGTCTGTTGTTCCATGTCCAGTTCTAACTGTTGCTTCCTGACCTGCATATAGATTTCTCAGGAGGCAGGTCAGGTGGTCTGGTATTCCCATCTCTTTCAGAATTTTCCGCAGTTTATTGTGATCCACACAGTCAAAGGCCTTGGCATAGTCAATGAAGCAGAAATAGATGTTTTTCTGGAACTCTCTTGCTTGGCAAAGAGTTAGAAACAACTTATCAACTGAACAGCAACAATAGCATAGATAAAAGATAAAGAGTTAAAGAAAGATTGTTGAATAACTACTGTTAGGGATAAGAAGATCAGCCTGTTGATAGCCTGATATGATGGAGAAGGAAATGGCAAGCCACTCCAGTGTTCTTGCCTAGAAAATCCCATGGATGGAGGAGCCAGGTGGGCTGCCGTCTATGGGGTCGCACAGAGTTGGACACGACTGAAGCGACTTAGCAGCAGCAGCAGCAGCAGCAGCCTGACATGAATACTTTGCAACTTTATCAGTTTAATTCAGTTCAGTCCTTCTGTCATGTCTGACTCTTTGCGACCCCAAGGACTGCGCACACCATGCTGCCCTGTCCATCAGCAACTCCCAGAGCTAGTTCAAACTCATGTCCATAGAATTGGTGATGCCATCCAACCATCTCATCCTCTGTCATCCCCTTCTCCTCCTGTCTTCAATCTTTCCCAGCATCAGGGTCTTTGCCAATAGTCAGTTCTTCACATCAGGTGGCCAAAGTATTGAAGTTTCAGCTTCAGCATCAGTCCTTCCAGTAAATATTCAGGACTGATTTCCTTTATGATTGATTGGTTTGATCTCCTTGCTATCTAAGGGACTCTCAAGAGTCTTCTCCAATACCATAGTTCAAAAGCATCACTTCTTTGGCACTCAGCTTTCTTTATAGTCCAACTCTCACATCCATTCTTGGCTACCAGAAAAATCATAGTTTTGAGTAGATGAACCTTGGCAACTTTATACAGTTTATTTTTGTGATGATGGTAATATAAGATGATTTCTCTTAATCTTAGTTCAGGTAGTATAGATGCATATTTCCAAGTGTTGAGCTTTCTGCATGGATTTTGAGTTAGTCACTCTTCTGTTTAAATAGTTAGCTGTTTAACCAAAAGAAGAAGCATCTATCACAGGAATGGAAGTACATGCAGTCATGTCCTACCCCTTCCTCACCCAGAGCAGACTTTTATCATGGCATGTTTTGTTCCCAAGTCAGCGTTTGGGGTTGGCAAAAGAACTGGAGATTTGCAAAATTAGGAGAGATCAAAATTATCACCCACAAGAGAGAACTGTGTAGCAATAGATAGGAATTTGCCTTGATAAATCAATAACTTACTTGTTGGCTAAGGGTAGTAAATTAAAGTCACCTAGCTTGAGAAACCTGTATGCAGGTCAGGAAGCAACAGTCAGAACTGGACATGGAACAACAGACTGGTTCCAAATAGAAAAAGGAGTACGTCAAGGTTGTATATTGTCACCCTGCTTATTTAACTTCTATGCAGAGTACATCATGAGGAACGCTGGGCTGGAAGAAGCACAAGCTGGAATCAAGATTACCAGGAGAAATATCAGTAACCTCAGATATGCAGATGACAACACCCTTATGGCAGAAAGTGAAGAGGAACTCAAAAGCCTCTTGAGGAAAGTGAAAGAGGAGAGTGAAAAGGTTGGCTTGAAGCTCAACATTCAGAAAACAAAGATCATGGCATCTGGTCCCATCACTTCATGGGAAACAGATGGGGAAACAGTGGAAACAGTGTCAGACTTTATTTTTGGTGCTCCAAAATCACTGTGGATGCTGATTGCATCCATGAAATTAAAAGACGCTTACTCCTTGGAAGTAAAGTTATTACCAACCTAGATAGTATATTAAAAAGCAGAGACATTACTTTGCCAAAAAGGTCTGTCTAGTCAAGGCTATGGTTTTTCCTGTGGTCATGTATGGATGTGAGAGTTGGACTGTGAAGAAAGCTGATCACCAAAGAATTGATGCTTTTGAACCGTGGTGCTGGAGAAGACTCTTGAGAGTCCCTTGGACTGCAAGGAGATCCAACCAGTCCATTCTAAAGGAGATCAATCCTGGGTGTTCATTGGAAGGACTGATGCTAAAGCTGAAACTCCAATACTTTGGCCATGTCGTGCAATGAGTTAACTCACTGGAAAAGACTCTGATGCTGGGAGGGATTGGGGGCGGGAGGAGAAGGGGACGACAGAGAATGAGATGGCTGGATGGCATCACCGACTCTGTGGACATGACTTTAAGTGAACTCCGGGAGTTGGTGATGGACAGGGAGGCCTGGTGTGCTGTGATTCATGGGGTCGCAAAGAGTCGGACATGACTGAGTGAATGAACTGAACTGAACTGAGGGAAATTATAAGGGAAACATTTCCTCTTTTGTGTAAGTTGTCAGGGATTGTCACTTAATGTTTTGAATATAAGAAGAATATATAAGAATTAAAATTTTATTTTTAGTTCAAAAAATTTTAAACTAAGAACACTCAATAGACTGACTCCTGTTTTAAAGCAAAATCGAAGCTCAACATTCAGAAAACGAAGATCATGTCATCTGGTCCTATCACTTCATGGGAAATAGATGGGGAAACAGTGGAAACAGTGTCAGACTTTATTTTTTTGGGCTCCAAAATCACTGCAGATGGTGACTGCAGCCATGAAATTAAAGGACGCTTACTCCTTGGAAGGAAAGATATGACCAACCTAGACAGCATATTGAAAAACAGAGACGTTACTTTGCCATAAAAGGTATAGAAGATTAAAACCAGAAAGGACCACTGAGACCACCTCTTCCCACCTACTCTCCATTTTATCCATTTTATCATTGTAAAAAGTAAGATTCTCTCAAATTGGGGAGCTGCCTCATATAGTTCACAAAGCTCATAAATGATAGCAGTGGGGCTACTGAAGTTGTTGCCGTCTTAGTTGGCCATTTCACCCACTGAGTTCAGCTTCTGTAGTGAAGGCATAAGAGAAGTGGATTTCACAGTCTTCAACTCTAAGGTATAATGTTTTTCTCTAACCCCTCATGAACCCCCTGATATTACATATTTATTTATTGTCCATCTCCACCTACCAGAATATAAACTTCTCGAGGACTAGGTCTGTTTCTGCTTTGTTCTCTACTATTTCCCTATTACATCCTCCTCATTTATTGAGGAGGTAGTACATGTCCAAAAAAACAGATGATATTGAATAAATGAACTGAGATGGGGCTCATTTGCTTTGAGAGTCTTTGCTAATCTCCTGTTCCAGATAGCTACCACCAGCTGACTGAAGGTAGCTTTTGAGTACCTTGTGCTGGGTAGACTCCATGGTCACCCCCATGATCCTCTCCTCCTGGTGTTCACATCCTTATGTAATCAGTTCTGTCTCCTTGAGAGGAGGCATGATCTGTGACTTGCTTCTACCAGTAGAATGCAGCAAAGGTAAAAGCATATGTATGATTACATGTATGTGATTTCATTAAGTAAGATTGTGATGCCAGTCTTGCCAAGAGACATTCTTTCTTGCTGGTTTTAAAGAAGAAGCAAACTGCCATGTTTTGAGCTGCTTATGAAGAGGATCACCTGACAAGGAACTGAGGGTGGCTTGTAGATGACATCCAGCAAGAAATTGAGACCTCAGTCCAGTAGTCTGCAAGGCACTGACTGTGACCAGGAACCACTTTACTTCTTCAGCTGAGCCACAGATGAGACCCCAGCCCTGATAATACCTTCACTGTAGCCTTATAGAAGACCAAGTGAAGCCAGGCCCAGACTTCTGATTCACAGAAACTGTGAGACAGTAAATGTGTGTGGTTTTAAGCTGCTGTTTGTTGTAATTTATCTAGCAATAAATAACACCCCTCATTTAGATGCATTTCTTTCATTTGGATATTAACAGAATAGAAGTCTGAACTAGGTTTGGAGTATTCTAAATTCAACTCTGTAATCTAGGAGAAAATAAATGAAGCTCTCTTTTTAACGTGAAAAGGCTTAGTCTCTGGTTTGGTTTCTGTTGAATCCACAGGGCTGTAGCATTCAGCTCTTTATAATCTACTGGCATCTAGGCATTTAATCATGGCTTCTTATTCACAGAAGTCAGAGTTCCCTTCCCTTTACTCCTTTCTACTCGCTTGATTGCCAGCATTCAAACTAATTCACAAGACAAACTGGGCATGGGGTCAGAGTGGAAGCATATCTGGGTCTCTCCGTTTATTTCCAAAAATTGTTCTCCACATTTTGACTGTATTTCAAATTAGCCCAGAGGTAAGTAAACAAAGATGCCATTCTCTGAAAAGGTGTTTCATTTAAAATGGTTTGTCTGTGTAGACTGTGTGTGTTAGTAAAGGTTGATAAAGCCCCTTTAAAAAAACGGAGTCAAGGACTTCCCTGGTGCTCCAGTGGTTAGGAATCTGCCTTCCAGTGCATGGGACTCAGGTTTGATCCCTGGTCAGGGAACTAAGATCCTCCCTGCTGCCCGTGTGCTGCAGTGAAGACCCACTGCTGTCAAAATGAATAATAATAAATCTCTCTTTAAAAAAAGGAGTCAATTTGTATAATTTTACACTGTCCTTGTCTTGCCTGTTTGCTGCTGCTGCTAAGTCACTTCAGTCGTGTCCGACTCTGTGTGACCCAATAGACGGAAGCCCACCAGGCTCCGCCGTCCCTGGGATTCTCCAGGCAAGAACACTGGAGTGGGTTGCCATTTCCTTCTCCAATGTGTGAAAGTGAAAAGTGAAAGTGAAGTTGCTCAGTCGTGTCCGACCCTTAGCGATCCCACGGACTGCAGCCTTCCAGGCTCCTCCATCCATGGGATTTTCTAGCCTGTTTACTTCATGAGTAATTGATGATATCAGTATCTTTTCCTTTACAAAATTGTTGCTGTTTAGCAAAATTCGCTTTATATCCAATCTCATTTTTTCCAACTGACTCCATAGAAAGTTACTTGGAGATCCATAAAAAAGTCATCAAATAATGAGTTGAGGCTGTTTTGTGAAGATGTTAACCTTATGGCCACATCTGTGAGCTCCTAGAGTTATGTTCGATGTGCTTTTGCAGTTACTTTCGAACTACAAGACACTATCATCTTCTTTATCTCTAGTTACCAAGGAAAACATTTTATTTGAAGAATTGTCCCTTTTTATGTATTTAAAGCCTTCAGAACTGAGACCTTATGTTCATTTACCAGACTTCCAATGCCTCTGAGAGCTAGCCTGTAATACCTGATTTTACCATTAGGTGCTGCTCTTTAAAATTTCCTCCCCTACTCCCCTACACACCAAACTAATTTGAGGACACAGAAGCACCCATACTTAAGTTTTTTTTTTTTGGATACATTTTTGTTTGAAGAAATATTTTTTCTTAAATAAATCTCAGAAGCCACAACCCTAACCTGAATTTTCAAGTCTGACATTTATAAGTTATTGTAAAACAAATTACTGAGCTATTCTAGGAATGCTATCAGATTTCACTTTTACAGAATGCTTTTTTTTTAAGTGCAAAGAGATCTTTCTTACAAGAAAATATGTTAAATATATTAAAAATGTATAACTTGGGAACTATCTTTGAAATATATATATATATTTTATTGTTCAGATGTTTAGTTTCTTTTCTGAGTAAACTAGAAATTACCTAGATATTTTGATTTCATTGTCAACTGCATACATTTTTCAGGTGTAATTGAATTTCTTGGAAGAAGTAAAGATATACTTTTCTGTTTTTTAAAAAAGTAGCAGAAAGAATTCCAAAGAAAAAAGAACTTTTACTGCAAGAGTGGCATTTCTAATCTTTGTACTTCCATAATAGACTAGGGATTAATAGCTGTGGCAGCAACAGCTATTTTTTGGGGGGCGGAGGGGGGGAACGGACATAATGGATCTGAGGCAATAATTCAATGATTAAAATTGTCTCATGTTCCATGAAAACTTGAAGTAGGATGTCAGAATGGCTCAGATACAATGTTTTGTGACAATAAGCAGCCAGCAACCCTTGGCAGAAGCTGTGGACTTACGGGTTAACTCTGGGTGTTACACTGAGGTTACCAGCCCATCTGTGTCAGTTCCTGGAGACCTACCTGGGCAGGGGAAGATAAGAGTTAATCTGGGATCTGGGAGACAGGTATAATAAAAATAATAAAAATCACAGAACTCACTATATTTCAACATAGAGAGTCATATTCAGGGAAGAAGTTATCTTTATGGGAAGGTTTTCCCCTTTTATTCTTTACATTTTTTTTTCTTTAAAAAATATTTGCTGATTTTGGAAAATTGTTTCCTGTGAATGAAACTCTTCACTTTAGGGTTGATATGTTGTGGCTTATGAAAATTTGAAATACCTGTTATGGATCAGCTCTCACTTAGCAAGGGCTGTATTTGTCAGGTGATGATTGAAGTTGTAAATCAGTATTCTTGGATCTGGAATTTCCTATAGTGAAGCAAATAGCTGCACACCTCAGCTTTAAGAATAAAATAAAATGAAACAAGCAGTAATAATAATAAAAAAAAAACCTTGACAGGCAAATTTGGTGTTTCACGTTGTGCATTTCTTTTCAGTCTCTCAAACTTTCTGAACACTATAATTTGTTTGTACTGCTGCATCACTATCATCAAAGATACAGGACTTTATTAGTTCTTCTCTCCTAGCAATGCCTTTTTTAAGAGAAAGGAATGCGTAAAAGTTCAGCCACTTGAATCTGCGTAATCACTCTTCCAGCAAAAAGTTTTGTATTTCTTTAGTATAAAAAAGAAAAGAAGGAAGGAAGACTATAAAGAAAGGAAGCAATAGTGAAAGGGAAGGAAGAAGAGAGGAAAAGAAGAAGAAAGAGAGAAAGAGAAACCATGGGACATGTTTTCTTTTGGAAAAGTACAGCACCAAAGTGACAATATTGTGCCATGAGATTGGGATGATTTCTCAAACCTTCCCTTCCAAGTTCAGCCACATTCCCTTCCAAGTTGAACAGCTCTTTGAAATAAATAGTTCACATGTTCAGAGCACAATGTTAGTAAACAATAATTCCTTTACTGTCTGTGGGGAAAATTTTGTCCTTGCTGTGGATCAGGACTGAATGGTCCTCTTAATTTTAGTTCAAGTGCTTTTAAACATTTGAAAGGAATTAAGATGAGATCAAATGAGAAGTGATAGTGAAGTGGCTTTAATAGCCTATGGGGCTGGAATCATAAGTTATTAATGGCCTAAGCTGATCATTTCGTCACAAGTCTGAAGTCTGTGTCTAGTTTTGCTCTCCCAAGGCTGAGATCTGCTCATAAGACAGCTGTCCAGAACATGGAGGAGAGCTAGAGGGGTGAAGGAGGAACTTTCGGTTGGCGGCGGAGAACCTTGCATTGGCTGCTCCTCTGTGTTAATAATCAATCTGTCTCTACATCCGAAGATATGCTCATCAGCTTTTCCAAACCAAAATGGGATGGCCGTGCCATTTAGCTGGAGGACATGAAGCTGAGTTGGACTTCTTACCTGGACCAGCTTCTGGTTCTTAGTACTTTGCTGTTTTCTCTTTCTATTGTGTTTGCCACCATCTTGCCATCTCAGCAGTCATTCTTTTGTTATCCATCCTACTTGATCTCTCTTCTTCTGAGTCATGGATTGGGGGGAACTAAGGGTAAGGGTAGATAAGTGTGAATGGGTCCATGGGACTTCCATGATCCCATATTTAGAAGTGTCTGGAAGCCAAGAGGGTGACCCTGGCCTTGATGTGAAAGAACCTGAGCCCACTGTATAGAACCAGCAGCCTGGGTGCCTATCTTGGGTTAGCTCACCAGCTTACATTGTGGACTGTGGGACAGAAGGGCAGTGAATTAGTGGAAGAGATTGGGAGCTGGGATGCGGGAAGATGATTCTGCTTTGAAGCACATCAGTCCTGCTCTGCACAGGAAGCCTGGGTCTGGGATCCTTATAATTGCTTAATATTCCCGATAGAGCTTATAGCCTGTTGGCAATCTATCCAGATGCAGAAAAAGATTCTCTTTAAGTTAGGGAGTTGGGGAAACCCCTCTTGATCTTAAAAAACAAAGAACCAAAATACACCTCTGCTTTGCTCTTTCTTGTGACAAACAAAGGGGATGACAAGTGATCGAATGGAGGAGAGTGATGATGGCAACTGTCCTCAAGGGCTGTTTTGAGAAGCCAGGGAAGAGGTACAGGCCCAGGCTGCCAGACCCTGTGTTACGTTGAGGTAAAGATCCGAAGACACCAAACAACAGAGACTGAAGGGAGCACCTCCTGTTAGCTCCTCACACACACGTCCCTCCTCCCCAGGCCTTTCTCTCAGGTGGCCTCACATTTCATCCAGTTCCTGCAGAAGTTCTTCTGGTTTGTAGGCCTTTCCTGTCGGGGTGCTAGGTACTGTTCTCGGGACAGGGCTTTGGCCGTGAGAACCATTTGGCAAAAGGTCACCCATTCCCAGGATCCAGTCTGGCCACAGCCCCCCATTGGTTGTAACCCTTCATTCTTGAGATCGCAGGGCAAGGAAACAGGGCACAGTGGAGCCAGCTGAGTGCCTCCCCCTGCAGTCCCAGCTTAGGTTTCCATGATTTGAGAAAGGAAACCTGAGTGATAACAAGGGCTAACTCCTCTAGAGACTTCCTGTTACCCTAGAGCAGCAGTTCTCAAATTTTAGCACCTGTCCAGATCTCCTAGAGAATTTGTTTACACTTAGATTTCTGGGCCCTGCTCTCAGAGTTTCTGATTCAGTAGGGTTGAGGTGGGCCTAAGAACTTGTGTCTAACAAGCTCCTAGGTGCTGCTGATCCCACAGGCCCAGGGACCATGCTTGAAGACCCCCTGAAGCTCCGGTCAAGCAAGCCCTGGCTCACTGCCTGACTCCATCTGTGACCTCGGTAGATAGCTCTGATCCTACTGTGTTATAGCATCTTTCTGCATGTCTGCCTGCTTCTTCAAACTCTGGGTCCTCAAGGGAGTTTTTCCGTTTCTAGGGCAGAGCTTGGCAGGTCGAGAGTGTTCAGAACGATTTTGTTGAAGGGTGATTTTTGAGATGCTGTATCACATGCTTTGATGTGCTTTAGAATCGTATACTGTTATGGGAATTTAGAGCTGACCTAATCCAACCAAGTTGTTCAACAAACAGAGAAACTGGAGTTCAGAAAAACCCAGGTCATAGGATCACACAAGATTGCCTAGGATCACATAAGTTGCCAGTTGTATACTTCAATTAAGTGCCCTAATTATTTCCAAGGTTTATCGAACAGTTGTTCACTATGTGCTGGAAACCAGGCTCCACTCTCAGTTGGATTCTCCAGGCAAGAATATTGGAGTAGGTTGCCGTGCCCTCCTTTAGGGGATTTTCTCAACCCAAAGATTGAACTCGAGTCTCTTATGTCTACCTGCATTGGCAGGCAGGTTCTTTAACCACTAGCGCCACCTGAATCTCCCTGTATTATCATTTAATTCTCAGAGTAATCCTGCGCTTAGTCGCTTAGTCTTGTCCGACTGTTTGCGACCCCATGGACTGTAGCTCACCAGGCTCCTCTGTCCATAGGGATTCTCTAGGCAAGAATACTGGAGTGGGTTGTTGTGCCCTCCTCCAGAGGATATTCCCAACCCAGAGATCGAACCCAGGTCACCTGCATTGTTGGTGGATTCTTTACCGTCTGAGCCACCAGGGAAGCCTGAGTAATCTTGAGTCAGTACAATTACTGTACTCATTTTGCAAGTGTGGAAACCAAGGCTCTGAGAGGTAAATTGCCTCAGTCACATGATAAGTGAGGAACTAGGCAGTGTGACCAGAGGATGACAAAATGCTGTTCTGCCCGACTATAGTTGGTGCTTGATAAATGTTGAGGTTCTGACAAATTCAGTTTTGCTATCTGTGACGTGGGGAGTTACTTCTCGCACAGATTTTTGGAGGCCAAAATGAGAAATACATATGTAAACCCTTTGACACTGTGAAGCACTTTAGGACTGGATGATGCTGTCAGGAGACACTCTGTGCTTCTGCAGGCACTTTCCCCTCTGGCTGAAGTGCCCTGCAGTGTTGGCTCCACAGCTGGTCAAGTCTTGCACTTATAGAGTCTTGATTGCCCTTCTTCATACACCTGTGTGCGTGTGTTTTTCTTCTTTTTAAAAATTTCATTCGCAGTGCATTGCCTCATGTTGTAAGATGTTGGCTTGAACACCTATATGTAGTCTGTACTGCATTATCATGCAGAGACCCCACTGTACCCATGTCTGTGCTCCCAGAAGCATCACATGGAGGGGCCCTCAGTACCAGCTGAATTGGAGGTTCCCAGGTAGCATTATCCACCTGGATAGGTGGGCTGGGCAGGCATTCCCATCCTGGAATGGACAGTACAAGGGCTGAGCTGGCTGAACCCTAGGGCAGCCCATGCTCCCACAGTGATTTTCCTTCTGGTGGAGCTTTACCCAGAGCTTAGGCGTCTGGGTTCCTGTTCGTGATCACTGCCTCGCTTAGGCGTTGGTCAGTGAAATGGAAAATTAGGACCATCTTTTCTTGGCCTCCAGGTCCTCCTCATTTTTGCTGACCAGTCATGAGTTATTCTTTCTCAGATGTCCAGGTCCTTCCAAAATAATCAGGAAACTTCCGGAGACTGCCCAGCTTCTGATGGCCAAGATTTGGAAAAATTGTCTTTGATGGCATGGAGACTGCCCGGAGGAGGGGAGGAGGAGTGTAGTGTCACAGCTTTTGTGGGCCCCTCAACCAAAGCCAGACTTTGAATGGGGCATAGGAAAATCTTGCTGTTGCTCCCTCCTCCCTAAACACAGACACACACACATGAGTTTCTGTGTGTGTACATATACATGCACTCCAGATATCTCTATATATACATATTTATATCTATATGTGACTGTATATATCTATATATGTATGTTTATGGCTGCTTTGGGACCACTGCATTTTTCTCCCTCCCCAGCGGAGCTCCCTTTGGGAACGTGGCCCTAGTGGTAATTTGGGAGTGTTTGAATCAGTCTGTCTTCCCACACCAGAGGCTTTTTTCTTTCTCTCGGTTGTTACTGCCAGTTCTCTTTGGTTTTCTTTGTACTGTATTCTCAGCTAGGGATAAAATATGGTTTATCCTTGCTGGCTGGGAGGGACTGACTCACTAGAGGCTGAACCCCTCAGGAATAGTTTACTGATGAAGGGATTAACATGAGCTGTGTCCACCCCACCGTACCCTGCATATTTCAAAGACGGGATGGAGCCAGCCCCTCATGCATGCGCTGGCCTCCTGGAGAGCTTTATGATGATGACTCCCCCTCCTGTTCACTTCAGGGCATGTGGGTGCCAGGAACAGAGACAAGTTTGAATGTAAGCAAAGTTGCTACTTCAGCTCTGGCTGCCCCAGGGCCTCAGTGTAGATAAAGTACAGCTCCTGAGACCTGGGTGAGGGCCTGTGAAGAAGGTGCATGGAGCCTCCAACCCTTGGCCCGCCCTGTAGAGGATTTCCTTTCTTGTCTCCTCTTCTTGGCCCATTCATATCCCGCTTTCTCTAAGTCCAGTCTACACCCTGGTTCTGCTGAGAAGCCCCTGTGTTGGCAGAGGAGCAGTGGTCATGTTGCCCAGTGGATCTCACAGCCATACACTTGCTGGTGTGTGGGGCATGTGTCACAGGCATGCCCACGTCAGGCAGTAAAGAGCTGATGTTAGACTGGTGTGGGCAGGCCTAGGACCAGGGCCCTGAGTGATGAGAGGCTCCCCCACTGCCTCGAGAAGTAGCATTTTAATTTCAGGATCCTCATCTCTCAGATGGATGCAATTAGTCTGCTTTTCCTTGGGGAAGGAGCAAGAAAGGGCTGAGGAGGAGCAGTAATGTCATTTTAGGGCACCTTGGAAATCACAGGACTGAGTCCTAAGGGGTCTCCTCAATAACATAGGTGAAAAGTTCTATGCTTTTTTAGGGGCATGAACTCCAAATTCCCTATCTTCTCTCTCATTCTAAAGAGCAAGCTGGGATGGAAGTGACAGTGACCTTCTCATGGGGCAAATCTCGAATCTCTTCTCAATTATTAGAACAAAATAAATTATTTTCAAGCCATAAGTTGTTATGGGAACAATTTGCCTGTGACTTAGGTCATATCTGTTAGAGACACACGGTTGCTTCCCAACACAGTTGAGAACTGTGTTTCTAACACAGTCTACCTTTGATAATAGACAGTCCTATACAGTTCACATTCTTCCCATGTGACTTAGTGGTAAAAAATCTGCCTGCCAGTGCAGGAGACGTGGGTTCGATCCCTGGGTCAGGAAGATCCTCTGGAGAAGGAAATGGCAACCCACTCCAGTGTACTTGCCTGGGGAATCCCATAGACAGAAGAGCCTGGCGGGCTATAGTCCATGAGGTCACAGAGAGTTGGACATGACTTAGTGACTAAACAACAACAATAATATATGGTTCACTGTTTTGGGTTTGAGTATTATCTCCCTTTTTTTGCTCCATCCCTTTATTCCTTCTAGAGTTATTTCTCCACTGATCTCCAGTAGCATACTGGGCACCTACCGACCTGGGGAATTCCTCATTCAGTATCCTATCATTTTTCCCTTTGATACTGTTCATGGGGTTCTCAAGGCAAGTATACTGAAGTGGTTTGCCATTCCCTTCTCCAGTGGACCACATTCGGCTGTGGTCCATGTGATCAGATCGGCTAGTTTCCTTCTGATTATGATTTCAGTTTGTCTGCCCTCTGATGCCCCCTAGCAATACCTACCGTCTTATTTGGGTTTCTCTTACCTTGGTCGTGGAAAATCTCTTCACAGCCGCTCCAGCAAAGTGCAGCCGCTGTACCTTACCTTGGACGAGGGGTATCTCCTCAAGGCCGCCCCTCCTGACCTTGAACGCGGAGTAGCTCCTCTCGGCCCTCCTGCGCCCGCGCAGCCACCGCCTGTTGGACGTGGGGTAGCTCCTCTCGGCCGCTGGCCCTGGCCTCAGGCGTGGGGTAACTCCTCACGGTCGCACCTCTTTGCGTGGTTCGTTGCGCCGGGGCCGGCGTCTCTCGTGTCGCGTCTGCGCCGCCGGGGCCGGGGTCTCTCGCGTCACGTCTGATTGCTGGGAGAAATATAAATAACCTCAGATATGCAGATGACACTACCCTTATGGCAGAAAGTGAAGAGGAACTCAAAAGCCTCTTGATGAAAGTGAAAGAGGAGAGTGAAAAGGTTGGCTTGAAGCTCAATATTCAGAAAACAAAGATCATGGCATCTGGTCCCATCACTTCATGGGAAATAGATGGAAAAACAGTGGAAACAGTGTCAGACTTTATTTTTTTGGGCTCCAAAATCGCTGCAGATGCTGATTGCAGTCATGAAATTAAAAGACGCTTGCTCCTTGGAAGGAAAGTTATGACCAACCTTGATAGTATATTAAAAAGCAGAGACATTACTTTGCCAACCAAGGTCCGTGTAGTCAAGGCTATGGTTTTTCCCGTGGTCATGTATGGATGTGAGAGTTGGACTGTGAAGAAAGCTGATCGCCGAAGAATCGATGCTTTTGAACTGTGGTGTTGGAGAAGACTCTTGCGAGTCCCTTATACTGCAAGGAGATCCAACCAGTCCATTCTAAAGGAGATCAATCCTGGGTGTTCATTGGAGGGACTGATGCTAAAGCTGAAGCTGCAATACTTTGGCCACGTCATGTGATGAGTTGACTCACTGGAAAAGACTCTGATGCTGGGAAAGGTTGGGGGCGGGAGGAGAAGGGGACGACCGAGAATGAGATGGCTGGATGGCATCACCGACTCTGTGGACATGAGTTTGAGTGAGCTCCGGTAGTTGGTGATGGACAGGGAGGCCTGGCGTGCTGTGATTCATGGGGTCGCTGAGAGTCGAACACGACTGAGCGACTGAACTGAACTGAACTGATTATCTCCCTAAAAGTATTGTAGGACCATGGTGTTAGGACTGGAAGTCATATTAAAGTCATCTGGTTCAATTTCTTTATTCAGTGTATGAGGAAAGTGTTGTTCAGAGAGGTAGGTAACTCACTCAAGGTCACACAGTGAGTTGTGGGCTGGCAGTGGAATCTGCCTCTCAGCCAGTCTAGTGCTCTTTCCCCTTTCTATGCCACCTGTGTCTTTGTGGCATGCTGGCCATGTATCCTATTCATAAAAGGACCAAGAATGTATATACCAAACCTCACCTGGATGACATGTACATAAAAGCAAGAATGAATTAAAAATAGTCATGAAGTCTCCTTGGGAGTTTTACCATATTGCCCATTCTTTCCTTAATATGGCTGAGATTTCCATTCAGCCTTTTTTATATTTGAGAATACTTAGAAGCAACTCAACTGTTCAAAAACGAGATTGGTAAATGATGGTACATGCCCATAATGCATTATCTTGAAGTTATTTAAAATGATGTTGTAGAATAATAGCTATCAACACAGAGAAGTACAGTAGCATGTTATGTGGTAAAGCAGCAGAATTTTTAAGTATATAGGAGTATAACCTTAGTTCAGAAAAAAATAAATCCAGAATGCACAATAAAAGGGATATCAAAATGTTAACAGCTGTTATAATATCTGGATATTGGATTATGGAGTGATTTTTATTCTTTTCTATATTTCCATTTTTTCAATGAAGATTTATTACTTTTATATCAGGGAGAAACAAAAGGTGTTATTTTTTTAAGAAGTTGGCACTAGAAAGATTTATACGCAGTCCTCCGAAAAAGTCACTTGGGAATGCATGCTCTCCTACAATACAAATTCAGATCTCAATGTGGTTCCTGACAGCAGTTCTGATGAAAGGATAGGAAAGGTGAATTTGGAATTTGGGTTTTCTTTCCTTTATCGGTTCTGGGCCAGATCATTTGATCTCCCTGTTTTCAGTCTTCTGGTGTCTCTTATGAGTGTAATCCTTCTACCTTCTCTGGGGAAGGAGAGGGCAATATGTGTGGGAAGGAGCCATACGCACTCAGAAGTACCTTGGAAGTCTTAAATCCTTGGCCATAAAGAGGTCAAAGTGAATGGGTGGTAATGACCAAAGGGACCTGCGGAAACTCAGCTCAGGCTTCCGGAATGTGAAATAAAGATAGGACTGGACCCTGCCGCTCAGGATTCTCCTGCTGTGTTGGAAGTGAGGCGTGAAAATCCCCTCAGCTGGTGTTTGGCAAATTTGCATGGAATACTCCTTAGCTGAACTGGCTTGGCCTTCAAAAATTGATCAGGGGAGTTTGGGGGAAGCTGAGGTTTCTGTCACCGTAGTCTAACCCTGTGTTCCTTCCCAGAGATGACGCTTGCTGTCAGCTCCCACGTTGGCCCTCCACAGAGAAAGAGGATTGGGATACCCCTCTGCCTGGGAATAGGGAACGAGACAGCCTGAGGCTCCCGGATGACGGGTCCATGTGGACTACAACTCAGTCGATGGATTCTTCTCCTTGCTTGGTAGGGGCTTCCTGAGCCACTTGAGAAATGTGCAAATATTTTTGTCTTGCAACTAGAAAAACTGCCAAATTGAGGGCAGGAGGAGGAGGGACCTCCTTCCCCCAAACCTGCTGATGTGAAAATACAGGCCTTTCTTTTCTGTAGGGTGGCTCGACGTGGCTCCAGTTTGAACCTGAGCACTGGTCCCTGAGGCTTTGACCTGATCTGGGGAGGTTTGAAAGGCTAATCCGCTCACTCCCATTCCAGACAGTCACAGTTTAGGGCTGCTAGTGGATCCAGTCTACACTATGGAAAAGAGCAACACGATCACAATCGGTTTTATGGACTCCTGGGAGCCAGCGAGGAGGCTGCCTCTGTCGTAATGTGGGGCTGACCACCAGGATGACCTGGGCAGCCAGCCTCTGGGATGGCTCTCTGATCTTTAGCTGATCGACCTCCTCTGCAGCTGAGACATCAGCAGAAGTCTTGAAGGTGAGAGGGCACGTCCTTCTGGACTGTGTGCGACCTCCTGTTTTAATCACTGTTGCTCTTGATCCTGCTGCTCCAGGAAATCTGAAATGAGTCTCGCTGATGGAGCAAATGACAAGTCTTGAAAGCCTGTGCTGGTGACATCTTGCCAACTTTCAAGGCTTAGCTCAGATGCGGTTTTTACAGTGAAGCCCTCTCTTATCCTCCATTTTCCATTCCTTCCTGTCTCCAGCCTATGTTTCAGACCTCGAGTTAGCCCTCATTCCTTTCTGCTGTGCATTTCAGTTCATTGCTTGCCTATCTGTCTGCACCTCTGAGCTATAAACTCCACAGCATTCTTCACTGTGCTGGCCTTGTGTCGATGCCCCTTAAATGCCTGGTGGTTTGAAATAAAAGGATGGGCCCCGTGGTACTGGTGTACTCCAACTTTGCCAATTGCTTTGACCATTCCTGGTCCCACACTAAATTTATTTTCTTCCTCTTAATACCTACCTTGGTATGGGAGGTTGAGGCAGTCCATTGATTCAGTTCAGTTCAGTTCAGTTCAGTCGCTCAGTCGTGTCTGACTCTTTGCGACCCCATAAATCACAGCACGCCTGGCCTCCCTGTCCATCACCAACTCTCGGAGTTCACTCAAATTCATGTCCATCGAGTCGGTGATGCCATCCAGCCATCTCATTCTCTGTCGTCCCCGTCTCCTCCCTCCCCCAATCCCTCCCAGCATCAGACTCTTTTCCAGTGAGTCAACTCGTCGCATGAGGTGGCCAAAGTACTGGAGTTTCAGCTTTAGCATCAGACCTTCCAATGAACACCCAGGATTGATCTCCTTTAGAATGGACTGGTTGGATCTCCTTGCAGTCCAAGGGACTCTCAAGAGTCTTCTCCAGCACCACAGTTCAAAAGCATCAATTCTTCGGCAATCAGCTTTTTTCACAGTCCAACTCTCACATCCATACATGACCACGGGAAAAACCATAGCCTTGACTAGATGGACCTTGGTTGGCAAAGTAATGTCCCTGCTTTTTAATATGCTATCTAGGTTGGTCATAACTTTCCTTCCAAAGAGAAAGCGTCTTTTAATTTCATGGCTGCAATCAGCATCTGCAGCGATTTTGGAGCCCCCCAAAATAAAGTATGACACTGTTTCCACTGTTTTTCCATCTATTTCCCATGAAGTGATGGGACCAGATGCCATGATCTTTGTTTCCTGAATGTTGAGCTTCAAGCCAACCTTTTCACTCTCCTCTTTCACTTTCATCAAGATGCCTTTGAGTTCCTCTTCACTTTCTGCCATAAGGGTGGTGTCATCTGCATATCTGAGGTTATTGATATTTCTCCCG
This sequence comes from Moschus berezovskii, assembly GCF_049115385.1. Classification (NCBI taxonomy): domain Eukaryota; kingdom Metazoa; phylum Chordata; class Mammalia; order Artiodactyla; family Moschidae; genus Moschus; species Moschus berezovskii. The sequence continues at coordinate 64,684,946 of NC_142470.1, forward strand.
GCAATCTTGATTCCAGCTTGTGCTTCTTCCAGCCCAGCGTTCCTCATAATGTACTCTGCATAGAAGTTAAATAAGCAGGGTGACAATATACAGCCTTGACGTACTTCTTTTCCTATTTGGAACCAGTCTGTTGTTCCATGTCCAGTTCTGACTGTTGCTTCCTGACCTGCATACAGGTTTCTCAAGAGGCAGGTCAGGTGGTCTGGTATTCCCATCTCTTTCAGAATTTTCCACAGTTTATTGTGATCGACACAGTCAAAGGCTTTGGCATAGTCAATGAAGCAGAAATAGATGTTTTTCTGGAACTCTCTTGCTTTCTCCATGATCCAGCGGATGTTGGCAATTTGATCTCTGGTGCCTCTGCCTTTTCTAAAACCTGCTTGAACATCTGGAAGTTCACGGTTCACATATTGCTGAAGCCTGGCTTGGAGAATTTTGAGCATGACTTTACTAGTGTGTGAGATGAGTGCAATTGTGTGGTAGTTTGAGCATTCTTTGACATTGCTTTTCTTTGGGATTGGAATGAAGACTGACCTTTTCCAGTCCTGTGGCCACTGCTGAGTTTTCCCAATGTGCTGGCATATTGAGTGCAGCACTTTCACAGCATCATTTTTCAGGATTTGAAATAGCTCAATTGGAATTCCATCACCTCCACTAGCTTTGTTCATAGTGATGCTCTCTAAGGCCCACCTGACTTCACATTCCAAGATGTCTGGTTCCAGGTGAGTGATCACGCCATCGTGATTATCTTTGTCGTGAAGATCTTTTTTGTACTGTTATTCTGTGTATTCTTGCCACCTCTTCTTAATATCTTCTGCTTCTGTTAGGTCCATACCATTTCTGTCCTTTTTCGAGCCCATCTTTGCATGAAATAATCCTTGATATCTCTAATTTTCTTGAAAAGATCTCTTGTTTTTCCTATTCTGTTGTTTTCCTCTATTTCTTTGCATTGATAGCTGAGGAAGGCTTTCTTATCTCTCCTAGCTATTCTTTGGAACTCTTGTCCATTGATTAAACAATAAATAATAAGTCAGCAAAGATGAGCCTTTTCCCAATGGCTCAGTGGGTAAAGAATCTGCCTACAATGCAGGAGGTGTAGGAGACACTGGTTCAATCCCTGAGTTGGGAAGATCCCCTGAAGGAGGAAATGGCAACCCACTTAGGTATTCTTGCCTGAAAAGTACCATGAACAAACAGCCTGTAGGAATACAGTCCAAAGGTTTGCAAAGAGTCGGATATGACTGAGCAACTGAGCACACATACCACAGCCTTAGGGAAAGTCCTGTTCCTGGGTTGTCAGTGAGACTGGAATGTGCCAGCACAATCAGCCAAGGGCTTCTATCTCCTTCTTTTTGGGCTTCCCTGGTGCCTCAGATGGTAAAGAATCTGCCTGAAATGCAAGAGACCTGGGTTTGATCCTTTGGTCAGGAAGAACCCCTGGAGAAGGGAATGACTACCCACTCTAACATTTTTGCCTGGAGAATTGCATGGACAGAGGAGTCTGGTGGGCTACAGTTCACAGGGCTGCAAAGAGTTAGACATGACTGAGTGATTAACACTTTCATTTTTCACTTTCAGTAAGAGGAATGCCCTGGCCCCCAACTTTGAAAGACTTGTAATGGAGCCATAAAGAAAATATTACCCACCTGGAGCAAATAAGAACCATGCTGGGTTGTGCTGGAAGTTGTGGACAAGGTCACAGGGACTATCAGAGAGGCCATTCTGGAGGGGAACAATTTCCCTTTGCACCTTAATGATGGGAAGGATTCTGATGAACCAGTCTATCATTTTCCAAGCAAGAAGAGGAAAGAACTTGGAATTTGTGTCAAAGATTTGAGTTTTCTCTAGGCCAAGGACAAGCCACTTAACCACTCTAGCCCCCTATTTTTAAAAATGAGAATCCTGAAAAAAGACTGCTTGGCTTTCCTTCTGGGATGCTGGTGGCATAAAGGAGTGAAACCTTTTGGAAATAGTAAAAGTATATATAAATATCAGTTCCTAATATTTCCCTTATCAGTAGGGAGGATGCGTGATCTGCTTCCATGCTTTTAGAGGCACTTTATTCCATTTGTTAAGGCAATTCATTGTGTGAGTCCCTGCAGAACATTTTACATCTTTCTGACCCACTCTGATTTTTGCTAAACTCCAGCTGTGTACATTGAGGTTTTTCCCAATGCATTCTAGTGCTTTTAAAACTGTCTTTTAATCCAGTTGTTGTTTAGTCGCTAAGTTGTGTCTGACTCTTTGTAACCCCATGGACTGCAGCACACCAGGCTTCCTTGTCCTTCACTATCTCCCAGAGTTTGCACAGATTCATGTCCATAGAGTCTGTGATGCCTTCCAACCATCTCATCCTCTGTCAACCGCTTCTCCTCTTGCCTTCAAACTTCCCCAGTATCAGGATTTTTTCCAATGAGTTGGCTCTTTGCATCAAGTGGCCAAAGTATTGGAGCTCCAACTTCAGCATCAGTCCTTCTACTGAATATTCAGCATTGATTTTCTTTAGGATTGACTGGTTTGATTTCTTTGCAGTCCAAGGTACTCTCAAGAGCTTGTGATTCATGCAGCTCAGCATTTTGGATGGTATACTCTATACAGAAGTTAAATAAGCAAGGTGACAATATACAGCCTTGTTGTACTCCTTTTCCACTTTTGAACCATTCCATTGTTCCATGTCCAGTTCTAACTGTTGCTTCTTGTCCCACATAGGTTTATCAGGAGATAGGTGAGATGGTCTGGTATTCCCATCTCTTTAAAAATTTTCCACAATTTGTTGTGATCCACACAGTCAAAGGCTTTAACGTAGTCAGTGAAGCAGAAGTAGATGTTTTTCTGGAATTCTCTTGCTTTCTTTATGATCCAATGAATGTTGACAATTTGATCTCTAGTTCCTCTGCCTTTTCTAAATCCAGCTTGAACATCTGAAATTTCTTGATTCACATATTGTTGAAGCCCAGCTTTAAGGATTGTTTATGCTTGAGCATAACCTTACTAGCATGCAGCATGAGCACAATTGTATGGTAGTTTGAACATTCTTTGACATTGCCCTTCTCTGGGATTGGAATGAAAACTGACCTTTTCCAGTCTGGTGGCCACTGCTGAGCTTTCCAAATTTGCTGACATATTGAATGCAGCTCTTTAACAGCATCGTCTTTTAGGATTTGAAATAGCTCAACTAGAATTCTATCGCCTCCACTAGTTTTATTTGTAGTAATGCTTCCTAGGGCTTCCCTTGTAGCTCAGTTGGTAAAGAATCTGCCTGCAGTGAAGGAGACCTGGGTTTGATCCGTGGGTTGGGAAGATCCCCTGGAGAAGGAAATGGCAAACCACTCCAGTATCCTTGCCTGGAAAATCTCAGGGACAGAGGAGCCTGGTGGGCTGCAGTCCATGGTGTTGCAAAGAGTCGGGCATGGCTGAGAGACTAACACTTACTTACACTTAATGCTTCCTAAGGCCCACTTGACTTCACACACCTATCTGCCTCTAGGTGAGTGACCACACCATCGTGGTTATCTGGGTCATTAAGACCATTTTTGTATAGTTCTTCTGGGTATTCTTGCTACCTCTTCATAACCTCTGTTGCTTCTATTAGGTCCTTACTGTTTCTATCCTTTATTGTGCCCATCCTTGCATGAAATGTTGAATGAAAATGAAAAACATTGCATGAAATGTTCCCTTGATATCTCCAGTTTTCTTGAAAAGATCTCTAGTCTTTCCCGTTCTATTGTTTATCTCTACTTCTTCGCATTGTTCCTTGGAGAAGGCCTTATCTTTCCTTGCTATTCTCTGGAACTCTTCGTTCAGTGGGGTGTGTCTTTTCCTTTCTCCCTTACTTTTTGCTTCTGTTCTTTCCTCAGCTATTTGTAAAGACTCCTCGGACAACCATTTTGCCTTGTTGATTTCTTTGGGATGATTTTGGTCACTGCCTCCTGGACAATGTTATGACCCTCTCTGTCCATAGTTCTTCAGACACTCCGTCTACCAAATCTAATCCCTTGAATCTATTCATCATCTCCACTGTACAATTATAAGGGATTTGATTTAGGTCATAGCTGAATGGCCTAGTGGTTTCCCTTACTTTCTTCAATTTAAGCCCAAATTTTGCAATAAGGAGCTCAGGGTCTGAACCACAGTCATCTCCAGGTCTTGTTTTTGCTGACGCTATAGAGCCTCTCTATCTTTGGCTGCAAAGAATATAATCAATCTGATTTCAGTTTTGACCATCTGGTGATGTCCATGTATAGAGTTGTCTTTTGTGTTGTTAGAAGAGGTTGTTTGCTATGACCAGTGTGTTCTCTTGGCAATCTCGGTTAGCCTTTGCCCTGCTTCATTTTGTATTTCAAGGCCAAATTTGGCTGTTACTCCAGGTATCTCTTGACTTCCTCCTTTGCATTCCAATTCCCTATGATGTAAAGGACGTCTTCTTTTGGTGTTAGTTCTAGAAGGTCTTATATGTCTTCGTAGAATTGGTCAACTTCAGCTTCTGTGGCCTCACTGGTTGGGACCTAGACTTGGATTACTGTAATGCTGAGTGATTTCTCTTGGAAAGGAATTGAGATCAAGCTGTTATTTTTGAGATTGCACCCAAATACTGCCTTTTGGACTCTTTTGTTGATTACGAGGACTACTCCATTTCATCCAAGGGATTCTTGCCCACAGTAGTAGATATAATGGTCGTATGAGTTAAATTTGCCCATTCCTGTCCATTTTAGTTCATGGATTGCTAAGATGTCAATGTTCACTCTTACCATCTCCTGCTTGACCACATCTGATTTACCTTGATTCATGGACCTAACATTCCAGTTTCATATGCAGTATCATTCTTTACAGCATTGGACTTTATTTTCACCACTAGACATATCAACAACTGAGCATTATTTCCTCTTTGGTCCAGATGCTTCATTCTTTCTGGAGTTCTTAGTAATTGCCTTCCACTCTTCCTCATTAGTGTATTGGACACCTTCTGACTGGGGTGGGGGTCGCTCATCTTCTGATGTCATATCTTTTTGCCCTTTAATACTGGTTTTGGGGTTCTTGTGGCAAGAATACTGGAATTGTTTGCCATTTCCTTCTCCAGTGGACCATTCTTTGTCAGAAATCTTCACTATGACCTGTCTGTCTTAGGTGGCCCTTCATGGGATGACTCATAGCTTCACTGAGTTATGCAAGCCCTTTTGCTCTGACAAGGCTATGATCCATGAAAGGGTTTTAATCTAGAGTTATCAATATATTTTGCATCACTGCACAATACTACACACTTAGGTGTCAGTTTATACATATGCACACAAGTACATATCAAAACAAAATTTTCATAAAACCAAATACCCATGTTTTCTTTGTGGCTCAGTGGTAAAGAATCTGCCTGCCAACACAGGAGACATGGCTTTGGTCCTTGGTCTGGGAAAATCCCACATGCTTCAGAGCAACTAAGCCCATCAGTCACAACTGTTGAGTCTGTCTGTGCTGTGGAACCCGAAAGCTGCAACCACTGAGCCCCAGAGCTGCAGCTGTTGAAGCCTGCATGCCTTTGAGAGCCCATACTGCACAAGAGAAACCTCTGCAATGAGACGCCCATGCTACAACTAGGAAAAAGTCTGAGCAGCAACAAAGACCCAGCACAGCCCACCCCCCCCAAAAAAAAAGAAAAGAAAAAAACCCCCAAAGCCCTTGCTATCTACAATACATGGATCTTTTGTTTCCATTTATTTTCTTTCCACAGAGTGCCCTGTTGGAAGCAGTATTTTGGAAAGGATAATCAGGTAGCAGTAATTATGTTCAACATTTCTTCTGGTCAGAGAGATATGGCTTTTGTTTTTTGGGTAGAGTATGCAAGTTTGGGGCCTGAGCTGAATTGTTCAGGGGTTTAGGGAGACAGAGAGCTGCCACCTGAATTATTCCTTTCCAGTTTTCTTCTGGTGTATAGTCTTTCTCCTAAGTAATGCTGTTTTCTTGTTTGTTTCCTTACTTTAAAGGAGCACTGAATACTTAGTCACCTAAGTTCATACCAAATTATTTACCTTCTCAGGGTGCCCGGACATTTGATTTGACTTTGAAAGCATCAATAAACATCAATTTCCCCGCTTTGTCTGAAATCGGAACATTCCACTGTTACCAGGTGGTTTAGCAATAAGGCTTGATTTCCCTGAGAAGGCTTCAGCTTGTCCCAGGAAGAACCAGGGGATAGAGTTGAAGGGAGAAAGTATATGTTGCTGAGGGAGAAAGCAAATGGATGAGAAGAGACCTGAACTTGAGGGAAGGGGTGTACTTACCACTGGTTTCACCTTGTGCAGTGATGGAATCAGCTAATTTGGAGTCTGAGTCTCTTAACTTTGTAGCCTTGATTTATATCTAATCTTTCTCAAATGGTACTGTTCTCTTGAACTGATGGTGGGAAGTTGAGCTAAAAGGCAAGACGGAGGGACACATAATTGGTAGCTCATAAATAAAGGAGCAAGAAGGGGCTGATATTTGCTTTGAGTTTATTTACTGCCTTCTTTGGTGGAATGTGACATAACAAACCCAAACATCAGAGGCTGGGATAATGAGGGGAATGACGGAGGGTTGGAACAGAGAGTCCTGCTCCTTGCATTCCTGTGTAGAGTGTGCTACACCAAGAGAGAGGGGGTTTTCTGATTGTCTCTGCCATGCTGACCTTCTGTGTGTTTACTTTTCAGTCAGTTTGGGGAAGGCCCCATTGAACTCTGCGGTATGAACAAGTTCACTCCTCCTCCACTTTCCTTTTTTTTTTCTTATCCCCTCTTGTCCGAAATGGTTTGCTGAGTGACAAATAAACACGAGTTGTTTTTACAGGTGTAAAACCAACAGATCAAATGCAGGCCTGTGCCTGGGCTTGTGAATGGGGACTGTGTTATGTTTGGAGAATACCACCGCATCATTTACACTTGCAAACCCTTTGTAATCTTAATCTCTTTGTTGCTTTTATGTTATACTGGCCCCCCAAGGTTAAAGAAAGAGATTTAGACCTTAAACACAAATCCAGCCTTCAAGCTCTGGAATTATCTTTGCCTTTAAATGCAGCTGATCAATGCCCATTTCTTTTGAAAATAAAACCCTTTTGAACCTTGAAAGCCTTCCACTGTTGAGCTATGCCTAAGTACCACATGGGGGAATGGGCAGAAAAGAGCCCATTTTTCCCTTAGTGCTTGCATTAGGGGTCCCAGAGTTCAGTCCAACGCAATCAATTTAATTGGCGCTAGCTCTGGTGACAAATTATGCTGGTTTACACTCCAGTGTAGCAGAGATTCCTCAAATGCCGGGGAAGAAGGGAGATACACTTCTTGGTCTCTACTTAAAGAGGGCAACAGTATTGGAAAAGGAGCACATTTAATTTATCACTGTCAGAGCAGGTGCAAAGTTTAATTCTAACTAAAAGCATTAAACAATTAACCCAGACAGTCAGGCCTTCTGAAAATGCTCAGTAGCAGGGAACACACGGACCAGATTACCAATGGAAACGTCGATGCTTCTCTTTTATTCCACTGAATATCTTCTTGCACTTTTTTTTTTAAACAAAGGAAAATCCCAGAAATACAATAACTTCTCAGGTCTTTTGGTTGATGTCTGAATTGAAAGGGCCAGAGAGGACACCACCTTACACTCAAAGATCAACAAATAGCTGCCCCTTGAGCCCTGGTTGATTAGCTGTAAGAACAAGAAGAAGTCACTAGAGTGTAAAGCTCTCATCGGCTGATTATCCTAGTTTTTTTTTTTTTTTTAAATGGTGAAATATATTGTCATGTAATATATATTCTATTAATTTGAATTATTCTGTGGTATCTGAATCTTTGGAGATTATCTAGAATTTTGGAGGGGTGGTAGACAGAAGAACTAGTGGATGGACAGGATTCAGATAGCAATGACATCCAGCTGGACATAGAGATGAACCCTGCTTCTCAGATACTTAATACATTTACTTTTTGTGGTTGTTGAGCTGACCAGAGAATCGTTGTGTTTTAGAGCTATAATGTCCATGGAGAACTTTGAGGCTTAAACTGGAGAATTTTACTGTGTAATTGTTAAGGCCTAGCCAGAGAGACTAAGTTTATGCTCCACATTATACATAAGATAATATGTAGATATTATTTCTACAGCTACTCTGACTCCGTGCAGGCAGTCCAGAGAAAACTATGAGCTTTGGAGGCTGTCAGTTCAGTCCTGGATTTGAATTGTGACTGCTTCATACTTGGCGTTTTAAGCATCTGTAAGCACTGGATGTTGTTACACACCCCTAGTAAGGTCATATGTATAATGCACCGACCCTAGTACATGGCATCTATAGCCCTTATCATGTGTTGATTTCTTACCTCTCTTCCTTCAGATGCTCAGATTAAAAGAAGAGCAATAAATAAAATATCCAGTCCAGTGTCTCACATACATTAGCAGTTTATTTTCAACTCTTTAATCAACCAGAGAAAAATAATGATTATTTTATGATCATCATAATGATTATTATCTTATGATTCCAACCCTTTGGAAGTTTAGAAACATTATTGTTATCTGGATTCATTTATCAGTTCAGACCTGTATTACTGAGGGAAAAGGTTAAAATTGAGTTTGTTTAAAAAAAGAAAAAGTGTAACTAGAAGATATTTAGGCTGTATGAGACCTTAGAGATGGTAGACCACCTTCCTCACTTACAGATGAGGAAACATAGGCCAAGATTGGTTAAATACATTACCAGAGACACAGCTGGCTACCACAGGCCAGCCCGTCTGGTGATATGAAGGTCACGCCCCTAACTCAGCCTTACACAACCCTTTGGATCCATTGAACACACACTGAAACTAGAGGGGGCCTGTTCTGAAATTGTCTTAAAGGTAATCTGCTCTTGGGTAAACTACCAGATTGATGTATAAGAGAAAATTATGATGTCAATATAGCATATTATATAACTTGGTTCGGGAAGAAGGAAGTGGTGACCCACTCCAGTATTCTTGCCTAGAAAATCCCATGGACAGAGGAGCTTGGCGTGCTATAGTCCTTAGGGTCACAGAAGTGTTGGATACAACTTAGTGACTAAACAACAAAAAATGACTGATTCATGTTGTTGGCAGAAACCAACACAATATTGTAAAGCAATTATCCTTCAATTAAAAATAAAATAAAAAATTAAAACAAAAATGACAATGTTTAAAGTTAGCTACTTTAAACATGAGATTTTCCCACTTTTATTTTAAATATAATGTAGCATTAGAAAAAAACTGAGGAGAAACAAACCCACCAACTATGCAACATTCCATGTCTTGCTCCAGCATCAAACACTGAGCACAAGCTCCACTTAAGGGGGCTGGCACAGTCCCATGATTGGAAAGGATTCAATGTCTCTATCTTAATTCTACAGTTTGAGCATCAGTTTCTATTTTGTGGGAAGATCTCTAGTGCCTTTCCTTAGGTAACTAGTCCTGACTCTAGTGCTTGCATCATAGGCATCTTTGGGAGCGTAGAATCCTCCCAGAGACAAGCTTTGTTCACTTAACACAAGAGGAAGATGTTTATTGACAGCCTACTGCATACATGGTTTCATTTAATCCCCACAATAACTTTGTCTTTACTTCAGAGATAGAAACTCCGGAGAGGTAATGCCCACCAGGGAAAGGAGGAGCCAGGATTTGAACCTGATTTTACCCACAGTCCGTGCTCTTTGTGATCCACATGATGCTGTTCAGTCGTTATGCCCTCATTAGGCTCATGTTTTCAAAATGGCGTGTGGTCAAAATCTCAGGAAATCACAAAAATAGAAACTACTCATGGGGTGAGTGGGGCTGTCAATTGCTGGTGCTTTTTCTTTGAGATCTATGGTCTGTTAAGATTTTTTTCTTTCCAAGCCTGTTTGTTTTCATGATATAACACAGTTTTATTACTCAGAAAATGTTCAAAAGGGCCCTCCATGCTGCGACTGCATGTTCTCCCCAGAAAGCAACATCCAGCCGGGATGTTTTTTTCCATGGGTTTTGTCAACTTTTGGATTCCCAGCAGCCATCTCTTTATACCACTCAGTGTTGTGAGCCGTGGAGGCCTGGAGACTAATGGACGTCTTTTAAGAAAACACAACCTGATGTAGCACCTGTTTCCCCTGCAGAGTTGTAAAGAGAGGAGAATAAGACGATGATGTGGACGCTCATTCTTCCCTCTTTCGCATCAAGGAGAAGACGAAGTGAGGCCCCAACAATGGTTCAGTTGAGGTCCAGGGCAGACAGGCCTTCCAGCAGTGGCTCAGAAGTGTGTAATTCAAATTATTAATCCAACACCCAAAGCTCTCATTTATTATATCTGATTGCAAAATAAGGAATCTTACATGCATATGTCTCATATCTTATTTCTCCATTTTTTGCTTTACTTATTCATCTAGATTTAATTGCCGCTTCACAGCAGACTCCATGAAATGTGGTTAAATTGCCTATTGCCACTATAATTTTAGAAGGTATACTTAATGGTATTAATGAGAGCTGCCCTTTTCTTATAGTCCCTTTGTTTTGCTCCTCCCTGAAACTCTTTGTCTTCATCCATTCTCGTCCAGCTTGCCCTGGCTGCCATTTCCAAGGAGAGCTCTTACGTGAGGGTGGAGTAAAGGCCCAGGAGTCTCCTATACCCATCTTGGGAAGATGGCTGAATGAATATAGAAAAAAATGGGGGAAGTCTAGTCTATCTCATTTTGTGCTTTAATATTGATAAATTCAGGTATTTTAATCTTGATAGAAGAGAAGAAAATAAAATGTTGGAAGGTTGTAGAAATAACTTTTCCCCAAATTTAAAATTTTGCATGTGTGTGCGCATGCTCGCATTTCTGTGTGATATGGTATATGCATGTTTAAGTTCCCTCTTTATTGCCCTTATCTTTTAAAGCAAAACTTAAAAAAAAATCCTCAAGAAACAAAAACACAAAAATACAAATACCAAAATGCATTTCCTTATGGTAGGATAAACATTCAGCTGTGTCATTTGCAAGAACTCAATAACATAAACAAAAATAAACCAAGCAATTTTCATAGCTAGTTTTTGTGTGTAGTATATGGAGTATTTCTGGATTGTCATCAAGCCAGCATTTATGACCACTTTAGAGAAATAAAAATTTTAGTAACAGAAAATTATAACATCGTCCAGCTCTTGATAGGGGCAAGGGAGGAGAGGAGACTACAAATGATCTTAAAAAATAGAGATACAGTTTCTGAGGCTCATAAGGACAGAATAGCGAGAAGGGGCTGCTGCCTTGTGGGGGTCTGAACCCAACATCAATATAGGATTCCTTGGTGTCTGGTCCAGCTTCAAAGGGGACTGACTCTCTTTGGCTAATGAAGTGGCTCGCTGATTTTGTCTTAGAACATATCCTGCCCAAATGCAAAATGGGAATTCTCTTATTGTTCATGTCCCTGGGGCTAAGGACTAAATCAAATCAGCCCAAGTGTTTATCATCTTAGAAATAAAGTCCATAAAATTTATATCAGGCCTCATAAGACATATAATTGCAAAATATCCTTATAGTTAGAAAGAAAAGAATAGGAAAAAACCCTGAAACCTATTCAGTTTAAATCTGGGAAAACGTTAAGACATAACTAAAAGCATACTTTTCCTGATACCCTGAAGAGGAGTGCAGCTCCTTTTCCTTTCACTATTGGGGTTCCTCTGCCCACTTCCCGTCTATGTATGTTTCATTTTTTTTTTTATTGAAGTATAGTTGATTTATAATATTTTGTTAGTTTCAGGTGTACAGCATAGTGATTTATGGTTTTTTTTGCCGATTATGTTCCATTACAGATTATCACAATATACTGGGTATAACTCTCTGTGCTATATGGTAAGCCCTTGTTGCTTCTCTGTTTTATGTTTAGCTGTTTGGATCTGTTAATCCCATCCTCCTAATTTATCCCTCCTCCCGTCCCTCTTCTCAGCATTCCACCCTGAGTCAGCATTTGCCTCATGCCAGCTCTGATTCTACCCTTTATCACTCACTCTGGTTCTCTCCAGATCATCTAAACAGCTTCAGTTCAGTTCAGTTCAGTTCAGTTCAGTTGCTCAGTCGTGTCCGACTCTCCGCGACCCCATGAATTACAGCACGCCAGGCCTCCCTGTCCATCACCAACTCCCAGAGTTCACTCAAACTCATGTCCATAGAGTCGGTGATGCCATCCAGCCATCTCATTCTCGGTCGTCCCCTTCTCCTCCTGCCCCCAACCTTTCCTAGCATCAGAGTCTTTTCTAGTGAGTCAACTCGTCGCATGAGGTGGCCAAAGTATTGGAGTTTCAGCTTTAGCATCAGTCCTTCCAGTGAACACCCAGGATTGATCTCCTTTAGAATGGACTGGTTGGATCTCCTTGCAGTATAAGGAACTCTCAAGAGTCTTCTCCAACACCACAGTTCAAAAGCATCTATTCTTCGGCGATCAGCTTTCTTCACAGTCCAACTCTCACATCCATACATGACCACGGGAAAAACCATAGCCTTGACTAGACGGACCTTTGTTGGCAAAGTAATGTCTCTGTTTTTTAATATATTATCAAGGTTGGTCATAACTTTCCTTCCAAGGAGTAAGCGTCTTTTAATTTCATGGCTGCAGTCAGCATCTGCAGTGATTTTGGAGCCCAAAAAAATAAACAGCTTAAGGACCTCTTACTCCCACAACTTCTCAGAAGTCTGGGTGGCATAGTCTCTTTAGCATGAAACCTTCCTGTTTGTCTCCCATTCCCTTCGGGGCATTCAGATTCATCATTCACTCCCTTCCAGGTGGCAGTTTTCAAAGTGTGGTCTGAGAGCTGTTCTTTTCTAATGCTTGTGTTTCCAACATGATAAGGTCTGTAATTTTGATTCTGGTAGGAATTAATAATCTCCTTGTTATATTCCTAATTAATTTTTCATCAAAATCACTGTTAGGGTCTATTCGTTCCTTTATTCTGTTGAGGCTTTCCTTCCCCTCAGGTGACAAGCCAGAGTTGGTGGCAGAGGTATTCCAAGGAGGTTTTTAGCTCTATTAAAGGCTCCATGGACGTGTCTTTTCCTCCATCCAATTAAGAATTTCCCCTAAAACTATCCTAGCAGGAACTAGGTGTTTTGACAGAGCTCTCTGAATAACTCAACTTTTCAAGACCACTATAATGTCCTTCTCACTTGAATTCACTTCCTGGGTTCTAGATTTTGGAAAACATCCACTTACCATGCAGATGGATTCTAAAACTGTCTTAGGAAGTTTCTTTATCTACTTGCAAAAGCAGTAACTACGGTGTAACCTCAAAATGGTTAAAATAGTGATAGAAAAAGCATTTTGGCTTCAACCAAGAGAATTTTGACTTAAGACTAGCTTGTTTCTTCTCTCTGGGTGGGTAGCAAAATTAGTTGCTTTAGGTCCAGTCAAATTTGTAGTGACATATCCTTGTTGAAATAGGGTTGACTCGTGTTATTTCTGGTCTTGTCAATTCCAGATTCTTCTTCAAGAACCATTCCTTCTATCCAGACTTTCATTGTTTTTATTAACTCCTGCAAAGCTTGGGACTAGGAACTTGTAAAGGAATCCCAAGGAAAGGCCTCTGTTGGATGGAGAAGCTTATGATCATGGCCCATTACTGTTTTTTCTTCTACTCTCTCTGGGCTGTTGTGAATATGGAGGTTACCTACACTGGTCAAGCCTGGTCAGAGTGAGAATCTGAAGGACTCCATATTCTTAATGCTTGGAATTAGAGATCAGGAATTTCTGATAGTCTGTGGGAACTGGAGTTGTCTCTCTTTGTAATTATGGGGCAGTAATTCTTTGGGTGGGGGGATCTACAAGGATACTAACCTGCTTCTTCTTTTCTCCAATTCCTGGAAAGCTTATACCGTTTTGTTGATGTGCTTGCTGCCCAGGTATAGGGTAGATAGTTACAGGGAGGCTCGAGTTCCTCTCTACCTGTTTTCCACCTTCACACTTAGTTTAAAATACAACAAACCCACCAAAGTAGTGCCTAAGCCATCAGGTGGAGACATAATGCTAGTGTTTGTCATGCCAGCATTTCCCTGGCACCTGTCTGGGGAGAGAGTGCTGGCATGAGCATGGCTGAGAAGCCTTCTGTGGAGTGTGCGCCCTTGACTTGTTAACACTGATGGTAGTATAAATCCCCACAGTCAGCATAGTCTAAAACTCTGCTCAGCACTGAAATGTTTGTTAAGCATCTTCTGTGTGTCAGTCACTTGGGATATAAGGATGAATAAGACATGGTTACAACCGTCAACAGAGGAGCCTGATGGGCTACATCTATAGGGTCGCAAAGAGTTGGACATGACTGAAGCAACTTAGCACACACATAGGCATGTGCACATGCAGCCATCAAAAGTTCCCAGAGTAGAGGAGACATGTATAACCGTGGGGCTTCTCTTGTAGCTCAGTTGGTAAAAAATCTGCCTGCAGTACTGGACACCTGGGTTCAATTCCTGGGTTGGAAAGATCCCCTGGAGAAGGGCATGGCGACCCACTCCAGTATTCTTGCCTGGAGAATCCCATGGACAGAGGAGCCTGGCAGACTACAGTCCATGGGGTCGCAAGAGTCGCACACAACTTAGCGACTCAACGCCTTTGCTAGTGCTGCTCCCTGCCTCTGGTAGGTTGAGGATTAACTGGAGTCATTTAATTGGAAAGAACAAGGACATTCAGAGAAGCTCAAGTGGAGGGTTTATTGGAAGGATAGAGGTACCCCTCCCTAAGGCTACTGGGTATGACTATGAGAGACTTGCTCCAGGAGACGGCTCTTGACTGAAGAGGCATGTGGTAGTGAAATTCAGCAGTGCTAGTACTAGTTCCAACTTGGGCGCTATAGAGGGGACTCTTTTTCTTCCAGCTCTCCTAGTTTGAAAATATCTTATTTTGAAATAATTTCAAACTTAGAGAAAAGATGCAAGATCATTACAGAGAAAAATATGCCTTTTATTTATTCACCGGTTTTTAATGTTTTGGCTCCCTGGTTGTATGTCAGTCTATCGTAGGTAGCACTTCCCGAATCATGTGAGGGTAGGTGTCATACTCTGTGCCTTAATGTTTCAATATATATTTCTTATGAACAAAGTTCTTCTTTCAAATACTCAAATGCTAGGAAATTTAATCAAATAATAAGAAAGCACAGTAATGCTTTTATCTAATCTACAGTCCATATTCAATTTTTGCTAATTATATCAATAATGTCCTTCATAGCATTATTTTTACCTCAGTTACAGGATCCAGTCCAGTCTCATGAATTGTGTTTAGTTGTCATGTCTCTTTTCTCATTTTTTAATTGAAAGCAGTACTTTGATGCTATTTTATCTTTCATTACATTGCCATTTTTGAAGAACGCAGACTGGTTATTTTACAGAGCATTCCTCATTATTATCTAATATTTCCTCTTGGTTTAGGTTCAGGTTATGCATTCTTGGCCAGAATTTTACAGAGGATGTTGCATACATGTACTTCTCAGATTAACACATTCAGAGACACATGATGTGCAACCCTTATTGTTGATATTAAGTTTTGACTCAGACGGTAAAGAATCTACCAACAATGCAGGAGTCCTAGGTTCGATCTTTGGGTTGGGAAGATCCCCTGGAGAAAGAAACAGCAACCCACTCCAGTATTCTTTCCTGGAACATCCCATGGACAGAGGAACCTGGCGGGCTATAGTCCATAGGGTCACAAAGAGTCAGACATGGCTGAGAAACTAACGCTTTGAAATCTAATCAAGGTATTGTCTGGTTTCTCCATTGCATTGTTTACCCTTGTAACTAATAAACATTGTTGGGGACCCACTCTGAGCATGTAACTGTCTTGCAACTCATCAAATTTTGACCTCAAGATTTCACATCCATTGTCAATTCTTATTTACCAATGACTTGATATGGCAATTTTGCAATCTACCACTTCCTCTGCATTTATTGGTCAGCATTCTATTGAAAGGAGAAGCCCTCGTTTCCTTCATTTTCTTCAACTTTTTCTAATCAATATTGACTCATGGATTCATCCTTTCTTTCCGGTGGTTTATAATCTGTTATTTATTTTGGTTCTCAAATTATCAGATATTGGCCAGTGGGGAGCTGCTTCTACACTTCAAGTGGCTCCTATGTTTTTCGAACATGCCATCATCATTTTTAAAAGCACTTCCTTACTTTCTGATTAAGAGGATATTCTGGGATCTTGTTGTATTTTCTCTCTCTCAACCTTGTTATCTTCCATTTCTTCAAGGAACTTCTTGATTTCTTTTAGTTAGGAGAGATGGGTAACCAATTTCATTGTTTTCTGACTTGATTTCCCTGTGTTTCTTTTTGGAAAAAAAGAAAAACAGATTTGTGTATGATTTATTTTCCTCCCCAGTTTTACATAAAAGATAGCATACAGAACATTGCCTTTTGTATTTTTCTCTTTCCTTGAATAATATATGTTGGAAATCATTTTACACCAGTTCATATAGATCTCCCTTTTTCTCTTGCTTGTTTCTTAATAGTTGCATAGTACTTCACTGTGTATATGTTTTGAAATTTATTCAATCAGTCACACACAGAGAATTTTTATGTTCTTTAAATATTTTCTTCTTACTCTTCATTTGTTTTTTTAGGTTACTTATTGTTTTTTTTTTTCTTTTCTCCCACTGAATGAGCTTCCTTGTTCTAACTAGTCTGCCAAGAGTGAGTGCCTTTTTTCTAATTCTCAGAAAGTTTCTCTGCAGGCTGGTGTGGCCTGAATCTCACGGAAGTTGGCGGCAGGAAGGGAAACTATGATTTCTGGGAACTGTATGCCCCTGTTTAGGAGTAGAGGCCTCAGGACCCTGGACACCCTTTCTGTCCCAGGGCAGCCTTGGGATTTGCTGACTTGCTCTTTAGAGCTCACCTGGGCTTCTCTGGTGGCTCAGATGGTAAAGAATCTGCATGCAATGCAGGAGACCCGTGTTTGATCTCTGGGTTGAGAAGATCCCCTGGAGAAGGGAATGGCTACCACTCCTGTATTCTTGCCTGGAGAAATCCATGGACAGAGGAGCCTTGCTGGCTAAAGCCTGTGGGGTTGCAAACAGTTGGACATGACTGAGTGGCTAACACTTTCACTTTCTATGTCTGATAGAGTTCCCAGTTGAGCTGCTCAATCCTGATTGTTTGGGAATTTCTAAAGTGATTGGTGGAGAAAGAAGAGCTGGGTGCCTGGAGACAGAAGTGTTGGCCTGTGGAGGTGATGGTTTCTGTAGATTCTTTATGCAGCTATAGGCACATAGTGAACCTTTACTTCTCATCATCATTTCCACTTCGATAAAATCCTGTTTGTGTATTTATACTAACTACATTTCCCCACCCTCCCTGCCCTTGCCCCTCCTGCCTCAGGTGCTGTGTGTCCATGCTGTCACATATGGGATATTGGGTGTTTTATTAAAAGCACTTAGATTAACCCTTTTTCTTCAGTCACTCTCTTCCTGTCCTTGCCCTTTTTAATAAACTAGAAGCTGAGTATAGACTCAGGTTTGTGGGGGAAAAAATCCTTTTTTATTTGGATAATTTGAAGAATTCACAGCAGCTTAGCCAAGATGTGCCCGTTTCCTCCCAGAACTCACATGATTATGCTAATTCAGAAGAAACGTGTTGATGCACTATTAAAAAGCATGATCTGTTTTCAGCTTCTGGGTACAGAGCAGAGCAGCAGCCTTCAGTGGCCATGTCAGTTCTGCCTGTGTTATTATGTGCAGATGTGCCAGCTGTCAGTAGGCATTTTCTCTCTGATAGCGCTAACCACTTAACCGTGGGTCGGCAAGGTGCAGCTCTCAGCCAATAGATCTAATTGCAATCCTTCCATGTTCCCTGTGATTGTAGGTTTCTCCGACTCTATAAACAAATAGTAATCAACTAAACCTGTTACCTCTGAGTAGAGATGTCACGATATGAAATATTAACTGTTCAAAATACAGTAATGATGGTTTAAAACTGTATTTGTTTCTTGAAAAGGGAAAAAAAATTTTAAAAAAAGAAGGGAAAATCAGGAGCTCAAGAATTGGAATTCTGAAGGGCCCTCTGGCTCTCTTCCGTCTACATAATGAAAAATTGCATATGTATATGACATGTTTTATGTGGTCAGATACGGCGTAAATATTGTGTACATCTTTTGCTGGAGTAACAATGCATTAGCAGCATCACAAATAAGCTCTGCCTCAGCATCTACATTTTTATGACATTTTTATGTTAATGCAAGTCAAACTTATGTTTTGTGATGTATCTAATCCACCCCAAATTAATCCATTTGTATTCCTATAATCTAATCATCTCCTGCCTCCTCCCGTTAAAAAGTTAGATGCAAAGTCCAAGGCAGAAATATGGCAGGAAGCCTAGGCTCAAGGACACTTACCTTTTAGAAGATACATTTTCCTTAAGGCACATGGAGGTACTATGGATTTTGGTGGGTATTGCTGGTAGGGGTAGTGGTGGAGCTGACATGGGAGAGGGACCCTCTGGGTTGAAGCTCCTGGTGTTGAGAATATCTTTGTAGGCTTCCTTGAACTATTTTATTTTTTGATGCTGTTTAGGTAATTTTCCCATACACTCCAACTCATAGTCTCTGCCATGTTTCCTAATCTCAGTGCCAGGACTCTGTAGAGCCCTTAGTGTGTGTGGCATCATGCTAAGCTTTTATCAAGCATCTGTTGTGTACAATATGTGTGCCATGTTTCAGTTCAGTTCAGTTCAGTCGCTCAGTCGTGTCCGACTCTCCGTGACCCCATGAATCACAGCACGCCATGTTTACTGAGCATCTATTATGTGGAATTTGTGTGCTTGAACCAGAGACCAGAAGTTCCATTTGCCCATATCAGCCCACTGAAGATGGAACAATCATCAGAACTTGTTTGGAAATCTGAGGTCATGTTGCCCCTTCTTGGTTTTTCTGAGACTGATCTGGAGACAGAATTCCTTCAGGAAACTTACAAGAAGCTGTTTGGCGTAGTGGGAGAAGCACTAGATTAGAAAGTCTTTAGCCTAGGCAGAATAGCATATGGACGAACAGCCCATGGCTTCCATTGAAATGCTATACCATCTATATACTCTCATAGGGTTCAAATCCCCACCTGACCACTTACCAACTCGGGAAAATGACTTAACCACCCTGGGTCCCAGCTTTCTTATATATTAAATGAGGATAATAACACTTATAAATTATGCACAGTAGTGCCTGGCATTAAGGAAGAGCTCAGTCCATGTTACCTTCTGGTGTTGTTATTCATAGAATTTTTGAAGTTGCGAACTATGCGAGTTTTTAGGCCAGTTTTTTTTTTTTTTTAAGTGAAGAGAACTGTGAGACTGAGGCTCAGGAGGGCTAAATGCCTCCCTCACAGTCACACGATTGCATGGGACGAGCCAGTATAAGTATCTAGGTCTCCAGACTCACAGCCCGAGTGTCTTTCTAGTGCCTCTGCTGCTGACTTTCTTGCAGAGGAGAATACATGCAAGGGATGAAGCAGAAAGGCCATGCCTTTATTATTGCCCTGAAGTTGAATAGCTCACGACAGCGGTGCTTGTGGTTGGCTCTTTAGCTTAATTGATCTTGAGCTCAAAGGAGCATGTCCTCTGGCAGTTTTTGGTGGTGGACTTCAGGGACCAGGCCAGCTGGCTTGAGATTCTCCCTCCAAGTGTCCATCCTGAGCAGGCCTTTCCCAACTGCACATCCCTGCTGATTTTCAAGGACGAGTGAGCAGACATCTTCCTGACACTGGCTCTCTGGGAAAAACCCTGGAGTTGCCTGGAAACACAGGTCAGAATCCACCATCTTTTCTTTCCCTAGAGTTGGGTCTGTGCTGTGTGCTGTGCTTAGTTGCTCAGTCGTGTCTGAGTTTTTGCAACCCGTTGGACTGTAGCCTGCCCAGCTCCTCTGTCCATGGGATTTTTCAGGCAAGAATACTGAAGTGGGTAGTTATTTCTTACTCCAGGGGATCTTCCCAATCCAGGGATCGAAATCTCCTGTATTTCCTGTATTGCAGGAAGATTCTTTCCCTGCTGAGCCATTGGGGAAGCCCTAGAGTTGGGTCTACTCAACTCCAAATGTCTGGCCAGTAAGTTTAGCCATTTTAAGCGGTAAAGAAATGAGACTTTAACTGACACTGAGAGCTTAAGACTGGGATTTTTTTTTTTTTTTTTTTGCTTTATTCTCTTGCATTTTCGCTTCCCATTTAATTGTGATTCTTTGTCTCTCCACTGCCTTCCCCTCCTTGGTTCACCCCATGTCTTTGCCTATGGAGCTTATAAGGTTGCTTTGACTCTGGATATTGTAGGAAAAGCTCCTGCCAACTAGAATCAAGGACCGCGACTTTCTTCCTTGAGCTCTCTGTTGTGATGCAGAATGGGAATCTTCTGTCAATTCAGATTTGACTCAAATGGGTCCTTGTGGTTCGTATTCAGGGGAGCATTGTCAGCTATGTGCATGAGAGAGAAAATGGTGGTGTGGTGATGGCGGCAGCGGTGATTTGTGTGAGTGTACATAGGTGGGGGCGGGCTCCGTTGGTGGAATTGGCTTGAAAATCTGCAGTGGACTCTTTTCTCCTTTAACAGTGATGCTGGGTAATTAGCAAAATGCGCACAGGGTTTTATCCATATTCATGCGCCCTTTCCCACAAGCATAAACAATCCAGTCTCTATTATTGCCTTGCGTGTGCAGCTCCCCCCTCCCCCTGCCACCTGCAGAGCCCTGTGCTGCTCTGTTCACATCATTCTGGCTCTGGCTGGGAGTGGAGATGCCTCCCCTGGCCTGGGCATGGGCATGGGGAGAGGGTTCCACTGAGAGCAGAGCGGGTGCTTCACCAATGCAGCCTCTGCGGTGAGTTGGAAACTTTAAGGACGTGCATTCCCAGCTATACTTATGTGCAGTCCTTAGGAGGACGAGTGTGGTAGGTGGGGCTGCATAATTATTCCTGTGTGACGAAGGAGAAAATGAGGCACAAAGATGGGGACTCTTCATCCATTTTCTCTTCCAGATCCTTCCCATGTTGCTTTCCTGGCTCTTGGCTCTGGTCAGCTGACCTCAAAGTACCCCTCATCTAATTGCCCTTGTCTTCTGGCCCTGACATGAGATGGGGGTGCACCGTGAGCCAGAGGTTGGGACTCATTGCTACCCATGTGGTGTTTGGCTCTGCCTGTGTTCCTCTACGGCCACATTACTGTGGGTGACCTCTTTTCCACACCTACACTTTCTGCCACTTTCCAGCAACCCCTTTGCTCCATTTGGCCCCATTCAGACCTATGAATGCTAAAGACGTCCTGCTAATGCTAGGCCTTTTGCTGTTCCTTGTTGGTCTCATTACCTGCCCAACATCTTTCTAAAAAGTACTTTCACGTGTTCTTTTCTGTTAAAACTCTTTGAATGAGTCCTGCTGAGACTTCTGCTGGTAGGTTGAGCAGGTTGCAGGTTGCCAGTGACCACACAGCTAGGAAGCAGAGCCCAGCCTTCCTTTTTGCTCACCAGGATTGTTTCTTCTGGCCATGATCTCCCATCACAGAATCACTGGTATCCTCTTCTTTGTCCATTCTTAGTCGCAGTGAAACCAGCAGCAACTAAGAGATCTAGATCCTGTACCATCTCGCCTATCCTTTATGAACATTGGATTTCTGGGGTGGACTTTTCTTTATCAAAGCAGGAGCCCAGGTATGGGGGTGAGAGGAATCAGCGAGATCCAGATTTTTTCTTTTTGTAACCTGTCTCTTCTGCCGTCTGAGGAAGTACCACTTTCCTTGGCGTGATACAAAGAGATATGGGTGGGGTCGTGGAATCAGAAGTAGCAGGTGACAGCTGTGCCCATGAACTTCCAGTCCTGACCTCTTCAAGAGGTTTGCTAGCCTCTCTGAGTTCAGTGTTTTGGAAGCATAACCATTGTTCTTTCCTCTTGTTTCACACATGATGCGAAAGCAAACTTCCCGAATATTCTGCTTCATGATACAACAGTTTAAATTGCTTCTTAGATTCAGTAGTATCTTGCTCTTCTTTCCCTCACCAGGTTCACATGTGGAGACAGGCAATCCACTTGATTACAGGGGGTCCCAGTGCAGAGGACAGAAGCAAACTGCACCATAATATTTGGTATCTTTGCTTTCCTTGGGAGAAAGTTAAATATAGAGCTATGCATTGTTTACATTCCAGTGTAATAATTATTAACTGCATGTTTGCTCTGAACCTGGCACACAACAGGTCCTTGAACGGATACTGAAGAAGCATGTGGCATTAGTGTTTGACTTCAAAAGACCTATACGTTTATTAGGGAAATAAATCTGGGAAAAAACAGATTAGACATACAAGATAGTTTATGTGCAAATGCTGAAAGTAAGCAATTGCTATGTGTTATACATGGTTATGGTGTAGAATGGGCTTCCCAGGTGGCTCAGTGGTAAAGAATCTGCCTCCCAATGCAGGGGACACTGGTTTGATCCCTGGGTCAGGAAGATCGCCTGGAGAAGGAAATGGAAACCATTCTATTATTCCTATGGGCAGAGGAGCCTGGTGGGCTACAGTCCATGGGGTTGCAAGAACTGGACACAACTTGGAAACTGAGCTTAATGGTGTGGGGAAGATGGTCATGAAGGTGTTGGGAAAAGCCCCATGAAGTAGCTATTAGGAAGAGTGAAAGGATTTGGACGCGCTTGTTATTGACTTTGATATGATCACAGATTTCTCTCCCTTGGGCTCAGAGTTACTTTCCTGGGAAGAACACACACACATCCTGAATTTGGTCATTACAGCCATGATGTGGTTTCCTCTCCACAGGCACACCACTGCCCAAGCTCCTGCAGCTCCCTTTGGATTAGGGACTCTTTGCTTTCTGTCCTGTGTGACAGTAACAGTGCCTGGTGACAGTGTGCTTCCCGGGGTAGGTGAAGTATTTTTCTGGAAAGTCATTTCTGTCCAGATACTCAGTTACCAGGTTTATTCTTCCCTAACACCCCAAAGGCAGAGAGTAGTTTGGAAAAAAAAAAAAATCACTAAGAAGCCCTTAACCTTGTAACATACAGTTTTTGCTAAAAATATATATTAATAATATATTATTGAGCGAGCATAGATGAAGAAGGCCAGGGAGGGAGGAAGCAATAAGAGTGTGAGCAAGGTCAGTGCTCTTTGCCCGCAGACTCTACAATCAATAAGATCTGGTCAATAACTGCTTTATTACTGCACTACCACCCGGAGCAAAATCATTTTTAAATTAAGAATATATTTTGCAAAACTGAATTAACAATATTGAATATTTTGCTCTTTGATATGACTAGCCTTCAAAAATCAAATTATTAAGTATGGAAAATGCTTACCGGGTGAAGTTTTTCTTTCTTCTTCTCCCTCCTCACCTTTCCAACCACAGTCCCCGTCTCCATTCCCTCGTGCTCAGCTCCACTCCTCCGCACCCCCACCCCCACCCCGAGCCCCCACCTTACAGCCTGGGAAGGAAACAACAGCAGATTTGTAAGATCTCCAGCACAAATGTGGATCTAAATTAGTATTTCATCCAGCACAGGGAAATTAGGAAAGGAAGATGCGTTTGCTTGAGCCCAACAAAACTGTGCATTTCCTCTGAGAGAAAGGACCAAGAAGAGAAAATTGGGAATTTTCCACTTGGGTAAAGCTGATGCCAAAAAATCAACCTTTGGACTTATAATCTTTGGCAAGCTATGAAATCTCACCATTCCTCCCCCCTTCAAACCCCCACCCTTGGTTACCCTGGCTCCATCGCCTGTTCTGTTCTCTCCTCCTCCCTCTACAGATGGAGGGGACGGAGGAGAGAGAGTCTTACATGACTCATGCAGTGCAACTTTGAAGCATCCATAAGGCTAAATCCCCCCACCCCCAACAAATAAAAACTTCAAGAAGTATTCCAAGCAACTGTGTTATGCAAAAGTGGGTTGTGAAGGCATGCACAGACCATGGCTCTGGGATGTGTTAAGTGATATTGTTAGCATTGATTGTATAGCATCTTTCTCTGTGAAAACATGAGGTTTTGGTGCTCAAATTTTTAAAAATTAAAATAAGCTCTTCTCATCCCTTCCATCGTCTTGGGCTGCATCCAAACCAAACTAGTGTTTGCCACTAGTGATTACAATCTCCTACGTGTAATTTGTAGGTTATTAGGGTTGGCGTATATAAAATAACAAGAGAGAAGGAAAGGTTTCAGTGCTCAATATTGTTTATGGTGCAAAAGCCCATTAATGTGCTCCCTATTTTTCAGTAAAAGGATAATGTTGGCCAGGCCATGCAATGGCATGTCAACTTGTTATTTATGTCAGATGACAGATTTGTACTCTGTAAAGGGGGCATTTGTTCAAAGCATTGGTGCTTGCTATTGCCAGAAATGAAGGAAGGAAGGAAGGAAGAAGGAGAGGCAGGAGGGAGGGAAGAAAGGAAGGAAGTAAAGGGGAAGAAAGAAGGGACAGAAGCAGGGTGGGAGGAAGGCTGCTACCAAAGAGAGGGAGGGAGTTGACGTTTACTTCGTGCTTTCTCTGTGCCGGTGGCTTTGGGGAGGTAGGCATTATTGCCCCCCTTATACAGGAGCTCGGACGGTCTATGTAACTTTCCCACACCTGGAAGCTGGTAAGTGGCAGAGCTGGAAGCCCACCCAAGAGGGTCTGTGCTCAGACCCTCTGAGCTCTTTCACTCTGTGCTCTTTCACCACCCCACGGCCTTTCTCATGGAGAATATTTTTGAGCTTATTATCCAGCAAATGATTTTTACCAGACTTCAAATAACTAAGCTAATTGATTATTGACTCTTAAGGTGACTCAGGTGGTAAAGAATCTGCCTGTACTGCAGGACACCCAGGTTTGATCCCTGGCTCAGGAAGATGCCCTGGAGAAGGGCATGGAAACACACTCTGGTATTCTTGCCTAGAGAATCCCATGGACAGAGGAGTCTGGTGGGCTACCGTCCATGGGTTGCAAAGAGTCAGACAAGACTGAGAGACTAACACTTTCACTTTCAACATTTATTAGGTCATGGATCTCTTTGAGAAACCCATACAAGGTATGGCTTTTTCTAGAAAAAGGCACACACACATAAGATGATTTCAGAGAGTTCCTGGGTGTTCTGAAGCATGATGATGCCCTCCAGGGAAAGACCCCCTGGGCAAAGTGCCCTAAAGGAGAGGTGCCTCGTGGATCTTGCTTTCTTCCTTAGGCGACCCCGAGAGGACACTGTGAGAGCTCCTCTCTGGCATTGGGCCTTTTAGAAAGAAAGTCCAGGCCTGTAAAAGTGGAGCAAAGAAGTTACACTGTAGTTGGCTCTTCACTTGTATACTTAGATCTGGCCTGTTCACAGTACTTGGTGGCTGGGCATCACTATGGTTTGTGATGGGTTTTTGAGTGTACGGCTTTGGCTTATTCACATTGACTTTATCCCAGAAAAGGCCACAGAGCATCT
Organism: Moschus berezovskii; assembly: GCF_049115385.1. Classification (NCBI taxonomy): domain Eukaryota; kingdom Metazoa; phylum Chordata; class Mammalia; order Artiodactyla; family Moschidae; genus Moschus; species Moschus berezovskii. The sequence goes on from NC_142470.1 coordinate 64,710,304, forward strand.
GGTGGTAAAAGCGCTAATTCTTTTATCTAAGCTACTTCCCTTGACTTTTATGCCTCTGAAACTTTTAAGTGATTTTGTTTTCAATTTTTTTCAGTTCTGTTCAATCAGCATGGCTGAATCCCTACAAAGTGCCCAATACAGTGCTATACTCTGGGGAAATAGGAAACAGATCATAGTCTTCTCCTGTTACCTTGCTGACATTTTTAGTTCATCTTGACTGAATTCCACAACTGGATTATTGATCAGGGAGGGCTTGACAGGGAGACAGAGAACTCACAGTTAGTAAGACCCCTAGCATATCTGGTCCTGCATCATGCCCATTTCCTGACCTCGACCATCTCCCAGAACCTGCATCTCATCTTCTGATTCTTCCAGGATGATTTGTGCTTGACAGAGCTCTGATCTGTTTCAGTCAGTTCAGTTCAGTTCAGTCGCTCAGTCGTGTCCGACTCTTTGCAACCCCATGAATCACAGCACGCCAGGCCTCCCTGTCCATCACCAACTCCCGGAGTTCACCCAAACGCATGTCCATTGAGTCGGTGATGCCATCCAACCATCTCATTCTCTGTCGTCCCCTTCTCCTCCTGCCCCCAATCCCTCCCAGCCACTTGTGCTGGAAGACATAAAAGGGGAAGACCTTGTGATGAATGTGTCCTGGAGCTGATGTTCTACTCAGGCAGTAAGACTGCCACTCTCTTCTAAGGGAGAGGTTGTCAGATGCTTAGGAGAGGTTGATGAGCCCTCCGTGCCATACGGGGGAAACCAGCATCTTGGACTTTTCACTCACAGGTGTGCTGCTGTCCTCAGGTAGCTTTAGAGCACCTCAAGAAATCACTTTTGGATCAGATGCATGTGTCTGTTTTTAGGTTCCTTAGATTCATACATAGGCAACCTAGTAGAGTGAAGATACTTTTAAAATGTATAGAACAAAGGAGAGATTATTGGGGAAGGCATCTTCAACTGGTATTTCCAAAGGCACTGGACATTTTCAGAAGACTCTGATGCTGGGAAAGGTTGGGGGCAGGAGGAGAAGGGGACGACAGAGAATGAGATGTCTGGATGGCATCACCGACTCTGTGGACATGAGTTTGAGTGAACTCCGGGAGTTGGTGATGGACAGGGAGGCCTGGCGTGCTGTGATTCATGGGGTCGCGGAGAGTCGGACACGACTGAGCGACTGAACTGAACTGAATGTGCATTCTTACTTCCATCAAGGATGATGGAGGGTGGTGTTCAGATTATAGGCACCCTCCAAGCCATGTATGCCTCTGAAAGATTTAAAAATCACTTTGTCTTCATTAGTTTGAATAGCACAAGAGTAGATAAGACACTTGTGCATGGGTGCCTTGGCCAAATCCTTCTCAATAGTTATATTTTCAAGATGAAAAAATGAAGTTCCCCTTTTTCATACGTAGTTTTACTTTGGTGTTAAAAAAATTCCCCGACTGAAAAGAGCTGACCTCGTGGCCTTTCCCCACTCCTCTTCAGTTCTGACCCCTGGAAAACCATGACCTGGCAAAGCAACTGATGCAGCTCCGTGGGTGCACGACTAAAGATTTTCTGTATCCACCGGGGAAGGCTGAGTCCTGGGAGGGATTCAAAAATCCATAAGAAAGTGGTGGTAGAAACCACCTGTCACAGAACAGAAATAATTCAGGATTAGAGCAAGACTATTGGTTCTCCCAGATGCCTATGCAGGTAAATTTGGAGGCTGTGGTTGGGAGAGATGATTTGAGTCTAGATTTTGCAGAACCAGTTCTGGGCCCCAGATCAAATCTTACATCACCCACAAAGTGGGTGCCTGGTTCTGCCCATCTAGGCACACGTGTGCTTTCATCCTCCTATTTTCTCAGAACTCACTACTCATCCTAGTACTTAGATGCTGCATTTTCCTGTTATTCAAGGGGGCCAAGCCCATATGTCTTGGCTCCTCAGTAAGAGTATAAGAAGATGCAGGTACAATAATTCTGATAGTCCCTGGTGTAAGTGCTTAGCTGATGCTCCATTCATGTTTATAGAATTTTGTGTTCAACTGAATCCAGTTGACACTATTCATTCCAGTTTCCTCTGAATTTGTCACCACCACAAAGTATCCTAAAATTTTCCTTGTCCTTGTGTTTTCATCAAAATTCTGTTGTTTATCAGGTTAAAGGTAAACGTGCCCTTTCTTCCTTCTGGGAGGTGGAAAAGACTCCAGTTCTTAGAGCCACTTGTTGGCCTTTCTTAGAGTATTCTCTTTGACATTAGCTCTCAGGTATTTTTTAACCAAAGGAAGTTTGAGTACTTAATCTAAGTTAGCCATGCCCACTGATTTACTCACACCTCAGTCTGTCCAGGGCACTGGGATGGACTGTCTCCACAGAATTAGAATGTCCAAGGTCTAGTGCTGTTCTTCACGACCTTCTGAAGCAGGGAGAATGAACCACAGTGGGGCTGAACTCAGATCAGGGGAAGTGGGCACACAGATCCTAAAGTGACCTGCATGGATGCCCATCAGTTTGATGTAGCTGCCGTTCTTTCCCTGTGGGGCCCCTGTGTTCTGATGCAAGTCCTGGCTCCAGTGAGTGACAGGTGCGACCAACGGCTGCATGAGTTATTTCCTTTGGAAACCACAGCTGTGGCTGAGGCCAACGGATGGCAACGGTGCCACTGGGCTCTCTGGGAGCCATCCGCCTGGCCATCTTCAGCCTCAGGAAGGTCTTTTAAACTTGATGAAAATAACCCATGAGATTGAGTTTGGGTGGCAACTGCAAGTGTCCTCAAGATGGGAAGAACCCAGAAGGGTGAATAGAGTAGGGCTTGGGAACCAAGATTTTGGAATGGAGACAGACTGGGTTCCAGTCCAAGCTCTGCCACATTCCAGCTTTGTGACTTTGAGCTATGTTTTGAAAACCTCTCTGAACCTCAGTGGCCTACTAGGTAAAATGAGGACCATGTGTAATTTTTATGTTTATTTTATAAGGATTGACTGAGATAAAGCACCCAAGCATTTTGTACAGTGTCCCATGTTCAAATAAATTTCAGCTATTGTTACAGAAGGACAGAAAGTGGGAGGAGATATGCCGTCTCTTGGAACTGTCAGCTTCTTTCAGCCAAAAAGAGTAGCCTGCTTCCCTGGGTGGGTGATGGGACTGGTGATGGTACCTACATCATTACTCTGGGGTGAGAACCTAGTGTGAGATACCTGGAACAGCTTCAGGCATGTGATAAGCACTGTAGTATTAATTTTCCTTAGTTTTAAAATTATCACTATTTTTATTTACTAAGGCTCATGAACATCATCCTTAGAGGTTGATGGAAAGTTGCCTTGTGTTTATTTGGATCTGGAATTTGATGGGAGGCTACCAAAGCAGGGGAAAGTGGCCACAGCTGTTCTAGTAAGTGAGCTATTTGAAATACTTCAGAGTTAATTTCTCAGATGGCATGAAAAGAGGAAGAACCATGGCATTTTCCTCAGTGATAGAACCCAGTGTGTCTCACTATTTTCATTTATTCGTTCTTAGGAGCTGGAGCTATTCACTCTCTGTCCCTTTCATTTGGGCTCTTGCATCATCTTCAGTTGCAGCTCACAGTCACCTACTATAAGAATGTGTTCTTGAAACAAGGGTGTTTTGAGCCAAAGTGTTCTTACTGGCTGAACAATTACAAACATGGGTTTTGATGACTTAAATGTTTCCATTTTTTATTGTTTAGCATTCAGAGCTTTTGCACTGTGTAACATTAATCAGGAGACAAACATGTATTCAAAGCAAATGAAAATATCATAAAACTTCAAGCTGAGAAATGAACACACCTTGGAGTGCAGAATGGAAGCATTTCTGAATAATGAGTAGGTTCATACTCTACATGTTCCATGCAATGCTCCTTTCCTACATGGGCAGGTTTTTGTCAATGTTCATCCTTTTCATGCTCTGCTTAAATATGGTTTCTGGATCGTGTTCCATGTCCCTGAGGCATGCAGTCCAAGGGAAGGAGCCAGAGCTGCTTCTCAGCCTGGCATGGAAGGGAGTGCTTTAGTTTACGTTAAACATCAGCCCCTCAATGGTGCAGTCATTTGATTTTGGATTTTAGCAAATTGGTTGTTTTCTACTGTCCTTTTAAGAATTTGGACAATAGTTTTTTTCCCCGGGTTTATATGGATATTCAGAATCACTTTCTAAGCTGAAGAATCTTACTGCTGATAAGAGAGGCAGGGTGGACAACATCTCAATGGGCCGGCATCTGAAGAAGTAACTTGGAAATACAACCACACTGGGGACAGCTCCCTCTTTGATTCCCAACGATTGATTCTCTGGGTGCTTCTTAGTCCCTGGAGATGTGTCCAAGTCAAAGGCAATACAGAGTTTACAATGAACTCCTCGGAATCTACACTTCCTAATTTGGGTGTGAAATGTGGAGACTTTATCTACCATGGCACACGGGGCTAGAATGAGGCCAGTTCAGAAAGTGTGAGACTGGTTCCAAGGTAGAGAGAAAAAGGTGGAGAGGGGGCTTTAGGCCCCCGTGGAGAAGCCTTCATTTCCCATAGCCCTGGGGCTCGTGAGTAGGGCACAGTGATTGTGGAAATGAGTTTGTAATTAATAAGATGGAGCTTATAAGGAATTATACCGCCAACGAGCTTATAAGAGTAAACTCTTCTACCAAGGAAGTCAGTCTTTCTCTAAAATTTATTGTGAATGCCCAAAGCTGGTGGGAACTTAGTAAAATTGCCCAGTTGAACTCATTGCTTCAGAGTAGGCCTCACAAAGGAGAGCCGATCTCTTCTGCATCCCTGCAAGGAGACACCTTGTGAAGATCTCCCTATGTTTCATGGTTAGGAAGTTCTTCCTGTAGTCCAAACTAGGTTTCTCTTGCTGTTCATCCACATGATGTCCTTCTTGAACTGCCCTCACTCGCCTGTCTGGGATCTCTTTAACTTCTCTTTTGTAGGGCTGATACCAATTACTTTACAGTAGTTCTTTTCCAAGGGGATGGTTTCTCCTAAACCTTGTGTCAGTTTTTGAGTCTTTCTCTATACCCACATAGGTATTTTTGTGGCTACAGGGAGAGTCCTTCTGGGATGATATTTTTACCCCCTGGTGGATCTGTGCTGTGAATAACCTGAGCCATTCTGGAACCATCCCCAGACCGGGCAGGTGGCAGCCCCATTTGCTCTTTCCTAAGCGCCAAGGCAGAGAAGCAACTCTGGCTCCTTCCCTCTGGACTGCATGCCTCCGGAACATGAAACTCAGTCACAGACACCATATTTAAACAGAGCATGGAAAGGATGAAAATAGATAAAAACCTGTCCATGTGGGCCAGGAAAGCTGCATTTCCAATATGCTGTTAGCAAGACCCTTCTGCGATCCATCTAGCATTCAGAGATCTGTCAGGGCCGAACCTGGATGACGCGCTGCACGACCACCCGTGGGCTCATCCTTCAATGTTGGTATGTCAGGCCCAGGCAGGGGGCAGGGTCTGGGGCAGAATGAGTACCCCCTTCCTGGAGTATGAAACAGCTAAGACTAGGAGAAGCAACACAGGAGTCCATAGAATTAAGGGCAGGGGTTTTTGGTGGAGAGTGGTTTTCAAACTTTTTAAGCTGAGGGAGTTTTCACGTAAAATGTCTATATGTAAAACAAATGTCAAAGAAGGACCAGAGTGCCTTTGCCTGTGGTCCTAGTGTAGTAGTTAAGGCTCAAGGCTGAGGACAAATGCAGTTTCCTCTCCACAGGCTTTTAGGGAGAAGTTGGCTTCAGAAAAGCAGCCTGGGCATCACCCACCCCATCCCCCCGCCCCAGGGTAAGAACTGGGACAGCAGATATGGCTGCGGGGAAGAACAGTGGGCATGGAGTCTTTCCACCCAGCCACCTGATCACTGCAAATGATGGATCCTGCCTATGCCCAGAGGTCTCCTGGCAGTCCCGGGCTGGCTGGTGACTGCGGGAGCTACTGCTGCATTGGAGGAATGTGGTTGCTGTTCTTCAGAACATTTTGCCAAAATTACCTGGTAGTAACACCCAGGGGAGCCTTTGGAAGTGACCCCTTGTCAATGGGACAGGTTGCAGACCCCATGCAACCTCACTGAGCCCAGAGATGGTGAGTTAGAATAACTGCGGTGAACAAAAAGCAGGGATCTGCAAAGTCTTTCAGCCAACTTGGCAGGGACTGCCCTTTTCTCTCTTCACTCCCTCACACTGGAGGAGATGGCACCCAGAAGAGGAGGGCCGGGGCATGTTTCTAGAGCTAGAGGTCAGGCCAGACTTCCCCTACTTGTGAACTTGAGCTCCAGTGCAGGACTGAGAGGAATGGGGAGAAGAGGTGTGAATTAGTTGTGAGAATGAAGTTGTAATATGGTCAGATTACATGGGAGATAGACGAAGAGAGCTTGTGGGTTCAGATAGAGAAGGCAGTCTTAGGAAGGGGAGGTACCAGGCCTGGGGAGGAAGGGAGGATGCTGAGAATCACTTTCCCCATGTCCCCAGCTTGATGTAAGGCTGACACTGACTTCAAGTGAATCCACCTCAATTCTCTCCATTAAAAGTAGTTCACAGGGCAAACTGGAGGTCACTACTTTTATTTAATGAACCATCTCATGGACTGGCAGGGAGATCTTGTCTTCTGTTTAATCATGGTCAGGATTTCAGGCTTTTTAAAAATACATATTGAGTGGGGGTTAGTTCCAATTCAATTCCAATTCCAGATTCACATCCCACTGCTTGCATGCCCGCTGTCTATTGGTCTTATGTTCAGCTCATTCATCAAGAATAAGGAAAGGAAAAGAGGGTAAGGCAAGGGGCGTCTACTCTTACTGGCATGTCTTTGCTGATATTGTTAGCTTTGCTCATTTCCCTCTTGCCCAACCTTACCCAAGACCACACACGTATTTCACTCCTCCCAGAAACCCTTCCACACCACTAGCCATGGGACTCCAGCCCGTAGTGATATGTATCACTCAATTCAACCTCTCAGCGTGGCCTGGTTCATTTCATCTCAATAGTCATGTGGAAATCAGCTCGAGGACAGCAGGACAACATTGCCAAGAGAGGATATGGCATGTCCTGCGGTCTGGGAAGTCCTTAGACTCTTGTTCAGTTCTGCTTTTAGTGTATCCTGGAGGATTTCTGAGGCCAAAGACCCCATTCATTGTAGCTGCAGCTTTGAGAAACTTGAGAGATGCCCGAACAGGACCAGCCACATCAGGAACAACTGGCAGTGCCCCAGTCTAAACCTGACCCGAAGCTCAAGGAGCAAGTGCTCTGTAGGAGAAGAAATGCAAGTTTCAAGTCTTTTAAGGCCTGGGCCTGGGGAACTGGCTCAGTGTCCCTTTTGTTGTAATCTGTTGGCCTCCATGGGTCACAGTCCCTGCCAGTTTCAGAGTGGACAGGGTTAGATTTTACCTCTCAGTGGGAGGAATAGCAAAAACTTGTGGCCATCTTTAGCCTACTGCATTTTGCTGAGAATGAAGTCATGTTCGGAAGACAGTATGTATAACCGAGGCTGGGAGACTCAGAGACCCCTTTTGGTCTCTTCTTCAAACCTATAGTCTCGTCATAGACGACTTCAGGAGCTGTAACTTGAATTCAAGAGCTGTAACAACAGCTGTTGGATGTTTAAGAATAACAGAGGAAAGAGTACCATATAGCTAATGGTAATTTTCTCCAGATATTGTCCCATCTAGGAACTTACTATATCCAGCTGACACAGCTTACCCTTTGGTTAGTGCTCTGGTCATTCTGCATGCATAGCTTAGCACAGGCTGGGGGAGGTGGGCACCAAAAAGCTGCTCAAACTGCCTGCCAACCAAGCTCCATGTTGAGCTCAAGCACAGTGGAGGAAACTCAGTCCTTTGGGACACTCTGGAATTTTCTCCACCCATTATCTCCTCATAAACATACCAGGAAAGTTGTGCCTCCCTTCACAGCCTAGAGCAGAGGACTTTATCGATAGAGTCCTGCCTGTTTTTGTTTGAGATTCTGAGCAGGTGTTATCTGAGAACAAGCAGGTGTTTGTAGAAATGTGACCCTGAACCCTGGATACTGACCTGCTCTTTTGTTCTGGTGACTCATTTTTCCTTAAATGGGGTTGGTTTCTGTGTGATATGGTTGCAGGGCTGCAATGACCCTTCTGGACATCACCATTGTACATGTAGACCCTCCCCTCACCAAGAAGAAAAACTACTGGATACATTTGATACCTTTCAGCCAGAGGTGTAGTTGTTCCTTGTCACCCACAAATTTGTCTACAAAAAAAAAAAAAAAAAGGCAGATAGAATATGCTGATGTTATATTTGTTTCCTTAAAGCAGGTTATGCCTATAGGAAAACATAAGGCACCTTATTCCACTGACTTTCCTGTTATCAGTGGAGAAAACTGATTTTAGTTCATCCTGAGAAGCTATTGGGAATTTCTGAAAATCTTTCGCTAATAAGATATAATTTGGAGTTTAAGCCAGAATCTTGCATTTCATTGTATTTCCATCTTCCTGATTGCAGTGGAGAAATGTGTGTGTATGTTTGAATGCACACTTCTGGACCTTTATGCAGAGTTATTGGTTCACTTTTTAGGGCTCCTCGGTCCTGAAAAGTGTGAGTTCATGTTAAACCCAGGAAAGAAAAAAAAGCACAGAAATAAGAAGTGTTCATACCTATAAACCAATTTCAACACAGACATGTAAGTATGTGTGTCTATAAAAACCAACTGACAAAATTATATGTTGGAGTAATTTTCTAGAAAAGTCTTACTGATAGTAATGCTATCACTGAATTATAAAGTTCAGCATTAGTTCTGCCCTGAAGGATCTGAGTAACCCCTAGGAATAGGGCCTGTAACTCAAAAGGCTCTGCAACTGTAGGTAGAAGATCATGCCCCATAAGAGGGCACATTTGTTTCAGGGTTTAAAATGAGGCATTATCTGATCTGGCCACATGACCTTGTACCTCTTTCAGAGTGTCAGATCCACAGAGGGATACCCCAAGCTGGTTACAGCTGTGATGGTGGAAGAAGAATAGGGATACTCAGATCGGACAGCAATGAACTTATGGGGACAGTAAGACTGGGAGTTCATGAACACGTTACATGGTTTAGGGGCTCCGAATGAAGTGACATCCTTCTTATAGAATCCTTGAAAGCACAAAGATGAAAGCCACTTGTAAATATTTTGATCAGTGGCAGATACAAAATATTTAAAAGAGGATTTCTTCATAATCACACAAGATGTGACATAGCTTATTGACATGATTTCTTTCGGGCTTTTTGGGTTAATTTTATTCCTTATGTGCCTAGTTTTGAGGGAGAGTTGATTTCCCCTTTCACTAATCATCCTGGCATTCTCCTCAATATTTTACTTGCTTGCAATTATAGAAAAACACTCCCCAAATTCTCTTCCCCAAAGGTAGCAGTGTCTAGGACATTCCCTGTTGCATGGCAAAGCTGTAGAGGAGAAGGGAAGCCGTGTTCATTAGGAAGCGCTGGTTTTCAATAGAGCACAGTGCTGAACAGAGAGGCCCCCTTAGCAATCACTCGAAACAGAATGAGCTTCTTTGAAATATAAGTGGCCCTGTAAAAACACAAGCAGATTCTGCAGTATCTATTTAGGGCACCCGGGAATGCCACATAATAGGAACTTGAGCGCACCTGATGGTAACCATATGGCAGGTTCTGATGACTGACAATAGGTAGAGACTGCAGTAATTAATGAAAATGAGAAGCCATTTGTGGCCGGCACAATGAGGGGATGAAGAGGCCAGTCTATTCGCGAAGGCTGCGATGTGTCCAGGGTGTGTTTCTAGACCACGACTGGCTGGGCTCCTATCTCTGTGTGTGAACAGGTGTGAGAGAAGTGACACAGTGGGAGAGAGGGCTTGCTTGTGGTCAGAGTGACCATCATTCCTGGAGCTGCAGTGGGAAAACGAGTATGCAGGTCCTGTTGGCTAAGCTTGTTTCACTGAACCCTGATACCTGGCTAATAGTGTTAGTTTGAGGTGAGAGAGATCCCAGGTAGAAATCCTGTTAGCTGGCCTCGTGGGAGTACGAGACTTCATTGTTTGAGGTCTTGGGTTTGCTGGGTGTGATTTTGCCATTTCTGGATTTCAGGGCACAATGCCTCTGTTTACCTCTTGGGGATGACTGGGCTGCCCTGCTTGAGGTGCACTCTGGGTCAGGATGTACCAAGGTTTGTCTCACCTCTGACAAAGGCAGAGGAAGGAGCTTTGCCTCGTCATTTTATTACTGTACTTCTTTCTTGGGCGTGGGCTGGAGTGGAGGAGGGGAGTGGGCCATGGGGAGATTCCAGAGAGACTGATTGATCTTGTCAAAAAGAATAAAGGTATCGAGGCCCCAGCACCCCCCTGCAGCACATGGGCATGTGGGACTGAAGCGGTCACTGTGAAGTTTGTGGTTAGGCGTTCCAAAAAGAAGTTTCTTTATGATTCCTGATTGCTTTGGACAGATATAAGCAATACCAGCTGGGGCCCAGCAAGCCTGTCTCCAGCTTTATTGTTTCCGTTTTATCGGTGGTGTGTCCGCCGAAAAGAACTGATCTCTCTGCCCGTTATTGCCAGCCTTTTCCATAACCAGATAGGAGAGTTGAACATTAACAAGTGGATTTGCTTTCAGTAGCACTGTGTGTGTGTGTGTGTGTGAGGTGTGTTTAGCAAGATAATAGTATATTGCTCAGGGGCAAGAGATTCAAATTTCTACAAGATTCCCATTCCTTTGTCTCCTATCTTGAATTTTCCCTAACTTATCTGAAGCTTCCTCTTTTACTGGAACCAGAGAGGATCCATAAGGCTGTTTTTGTAAGAGTCCTTGGAAGGTGGTAGAAACTCAGCTGGAGCCAGGCTGTGGGCACCAGGCACTGTGCACTGCAGAGATGTTTCAAGTCATCCCTTGTGGACAGTTGGCACTGTTCAGTGTTAAAAAGTTCTGTGGCAGCCTTTTGGAGGGCACCCCAGCCCTCCCTCCTTGGCACGGTGAGTTTACAAATAATGTGCTCTACTCACCCTGTCTGCAGTTTCTGGCTTAAAAGTGAGTAGTCAGAACTCTCAAGATGTGTAAAAGGAAAGGTTTTACTACCTAGTGGAACATGATCATTGAGGTTTACTCTTTGTGGATTAGCAAAGTAGACAGACAGGCTGCTTTGACTCAGAGGTCAAATGAGAAACTTCTCGGGCTCTTTCACAAGAGAAAGGCGTGTGTGTTAAGGTACTTCAGTGGTGTACAACTGTTTGTGACTCCGTGGACTATAGCCCACCAGGCTCTTCTGTCCATGGGATTCTGCAGGGTGGTAACAGGAGATGCAGCCATCTGATGCGAAGAACTGACTCATTTGAAAAGACCCTGATGCTTGACTCATTTGAAAAGACCCTGATGCTGGGAAAGACTGAAGGCGAAAGGAGAAGGGGATAACAGAGGATGAGTTGGTTGGATGGCATCACCGACTCAATGGACATGAGTTTGAGTGAACTCTGGGAGTTGGTGATGGACAGGGAGGCCTGGCGTGCTGCAGTCCATGGGGTCGCAAAGAGTCGGACAGGACTGAGCGACTGAACTGAACAGGAGATGAGTGACTCATGACTTACCAATCTGGAGTTTTGCCCATTCATTCATTTTTTGAAGGAAACAAATAGCGTCGTGCTAAAATGACAGTGCTCTTTGGATTGGAGTTTGTTCTCTATGGTTTGTGAGATATTTTTTCATTTGCATAATTTATTTCTGCACTTCCTTAATTACAGGTTATAATGAGTGGAGTAAGGGAAGAATGAAAGAAGAATACCCAAGGCATAGAAACCAACTTCTATCATCGAAGTTCAGCCCTGTCAAATGTAGGTTCCGGGGCAGAGATATCAGAGACCAGATGGGTGTCCCTCTGTGGTTGGAGACAAGAATTCAGTTCGATTCTGGCTTCATTTAGGACGCAGGGTCCACCAGGGCAGCAGAATTCAGCTGGCAGACTTTTCCAGTACCTCATTTAGTGAACAGTATCTGCTGTCTTATTTATGAAAAACATCAGGGAAAATTTTAATAGTTTTATACAATCCCTAAAGCCTGGTCCACGGCCAAGACACGTTAGTTTTCTAAATCTTCAACAGTATTTTTCCCGCCGAGAATCAGGGAAAATTCTCAAGTGCATGTGCTTTTTTTTTTTTAAATTGGACCAAGCACCAGTGGTAAAGAACCCCCTTGCCAATACAGAAGACATGAGATGCAGGTTTGATCCCTAGGTTGGGAATATCCCCTGGATGAGGCCATGGCAACCCACTCTTGCCTGGAGAATCCCATGGACAGAGAAGCCTGGCAGGCTCCAGTCCATAGGGTTGCAAAGGGTCAGACATGACTGGAGCGACTTAAACACACATAGCACAGGACAAGCATTAAAAAAAGGGCCACGTCTAGTGTTATTTTGTTATCACCGTAGATTATTTCAAGATTATACTGGAGAAAATGTGTATCCCGGTTTGACTCAATCAGAGAGATGTGTGTGTGTGTGTGTGTGTGTGTGTGTATGTGAATGAGGAGTTCTTTAAAATCTTTAAACGTGGATTCTTTCCCTCCCCCAAGGTGCAAGGATGTTGCCTTCAGCACCTTTCTTGATGGAGAGAATCGAGCATTTGGTTTTATCAGACACTGGCATGGTAATGAAGCTATTTTGATAGAAATAGTCTCATTACTATTCATTTTTGCTGGCTCTCAACTAATTCTTGAACCAAAGTTCTGTTTTTTTTTTTTTCCCCACCAGAGAAAAACAGGCACAACAAGCAAAATTAAGAAGATATCCTTAGCCTCTGAAGCTAATGACAAACACAGACCCATTCTGCCCAAGGAGCCGTTTTGCAGGCACCTGCCTCTGTGGTGATTATCCCAGTGGCACGCCCTGGCAGTGTGAAGGGCTGGCCCTTCCTCCTCGGTACCTTCCCTAAAACACACGTCTTTCTATTCAGAGGGGGGCCTTCCAGAGGTCATGCGCATCTCCTATCCTTTCTTAACCTGGTGTAACCGGGAGCCATCTTGCACTGGGTTGAAGAGATTTGGCTTCGGTCTAGTATGGCCTTGAGCACACCGTCAAAGTGTTCTGGTACCACTTCTCTTCCCATTCTTTCAGTTTGAAAATAAACTTTTTATTTTAGAATAGTTATAGATTTATTAAAAAAAAAAGTTGCAAAGACAGTAGAATGTCTGTGTTAAGTCCCTCACCCCTTTCCCCTATGAAAAATAATTTACCTTTGTCATAACCAAGGAACCAGTTTTGGCACAGTACTATTAAGTGAAGTCTGCATTTTATTCAGATTTTACTAGTCCTTTTCTTCTGCTTCAGAATCTCATGCAGGATACCATTTAGTTGTTTCCTTAGCCTCCTCTGATCTGTGACAGTTTCTCAGATTTTCCTTGTTTATGCTGACTTTGACAGTTTTGAAGAGTAGTTTTCAGCTAGAATGTCTCAATTTGGGTTTGTCTGATGTTTTTCTCGTGGTCAGACAGGGGTTTGGGTTTTGGGGAGGAAAACCACAGAGGTGAAGTGCCTTCCTCATCATGTCTTATCAGTGATACACGCTATTAGCTGGTAATGTTACCCTTGATCACCTACCTGGCCAACGTAGTGTTTGCCAGATTTCTGCACTGTGAAGCCTCCCCACTCCCCTGCCATTCTCTGCTCCTTGGAAGCAGGGCTTCCCAGGTGGTGCTAGTGCTAGAGTCTGCCTGCCAGTGCAGGAAACATAAGAATGTGGATGGTTCCTGCATCAGGAAGATCCCCTGGAAGAGAGCACAGCAACCCACTCCAGTATTCTTGCCTGGAGAATCCCATGGACAGAGGAGCCTGGTGGGCTACAGTCCATGGGATCTCAGAGTTGGACACGACTGAAGAGACTTAGCACTAAGTGCAGCGCAAATGCAAGGTGGGTGGATTAAGTTCCACCTCCTGGTGGGAGAGTCTGTACATAAATTATTTGGAACACGCCTATAACGTAGTTTAATTTCTTCTCCTCTTGTATTTATTCAATCATTTGTTTATATCAGTGTGGACTTGTGGATATATATTTTATTCTTCCACTTTTACTGATATATAAATAGCATGCAACATGGATATTGGAGAAGGAAATAGCAACCCACTCCAGTACTCTTGCCTGGAGAATTCGATGGACAGAGGAGCCTGGCGGGCTATAGTCCATGGGGTCGCTAAGAGTCAGACATGACTGAGTACATGTGCAACATGGATATATATTTAACTTTTAGATTATAATCCAACTCTATTTATTCCTCAAATTGTTACAGTTTTGTCTGTTAGGAGCTCTTTCAAGTTGGATTCTGAGTAACCTTTGACATGCCCTCATCATTTTGTTTTGTGAGCACTTTCTGTATTTTCTGTCACTGCATGATGCTTTAGGCTCAACATGTGTATTCCCTGCCCTGGTCTTGCAGTTAATCATTTCTCCAAGGGACCCTGGTTCCTTTTATTAGAGAATGGTGTTAGAAACTGTTGGTTTTTATGGTCTAGGTGTTAGATATGAAATACACCTTTTATATGTACACCACTATGTCCTGTTGGACCTACAGAGACGTATATGATGTCTTTCCCTCAAGATTAATATAGGTAAATATTATAAAAATAGTACATAATTATGTGTTAGAGTGGGTACAATTTTGACTAAAGTCAAGAGGGAGTATAGATTCTCATGGCTTAAATGAATATAAAACACTTTCATTTTTTTTCCTTTTCCATTCTTTTTACTCCTTATTCACATCCAGTTCATCTATGCTGGAATTGGGAAGTGTTAAATTGTTTACATGGATATGTTCAGTTCAGTTCAGTCACTCAGTTGTGTCCGACTCTTTGTGACCCCATGAATCACAGCACGCCAGGCCTCCCTGCCCATTATCAAATCCCAGAGTTCACTCAAACTCATGTCCATCGAGTCAGTGATGCCATCCAGCCATCTCATTCTCTGTCGTCCCCGTCTCCTCCTGACCCCAGTCCCTCCCAGCATCAGACTCTTTTCCAGTGAGTCAACTCGTCGCATGAGGTGGCCAAAGTATTGCAGTTTCAGCTTTAGCATCAGTCCTTCCAATGAACACCCAGGATTGATCTCCTTTAGAATGGACTGGTTGGATCTCCTTGCAGTCCAAGGGACTCTCGAGAGTCTTCTCCAGCACCACAGTTCAAAAGCATCAATTCTTCAGCGATCAGCTTTCTTCACAGTCCAACTCTCACATCCATACATGACCACGGGAAAAACCATAGCCTTGACTAGACGGACCTTGGTTGGCAAAGTAATGTCTCTACTTTTTAATATGCTATCTAGGTTGGTCAAAACTTTCCTTCCAAGGAGCAAGCGTCTTTTAATTTCATGGCTGCAATCAGCATCTGCAGTGATTTTGGAGCCCCCAAAAATAAAGTCTGACACTGTTTCCACTGTTTCCCCATCTATTTCCCAAGAAGTGATGGGACCAGATGCCATGATCTTTGTTTAATGAATGTTGAGCTTCAAGTCAACCTTTTCACTTTCCTCTTTCACTTTCATCAAGAGGCTTTTGAGTTCCTCTTCACTTTCTGCCATAAGGGTAGTGTCATCTGCATATCTGAGGTTATTGATATTTCTCCCGGCAATCTTGATTCCAGCTTGTGCTTCTTCCAGCCCAGCGTTCCTCATGATGTACTCTACATATGTTAGCAGTCTGGAAAAATGCTGTTCACTTTAGGCATTGGTCCCTAAGCTATCCAAACTCTCATTTACTTCAGAAAGGAGAAATGTCTAGGACTTAAATATCTGGGGAAGGCTTCCTGGAGGAGGTGACATTTGTCTTGATACTTGGACAGATAATTGTTTGGGACAAAAGAGAGAGCCTTCTGTGTCTCTTTGGGAGAAATAGTAGATAAAACTAGCTCAGAGATGGGGTCCTAAAGGATTTATTAGAATGGAAGTCTATCATGGATTTCTCCACTGTTACAAGGGCCCTTAATCCAGAGCCTCTAAAATGTCGACACTTGGTTAAAACATTCTTAGTGTTTTCTACATGAAGGGAGAGGGAGCCGACTGAGCTCTGCCAATAGTCCTAGTTATTAAATGTCTGCTGAACACCTCGGTAGTAGAGACTGGGACAAATTGTATATCCTTTATGTGGCAGTGGCTATATGCTTGGGCTCTCCAGAGTGTCTGGTGGTTCTTTTTAACTTTTATGTAAGGAGCTTTTCAGAGTCTGTGAAAATTGATTTTGAGATGTTCCAAGGGATTTTTCTTCTGGAACATAGTAGCCAAGATTAACAGGGCCAGCAGTGACCCAAGCTCTGTAATGGATGTAGTCCTACAAAAGTGTTCATTAGCTTCAGTTGGGTTATCATCAAATAAAATGACCCCTATCCAAACTCTTAGGTCAAGTGTGCTTACTTCAAACCCAAGTCTTTAGATTTTTAAATGCTGGACTGAGCTTCTGCTCCAGTAAAAATGACTTCCCTGATGGCTCAGATGGTAAAGTGTCTGCTTACAATGTGGGAGGCCCGGGTTCGATCCCTGGGTCAGGAAGATCCTCTGGAGAAGGAAATGGGAACCCACTCCAGTACTCTTAACTGGAAAATCCCATGGACGGAGGAGCCTGGTAGGCTACAGTCCATGGGGTCGCAAAGAGTCAGACATGACTGAGTGACTAAACTTTCACATTCACTTTCAAAAATGGCTAGAACTTATCTGTTATCTTTTAAAAAATTGTTCTGCTAGAGCAGATTGTTTTCTTTATTCATTAAGTAGTTCAATGTGAATTGACTCATTGATAGGAAATAGGACTCAGGACAGAAAAAAACCCTTTTGCACACTAGAGCAGAAAATATAGGAAATAGAAATCTTCCTCTTCCATGCACAAGCTTTACCACAGGCTCAAAAGAAAGTTTTTAGCTGTGGAATATAGAAAAAGCTTTGTTCTTGATGACAATTGCAATAGTACTTAATTATACTTATCTTACTGCATGTTTTCATCTAAAGTTTGAGTCATTCATTATCCCAGGATATATGTGTGACATAGAAGAGTTGTGCGATAAATGCGTAACATAGAAGAGTTGATCTAGAAAGCCGCAAACCTATGTGGGAGCAGGAGTCCACTGTCTTTTATGCTAGTAAAAGCAACTTTGACTGGGCAACAAGGACAGATGGGTGGGCGTGAAGAATCATCTTTATCCCCTCTGGTTATGTTAAGACAATATATTTAGACATTATAGTGATTTTTTCCCTTCAACTATTGCAGCCACGTTCTCATGGAGGACCCCATCCAGGGCTTCAGACTCACAGCTCCTGATGCCTCTTTCTCCACCAGCCTCCACCTCAACTTCACTTTAGCAGCTGCTCTCAGCAACTACTAGCCCTTGTCATCAACTGGAGTTGCTCCATGTTTGAAATCCTGAACTCTGAAATCCTCCTTTCTGACCACAACCTCTGATCCTTCTATCAGTCCGCACTCTTTCATGCCCTTGAAATATGTTCTTTGGTCTCATTGGGACTCTTGGTCTCTTGACCTCTCCTTATGTTAGCAGTTGCTCACCCCCTCCTAACTCCGTCCCTAGTTCTGCCTTGTTCGTACAGCCTTTTCTGCTGTACTGTCACAGGCATTCAGTTCTCTCCTTCCTTTGACTTTTTGTTTTATCTTTCATTCCAATCTCTGGCTAATAATTTCTCTCTCCCTCCCCTCCCTCTTCCCCTTTTCCCCATTTACCTTTTCCTTTTTCTCCTCTCTCTCTCTCTCTTCATTTCTTATCTTGGGTTTCTAGGCACCGTGGAAGACACTTTCCTAACCAGCACGATCTGCCTCATTAAAAAAAAAAAAAATTCCATGATTATTGACCTTATCTAGATGGAGAAGCTGTTTAGTAATCCCCAGGCCAGGGCTAAGGTACAGTGAGTGTAGTGCTAAGAACGCAAAATTTAAAGAGACACTCGTTCTTGGAGACAACTCTGCATTTGCTGGATGTTGAGAATGACTGCCCCCTTGAATTGTGTGCTGAAGTCCCCTCTAGCTGCACTCTAGTCTTGACCCAGACATTTACTCATCTCTAGTTATCTCTTTTGTGGGTCACTTGGGGTAGCCATTCTAGCTTTTATCACTGTTCTCAATTTACTTGTAAGCCACACATAGAAGATGACTTTTCCATTTTCAGTGAAAAAAAAATACTGGTCACCAGATGTGAATTTCCTCAGCTTCCATCCTGCCACCAACTATGCCTGATCAAGTTCCACACTCTCCCACCTATCCTGTTGCTCATATCACTTCACAAACTCTCTGGAATGCTCACCCATCAACTATTCTCTTCCTCTCTTGCATTGACATGTTGTAAATACTACTGAGTAGTTTTCTTTACTAAAAATCGAGCTTTTTGTCAACGTTGTCTTCCGAGTTAATCCTCATCTTCAGCGGGTATGAAAAAATCATCTACACTCTTCATCATTCTCCACTTACTACCCAGACAGTACAATCAACTTTTTTTGACTGACTTCTGCTTCCATCATTATACCATCTACTCTCTAAGAGTTCCGGGTGATCCCAGTGTCCATGTTCATTGGTCCTTCTGAGCCTTCATCTTACCCAGCCTCTCTGTGCTGTCGCCTTGACCATGCTCTCCCTGTCTGAGGCGTTCTGTTCTTTGTGGCTCACCCTCTCTGGTGCCTCTTTCTCACTCCCCTTTTATGGCATCTCTCACTTGTCTGATCCTTACGTGAAGCTGGTTCTGAAACCTCATACTGGCTCTTCTCATCTTGCACCAAACTCTTCCTTTGAGTGAATACTCCTGTGGCTTCAGCTATCCACCTACAAATTCCCTGTTGAAACCCCTATTGAAAAAACAATCATATTGTTTTAACTGAGACTTCCTCATTGAACTCCTGACCCAGTTCTTCAAGTTCAGTGTTTCCAAAACCAAGTTATTATTTGCCCCAAACCTGTATTCTTTTTGTATTTTCTCTTCTTCATTAAAGCATAGTTATTTACCTAGTTATCCAAGTTAGAAGTATCACAATCTACTTAAAATTTTTCTTTTTCGTCTCCTTTATAGTCAACTGAGTCAGTCATCAGGGTGTTCCTTCACATCAACCCTCCTTATACTGTCTGTTGACATCTTAGTTTGTTGTTCAGTTGTTAAGTCATGTCCAACTCTTTGTGACCCACATGAATTGTGGCAAGCCAGATTTCTCTGTCCTCCACTATCCCTGGGAGTTTTCTCAAATTCATGTCCACTGAGTTGGTGAAGCTATCTAACTATCTCATCCTCTGCTGCCCTCTTCTCCTTTTGCCTTCAATCTTTCCTAGCATCAGGGTCTTTTCCAATGAGTCAGCACTTCACATCAGGTGGCCAAAGGATTGAAACTTGAGCTTCAGCCTCAGCCCTACCAATGAATATTCAGGACTGATTTCCTTTAGAATTGACTGGTTTGAACTCCTTGCTGTCCAAGGGACCTCAAGGGTCTTCTCCAGCACTGCAATTCAAAAGCCTTAATTCTTTAGTACTCAGCCTTCTTCGTGGTCCAATTCTCACATCTATACATGACTATCAGAGAAACCATAGCTTTGACTATACAGACCTTTGTCAGCCAAGTGATGTCTCTGCTTTTTAATATGCTGCTTAGGTTCATCATAGCTTTCCTTCCAAGGAGCAAGTGTCTTATGATTTCATGGCCAGAGTCACCATCTGCAGCAATTTTGGAGCCCAAGAAAATAAAATCTGTCACTGCTTCCACTTTTCCCTCTTCTATTTGCCATGAAGTAATGGGACCAGATGCCATGATCTTAGATTTTTGAATGTTGAGTTTCAAGCCATCTTTTTCACTCTCCTCACACCCTCATCAAGAATATCTTTAGTTCCTCTTCATTTTCTGCCATTGAGTGTTGTCATATGCATATCTGAAGTTGTTGTTATTTCTCCTGGCAATCTTGATTTCAGCTGTGATTCATCCAGCCTGACATTTCCCATGATGTATTCTGCATATAAGTTAAATAAGAGTGACAATATACAGCCTTGTCATACTCCTTTCCCAATTATGAACCAGTCCATTGTTCCATGTCTGATTCTAACTGTTGTTTCTCGACCCACACACAGGTTTCTCAGGAGACAGGTAAGGTGGTCTGGTATTGCCATCTCTTTAAGAATTTTCCACAGTTTGTTGTGATCCACAAAGACTTTAGCATAGTTAGTGAAGGAGAGGTAGTTTGTTTTTTTTTGAAATGTCCTTGCTTTCTCCATGATCCAGTGAATGTTGGCAATTTGATCTTTGGTTCCTCTGTCTTTTCTAAACCTAGTTTGTACATTTACAAGTTCTCAGTTCACATACTTCTAAAGCCTATTTTGAAGGATTTTGAGTGTAACCTTGCTAGCATGTGAAATGAGCACAACTGTACATTGAACATTCTTTGGCATTGCCTTTCTTTGGTATTGGAATAAAAAATGACCTTTTCCAGTCCTGTGGCCACTAGTGAGTTTTGCAAATTTGCTTGCATATTGAGTGCAGCACTTTAACAGCATCATTTTAAATGGTGCAGCTGGAATTCTGTCAGCTCCACTAGCTTTGTTCATATTAATGCTTCTTTGGGCCTGCTTGATTTCACACTCCAGGATGTATGGCTGTAGGTGACTAACCACACCATTGTGGTCACCCGGGTCATTAAGACCTTTTTTGCACAATGCTTTTGTGTATTCTTGCCATCTCATCTTAATCTCTGCTTCTGTTAGGTCTTTAACATTTCTGTCCTTTATTGTGCCCATCCTTGAATGAAATGTTCCCTTGATATCTCCAATTTTCTTGAAGAGATCTCTAGTCTTTCCCATTGTATTGTTTTCCTTTATTTCTTTGCACTGATCAGTTAAGAAGGGTTTCTTATCTTTCCTTAATCTTTTCTGGAACTCTGTATTCAGTTGAGTATACCTTTCCCTTTCTCCTTTGCCTTTTGCTTCTCTTCTTTTCTCAGCTATTTGTAAGGCCTCCTCAGACAACCACTTTGCCTTTTTGCATTTCTTTTTCTTTGGGATGGTTTTGGTTACTGCTTCCTGTACAGTGTTACAAACTTCCATCCATTGTTCTTCAGGCACTCTATCTACCAGATCTAATCCCTTGAATCTATTCATCACCTCCACTGTATAATCATAAGGATTTGATTTACGTGATAGCTGAATGGCCTAGTGGTTTTCCCTACTTTCTTCAATTTAAGCTTGAATTTTACAATAAGGAGCTCATGATCTGAGCCACTGTCATCTCCAGGTCTTATTTTTGCTGACTGTAAAGAGCTTCTCCATCTTGGCTGCAAAGAACATAATCAATCAGATCCAAATTACTTAGTGTAATATTCAGTGTCTTTCACAAGTACCTCTCCAGGATCTTTTCTTGCCTCTTTCCTTTTAACTATATACAACCTGGGACTCCAACCATACTGCTTACTAGCTGCTTTCTGAACATGCTTTCGTGTCATAGAATGCCCCACTAACCTTCTCCTCTAATCAACTTCTATTTATACTTCATGACCTGGTTAAAATGTCACCTCTCTCAAGAGGCTTGCTTTGTCTTTTTCTTTTCTCCTGTCATATAAGAACTTTACCCAATCTATTAAAACTTGTATTTATTGCATTGGAGACAGTGGTATATATTTCAGTCTGTTCTACTAATCTACAAATGTAATTTCAGAAGTCAAGCCTTAGTCACTTTAGTAATCCTTGTATCTAACATGGAACTTTACATATAGTAGTATTTCAACATGTTTCTTCAAAACATAATTGTTCCTGCTCTGAAGCTCACTTATTTAGTGACTTTGGGCAATTGCTTCTCTTGTTTGGCCCCCTTTGACTCCTCCGTAAGAACAAGGAATTGAACCAGAGGGTCTCAAATTTCTATGGTTCTGTTATGGCATCTCTTGGACTTTGGAGCTGCCTAAGAAACCAAAGAAGGGAACATATAGCTGAAGCTTATATCAAAAGTTCATTGAAGCACTGCATGGAAGCAACTTGTAGGCAAAACAAGGAAGAGGCAAGGCAAGTAAAAGGGAAGATAAAATGAGAAAAGCCTTAAGGAAGAAAGAATAAGAAAGGTGTCTGTGCTGAACCTCACACCTTCAGAATCTTGTAGTTCTAAAGTAAGTTTTTCTGATGTATCTGCTGTGTGGAAGCCATAGTCTGATTTGCTGTGAGGAGCACAGTACAAATTTAAGATGAAATCATTGCTGCTAGTGAGCTTGTGCTTTAGCAAGGACTGTAGATATATAAGATTATGATTACAAGGATATCCAAGGTGAGAAGGAACACAGTCTTTTGAGGACAGATAGATATGACAGTCAGTAGCACACATAGTCCCCTTGTGTGGATTAAAAAATGATGCCCTTCCCCTCACTTGGATAATGGGGTGTGGGTTGGATTTCCCATCTCCACTCCCCACTGACCAGACCTATCCAGGGCAAACCCCACAAAACTCTGTGGAGGTGCTACTCTTAGCTTTCCTTTCCAGGAAAGGCCCAAGGCAGGGCCTTAGAGAGGACGTAACAAGAGCCATTGACACAGTAATGGCCAGATGCTCCATGAGGATGACTGGTCCAGGGGTTGGCCTCCGTGACCCTGATTTAATCATCCTGGGCTGGCCAAACCTGTGCAAGGGTCACTGGGAGCT
This sequence comes from Moschus berezovskii, assembly GCF_049115385.1. Taxonomy (NCBI): domain Eukaryota; kingdom Metazoa; phylum Chordata; class Mammalia; order Artiodactyla; family Moschidae; genus Moschus; species Moschus berezovskii. The sequence goes on from NC_142470.1 coordinate 64,732,898, forward strand.
TGGTTCAGTTTCTTTTTGACTTTTCCTTCCTGCCTCTCTAAAGTGAGTTGTAGGACTTGTTGATTTCAGGCAGCAGTCTTATGTCAAAGAGGGGTGATGCTGGTAATGGAACCCTCCTCCCTACTACCCCTCCCCTCTATAAATTTGCTCTGCCTGACTTATGTTGGCCTGCCTAGGACCCTACTGCTGCTGCAGTGGCAGTGGGACTCGTCCAGAAAAGGTCCAGGGGCTGGACCATACCTTTTGCTCTGCTGGACACTCTGGCCAAGGGAGGATCCACTGAGTGTTCAGTGATGGGAAGGAAGTCCAGGGATCAATGTCTTTGCTGTCTGCTGTGGTTTCTGGCAGGTAGGAGAAAGCCTGTGAGCGATGTGAAGGGCCTTCCAGTGGCCTCAGTGACCCTTCTGGGCTGCCAGGCCTCTGTTCCTTCCACTTCCATCTCTCATTTCTCTCTTTCCTCTCAACTTCATTCCCTGGTGGGCTGGCTGGGAATCAGCGGAGGGAAAAAGTAATTGAAGTGCTTAAGAGAAATTGTTTGGAGGGAGGAGGCGGCAGGGTCAAAAGGAGAACAATTAAGAAGCTATGTGATACAACTGTGCGGGGAAGAATTTAGTATGAATATAATGATCAATTTCCTAATAATTAGGTCTCTTAGACGGCGGAATAGTTCCCCAAGAGGCAGTGGTGGGAACCCCATTGCTTGGTCATTTCTAATTAGACTGGAGAAGCATTCACAGAAAATGCTGCAAAGAAAATCCCTCATGCAGGGAAAGGTAGGGTGGGGGTGGGTGGGCATGTGACCCAGGGGGGTGCCTCTGTTATCTCTCATTTCTGTGATTCATTGATGAGCACATAATTCACTGATTAGTTAGGCAGCCAGACTTTAAGGGGTTTATTGGTTTCTCACCTCTGGCCCTTTTAAATTGACCAGGTCTATTATCTTCAAGGGCTTCCCTTGTGGCTCAGCTGGTGAATAATCCACCTGCAGTGCAGGAGACCTGGGTTTGATCCCTGGATTGGGAATATCTCCTGGAGAAGGGAAAAGCTACCCACTTCAGTATTCTGGCCTGGAGAATTCCATGAACTGTATAGTCCATGGGGTCGCAAAGAGTCGGACACAACTGAGTGACTTTCACTTTCACTATTATCTTCAAAGAGAAGATCCAGGACAGGCAGTGACGTAGGCCAGGGCTGCCTCCTTTCCATCAAACAATTTTAAACTGGAAACACCAGCCCCATTCTTTATCGGCTCTGCAGCGGGTATGAACACATCAAGGTTTTACCTAGTGGTGTTTCCCTCTCCTTAAGAGCCTGCAGGGTTCTTAGGAGTTTTGTGTAGAGAAGGGATATTCTTCACTAGCATCCATTTGGTAATCAGGTGCCTTAACTAGAGCCAAGACAGTGTACCGTTAAGTGCAGCAGCTCTGGGGCCAGCCTATCCAGGTCTGGTACTGGCTCAGTTCTTCGCTACGTGATCTTGGGTCAGTTACTAAGCGTTCCATATCTATTTCCCCCGTCTGTAGTATGGCACCCACAACCAAAGATGCCTCATTTACTTCTTATAAAAATGAAGTGGGTTGATATTGGGAAAGTACATACATAGGATAGTGCTTGTTGAGTACTTTGAACCAGTGCTATCTTGGTTGTTGATGGCCATTATTATTACTAAATTATAATTATTGTTGGGGAGCATGTGCTCTTTTAGAGTCTGGACATTATTAGTGTCCTGTTTACCATATGCTGATAGGAGAAAAGTGACTGTTATCTTGGGTGTCATTATGCATCTGAGCATGTGCCTCAGCAGGTATTAATTGAGTCTACTGGGTGCAAAGGGAGAGAGTCCCTGCTCTCAAAGGGCAAATGATCGTATTTATTTATTTTGGCTATACTGGGCCTTCATTGTACCTGCGAGCTTTCTCTAGTTGCGGTGAGCGGGGGCTACTTTTAATTTCAGTGTGTCGGCTTCTCATTGCAGTGGCTTCTCTTGTTGCCAAGCACAGACTCTAGGTGCATGGACTTCAGTAGTTGGGGCTCTAGGGCTTGGGGTTCAGTAGTTGTGGTGCATGAGCTTAGTTGCTCCATGGTATGTGTGATATTCCTGGACCAAGGATTGAACCCGTGTCCCTTGCATTGACAGGTGGGTTTTTAACCACTGGACCAACAGGGAGTCCACAGCAAATGATCTTGTGTGTGTGTTTGGGGTAAAGGAGAGTAAGAATACAGGTAACTACCTTAAAAATTTTGTGAAGTTCTTGGAGAGACTTTCTCCTGTGGGAATAGCAAGGACACAGTCATGCCATCTGGTTGGAGTGAAGCTGGTGGTCAGGGAGAAAGTGTTAGGAGGTAGAGAGGAGGGTGGCAGGGAGCACTTTGGTTGATGTGACTCTACGTGTTTGACTGCTTTTGGGGGTTCACAGAGGAGAGGCTGGCTAGACCCATGTGATGTGTTGCAGGGTGTCCCCCATATCAGATGGAGAGCTACTATTTCCTTTGGTGGGTCACAGGGCTCATGGGAAGATTTCTGAGTGAGGGAGAGCCAGGAACAGAATAGTGCTCTCCAAAGGCCTATCCTGTAGGGGTGTGGAGAAGGCAGAGACTGGGGACAGGGAGGTCAGGCAGGGGGCTGAGCATGCCCCACAGCACTTCATGTGCTTCAGGGCCCCAGGCCTTTGCCACTTCTATGTCCCGTCCTTGGTGCCTTCCCTGGGGCTCCCAACCTGCCCAGTGACAGGAACCTGACCAGAGCGTACATGACTGCCTTTGTGACAGTCTAGAAATCATGAGAATGTGACATTTTGTCTCTTCCTTCCAGGTTTGTAGAGGCAGTATGATGGTGTGGTCCCAGAGTTGTGGTGGGGCTTTATGGAAATGATGCAGGCATACCCCATTTCTTTTGCCTCCCCCATTTAAGGCAGCAGAAGCTGTTTCCTGTAAGAATCTGACCCAAATATTATTATTTTGGGACAACTGGATACTTTTTTGTGTCCAGTGGAAGATAAAAAGCTCTGTTATAAAGTCTTGGAGAGAAGAGGTAGCTAAAGTAGTTTACCGTTAAAATGAAGGAAATAAAGAAGGAAGGAAGAGTAAGGAAACATTAATTGGACCCCTATTATGTCCCCAGATACCTTGCCATGCACGTAGACTTTTGTTTTCTCATTTGCCTCATCGTAACTCGGCCAAGTAAGATCTATCCATATTGAGGAAGAAAAACTGAGGCTTATGTGAATGAACTAACTCCCAAGCTTCTATCTCTCTGTTCCATGATGGTTCCTTGCTAGGTGGCTGTGTATCAGGAGAAGATGCCCAGCCAGTGAAGAGAAGGTGGTCCCAGCTTAAGACTAGCCCCTCTGCTCTGTTCTGTCCACTGTGATTCTAATCAGGGTAGCAGAAAATGGTGTTGAAGCGTGATGGGTAAGGTAAACCTCATTCCCAGGTGTAATCCCAGGCAGCCCTAGTCTCAGGGTGTGGCAACCTTCCCCGTAACTCCACTTAAGGAAGGAAGGAAAGCCTGCTTCCTCCATTGATTTTCACTGCCAGTGATCTTTGAGGTGCAGGGTGGAAGGGGCATCCTCACCTGAATTTCAGCACCACCTCTCCAGAGAAACCTGAGCCTCCAGTTTGCAGTCTGCAGGGTGAAGAGCCCCACGATGCTGCTTTCTTCTCCCTGTACCAGAATGAACCTGTCAAATGTAGGGGCATGACTCTCAAATGTCCTCAAGTTGACAGACAGACACTGTTTCCCCACCTCAGAGACACTGAGCAGAAATTTGGGCAGCCTCTGCTTGGAAGAGGAATCAGGAGGCTCTTTGTCCCCAGTGTGACATTTGCTTTTTTTTTTTTAACTAGTTTTAAATTCCAAGATTTTCACTAGCTGTTTTTCTCCCCATTTGCCTGAGATAGAAATGTTCTTGAAAATTCTCTCTAGTGAGCATCTCAGAGCCCCACACCTTTCTCATGGTTGCCTTTCCCATGCCCCTAAAGCATCACAATACTCACCCTGCCTTTCTCATCATAGGGATTTGGGGCAAGATCCCCCCATGGCTCTGATAAGGTTCAGGTCCTTCTCTTTTATTGCAGAGTTTGTGTGTGTGTGTGTGTGTGTGTGTGTGTGTGTGTGTGTGTGGTGAGGCTGAACAGGAGGCCCACTTGGAGGGGAGTGGAAGGTTCTGGTGCTAATTGAGGCCATGCGTTTTGTACTTGGGTGCCGGCTGGTGAGGCAGATTTAGAGGACTATCGGGAATCTTAGATTAAATACCATTAAAGCCAACTTCTTATACCCCTGCTGTTCAGTGCGCACATGGGGAGAACGAAGATCGGATGTTCAGGATTCTTGTTTGGGAAAACCATATGGAAAAACCACACAGCAGTAAGTCTATAATCAGGGCTTACAGCATGTGGTCTGTTGGGTGCCAGGAGTGTTACTTCTCCCCCCACCAGAAGGTACATGGGATTGGTCCTCTGATGAGGAAACTGAGCCCAAGAAATGAGGTCTTGTTTCCCCACCGAGAGTGAGCACACTTCCCCTGTAGTTCTCAGAAGTAGAGTTCTCAAATGTTTTTCCTGTAGTTACTGAAGTTACTGTTCTCAAAAATGTGTTTATATTTGTTACACTGATCCTTACAGTTATCCTACTGGAAATAGAGAGTCTCATGTATCTCTTTCCAGCAGAGAAGGCAACCTCTCTTTGAGAGAGGGGTTTGGTGAACTGGCCCCACAACTAGGGGTTGATGCAGGGCTGCGTCTGGAAGTACAGTTTATGTGTTCGAA